>NC_090446.1:95717862-96349573 GCF_031143425.1 Pleurodeles waltl | reverse complement strand
AACAGCTTGAAATCAGCAGTTGTCGCTATTAAAAAAACTCAACCTGTAATTAAAAAAATAACGCTACAAAAACGTACTATCTCCAAACAAAACGCAAAGATCATTAAGTGGGCATACCAATAATAATGATGGATGGTTAAAATAAAGATGTGTGTTTTGAAAATGCTTTGAACCAGATAGTTGTTTATGCTAATATTATGCTCAGAGGAACCCTAGTCAAACATCAAACTCCTCCTACTTGTGCTTGACTACCATATATGGTTTGTCCTTACTCAAGAAGGTTTTTCTCTGGTTAAACCATTTATGTATTCATGTTTGATTTTCTAAAAGTGTAATGCCTCTTATAGAAGCTAGATGGCTGCCAGGTTTTTGAAAGTTAAAAGAGGGGTTTTCCCCAACACTGAAGCTTAATTTGTGCCAGTGCTTCCTGGTGCCAACACCAGCACGTAATTATGACAGTCCCGAACATGGTGGCACTGTTGGCCTTTTGTTAAGACCAGCAAAATGTTTCACAGTTCCATACTCTTAAAAGGCTAAAAATTATGTCGCGTGGCTAATCCATCCTGACAGCTCATAGTGGCCTGGAATAGTCCAAAATGGAACTGTCATGTGGCGCGGGGGTGGGCTTTGTGAGCAGCATTGACCTCCTGAGAAATAGGCTGGGCCATGACACTTTAAAAAAAATAACAAATGTCATATGTCCACTTAACAAACTATCTGGTTATATTTTCACAGTACAAAGCATAATATGATTTGATAATCACCTAATCAATTCCTAACACCAATTTTATTGTAGAAGCTAAAATATGAAGAAGATACATCACTTGGAAAAGTCAATTTCAAATTCCTTTCGATCCACACATTTTTTTGAAAATTTACAAATAGGCCAGTACACACAAAGAGACTCAAAAAGAAAAAGAAAACTAGAATGAAAAAACGACAGATGCAAACTTTAGTCCTCGTACTGGGGCCTACAATCTTTTTAAGGCACGTTTTGCAGACTTTCCTTCATGGATACCCTGAAGTGAAGCCTGTGAGTTGAAAGGCAAATGTGTACAAAACCTATTGAAAGATCATCGAAATGATGCATTGTGCTGAGAACTGGAACAAGCTTTACAAAAGAGCATAGAAAAACCCTCTAGTCCTGACCTCATGCTGGTACTGCAGAATATCGTTTTCCCTCCAGGGAGACTCCTTTCAATTAGTTCAAATTAACCCCGAGAGCACAATAGAGGCTGGCGCTGCAAGAGAAAGGAAGGAACTTTTACAGAGGATGTTGCTGAGCTCTGCCAATACCTGTGTTGAAATATTTCAGATTTCCATCTTAAGGCCCAACTCAAACCAACCCAATGAAAAACTTTGAACTATGCTCTTATGATGGAGTAAGTTTCCAAATGTGAAGGAATTCATGAAGGATCCAGGTAGCTCTTTAGGAAATCCAGAAGGTAGAAAATACCAGAAGAAGTGGAATGCACAGAATGTACACGGGCAAAATGTCCAACATGTGGAAAATTCAGAATGCGTAAACGATTCATTAATGCACATTTGTACAATTAACTTTTATGGGAACTTGTAACCCTGTTGCTTCCCTTTTTTCCTTTCTCACATTTGAAAAGAAAGGCATTTACTCCTGCTTTTTGGAAGCGTAAACTTACAGTTTTGTAAAAAAAAAACAAAAAAACCTTGACAATAGATCAGGAATATTCTCAAACCTGTAAGCCCGCGTGTACTCTGTGAGTTTGAGTGCCATTGCACCCATCCCAGAAGGTAATACTGCCATTAAGCCTACATCTATTAATGCATCATTATCGCCGCACTGGCGGATTTCCACATTCGTATGAGCACTTCATGAGAGTACAATGAAAGCCACTCTTGAATCAAATCAGATGGTAGAATTCATATTACTAAATTGCTTTTGGACATACAGCTACGATTTTCGTATATCTGGGCCTAAATCTATATTTTTAACATATGTAGATCTTAAAAACTCAAGAAAATAAATGATTTCTGATTGAGGTAGATAATTCCACATACACCAAACAACTACATTAAAAAGGCTGAAGATATAATTAAGAAAACGTGATCCCAGGTTATTATATATTGAGAAGTTACCATTTCACGATTATTACAACACATTATTTTAATAGGATGAAATTAAAAGTTGAGTTGTGTATTGAGATTACACTGAGTTGATTTCATTAAAATAACACTATGAGGCTTAGGAATTAATTAAACAACATGGGTGCATCTATTTCATCTAGTTGCCACCCGAGGGAAGGAGGAGAAAAGCAAGGGTAGGATGTTTGGAGAAGCTTTTGTTTCATATTCCAAATCACTGTGTCCCACAAATCACCTCTTGGAAGCGGGTTTTAAATCCCTACATCCATTTCTAAAGAGACAAGTGCTCACATCGCCCCTTCTTCCACTGGACACAGTCAGGGCTATCGCATTCAAATCTGAATTTTACTCATAAATATTGTGTTTCTTTGCCCTGGTGTGACTAGCCAAAATTTAACAAAGGGTGCAGCCTTTTTCAGACCTGGTGATTATGAGTGCGGTAAACTCTGCAATACTCACAATTCCATCCTCGTGCAAACAAGAGATAGTTCAGGGGTGGAAAACCGATAATCAGATACATAGAAGATTGCAGCCCACATAGGCCACTGGTGCAACAACACTAGCCTGACAAACAGTTGACCAAACCTCCGGTGAAGCCTCTAACACACCCAGAGCAGTATAAATAACACTGCCTCGTTTAATGTCTCTCATAGGGGCAATGTGTTTAAATAAAAGAGAAATGAAACACATATCCAAAGATGCACCACATAAAGTGAATTATGCCAATAAAAAGAAATACAATATAATACGTAGGTGCTAAATTAGGACAATTCAAGCCATAAAATACATGTATTTGTTGTTTTAAAAAAAAAAAAACATTAATAAATGAAGCACCTAAGGAAAACATATTTACAAAACATTCAAGTAGTTTATAACATCAGCTTTTTTTTTAGGACACAGACCAAAAACCTAAAAAGGGCAGTAGACACTGCACAAATAGCAAAAGGAACAAGCATTTGCAATGCAATAGGCCTCACATCTGCATGAGCTAGAGCTACTGCATTATAAATTCATAACTGGACTTTTCTTGCCACATAAATTGGCCAACCCTGCCTCATAATTTCATCTTTTCCTGCCATATAAGTCCAGCAGCCCTGCATATAACAAAACCACTTCCATTTACTTTCCTCCTTTATCTGCAGCAAAAAATAATAATGTTGCTATTTAGCATCCTAATTTAAATCTGCCATGCTAATTCCAATAGAATACCACTTTTAATTCGACACCATCAGAGTTGCTGTCTGGCTAGCACAATTCCCCCAAAAAGACCCAAAACAGCCACATTGGAGAAATAAACTAGAAGGGTCACCCAAACATATCAAGAGTGTTTAAACAGTCATGGTGATATAAGGATGTTAAATTGACCTGAATTATGGTCATAATTGTAATAAGGAGAGATTTATCAGAAATAAACTTTTGGCATTCGACTGTAATGTTTAAAAGAGCTCTTAGAGGGCACCATAACAAAAATATCATTTATAAAAAACATGTTCATGTAACTATACTGTTAGCCCCTAGAGGGGATAACCCTATGAAAAAACAGGACAAAGTAATACAGTGTAACCATGTACTTAACCCCTAGAGAGCATTTTTAGGGCTAGCGGGCCTACTGCAGTGATATTACAAATAGGGCCTTTAAAACAAAACTTCTCCCAGCTGTAAAACTAAAGTTGTAGCCATAAAAAAGCTTAAAAGACACTGAGTGGTGGGAGGAGGTATTATTTTGGGGTCCCCACTATCTTAGTGTGAGGACCCAGTAATGATGTAGACAGAAAGAGCGTTTGGAAGTTGGTCCCTTTTTCCTATGATCACCTGAATCATGATCAAAAGTTTTTTTTAAATAAAAGTAATGCCCTGCAAAGCATTATGGGTTAAAAATCTGTGTCGCAAATATTATAGTTTGTTGACTGCAATGCTCAGTGCAGCCCCCAGAGGACACCACAATAAAATAGCATTTGGAAGAAACATGGTCATATAACCATACAATTAGCCCTTAGAGAGCATAACGATGTGTAAAAAGAATGAGAGAAAATCACACAATGTAACCCATGTATTTAGTCCCTAGAGAACATAGTGCATTACACATTTTAAGGCTAGCAAGACTACTGCAGCAATATTACAAAGTCCATAAAACATAACTTCTCTAAGATATAAAACAAAAGTTCCAGCCATGAGAAAGCCTAAAAAGATAATTAATGGTGGTAGAGAGTTATTATTTTGGAGTCCCCACTAACATAGTGTGGGGACCCAGAGATGATGCAGACAGAAAGAGCACATTGTGGTCAATGTTTTGAAGGTGGTCACATTGTCCTAGGACGACCACAGGCTGAACTATGAGAAAACAAAGTTTTGTAAAAGTAATGCCTTGCCAAGCATTATGGGACAAGTTTCTGTGCCACGAATATTGTACTATGTTGATATGACTAATGCTTAGAAGAGCCTCTAGAGGACACCACAATGAAAATACCATTGGTAAGAAACATGGTCATGTAACTATATAGTTAGCCCCTAAAGGGCATAACCACACAAAAAGAAAATGGCAATAAATAATGCAGTGTAACCATATATTTAGCCCCTATAGGGCATAGTGCATTACATATATTCAGGAGTAACAGGCCTATAACAATTATATTACAAACAAGGCCCTTAAAACACAAGCAATGCCCAGCTGTAAAACAAAAGTTCCACCCATGAGAGAGCTTAAAAAGACACTGAATGGTGGGAGGGGTTATTATTATGGGGTCCCCACTATTCTAGTAATCTGACACAAACATGATGTAGACAGAAAGAGCATTTTGTCATGAACGTTTTGGTGGCAGTCCCCTTGTCCGAGTGCCACCACAGGCTGAGTTATGAGCAAAAATGTTCTGTAAAATGAATGCCATCAAAACCATTAAGGGTCAGGTTTTCTAGAGTGCAATTTATATTGTAGTATCCTGCTGTGCCAGGAGAGCTGCTTTCACTATGAGGTTTCTGATTGACATAAAGCATTCACCAATTTCAAGTGTTTTAACGGGCGAGCCACAAGAAATGACTCTAATTAGGTAACTGTGAACAATGTGACCAGCGCTCCAATACCGCTGATCGAATTCACACTGTTGTGCCTGTTCACACGTTGAGTGTCATGGCTGCAATGCAGCACGGAGTGGAGAGACAAAATAAATATTTCGCCCAAGCTGAAGTATATTAGCAATCGTGCAATAATCCATGCAACAGCAGTCTGTAAGGCGAGACAAAAACAGCCTCAAGGGGAACAAACGTAAAGCCAATGACATCCAGGTATTTTTGAAAGGCAAGTCCACGAATGAGTGAAATAGATGGGCATGAAATAGGTGTGGTTTAAAGCCCACAATACTTGCAACAACTCAAAGTGCTTGCACGCTTGACCTGAAAAGCATCATTTCTGTCACATATTATAGAAGCATAAAAATCGCTTGGTCCCAGAAAAATCAGAGATGGTTACTAACTAAAAACTGTAAGGGGTTAATGATTAGAGATCCAGCAAGGCACAACGTCACTTGTTTCAATAGTGTCCATAACCTATAACCTCCATTACCTCCATTACCTCCATTATTCTCCTTGGTTAATGACTGCTGGTAGATGTATTTTAAAATGCAGATTACAAAAATATTGTCTGACATAAATATCATGACCTAAATGTAATTTACAAAAATATTGCTTCATTCAGAGTAGAATTTAATATTAACTCAAATGTGATGACAATTTTGTAATCAATGTTGGGGGAGCAACATTTTTGTCAGACTATATTTAACCTTCAATATTCCAGTACAATACTCAACTAGCTGGGTGCTCCCCTAAAGTTTGTCAGCTTTCCAGTCTCTGGGAAACATCAGTGGAGTTTTCTTGGCTTTCCTAGAAACTATTCTGGGTAGATGTTTAATGCTGAATTTTCTAGATCTGATATCGAGCACTGGGTACACCCAATTCGTTTGGACTTTGTGCAAGGAGCTCTATTTCTGACACTGGAATTTTGTAACAATTTATTTGGACCGGGAGGTTCAATTCAAAGACAGTAGTGTTCAGATGTGGGAAAAAAATTCCAAGTGGCTACTAAAATATCTAGAAGAACGGCTGAAATAGGATTATTTAGATATGAACTTTTTCTGATGTTCAATTCAATATATTGTTCATTACAGTGTGTTTTTATGATTTTTGGTACCATTTTGTGAGTTTTTGTGTGCTATTTTGCAAGGTATCCATATCCATCTCTTAAAAGGCCCTCTTGTATAGTCTGACCACATATTAGTGCATATTTATTCACAGAGAAACAATATTAATATTTGCCTCAGATTGATACAACTGTGCTGTTATTATACTGATCAGAAAATGCAGGTGGAATATTGAATATACATTGTTTTATTTTTCTCCAATATTTTTAAACTCCCCTTAGTTTGGCAAATGCTATGCATTATAATTTGAATGTGCACTGTTTTGTTTCGTTTCCAATTACATTTTTATAAAAGCATATTGTTCTTAATGGCAAAATCTGAATAGTGATGTGATCATAACACTTTCCCTTTGTACACACATAACTAAAATGTGTCATTCCGTTACTGCAACCACATTCTGATGAGCAAATCGTATTGCAGGGTTAACAAGTACAACAGTGTTCTGCTTTAAAGTTATTTAGAAACACTACTCTGAGTGGCTAAGAATAAAATGAGACTCATACTTTTTTGGTGTGAAGTGTAGTTGTCATTAAAGAAATTCAAAGACAACACAGTTGTCAGTATGTCCATCACAGGAGAAAATTAAATTCATTCCGCAACTTAAATTACAATGTTTGAGATAATGGCATTTAATTAAGTAAATTGAAGGGTTGATTGGGGCATTAGTGGCAAAACTTAATGACACTCAAATTTATCCAAAACAAACAACAAGGCAGTAGTAGGATTTAGAAGAAATCACTACATCAGGCAGGTAATTATTGCTATTCTCTTTTGAAAAAGATTTTTACTACTTAGGTATACATTAGCACAGAAACTGCTGTTGTTCATTCATTGTGCCAAGCTGCATAGCAGCTGGACATTAAATATATTTTGTTTACATTTAAAAATATATGTGACCCGTGATAAAAATATATATGTGGTACTTTTATCTGAAAACATTTTATTTCATTATTATATGGAACTTTGTAGGAATACTACATATGAGGCTTTATTTATATGCACTTTTGTTCAGATTGATACAAGAAGAGAAGTGCAATCACTCTTGATCAGACTGGTCTGTACTAGATCATGGTTGAGAAAGTCATAGAACCTCTTGCAGTTGCTATAACGCTTTAGCTCCATGGAGAGAATATTGATTGCTCTGGACACATGATCAATAACGCCCATGTATTTCATTCTAATCCTTGTAACGTACACACACACTGCTTCTGATTGAGCCCTCGCTTACCTAATATCCAGTTCACATGCCACTTGTTTGGACTGTCGTTGGCAGTGCTTAGAGATTCTGTGATCCTGCTGTAAATTTTACATATATTTTATGAATCCACAGAGCTACATTTTGGGTCTTCAATATATTTGAATGAATATAACAATATTGAGTTTTTCATAACAAATCATAAAATATTGACAACCAAGTACAGACTTGTTATTATAAATTCTAAATCTAATTACCTTGACAATAGGTTGATAATACTGAGGATACACTATCTTTGCAAGATAATATTAAAACGTGATATAATAATATAACACCAAAAAAGCATAAACACATACTAAATTCCATTATCAATGAAATAATGGTTCAAATTGCAATAGATAGAGATCTGAGATACTTGTGACTTCTGTAAGTAAATAGAATTAATAATACATGCTGTCACAGGCAGTAAGACAGGAAAGCCGAGGTTTTGAACTTTTACCATTAACCTTTTGTTATTCTGCACATTTGAGCTATAGAATAATTTGTGTTTTAGCTGAAGACTCTTCTGGCTTTCAGATTTAGACTAAACAAGCCTATTCAATTCACACTATTCACCTTGTGAGAAATTTAGACTGGATAACATTGATCCTGTGGTGAAATACCAAGGGGCTTGTAAAGAACAAGTCAACAAGCTCTGCTAAGAAAAATTAATTTCAGTGAATGCTTGCAAGTTTTCCACCATTCGAAAAGAGTGTCGACCCTTGACAAATGAGACATGGTCTAACAGCTCTGTAAAGTCAAACCACATGCCACCATATTAGTATTCCTAACATGGGGACATTCCTCACAAGCGTAACCTTGTGCTGCTTGGGAATCTTAGCATGAATGTATGCCTCACTGTGTTGACATATTTGATGCTGCTAGACATTTGGCACCTCAGCAAGTTTTCCAATCCTATCTTACACAAATGCTGTTTTCTACTTAAATTAATCGAAGTGATGTTCCTCAGCAGTGCCAGCTACCTACACAACGCTGCTTGGATAAACCTAAAAGCTTTTTCCAGAGATAAAGGCAATAATATTTAATTATACCTTGAGCGATGCATCTATATTTCCAATTACCCATACTGCTTAATTAAGTCAATGATCAATACAGTCAACCCTATTTACAACTGCATGGAAATTAATATGATTAATGTGCATAACTGCAATAATGCTAACCACAGCAAGTTTAATGTATGCAACATGATTTGTTTTCAATGCCTTATCATGTGTACAAAATTGTTCTTGTGAATATATGTTTAGAAGTGGAAGCCTTATGCATACAAAAACAACATACCAAGTGTTAAATTGACCTGATCATCAAAACACCTTTATCCAACAGTTATTGAATATTTACATACATTATATTTACTTACCCACTAAGCATCAATGTTTACAATGCTACCTTTGTCCGAAGCTCTGCTGTCTTAAGGGCATTTCCACAAAACAATTAGCCTATTTAGAATATAGAATAATTATTTTACCATGGCCACCACGTGACTACATCAGTGCTCCCACATATTTCGCAGGAAGTAGCACGCCCCGTTCCATACTGGAACAGGAAGAACCCAATGATAAAGCATGCCACCAAGGGGTAACCCTGGTGGGTGAGAGTTTTTCTAAAAGGAAAATCCTTTTTCCTCAGCCATCCTGTAGGGTTTTCCCTTCTGCTCAGCCTTTTTAGTAACATTACTTGGTCTATTAGGAGGATAGACCGAGCAACCCACCCTCCTTCTCACTCTTTGTACATCAAGATGATGTCTGGCGTGCCACACTTTTATAAAAAAATATAGAATGTTAGCAATCTAGTTGTTTATTACAATATTGTGGGGAGGCAGGGGTCGGGGGGACGAACTCGGATAATTAATGGCAGGGGAAAAGGGGGCAGGGGCAACAAACCAACCATGCAGGCTAGGCAAGAGAGGCTGTGACAATATAATGGACCACTGAGAGCAGAAGAAAGAGGCCATGGCAGTACAACCACACATGCCAAGTGACCCAATTCAGGCAGGAGACTCCCAATGTTTTTCAGCCCAAAAGGGCTTTATTTTATCTTCTCCTACCTAAAATGTTCTTCTTTTCAAAATAAGTCAATGGGGAAAATCAATTCCCCAGGTTTCTTTTTCAAAATCTCCCTCTTACCAAGTTGGCAAGTATGGTATATTGGATCAGAAGAATGGGGGAAGGACTATGACTTGGATAACAGAGGGCATGAGGGAGATGGGCAGGGGCACCAAACTGGCCTTACAGGAGCGGTGTCAGAGGTTGCAGCAGCACAATACACACACAGGACAAAGCAGGGAGGCAGTGCAGCATAACAAGCTATGGAGAGCAATAGGAAGGGTCAGGGCAATGCACATGGACATCAGAGAGCAGAGGGGAAAGAGGCAAGGGCGGCAAGCTGACTACATCGGTCAGACAGGAGGGACATTTGTAGCATAACTGACCATGAAAGACAGGAGAAGGGGCAGGGGCATGCCAACGTACCTTACAAGCCAGGAGGGAGGCAATAGGGGCCTTCACATGGAAAACGGGGGGCAGAAGCAGCAATATGACCAAGGATGGCAGGAGAGAGGGGCACTGGAAACACAACACATGTTGGAGGGCAACAGTGAGACTATAATGGCATACACGCAGACAATGGAGGGAAGGTGGAAAGGGGCTGCAAGGTGACTGCACTGGGCAGGTGGGAGGGGCTGTGGCAGCACAGAAGACCATGCATGGCAAGCAGAATGGGTAATGGCAGAACAACAGCCGTGTGGGCAAAAGGGAGCGGGCAGGGACATGCACAAAAGACCATAGAGGACAGAAGGGAGGGATACAGGCTGGACAGACAAGAGAGGACAAGGGCTTCACAACAGACCACACAGGGCAGGCAGGAGGAGCAGCTGCAGCACAACAGCGCACATAGGGCAGAAGGAAGTGACAGCAAAAATGGACCATGGAGGACAGGAGGGGGGGGCAGGGGCATGGTCCTCAGAATGGCAGGGTAGAGGTGGCAGGGACAGGCAGCAGCTTAACAGAACACTAAAAGTTAAGAGGAGGAGCGATGACAGGTCTATGGAACATGGTGGTCAAAAAGGAGGGAGCAGGGCATGACATCTGTGGTCAAGGGAATGAGGGTAGGGGCAGCAAGCTAATCACGGAGGCTAAGCGGGGGGCAATGATGGGGCACAGAGTTGGGCAACAAATGGCAGGAGGAGTAAGCAGGGACATCAAGTTAAATGGAAGGTAGTAGAAGCACATAGGACCAGTTAGGGCAAGTGGGAGGGGGCTGGTACATGGACTCGGACATCAGGGAGTGGTTATAGCTACCTTAGTGCACAAGTTAAAGTTACTTGAAATAACTCTAACACCTGAAATTCTATGGTTTTGTGTGTGTAAAATCTGAATCGTACTATAACGCCCCTGTAACCTTTGTTTTTTTTTGTGATATATATATATATATATATACACACACACACATTTTATTGAGTTGTTTATGTAAATCTGCACCCAAAGAAGTGCTCCTGGAATGTGTGCAAATGTACTACTTTTTGGAATTCACAAACATTAGCAGTAGCCGGCTTGGAAAACTGTCCCAGTCCCACACATACTAAGGGCAATGAAACATGAAAGGATGATGGCATAAATGCTTCCAAATAGTCTAACCACTGCCAATCACTGGGGGCAGAATTCCAAACCATAGTTTTTCACCCACAGTGGTACTCTAGACCAAAGTCTACATAACGCAAATCTGTACTGACCCTGCTCGTCACTGGCACAGTTCACTCCAAACCTTGGTCATCTCACCCCTCAAACAGGGGCCCATTGCATTTTTTTAGTTGGGAAATTTGAGATTGACATCCCTCCCCAAATCTCAGTGATTGAGCTAAGCCCCTGATTTTCATATTGTGGCAACATGAAAGAAAATGACCGCGTGAGGTTGGGGGGTAGAAGGAGGGACCCTACTACCAATAAATATCGATATTGTCAGGACATAGCTTGATGTGTTTTATGGAAGAATCAGAACAGAAGCAGTGCTGGTATGCGATAAGAAATCATTCATTTTTAGAGGCGCCCACATTCTTTGGCCCAATCCTTCACCGGCCAGTGAAAATAATGCGTTGTGTGAAATGATACATGTGTCCTGGCAGAGTCAGGAAATTTCTCACAATCTGCTTTATGCAATCCTTTGGTGACAGCTGACATCCTATAAAGGACTTTACGGGAGCCGGGCTGTAAAGGCTCAGCAGGAGTGCCTTAAGCAGCTTCTATCAGGCACAGGAGCAGACTAGTAAACAGAGTGATCGACAGCAAGCAGTAGGGTGTTTGTACAACTGAATTTTCCACATATTGGTTACACTGCCATGACATCATGCTTTATTTTCAGACCTTAAAAGACATCGGGGCCTATTCGCAATGGTGTTTTTGGCTGTAAATTGCAGATTTCTCTGTCATGACTGCAGAAAAAATACTAAAGTAAATTCCACCATGGGCAATCAAAGGTGTGACTTACAAACATGTGGAAAGTGACAGTGGTCATTCCCAGACTCCTCTCCAACCTTTGCCAATCTGGAATTGGTTGGAAATTGAATCCAGTCAAGGGCTGGAGTAATTCCCCAGCAAAGATGAGATGGGGCTGGATGGACCATCCGCAGATCAGGGATGAAGGTGAAAAATTTTCTTCACAGTCAAAAATGGTCCACCTACAGAGAAAACAAACTTGCAAATTTCTACGCTCTGGAGAACTATGTATAGTACAATTAGGAGCCTGTAAGAATGCAGTAGTCATATGATAGTCCCACTAGCATGCATGGGCACCTATGTCTAGTACAGCTGTCCAGGCGTTTGTGAATACAAACACGGATGACAGTCTGCTTTTCTTCAAGTAAGGCTATGAACTGCACAGTGAATACTCAAGTGGACTAATAAAGAGTGCTATTAATAGCTTATTATTGCATTTCAAGGGTGTTATTGCACAAAAGCCTATTAGCATTATTGCCATAAAAATATAACTGCTGACAGGAGAAGGAGGTCCGGAAACCCAATCTCGCAGTTCACCCCATTTTCATTCACACATGTGAATTAGCTAGAGAA
Organism: Pleurodeles waltl; assembly: GCF_031143425.1. NCBI lineage: Eukaryota > Metazoa > Chordata > Amphibia > Caudata > Salamandridae > Pleurodeles > Pleurodeles waltl. Next base: position 96,336,950 of record NC_090446.1, on the reverse strand, counting down.
AGAACAAGTCATGGCAAATTCCAACCCAAAAGTGGGGCGACAGTGACTAGAAGAGAGTGGGTGATATTCAGGAAACTCCTACACACATCATCATTCAATTGGTGCTGACATCATGCAGTGATTGGTGGTTCAGGGTTCTTTATGTATATACACATACTCAGAAAGTTTAATGTAAAAAAAACTTTAAATGTAAGATTTCCAGAGTTCTCCCACTGAATAATTTTCTGAATGCCAACTTCCCGCTTGCTGACAATTCCTGATGTGTTACCTACAGACTTGCACTGGTGCCCCATAGAAAAGCCATTTCATGGCTCCAATCCATATATTTTCTCACATGATGGTGGTGGTCTAGCGGTGAGGACCACGCACCACACCACTCGACATAAAATATATGCCTTCTTGCAGTGGCGTAGCGTGGGTTGTCAGCACCCGGGGCAAGGCAAGTAATTTGCGCCCCCTAACCCGTGGATTTAGTCTCTTCCAAGATGTTGCGTCCGGTGCGGCCGGCCCCCCCTGTACCCCCCACGCTACGCCACTGCCTTCTTGTACACGTTCATTGGCAGAAGTAATGAGCCAATAGAAATATTAGACTGAGAAACGTATCCCCTAAACTTTTTTGAAGGACACCAGCTTTGTGCTGATATGAAAACATGGGCAACATATATTGAAGCTTCTTTGAACAGGATATATGTGGCCCTGACGAAGCCATAGGAAACGCAAAACACGTGTTGGCCAGAGATTGTGTACATCTCAATGGAATGGACACATGAACTATTTATTACACAGATATTGACCAGAATCCCTCGTCGTTCTTTTTTTAGATGCTATGTGAATTTTCGTGCCTAGGTGGGCGAAATACGGGGAGGACAGTGCCGGCCTGGGAGCTGCACAAGTTTAGTGCAATTTAGAGGCAGATTCGTCTATAGAAATAAATAATACAAACTATTCTATCGTGACGAATACTGCAGTGGATCGGACAAGACTATGCGCTGAAAGCAGCCCACGAAAAAGTTTTAATATCAGCCCCATATGGTGCTGAATGAAATCGGCAAGCGATGCCAAGCCTCTCCAACTGGGTCTGTGTTTCTCCATGTAATATATTTTTTTTAATTATGCAAAATAATTTCGTTTTGCAGCACATTTTTTTCACTGATGAAACGCCATATGTTTCAAAAGCAATCTGGAAAATAAGAAATTATTTAAACAGTCCAATACTCCAGGGTCTGTCACAGTATTTAGGAACAACATGCGCTAGAATACTTTGCACTGGCCTCTATGCACTGGATTCTGCGGAGGATTTCTCACTTCATCCGCCTTGAAGCATCCCAGGGTCCTATGACTCACAGAGTCCTAAATAGCCAGTCAAACCTTGGCACTCAATAACTGACCTATTGTTAACCTATCTGATTTTACATAACAAGTTACCAATCACCAGAAACAGAGCATCTCCAAAAGTAGTGCACATCTAATTTGAGCGTAAGGAAAGACACGCTGTCCAAGTACACTGTTTACATACTTCTTCCTATGAACAAAAAGACATTAAAGGTCGGTTTGCATCCATCTATCTATCTATCTATCTATCTATCTATCTATCTATCTATCTATCTATCTATCTATCTATCTATCTATCTATCTATCTATCTGCACTGACAAAACAATAGTTAAAGAGACGTTTGAGTTAGGTGTTGAAATAACCTAAAAACTAAGGTTTAAATCCCAATTATGGTTACCTCGTGTCTCATTCTAACACCTACCTATAGGTGTGAATAAGGTCACTGTAACTGTTGTGTTTCAGTGGAAATACCTAAATGTGTGTATCAAGGAGAGGGCAGCAGTGATGTCTGATCAGAGATGTTTGAATCTGCATCGCATGTAAGAGAGTAAACCCGGATCTTGTACTTCTGATTGATACAATAACATCCTTGCCACTCAAAGTGGACACTAAGACATGTCCTTCCAAGTATAGATACCATCACGTCCAATCTTGTGTAATAATGGCTTAATTTAATGAGATTTTTTTTCATAAAACAGTAGAATATAAAAATAATCGTTGGATGGATGCAACTTAGGGTCAACCGTGTGCTTTATTTTAAATAAAGAGTGAATGACGTGTAGAAACAGGAAAACTCCCAAATTAAATATTAAGTGTGAGTTTCATACCCAACAGGGCAGATTTTCCACTAAATTTAATTTAGATGTAGGTTTTATCCTAATGCAGGCCATGAAAGCAGATATGCCCTCATTACTTACCAATACTCTTCATCACTCTGAGACCAAGTCTTCCTGTCACAGTCCATCACTTCCCTCTTCCCCACAGGGAGGCACTGGAATGGGTTTTGCATGATAAGGGAATCAAATATACAGTCCAGAGCAATGTTGCATCAACTTTTGCAAGTACCTGTCTGGTACCAATGAGAGTCGCGCTAAAGCAAGATAGTACAGCACAACAGACTAATTAAGAGTGTTTAATCCTTAATTATAGGCAATACAATTAACACAACTTATCATTTAAATCCTAATGTTGAAAGCGAGTTAATATATGTGTGTTAAAGTGCAAGATGTTAGCACCTCCTAGAGCTGTGTCTTCTAATGAAGTCTAGCTTGTAAAGAAATGATGCTCTTTTTTTTTTCAAATCCTGGATATGGACTTTGCTGAGCCGGGTCCTCCTGGCAGGGTCACCCCACATTTTTGTATTTGCGAAACAAGTTTTATTTGGGTTTTAGAACTCTGCACATTTCACACCTGCATACAGTGGTGAAATGCTGGTGCTCTCCTTTGACATGGTAAATGTGTCCAACACCTGATTGGTACACTTCATTTAATTATACCTAGTAAATGGTTCTACCAGTCCCCTGGGGCATGTAAATTAAATGCTACTAGAGAGCTGCAGCATTCGTGCCAACCATTAAAGTAGCCTGCAAAACTTGTCTAAGGCCTGCCAATGTAGCGTGCTGTGCAGTTTTAAACTGCCATTTTAACATGGCAAAATAAAGAGTTTGCCATGCCTAAACCTTCCTTTTTTAATACTTAGAAGCCACCCCTAAGGTAGGTCCTAACGGCTGATAGGGAAGGGTGCATGAAATTTAAAAAGTAGATCACGTAGATTTAAGTTTATGTGTGAAAAGCTCCCATAGTTGTTTCTCATTGTAGTAAGACCATCACTTCCTTAGACTAACACTCAGCTACTCTATTACACTTAATAAGTGATACCTTCAGTTTGGGAGCAGATAAAGAAATACTCAGTCAGCTCATTTCAATTGTAATTTAACATACTTATTATTTGTGAAGATGGATTTTAAATTACTATTTTGGAACTGTCACTTTTAGAAAGTCTGCATTGTCCTGCCTATACCAAATGTGCCTTTCTGACAGCGTCCAGGTCACATGACTGTGAATGGCTCTCCTGTGGTGTGTTGTGTTTTCCTTCCAGACATGGGGAGAAAGGGGGCCTGGGTGTAGAGGGGGTGTATCTTCCTGACACGGTGGCTGGGGAAGAGCTTAGCCCTACTAGTGGTACAATTCAAAGGACCCTGTCTGCAGTACACACAAAGCAGACCAACAAAAGGCCCTTTTCACCCCAGAGCAAAATCCACTGGAAGGGGAAGAACTGACTAGAACACGTTTGAGCATAGTGCAGGAATTGACAAAGGCAGGCAGTAGGAATTAGTGTGGCACTTTCAGAGCCTCTCATCTGAACACTCCTGGACCTGTGGAAGATTTAGAAGAAGAACTGCCCTGCTGTCAGACGAAGAAAAACTCGACCTGCTTGCTTAGAACCTAGGATCTCCAGAAGTAACTCCAAGGGTAAGTTCACCGAGCTAAAGGGACCCATAAGCCTCTCTGCAACTGCCCAGCTGACAGCATCATCTGGACCTGCCTGAGCCCTGCGGTCGGCTTCTGCTGGAGTGAGTTCGGATTGCCAAGAGGATTCTACTAGTCCTGGTCCCTTGGCTTTCATCGGAGTGTACTCCTCCTGCCTCAAGTCTGTAACACCACCACTTCAGGTAAAAATCCACATGTTTGGGGCTCTTTGCGACCACGAGTGGGCTCCTTGCATTAGCAATGGTCACTGTGTCTCTCACTGAGATGAAGTTCGGATGGCGACCTACTCTTCAGGCCAAACAGCAACTGCCCATGTTTCCCACCAACGTGAAGCTACAGCAGCAACCTGCTCCTCAGGCAGACAATGATCTCCTTGTGGCCCACGTCAATTCTAAGCACCAGCTGAGACTCTTGAAGTGGGCGTGGACTTTGAGAAGTTAAACTCTTCCCTGGAATGAACCTTATACTTGTGTCTGACCCCCCTTCTATTGTAGTCAGCTGAACCTGTGACATTGACCTGGTCCAGCCCAAACCACTTACCCACTAGTGGTGATTTGTACTTTTTGGCACACTTTTCACATGAAACTTTTCTTGTGTTTTCAGTTTATTACTGTTTGATGTTGAAAACATTCTTTACACATTGCCTCTAAGTTAAGCCTGACTTTTTGCACCAAGCTACAATAAAGTTAGCATAGGTTTATTTAGTATCTTTTGGGGTTCACCCTGCCAAGGACTGTGTTTATTATTTGAGTGCGGCCCTCCCCCTTGTTAAGTAATAACCCACGACTCAATAGATACTTCCTTTCTTTAATTTACGTTAACCTGTAAATAAAAGCTTGCCTGTTTCCTTAACATCTCTTGCAATGTTGATGCGGAGTTGAGAAAATAGCAGCCAAGTGCTGCTGTGAATCAGGGGTCCAGTCGCATGTAAAGGTCAGGTGGGTTGCAAGTGCCCCCTGGGTCATAGTTTGAGTATTGCTGACTTAGGGCATTGTGTAAAGTGATCGCACAGTACAACAAGCATTTGCAATGCAATGGTTCTCGCTTTTGCTACAGTTATAGCTATTAGCATTGTAAACTCCTAACCGGACTTTTCTTGACACATAAATTAAAAATAAAAAGTAAAACAGTTTCACATAAGCAATCTGACGGCTGCCGTGAGCGCAAAGCAGACACACAAAAGGAAACCGAAGTTCTCTTGCAGTGAAACGCATGGGCAAAAGTGCAATTATCCATGTAACCGGCATAAGTGGAATTATCCATGTAAGCAGCAAAAGTGCAAATATCCATATAACAGGGTTGATGTCATGCAATGCGCTCAACTACTGCCCATGATACCTGCAGAACCATTTAAAGTTTCATACGGCCCTAAAACCATATCTATTAAAAACATGTAGGCAGATCTTTTTATCTTACTTTGGTTTTAGCATCAGGACACCTTTCGGTAATCACACGCTTAATAAACTAATAATAATTTTCTTTATTAAACTTTGCAGAAAATATAAATTTCATTCATCCATAGCATTTTTGTAATTTCTATTTTCATGTAATACTGAGATGCAAGGTGTTTGTCAATGCGTACCTCCTCGGTCAAAGGAAATAAAATGATCACACATCACATCAGAGGTTGGGTAACCAGGATCCTTAGCACAAACAAGGTTCAGAGATCATGGTAATTCCACCCAAAAAGCAAAAAGGTGCTAAGTGGCAATAAGTTTCTCCAAGGAAGCTCAATCATGTCACGATCTCCTAAAAGGACTCGGATAAAGGGGGATAGCATTTAAAAGGCGAGATGCTCAGCTTTGCAGTGGTGCATTGTCTGTGTTTTATCAACTTTCAGAAGAAGACATTTAAAATGACCCTAGTGATCTTGAGGGTGTGGAGCCCAAGAGCAAAGGGGATCCATAATCCCATCATCCAGCAGGATGTAGGAGGTCACTCTCCCCTAACTCCTGGATATCTCTGGCTATTAATATTAATATTGGTGTTATTATTAATAACAATGAACATATTGATGTTATTTTATAGCTTTTAATGCTATTATTTTTATTAAGACAAAGAAGATGAAGAAAAAGACGAAGAAGAAGAATTAGAATAGAGAACGATGATAATGATAATAAATGGTGATAAAGATGAACATGAAGCATTGGGCTTCCTCCTGCATGTTTTCTAATAATATATCTCTGACATATTTTAGCCATATTTCTATGAGACTCAAATGTTTAATAACTATATTTATTAAATAAATCGACTGTCAGAGACCACAGATGAGTCCCAGGTGAATAACTTAGTTGCAATAAATTTCGGGAGCAGGTGGCGAACAGAGTAGCGTTATTGGCGCCAACACGGTTTATTAATAGACATATTCGCAAAAACCATCTACGGCTGTGGATTGCCCAAGTCAAAGATGACCACACGATTTACATGGCAATGCGGCCCTGGTGGCACCTGTGTTTTGATAACTTGGCACCTTTGGGTATATATTGGGCAATGTTGAGGAGGAGATATAAAGAGATTCATACCTGGCAATACCCCATGCTGGGTTTCTTCACAACTCCTGAGGCCCTGTTACGTACTGGAAGCATCTTTCATTCTACATAAGGGGTGTCCAAAGCAGGCCCAGGTGGGCCTGATCCACTCCAGATTCTCCAGGTTGCCACCACCTTTGTAAATACTCATCTTTTAAATTAATTAATGGTATTTAAGTGTATTTTGTGTTGATTTTCTGTAAAGCTGACATTGATCCAGTCCTTCTGAACCTACGCTGGACACCCCGTCCTACAACAAGAAGCATGTTATCATATGGAGAATTAACCAAAACTCATGACCCCAAGCTAGGTGACATTACTAATAAGAGTTTCTCGTTCCTATAGATAAAGACCTGGTGTTGGACAACTAAGGCTGGAGAGACATGAATCTCAACAGGACACATTAAAAGCAGCAATATTTAATTGGACAGTTTTTCTAAAATGCAAAGGAAAAATGGACTCACGCTGGTTACTGAACATCAAAAGATCTCAGACGTGCATTTAAGCATTTTCTAGTAAGATCATTTATTTTATTTCACATTTTAATTTTGACATCACAAGCTTGCTTTTTCTTGACTTCTAACCCCTGGCACACATTACAATTCACCTTGTCCAATTTACTAGAGGTCAGGACATCCAGGCTTCCCCGCATCTGTCAGCAGGGCAAGCGGGAGTCTGCCCACTGAGCCTGGCAAGATAATTAGATGATCCGTGGAGGCAGGGCGACTCGAGCTCTACTTTCAGCTCCGGTGCGGCGGGGGAGCACATGAATATTCATCTTTGCATCTTAGAAAAATATAGTGTGTGGCACTTTTCCATTTTTCTGTGATTACAGCAGTTCAGCAGGACTTGGCTCGCTTGCCCGGAAGCCCAGCTTGAAACGAGTGCCAGGATGGATAGCTGGCAGAGGTGTGGTTGGCGAAGAAAGCCATGGGCTGTACAGCAAGCAAGGAAAATAGCTCCTTCTCCACTTGGATGGGATGTAAAATGCTAGATAACCAGGGTACAGTGGACCCCTCACACCCACGGGCTTCGGTGGTTTGCTCCCAAAACTCTAAAGAAAGTCTAGCAGTTTGGCCCATTCATTAAATGGTCATGCGCTATTTGCCATCAGACAAATTTGTACTCAGTGCTGTTTTCCCCATAGGTGTTTGGCAGAAAAACATTGTTGGGATATATTGTGAAATTCCAACTTGCACAAGTTGAACAAGTTCAGGAGTTGAAAATGTTGATCTATACATTTCAGAGAGTGAAAATTCGATTTGAACAATCAGGAGCACAGTGTAGTGTGTCCAAATTCGCTCTATGGGTATTAATTTCCTTAAATCTATGGCCTAATTGCGCGAGGTAACAAAGAATCATGTGTACTTACTGTATCATCAACGATAGCCGGAAATGGAGTCACCTTTCAGGCGCAGACTTGAGTTTACACCAGAAACAGAATTTGCCCCACAGTTGTGATCTGGGCCATAGCGACTCTGAAAACCTTATTTTTACTCACAAGAAAGCACTTTGCACTTTGTTAGACTGCTCAGCTGTCAGGCATGCGTGGTTACTTTGTCTTATAGAATTCCCTAAATCCAGAAAGATAGCACAGAATTTAGATGAATGGGGATTAACTTTGTGACAATTTCTAGACGGACAACAGAGGTGAACTGAGACACGATGGACAAAATATAGTTTATTGTGACTTTTACCATGGATTGTCCAACGGGGTTTTGAGGGTGTCAGGCAAAAGCCCACACCCCTGTGTTTTTCGGGTGGGTGGTACATCCCAAGGGCCCAGGAGAGACTGGACTGGTAGGAGTAACGCTTGGGTGGGATTTAGGGATAGAATAAGATGGGTTTAATTTACAGAGGCACTTACCCTTGCGCACTTTGGAGGAGCAGACAAAGTTTTTTCCCCAACCTCCCGCCCTGGAAATTAAGGGATTGGTGTTAAGGGAAATAAGATTGATTTTAAAAAATGGATTCGGCTGGCGGGGCTGTGTTTTTTGGTGAGGCAGGTTGTGTTTTTTGTAGGTTGTTTTTAAGTTTCTTAAGGAATGTTTTTCTTAGTGAAGTCACAATAGTCGCTGATGAGCGTGTGCAAAATGTTTGGGCGGAAAGTTTTAGCAGTTTGAAATCTATTTCATGTAAGTTAGACAGGTTAACATAGTTGAGAGATGCAATTGGTGGGACGGGGGAAGGAAGGACAATTTGAAAGGCTACAGGAAGTCCAGAGTTTGATGGACATTTAACAGTTTGATGGGTGGAGTTTTGGTGTGAACAGAGAACGGAGACATTTGAGTGGCCGGGGAATTTCGAGATGGTTTATTAGGGGAGCTGATCGGTTTTACATTGTATTTGCGAGGCCGTATTTCTAAAGTCTGTAAGGCTAGATGCCAAGGTTGTTATAGGGTAGAGCAGGGTTCTGCAAAGTCGGTTCTGGAGAGCCGGGTCCATGCCAGATTTTTAGCATATCCACATTTAGAAACAAGATGTTTCAGAATTCTACATTTTTCTAAATGTGGATATGCTGAAAATCTGGCATGAACCCGGCGCTCCAGGACCGACTTTGCAGAACCCTGGGGTAGAGTAATTAAAGCGGCCTTTCCCACACTAAAGCATGTCTCGTGTTTTAAGAGCACCATCCCGCCTGAAGAAACTTGTGGCAGCAGCGTGTTATGACTGCAATGCTCCTCCAGACTTGCAACCCCCCACAGCCCGCCCCAGTCCCAACTAGCCAATCAAACTAACACTTTTCGAGCACTGGAATGCATTTGCCTAGAGAAAAAAAAACAAAATGTCTGAAAATGTGAAGCGATCCATACTTACAAGCGAAGCACACTCTACCCTGCTCCCCTAAAAGGCAGCGAGGTTCATTAATTCAACTGAAGCATTAGTGTACTGTTCTCCCCCTCCGCCCCCAGCGCGTCTCAGCTCGGAGAGATTTTCAATACTATTGAATGGACACAGCAATTACCAAGGAAAATCTACTGCAACTGTGGCCCAAAGAGGAACACAGTGGTCATTTGTTTGCAGGCCTCATCCAAAATAACAACACATGAAGCCAGAGCACCGCTTGCCATGAACATGGCATGTACAGAGCAGCAACCGAGAGGCACATTACCCAAGCAAGCAGAGGCGATGGAGGTGCATCTGTAAATTACACATTTATTCCCAAAGGTGACCGTGTACACTTAAGTTCACCCATGTGTACAAATAACTACATCTTCAAGGGAAACGTGCAAATGCTGATCCCCTGAATGGTGATCTTGTGCTCTGTACATTGGATTTCAGTCATTTAAGAGTGGGTATTGCTTGACAAGAGTCCTCTCTACAGAACCATGTGCTATTGCGGCCGCTCTCTACAATGGTTGGCTAACAATGTACCCTGATTGCATTGTGAAATGCTCAGGTTTTTCTTACAATTAATAGAGAGTGTTCTCATTAAATAAAGGTACTGGCGAAACTGGACTATGCATTTTTTATGGCTTAGTTATTTAACTGCATTGTTAGGGACTATTTATCTGGTGAAAAGGTGACTGTGCTAAGAAACTAATGGTCTAGGCCACCCTTTAGTTGATTCACATAATTCACAGATATTATGCTTATCCAGTGAATTATAGGAATTATTTCTTGGTTAAGGCATCATGTCTGTGAAATAAGTATTGGAAACCACCGATTTATACAGCCAAAGATGTAACCAACCCTCCATAAGTATAACCACAATTAACAGATTGGTATACTTTTTGGTACAGATTAGCAATTAGTCACTATCAGTGTAACAGCGTTTACGTATCACATCCTCGAGGATTCTGCTGCTGTCTTTATTCACTGGGTGACTCTATTCTTGGGCATGTTTGGGAATTTCCCTGGGCTGGCTGGAGGTTGGAACAGAAAGGAGCCTTGTGAGCCTTGAGTCCAACACTGAGAGGCCAGAGAAGGTATGTTGTTGGAACACTGTAGGGAAAAAAGAGGGTTCCTTGGTATTCTGCTTACCTGTGTTGGACCACAGAGTTCTCAGGGTCTGGGAATCAGAGCTGGATCTCTTCCCCAGAAAGGTTTGTGCATCAGATAGGGAGATTTATTGGGACTCACTTTAAAAGTAGAGGTGGGAAATGCCATGATTGTAATGTATATTGTCTCACGTGTTCTTCTGGCAACCAATATAGCCTTAGAACCCGCCGTAGCGGGCTCTACCGGCTATTAAAGGCCCGCTCCCCGCGTTAAATGCTCGAGCCGAAGGCGACATAATGTTGGTTATGTCCAGGAAAACAAGCTATATGTTGGTCAACCTGTCTTTCCAAAGCAGTCCGGAATTTGGATTTGGGGAGAGCACTGTGCAAATTTTATAGGAAAACAAATATTCACTGGATTTTCTTGAATGCCCTTCGTCAAACAGGTTTCCTTAACCAGCAAGATTGACAATAGTCCTAATTTCTTGAATGTCCTTTATCAAACAGATTTCCTTAACCAGCAAGATTGGCAATAATTCTAAGAGTCCCATATGTTATCCTACCAGGACGCAAAGACTGACCCACAGAATGAATGAAAGAAAGAAATGGCAAAACCGTGACCAAATCGGAAGGGTATTCAGACAATTAGAATTAACTTTTTCTTTCTAAAACAAGAGTAGTTTTTTCTTAATAAAAAAGTACTAACTTTACACAACATGCATTTTTTGGTGGCGTAGAGTATAGCAAATATTGACATAGCTACTAATTAGATGTCACATGCATGATCAATTCCATCACCAAACTCAAACAGACATAACTAACTGGAATGAGCCTGGGGTGTGTGCAGACAGACCGCACCACAGACAGAGCCATCCCACAAAAGTGCCCACACATCAGTGAAAGGCACTGATTCTTCGAAGTAAAAGTCCACCCCTAACTGGAACTCAGCCACAGACAGTGTTTAATGCGAGACTGCTGAACTCCGCTATACACAAAGGAGTTCCTACAAGTGTTTTAGGCTGAGAAACTCAGTGGCTGTCCTCTGTGGCGGCAGGCGCAGTTGAGATTCCTTCTCTATTCCAGCCGCTAGCCCTACGTCGGTACCTGGTCACCTACATCCCTACACCCTACATCGCTCACCTTGCAACAAGCTTTGGAAAAGTTATTAGGTCTCACCTACGAGACAGCAATCGGCTCTGTCCATGTCTTTTACTCCTATTGTACCTCAGGGTGGCAGTTGTGCAGCATGGCTGTAAGCAAATCAAGCATTTTCAAGATAATAAGTCTCACATTTGCTCGAATTAGAACTGTTAACGTTGTAGATTCCTAATTGGACTTTTCTTGCTACTTAAATTGAGAATGAAAAGTAAAACAGTTGACATAAGCGAGTTGATTCAAAGAGCCACGGCCGCCATGAGCGCAAAGGAGAGACACAAAAGAAAAAATAAATGTGCTCGCAGTCAAACGTATCGGCAAACATGCAATTATCCATGTAACAGGGTCGATGTCCAAGGCGGTAACCATACCGACCCAAGGAGGGACAAACATAAAGCATTTACCAATGATACCAAAGGATTTTTGAAAAGTAAGCCCATGAACGAGTGATAGTGATGGGCGTCCGGTGGGCATGGTTAAAACCACACAGATAGACTACAACAGGTCACAGTGCTTGCGCGCTCGACCTAAAAAGGGCTTTGAAGTGGCTAGCACTTTCTGCATCACAGGAAGGAGGGTTGGGGTAAGCAAAGGCATGGAGAACAATGGAAGGAGAGAGTGTGGGTGGGGACAAATCAACAACAGCGACAACATCGGAAGGCGGGAGGGTGGGTGAGGACAAGAAAAAACACAGACAACAAAGAAGGAAGGGAGGATGCATGGTGACAAGCAAAACATACGAGGGAGGGTGGTTGGGGGGGCAATCAATAGAGAGGAAGGTCAAAGGTGGGCAGGTGGGGGCAAGCAACAGAGAAGGTAGGAATACTGAAAGGAAGAGGTACCTGATGGAGCGAGCTAAAAAAGATGCACCCTGGTAGAGCGCTTAAACACAAAGGAAAAAAGTAGCACCTAAAACAAATAAGCAGGGGAAGGGCACAAGTAATGCATCCATCCTCCATGGTAAGGACGCACGAAAATGAAGGAAGCCTGCGGCGGCTGGACAATAGGAACCAAATGAAAGTGACAATGAAGCCAACCAATGGTAAGCAATGGCCAGCTTCTAAGCCCACTAAGAAACTAACAGTCTAGGATCATTGTTGATACACAAAAGATCCAGAAGAAGCGGTGCATGCTGTGCCCCTTGGTGATGTCACAGAGGGCATTCTCTGATTAAAGTGCAAGAAGTGCAGAGGCTTCAAAATGGAGGACTGGGGGGGGAGGGGATGGGTTAGGGAAACAATATCAGAACAGTTGCCTCACAATTTTAAATAGAATAGTGCTATAGCAGTGTGGCCCAGCATTTTTAATTTCGGGAGGAAAGATCCGGAACAACGCGTCCGGAACCACGCCTGCGTTGTTCACGCAAGCGGAATGACGCTTGCCTGCACAATGAAGGCCTTTTTCTCTGCCTTAACAACGCACACACGAGGTTAAGGCAGAGAAAAAGGAAGAGCCATCAAGAGAGGATGCGGTCAGGTGAGTAGGGCTGGGATGGGTGAGGGGCGGGTTATTAGGGGCAGGGAGTGTTGTGGTAATTTTGTTCCCTTTGTAAAAAAGATGAGCAGAAACAAAGGCAATTGAAGAAACAACTCTGCTTCGATCCAGACATCTGCTTAAACTGGGCCAAAGATGGCTTCTATAAAATTAGCCAGGGAACAAAGCACAGGTATACAGTCGAAGTTCACCATTAAAAATCTGATAGGCGCTGTGCTGTTCATTCTCATAGGCACCGCTATGTGATACCTAGAACTCCACCCCTGCGCCTTGGTGCTGAGTAAAACGCCTCATTAATACCTTGGTTGATCAGATGGGATCAGGATGAATTCATTGCTTTCCAACCAGAGTGGCGATATTGACATCTGAACTATTGTCTATTACAACTAGTAAACCTAGAGTTATATGTTGACTGAACTACTGTTCTCTAGTTTATACACAGGGCCATTGAGATTATGTTACAATGGCAGACCAAATTATGCGGAAAGGTTGACTAAAATATGCAAGAACCATAAAATTATGTGGACTAATACGGCACATTTTGTGACAATAATACTCCATTCGTTTTACGTTTTTACACATAACTTAGTCTGGGCAAAGGTGTCATTTCATTAGTGCCAGTAGAACATCCAAATACAGCATCAAACTGAGAAGAGATGTCCACTGAGCAGTAACAAGTGTAGGAATATTTTAGTAACTTTTGATCCGTTTGAGTTAGAGACACTTTTTTGTTGAACTGCGCAAATCATTCAGCTGATGATGGATTATATGGCAAAAGTGACAAAAGTAAGACATCTATATTCATGTGGAAACCCCTGTGGCAGCAGAATCACACAAATCCAGTGACCCTGTATATGTGCCTCTTTCTGATGCAGGTACTGATACTTTTTGGTTAATGAAAGTATGCCTGCTGCATGCAAACATGCTAATGGAAGTATGCCTGCTGCATGCAAACATGCTAATGGAAGTATGCCTGCTGCATGCAAACATGCCAATGGAAGTATGCCTGCTGCATGCAAACATGCCAATGGAAGTATGCCTGCTGCATGCAAACATGCCAATGGAAGTATGCCTGCTGCATGCAAACATGCCAATGGAAGTATGCCTGCTGCATGCAAACATGCCAATGGAAGTATGCCTGCTGCATGCAAACATGCTAATGGAAGTATGCCTGCTGCAACTAACTTCACATAGTATTCTGCGCTGTAACTCGGCAAATGTTCTATCCATTTTTTTAAATGGAGACTGCAGTATGTTTCCTTCTTCAGTGTTCAGGGCCTAGCATGTTCGTGGGTCACGTTTGTAAGTGAAACCAACAAAAGATGGCGGAAGGAATGCTTGCGAATATTTGACAACATTTGCAATTGCTGTTCGCCCACTGTCACTCTAGACAGATGCCCCCTTTATACACTTCAGTACTGACCCTACTCCCCTTGTGAACAATCCACCCCACCCTGGCAGGTGATGCCCCCTCTAGAAGGTAGCAAGAGCAACCCCAGTGGTCGCTGACTTAGACTTGTTTACAAGCATTCTTTCCATCCCCCTTCGTGTGGCTCATGTAACAATCCAAGTGCCCTGAGAGTAACTGGTAATGTTGCTCATCGTTTTGAGGACTACCACTGTAATTATACAGCAATGGGGAGCACATGTATAAAGCAGGGTTGACCAAGTTGTGCAGAAAGAAAGGACAAATTATGCGGCACAATGCAATCTAACTCTGTGACAGTATTATTAGCCTATTTTGTTCTGTCAACACCTATTATGCATCAGACGGTGAACTATATGGCAAATGGAGCAAATCCACAATTATGAGGCAAACGCAACGGCAGCAGAACCACATGATTCAAGCGTCCCGCTTACAAAAGAGTTTACAAACCGATGGCTGCTACACAGCTTCAGCACTTCACCCATAGCTTCTTCGCAGGTGCCTCCAATTTTCCGCAAACACTTGCACTCACCGCTGAGCTTACTCAAACCCTCACTCGGAGGCCCAAATGCCCAGAAAGTGCCAACATTTACGGCACTTAGGAGCAGGACAGGAACCAAGACAAGAATGGCCATTCCAAGGTTTGAAGTGCTCATTACCGAGAAAGTGTGCCACGTACATTGTTTCTGAAGATCTAATCGTTTCTGAATTTTATGAAAAAAATGGTAGTGATTCATTTCACCGAACCCACTATATCCGTGCGTCTCACAGGTTTTCTCGGGGTCACTTACCCCCCACGACCCTTGCCCCCTGGCAGGACCACAACGCCCCGTTGACAATGGCTTATTCTGTTCCTCCTTGGAAACTATTGCAGCACTCATGCTTTCTGAATACCAAAGACCTTAACTTGTGTCCATGCTGTGTTGTTATACAAAAATCAGTATTTTCGCCATGTCCACAATGTAGAAATATTATGGGTTTATTTTGAAAGGCTTCGGGATGCTTGTTACACAGAGAGGGGACGAATCAATAAGTTGCCATCAGTAAAACAGTTTGATTTCTACACAGTTAAGCACATGGGCACTTCTGTAGCGCAATCCCCGCAGGTCAATATCATTTTTACACAGTTACCCAATTTTCAGGAGCAAAATGATGCCGGTGGAAGTCGCAGCTATTCCAGAGCCCATATGTTTTTGCCTAGAGGAGAGGGGAAAATTGTTTAGCTTTCCTATTTAATTCGGGAATATAGATTTCTAAAACGACCAGACAAATTGAGATGCTGATTCTTCGAGAGATGGAGTGAAGAAGAGGTTATAAAATCCGATGTGCTCAAAACCTCACACTTATACTTAAAATAATTATATGAAAATGAATAGCATCGACTCAAAACACACCTGCGGTTGAAAGCAATAGAAAAATAAGTGAAGAAATAAATACTAAGCGTGGCAGAAAGCTATCAACGGCATTCCAGTGGAAGGTAATATATTTAAAAACAAACAAAAACAGCAAATAGGAAAATGAACTATTGAGGCGCATCGTCACTCCATCAGTGCACGAAGCCCAAGATTTCACAAAGTACCAGTAGGAGCAAACGAGGCTCTCCATCCACAGGCAGGCTGCTGGGTAAAAGAGGAAGACACGGATATTCATATTCTTAGCGAACACCTGGGAGCTAGGTAGGGACTCCCAGGATCTAGGTGGGTAGCTGCTCACTATGACTAATGGCCTTTCTCTACGTGAAAAGCCGCTCAATAACACGCCACACTTTGAAATACTTGAGTTTCTGGTAATTATTAGGGGTGGGCAGAACTCGTGGAGTTTCGGGGTGGGCAGAACTCGTGGAGTTTCGCTCTGCTGAAAGCCACACAGTTACAGTAAAGCTCCTCAAGATTCTGTGGCCCTCCGCCACGCGCGGGGGGCGAGGGGAATCCATGTTGCGCATCTCGCCCTGCAATTTAGCACAAGGAGCGTAACCAGCAGTAAAAAATCAGTGTGGATGGCACCTCAGGGTGTGCAAGAACGCGCAGGATTTCGAAGTTGGTTTTGCTGTCGCTTGAGGAGAAAATCTACTCGAGCGGCAGTAAATCTACTTGAGAATCAGCCCTTTGACTGTGGCTGCTCCAACTGCCTGCATTAGAAAATGGTGGGGTGTAGATGCCACATCTCCCTCGTGCTTGCATTTCTGGAGCCTTGGGAGAAAAATCTGGCCACCCGGTGACTGGCAGAATTTGGCCCAATCTCCGCATTACAAGAGTAACACAGAGTCAAACAATTTTTCCAATTACGAGGGTGGAATGAAACATTCCACCCGCCACAACTAATGCAGATTAGACCTGGTTGGAATTTGCATTAAACTGGCATAATCTTGAATTATTTCCAGTACTGTCATTTAAATCTATAACAGTAAGAGAAATGAAAACTTCAAAGAGTGATTTCGGCTGCACAAACAATTATGGCACAGGTAGAAGGTGGGGGTGTTACTAATTTTCCCCTGCAACTGATACTTTTTGGATTCCATCACTTCAAACAAAAGCTCATCAGCACATCTCAATGGCAGAGGAAGATAATTATGCAGGGGAGGCTCATCTGCTAAGTTTGAGGAGCGTCGCCCTACTGGATTGTGGGGAAAATAAAAATAAAATTATAATAACGCAACGTTATTATAATTTTATTTTTCCTGGGAGTGGGGGGCAGGACTGGGCTGGAGGGAGGGGTCTGGAGGAGGGCTTTTGCTGCATAAAGTACACATGTCTGTTTGGCCAGCCCAACATGACATGCACACTTTGCAATTTCTCTACCTGGCTGTATTGCACAGCCAAGTGGAAAACATACCTAGGCTCCCACTCCCAGTCTCGGCAGCGAAGCAGGCCGCTCAGACCAATCACAATGCTGCTGTCAGCAAGCTGCCACTGTATTTATGTATGTTTGTAGATGACATCAGTGTTTGAGGCACAGAGGAAATATGAGTTCGAACCTTGGCCCTTGGGCCAGGGGGGTACAGACACAACATCACATCTGTGGTGCTGCGTGACAGAATCCAGTAAGAGAAGCGCTACAAATATGAATCTGTCGTTTGATGTATGCAACATTTCCAAGGGTCCCAGTGAGGCCAGATAGTAACACCCTAATACTTCTTCACTCTCTTACTTCTGACATTGGCAAATAGTAACTGAACCATGCATGTTATACGGCTAGTAGAATAATAATAATAATAAAAATAATTATAAAATAATAAAAACACAAATAATAACAGCAATAACAATAATAATAACAATAATAATAACAACAATGCATATGATGTTATTATAACAATTGTGAACATCATCATTAAAATCACTCCCACCACAGGGTGTGCAGAAGACGTTCTTGCTCTCAGCGGGAACAGAGGGGGTGTGTAGAAGTCACACACAACACTGGGGGGCTTGGAGAGGGCATAAGCAACATTCTCTCTGCCTCTCTGTGCAAATGGCGAGGGCTTGTAAGGCATGGGATGGTGCATGATGTGTATTTGCACCGTCAAATTTAAAATCTCCGCATTGTGTCATATGATCTTTCAGCTGCGAGGGGATCAGCATTGTTTACTACAGCACCTGAGTGAGAAAGACCCAATAGATGTCCCTTTAGAGTGATCAGAGGCGGTAGAGTTGTTAACTAGAGTGAAATAATTCAGGAAGCATCTCAGCAAACAACATAGCTTGTTCTCATTCAATGTTTTAAAAAATTGCCACCAACCTGGGGGTCCTCAACAAGGTATTCCTGGATGGGGAGACAAGGACAGGCGGTAACTAACCATCCCACTTGGACAGCCATTCTTTATGAATCTATGGAAGAGGTTTGGCAGCAAAACTCAGTGTGCTATCCTCACAGTGGTGGGGCATACACTTGAAGTAATATATATATGTACACATACACACAGCAAGGTTGATCAGTGATGAGGGTAAGGGTCATGAACAGGATGGATGCACACTCCTGAACTTTCACCAAGACTTAAAGATTCATTATGATGTCAAGACAGAGAACAGCCAGCCCCTTCTAAGAGTGTTGACTTATAATTGCCTCACAGCCTTTGAAACTAGAACAGCTTTAATTGTTGGAGCCTGTACAAGATCTGAATTGAAACTCTTTCTGATTACTCTAAAGTGACGTGAAACTCTGCCCATCTTGATAGATCTCTTTGTACGCTTTTATTCCAAAGAACACGATTCGAAAGAAGTGAATGGAACTCTTACAGAATGGTTGACAATGATGAAGAACCACAAAGATGAATAACTGCTAATTAACTGTAATGGGATCACAGCAACGCTGCACTGGGATTCGTTAATACAGTCAAGGGAACACTAAAGTATTCAGCATGATTAATGCGATTCCTGCTCCTTTCGATTATATGACTAACACTGGCACTTGGCCATCTTGCTGGAGCTTTACACTGATTATATCCCTGCTCAGAGGTCTACCAGCCAGCGATGAAACCAAATGTCCTTCCTAAGATGGCAGCTTGCTGCTTCGAGTGAGCAGACTCCACTTGTAGGTTCCCAAGCTGCACAGTGTAGCGCTTGAGTCCATTGGTACTTGCAAACAAGTATACAATGAAGGTCACCATGGTCTTGGAAAAATTAGCAAATTGATTAAACAAACACAACAGCAGAAGCAGAACCTGAGTTGCAATACATTTGATAAATATTGTATGGATTATAAAACCAGGGAGGAAGACTATGTTGAGTTTCCTGGCCTACTGAACTCAGTAGAGATGGAGCTTCTGCTGAAGCCTACTCTAGATGGGCAAGCAAAACAAAAAATAAGAAAAAGACAAAATGAGAAAAAAGTCTAAAATATGGGCATATACTGCACAGCCCCAGGCCAAGCCATTGACCAAGCTTCTTAGGAAAATGTATTTTGGCCTCAAAATCATAAGGCATGTTAACTCTCTCTGAAATGGGTAGCAGGTGGGCCTAGGAGGAGAACTAGACACTGGTTACTGCCTTCAAGAGCAAATTGTTCTTGCTTGCAAAAGTTTCATATAACAATGCAAAGTCCCCTGGCTTTGTACAGGTTTACCAAGAAAGTAATCTCTATAAACTGTAATCTTAAAAAACTGATGAACAGTACCGGTGTATGTATGATGTGCAAATCCAGTGTAATCAAAACAAAACTACTATCGACCTAAAGATCAAAACAGAAGAAGCAGCATACAAATTCAGAACTTCAAGATGTATGGCTTCCATTTATGTTTCTGTAAGGCTGCAAGACATTTAACATTTGCTTCTGTTTGTTTGATAAAGACTACAGCAACTGATTAAAGTTTTAGACAACTTGTATCACAACAGAAAGGAATTAAAAAATAACCAGAAAGAAAATCACTCTTTTGATTCATATTTGTCAACTTGTGATGATTGTACCTCATTTCACAAGCATGAAGCTTTGTCTGGGTTGATTAACTTTGCTCAGACTCATGTCACAGGGATATGTTAAATGTGTGCAGTTTTGATTCCATTAAGGAATCCCCTGCTCACTATCAGAGAAATTCAATGTATGCAAGCAGTTATCAGGTAGATTTGGGTCTATGGACTTCTCCAATCACAAACCTCTGATGCTTCATTTATGGCAGAGTGAGCGAGAAAAGGGACAATTTGGGCATATTAGTGTGTACCAAAGTCTTGTCTGCGTTTTACCAATTTAGACACATAACATTCAAGGGAATACCACCTAGAACATTCCCATACACCTGTTACTGATCATCACTTTTCAAGAAAAGCAACATTTTGCTGCGTAAAGATCTTCAAATTTGTATTTCTATTGTGCTTGCTCATTTTGTACAAACGTGAAATAAGTTGCCTCAATTCAAGATAACTCGCTATTTGAATGGGCAGGGTCTGTCGGGATTCCACCTTATTAGCATTCCACAACACATCTTTAACCCAGTTATTCCAATGAGGTGTAAACATTTGCAAAGTTTATGGACTCAGAACACTACAATATTGTAGTGCAAACTTGTTATGTTTTGTTACATTAGCTATGCTTGTATAGTACAACGTCTCACCCCCAGAGGTCTATCCCGCCACTTATACTCCAGACTCTTAAAAGGCTGCCAATGGTACTTAGAGAAGCCATGTTTCAGCAGTTTCCTCAACCTACCAAAATCCTGACAGGATAGATTCTGATGGGGTCAATCTGTTCCAGTGATGAGGGGTTAGGTGAGAGAATGAACAACCCCTATTTTGGGACTTTTCTACGGGTTGTGGAGTTTACAGTGCTTTATCCTTAGACCTCAGGTTTCTACCCGGGTGGTACCATGACAGCCTCTTGCGAAGCTTGCAAAGTTTAATAAAAAAGGCAGTTTTACACTCCTCCCCTTTACAACTGCAAAGAACAATGCGCCTGAATTCTGTGCTGAACTAGAGCCATCTAGCACCTATCCCTCATTTCAGCTTCCCGCTCGCCCACCCGGTAAATCTCAGCTACCCTCCCAAGCCATATTAAGCTCATCCTTAATTGCCCTCCTCCGTGTTGCCCCTTTGCACCACTCTCTTTCATGGGAAAACTCTCCTTCAGTGTGACCTTCAACGCTTTCTAGAAATATCTACTTTGCAGTGAGCTCCGTGGACCAATGGAATTTTACTTCCTGCTGCAGGATGTCCCGCCCATGGGAATTTTGAAAGGTCAATAACAAATCTCAGCATAGTCTCACCTGTCAAACCACATGAGTGGTAACACTTTGGCCTATAATAAAAAGAGTTCTGAACTATGAACACAATTGTAATCAAAATAATGGGAAGG
Organism: Pleurodeles waltl; assembly: GCF_031143425.1. Lineage (NCBI taxonomy): Eukaryota > Metazoa > Chordata > Amphibia > Caudata > Salamandridae > Pleurodeles > Pleurodeles waltl. The sequence continues at coordinate 96,315,809 of NC_090446.1, read as the reverse complement.
CTGCGTGGAAAAACAACTTCAGGATCTACACAAGAATATAAATACAACTCAGGCAAATTGCCTGAGTTCCATAAATTGATGACATTTGTAATACATACTTTCAACTTAATTTGACAGTAAGGCAATTTTTTTTGATAAGCCAACATAAGACACTAAAAATTATAGATCCATTAGCTGAAGCAGTGAAATAATGAAACATGACAGCTACAGCAAGCAGAATCTGCATTTCTTTACGGTCTTCAATCCTGATTGGTACGATTATGTTTAGAAACGACTTCAAATAGCATTGAGCTTTTATTTATTGTGGGTCAAATCTAAAAAAAAATTACAATTCATCTGCATCTTTATATAATTTGAAGATGTAACCTTCCCCCAAAGGATTTTTAAACAACTTAAATATTCTTTTTACTATTGTATGATGTCACTAACATGTGAAGAGAATGTTATGACTGTTCATGGGAAGGGTGATTTATAATAATAATAAAAAGAAACAAAATTCTTGTTTTCCAAGGATATTAGGAATCAGAATAGGAATTGTGTAAATAGTGCATCATATCCTGCAAAATTATACTCTAATCTATAAACATACATGTCTGAGGGAAATCCACGCTGTCAGGGCCGGATTTAGGGCAATGCGACTGTGCGGTCACACTAGGCGATGACCTGGAAAAGGGGGACTGACCTCAGGGGGGGGGTGGTGTGTTGAGCAAAACCTTATGATTTAAAAGCAGTGTTACTCGTGCGTCCAGTTTTGATGCAGCAATAAAAAGTCAAGATAACTCTTATGATTAATGTTCCTGATAAAGAGAGCTCAAGTGGAGTTTAGACTCGTCGTAAAGTAGCACAGAAGGTTAATGTGCCTGCTAAAAAGAACAGATCTGTATTTTATGTGGCTAGTAAAGTGGATTAGTAAAGCTAGCCTTTACCAGCGCTTTAAAATAAATGAAATCTATGTGAGAAAGGAGCTATGGAGAAATGAGGGCCTCTTTTGTCAGGTGGATAGTGAGGGAATTCGAGGAGTATGTCATAGGGTGGGGCGCCAAAAAAGAGTGTTGCATTGGCGCCACCAGTACTAAAGTCAGCCTTGTCCACTGTAATCCGCTCTCGCCAACCCCTGTATCCAAATGAGCTGCCATGGACTGTCTGATATGCCAGAGGACTGTCTGCAGTATTCAGTTAGTCTGAGAGCAGCCATCCTGGGTGATATGCCTTGGGGAGCCAGGTGGTACACTTGTTCATCGACAGCACTAATTGCCAAGGATGATCAAAGTAGAAACAGAAGCGCAGAAAGAAAACTGCTAGCTTTCTACACCTCCTCTTCAAAGAGAAAACATTTTAGACTGTGCAAACATTTTCTCAGGGAGAAAGACAGACGATTCTAAAAATTGTTCTATGTGGAAGGCATCCAAATTGGGTCTCAAGAGAAAGATAAATAGTACATTGTGTTATCAGAAACAACACAGGGAAGCTGTGGTGGGATTAGAAGGTGAGGCAAGGTTGGCAAGACTAAAATATTCATAAATCCTTGTACCATATATAACACCTGCAATAACAAAAGAACAAGCAAGAGTCCATTGCGCATTGAAAAAGTAGAAACAGCATTAAAATGTTCTCTGTGTCATGTACAACTTTAACAGAGGAGAAAAGTTTGGGGAAAGCAGCTGCCTTTGCAACTAATGGATAATGAAGAGGAGACAAACTTAACTTCTAATGTATACATAATTAGCAACAAAGACAATTCACTACACTGTATGTGCAGTTAAATTATGTTATGTTGTAATTCGAATTGGACTATATGTCGCTTACTGCCCCCGACAATGCAAGGAAGCGAGTAGCACGCTACTCCGGAACCCAAGTGTAGAGGTTATTTCAGTGGTTATTGTTGGTTACTGTGATTAGTAATGTGCTGTCAAGAAGAATGTTTTTACTCCATTTACATTGTGATATATTATTACCAGGTTGGTGAGCTCATTAGAGGGGGCTAGGTAGTTTCAGGTGATTGGTTGGTGAGATTGACAGGCAAGCTGAGATTAGTTAATTTTAGATCACAGGGATAGAGGTTTAAAGAGGAAAGGTTGTGATCTTTGAAATGAGGTATCTACAGTTTCAGAATTACAATAAGAAGGATTGAGTAGATTGGCATGAGACAGAGAGGAGGCTATGCTCAGAAATAGAACGTATGCGGAGGATGGAAGCTAAGAAGATGGTCACTTTGAAGGAAGAAAGGAATCAAGCTAGATTAAATCAATGTCAAATTTTCATGTAGAATTTAGTAATATAGTTGTAGGAGAAGGCTTTTCGAGTTTGAAAGCAGTCGGAGAAGGCAGGTTGTACAGACAAACATTACATATAGTAATCCTTATTCAGAGGAGATAGCTTAAACAGGTTATTCCGAGGGAATACATCCTTTAAACATTACGAGCACTATAACTCGCTGTGTGCTAAGCCTAGGACAGCCATTTCAAGCATAGTTGGGAGTATCCTTGGTATACTAGGGACGTTGGTACCGAAAAAGAGAAGGTCATATTGAAAAATCTCCCTTCACACTTCTGTAAATAGAAGGTATTTTTCACTCACTCACCAAAAATTAGTTATTTTGCACTGGCCAAGAGTGTCTTGCCAATGTGCAAGTAGATTTATTACCTGTTTTGTCACCTAATCCCGTCCAAGTGTATGCTGTGGGTGTGACTATTGAAATCTATGTAGTATAAGTGAAGCAGAGTGATAAAGACCTGTGGGGTATGAGTTTTTGGATAGTGCACACTTGGGCTCTTAGCAATTTGGTGCAGAGCTTGTTGGTAGTGACTTTACCAATGAGGTAAAAATGTGTACCGCAAGTTATAAAATGAATTGCTTCCTGGACAAGAAAAGGAAGTCCCTCTGGTTCCTGAGTATATTGGAGTTTATTTAAATAATGTAAAGGAGTAGGAAGCTGCTACTGCATTCAACAGGAATTATTACAAAAATCCCCAGGAAGAGTTCGTTTCGTAGCCATATATAATTAGAATAGAGGTATTTTCGAAGTTACAAGGAGGTGGCAGGTCTAAACAAGGATGGTCAGCAAAGGGCCATGTGTGTAACAAATAAAAACTTGAACAATGTTGTCCCAAGGGAAGTTCAGGCATGGGGTATTACTGATGGAGGGTCTTGTCAGTATCTAGGCAGATTATCGAAAACAGAAATATCGTGGATCAAAATATGATGTCAAGAATGTCTAGGACACAAATATTGTGAAGGTAAGTTTCTATAAGTAAGCAAAATTTTACTTTATAAACTCCACATATATATGTTCCTTAACGATATATCTTCAAGGTAAGTAGATGTGGAGCTAAGGATAGTAAATCTATTCTTACCTATTTGCACTTACCTTTTCGATATTTTGGTCCTCGATATTATTGAAACAATATTATGTCCAAACAATATTTCTATTTCCGATATTCTGTCAGTGATCTGGTCTTGCCTGCTTTCAGTTAATAACAGTGCCTCGCTCCACTAGTCAATATTAATACATTTGTATTCTTTAAAATAGCTATTCTTGGTTATTGATAACAATATGAAGAGAAAACCTGTAATACAGATGTAAATGAGAGTTTCACCCTAAAGCAAGTTTTTGCCAAAGGCACATGCACAATTTCTGAAAAACCTTAAATCAAAAGACAGGGAACCTGAACAGTCTCGATGTGATAGTAATTACACCCAGTGTAGAGCAATATAGCCATAGGACAATAAAGTGGCACCACACTATACTTTTCTATTTGTTTAAAAGCAATCAGAACTTTTAATAAACACAAACTGAATTATGCCAGATTATAATAAAAAGTGCTGAAGTTAATGAAAAGGAGTGAAATATTTAAAATTAATCTAATATATGAGTTTAATTTATTTTCGCAAACAGTTTTGAATGTCCAATGAAGTGTAACAGCAATAGACTCACTCAAAGGTGATCAACTTAGTACTCAAATTTGACTCCTTTCCGGTGCTTAACTTAGTCTTCAGCATTCACAATTTGCAAAAAGGGTTTATGTGGTTGTGCTTTCAGATTGGAAGACCCAAAAAACTCAAGAAGATGCAACAGCACTGTCATAAAGCAGTCAATCAAAAGTGGATAACATTAACATGTGAAAACATTACACATTCTTCATCTATTTTAAAATTAACCAAACAATTTATCAAATCAATCATTTATCCTACTGGCTATTTTTTTCTGCGTCAAAACTGTACGGTACCCTAGACCCAATTCTAAGTTTTGTCGGAATCCACATGCTTTTTATCACATGAGATAAATAATGATAAATCGGTTATGTTATTTATTGGGTTCGATAAACAGCACCTATTACAAGTTTATGGGGCATGACATGCGAATTTTTGTGCTTCCCGCATGGTAAATACAGAATACTTTTCTTATTTTCAAATCTAAATCTGCCATGTTTGACATAATGAAATTTAACAAAGGGTGAGATTTTTAATGTAGACGGTAATTACACGATGCAGTAAATACCATCCAACCTGTAATTCCGACCCTTAGGCAAACAGGGGTTTACTCAGGTGTCGGAAAACACTGAACCATGTGTAACCAGGACCCCTGTGTTTAGTAACACGGTCATGTGGAAGTGATGCGGCTAATACTACATCTGGATGGGAATTTCCTCACTAGATACGACTGCTTGCAAGTCAATTGGGATTTTACAACACATACCATATAAAGCAGTGTTCCCCAACCCCCGGGCCGCGGACCGGTGCCGGTCCGTGGATCAATCGGCACCGGGCCGCCCCACTGTGGCGGGCGGTAAATGTTTGATAATTTTTCCGTGGCCCGCTTGTCACACAATGGGACAAGCGGGCCACGGAAAAATTATCAAACATTTACTGGTCCGCAGCGATAAAAAGATTGGACAACACTGATATAAAGTATACACACCAGAAGCAAAATGAAGATACCATTTTACTAAAGATGGAGTTGTACAACTTACAATAAAGCGTGTCTGTACTCGGCACATACATCAGAGTAAGAGCTTTGTCTAACAGATGTAGCTAAATACTCTGTGGTTTAGCTATGTGTGTTTTCCAGGTCATTTCACAGACTCCAAAATAGAAGACTAAGACCTAGAATTTCATATACACTTTTGATGAACATGTTGGATTTGCATACATTAATAATATAACAAGTACCTGGAGTTTAGAATAGATAGATTTATCATGAACTTAGAGCTAAAGAGAGAGTAGGGGTGCCCAGCAAGGAGAGCAGAGGGGATGGGGCTCTGCTTGTGGATAATTTCATGGTCTATGGCGTGACTCTAAAGGCACATATTGAATCAACAGATACTCAAAGTTAAATGTCAAACTCAGTCCTAAGACAGAACATATTACACTTTAAAAGAAGCTCAGATCTAATGTTTGCATATTTCTGAAAAAGTTGCACATATTTCTACAATTATACATTTTTCCAAATCTGGGTCATTCTATGGTGCATTTGGGGGTCTAAAAGTTAGAAAGAAAAACATGAAGGCTGACTAAAGTTATTGTTCATTTTAGCACTTATGGTGTGTGCTTCCATTTCATTTTGGTAATACTTGTGAGTCATAAAAAGCCGATACCACGTGACCTTCATGAAGATCTGACAGTGGTGATCCAGGTCCATGGATGAGCATGTTCAAAAGCCATTAGTATGTCACAGCACAGTTACTGCTGAAAGTGGGCAAAGTGCTCACCTGTAAATAATATTATCTTTTAGTGAATAAATGGATGAGGGAGGTGACAAAGTCAGGGGACTGCGGCCAGACTTTGGGACCTGCATAACCAATTTACCAACACTGAAGCAGCTGGTAGCAAACCAAACTTCAGTACTTCTACGCTCCAAACATTGACTTCCAGACCTCTTAAGGCAAAGCATGGAAAAGGCATGGAGAAAATGTCAACATCTAAAGTATATCCAAAAAGCGAGATCTTCTATATTAGGAATGACAATAATGTGTCTTAAAGAACTAATTTTAAAGAATAGGTGCCCTGCCTTGGCATTGACACTGGAATTGCACCTAACCCCAACATGCCTACACGCATCCTACAGTCACACAAATGCTTTCTGACTGTTAAGATTACTCCTCACTCCTGGCAATGATGGTGAGGTCTTTTGAAAAGTCCAGCACAAGCTGAATGACACTGTCATGGATGGTCTGCAATCTTAACAAGGCCTCTGCTGCAGCATCCGAAGAGCTTGCAGTGGGCCCTTGGCAGGCCAAAAGGGTAAACCCTCAGTTGGCACCTCAGTCCACATTGCCTCTTTTAGTGGTAAACATCAGTGTCCAGCAGGTACATTCTAACCAAGAAAAAGGAATGTGGAAGGGTCCGGAACAAGTTGAAGCAGTCTCTGGTGTTCATTTATAGTTATATTCCAAAATGCCTCTGCTGTTCTTGCTATGTTTCTCCTTTCCATGAGTTGAGCAACAACATTTGTATGTGACTCTATGTATCAAGCAGCAAGGAATGGACACACTAAGAAAATTTGATGATTTGTGCTAAACTTCCCAGTTTAATTCATATTCACATAAGCAAACTTTTGTTGTGCATTGCAAGATTATTTAAACAACATTGTGCAATCGCTTTCATACTAATCACGCCGCAGCCAGGACAGAATCTGTCTGCATCCTGTGAAGGTTAATCTTCTGCAGAGGTTTCCTATGCCCAGTGGAGAATATATGCAGGAGTGGCATTGTAAATGCACTCTACATGACATAAATGATTGCAGATGTCAGTTAGTTCACAGAATTGCGGGTAAGCGTACACGTTTGCAGCTTTTAGAAGTTGTGAAATATTGCTGCCAAGTGCTTTTGTGCTAAAATGAGATGCATCTTTAGAGGAGCTGATAAAAAATACAGTGAGACACTGGTGTTTTTCTGAGCACATTTCCAGCCTATTGGATTGGAAATCTGTTCAGAGAAAGGATGGATATGCAGGCAGTGAATGGCCATAAAGGTCTCCCATGGTCCCACTTCATGCCAGAAGAAAGACTTTTGCAGCTTGCATTAAGCAGTTTAATATTTTAGCAATGGCCACCTGACTCCTCACCCACGCTCACAGAGCCCTCCACAACGCCAGCCCTGCTTACCTCAACGAGCGACTTACCTTCTACAATACCAACCGTCAACTCCGCTCCGCCAACCTCGCCCTCGCCACGGTTCTTCGCATCCATCGGACTACAGCCGGCAGCAGATCGTTCTCCCACCTCGCTGCCAAGAACTGGAACTCCCTCCCCGTCCACCTACGACAGACCCAGGACCTGCTGACCTTCAGGAAACGCCTCAAGACCTGGCTGTTCGAGCAGTAGCACCTCCCCTCCCCCCCTCAGCGCCTTGAGACCCTAGCGGGTGAGTAGAGCGCTCTACAAATGACTGATTGATTGACTGATTGACTCTTTGTGATTAAGGACACTGTTGCCAGTACAGGACCGTTAACCTGCACATCAGTGACATCAGGAGTGTTAATCTAATTAGTTCAATGCAAGGAAACCAAGGCTTTAACAAGTACAACGTAATAGGAGGTCACATGAAAGACCACGACTGGGAACCTTCTGTAAAGACTTGGATTGAGTTGGTCGCCCTACAATACAAAGGGAATTTGTGAGAGAAGAATAGGCTTAGACTACCAAAATTACATCACACACTCTTTCTATGCACTTAGCTGATGTTTAACCACGAACTGAATTAACCCTTTAGGTTTCTTTCCCTGAACAAAGATGCTATCTACACAAAGGCTCTCCAAAACACAAACGGGCGGGAATAAACCCTACAACAATGCCCATATGCAGAGAAATCTTCCTAAAAGGTAAACTTGCAGAGACAAAGGATATATGTTCGATTACAGTAAAAATGATGCCCTTAACAGATAAACAAATGTTTTGCTTGTTTGCTAGACTGTGCATTGAGGAAGGAATTCCCCAAACAGGGAAACCTCGAACTTTGCTAAGTTTTACTGGTGAAAAAATTACTTGGGGCACCAATCGTCGTGATCAATGCGCTAAAGGGAAGCACATCATTAATTTTGACAGAAAGCCCCCAAGGTATATTTTAAAGACTTTGTTAATGTTTTGACAAATCAAATATCTAACTTAAATTTAATATGTATTATGAAGAAGATCCAGCCAGTGATCTTTCATTGGTTCCCCCTTCGCCTTCACTGCTCAAGAACAAGAAAGCCAACGTAGATCTATCATGGCCGCAGTACTCGGGGGGAATCAAGCGGTCAGGCCCTGCTCAGCTAAGAAATGAAGGTCAAAAGAAGCGTAAAGTAAGTAGTGTGATAACAGCACCTTTTTGATGCAGTAGAGAGAACTGGGGGTCAAGGTGAGGATATGCTGACCTTTCCTGTGGTCCAAGTCGCATATTTACACCTGCACCCGTGCAGATGGAAGACGGGACAGAGAGGCTGCAGAGAGGAGATAGGCCCGTCTTTAATGGTGAGGCTTGTCTGGGCATCTCTGAATTAACCTCTCTCCCGTCTGTGGAATCTTTATCACAGCAAATTTACCTCACTGCCCTTTTTCCATTTACTAAGGCGAAGAACTTCCACCTCACCAACGGGGCTGGTGTGACACGTTTCATAAATCACAAAAGCCTTTCTGCAAATTCATCTCTTTGCAATTTCGTCTCATTAAACAATGATCTTCCGCATCTTAAACCAGGAAACCTGAAAATGACTAGCAGAGCAGGCCCCTTGGAGGAAAAAAATGGCATCTCTGTCGCACCTCATTCAGGAAAGAGGATTTCTACATTAAGGCGGGTAACAAGCTTTAGAAGAAACTGATTCGCAATCAGTTTACAAATCCTCACATACACTACAAATGTACATCCTTAGGTAATCATGCATTCGGAAACACAATTTATATCACAAAAGCAGAACCATATTTGGAATACCATTAGCAAGCAGCTCTGAGATGTGCTGAATGGACAGATCTACTGCATTCACAGGGGAGGGTTGCTGGACCAATTGACGTCCCCCATTTGTGGAGGTATATTTAGATTCAAGAACAAAAACCTAATAATAATCCAGAGTTGCAGGTGGCCATCGTGATTGCATTTTAAGAATCATTAAGCCTCGAGAGCAGCTCTCATGCCTATTGCCTGGCATGCTGACTAAAAGGCTTGCAACTCTTTTCCATATTTAAATCTCTGATTTTTCCAAATGTGTTTGTTCATTGCATTTCCTCGTGTGGTGGTTCTTATGTGATTCTTAGTGGGTTACTGTGGGCTTCTCACAGCGAGCCTGGGAACTCCTTAGGGAAACTGTATGTTAGGATTCTTGCTAGATAGCCTTATAGGATTCTTGCTGGAGTTGCTATAGGGAATGTATTGCTGCTTATCAGAGCAGTAATAAGAGAGCAGGATTTGATTATATAGTCTGTGGAATTGTCAGCCAACCTGACAGTTAGAATAAAGTCCGACGAGAAATCAGTAAGCACAAACAGACGTGTTTGAGTTTACTAAAAAAATAGAGTTGCTTTGCCATATAAAGACTATAGGTTTCTATACAGAAGAAAGTGAACAGATCTTCAGGGCCTGAATTCTCCACAGTGTTGCTAATCAATACATACCATGTGAACGTGTGATGATGCTGTATCAGTGTGTAACTTGAGGAACATCTACAGTATTTACCTGTGGCCCACCAAGTGTGATAAATTAAAAAGCATGTGCATGTGGGTGGAGCTCTGAGCATACCTAGAAACGGACAAGATGCAACAGGAATCAGAGTTGCTCCATCTAGTTGTCAATGTCGGTTTCTTCTGTGTGCTGATTGGCTGTCATTGCTCCACTGTGCAGTAAATTTGACAGTGCTGTTAAGTGACCGTCTGGTGAATGATTTCACCTAGGTCGCAGAAAACAACCAGTCTTCAATAAAGGTACGTTCTGGATTCCAAGCTGCCTGTGACCTCCAGTGATGGAGCGTTTTATAGGGAAACAAAACTGTTTCCTTTCACCCTGGAGACTGCTACACTGCCACTCGGTCATGACAAAGGGCCTGATTTTAAGTTTGGTGGATGGAAAACTCCGTCTGCCAAACTCCTGACTGTGTGGCCACCACCTATGTGATGACCTCCCCACCAGAGTTTAATAAGAGTTTCCCGCTATGTCAGTGGGTGGAAACCAAAGTTTCTGCCCACTGGCCTAGCAAGATACAGGCTACAGCATTGTCTCTGGCTCGTAATCGAGCAAGTAGCAATACTGTAGCCTGCAGGGGGCACCAGCACCCTTGCAATGTTCACTGTCTGCAAAGTAGACAGTGGACATTGCAACGGTTCTAGCCAGGGGGGCCCCTGCACTGCCCAAGCCAAGTGCATGGGCAGTGGTGGGGCCCCCTGCACACGTTCTCCACCAGCATTTTCATGTCGGTGGTACCTCCATGAAACTGCGTGCTGAGAAGGAGGTCGTAAGGCCCAGCGCAGCCCTGGTGGATTACGATGGGCACTACCTCCAGACCACCGGGATCTTTGATCCTGATGGAGTTTTCGGTTCCCTTGTGGCCCGACCACCAAGGTTGTAATGTGGCGCTCGGGCCGCAGCATTGGCGACAGTCTGACCGCCATCCGCCAGTCTTGTGGTCTAGTGACTGCCAGACTCGTAATGACTCCCAAAATGTCTACCCAGAAAAAGTTGGTACTGCAACACACCTGTTGCCTTTCAGGTGGAACACTTCAGTTCAATGAAAAGCTTGGCTCAGAGCAGCACACACAGCTGGAGCTGAAGAGCAGTGCAGTGATCCTAAGGACACACTCCCATTTCCCCTGTTCAGCTGCATCTTTCTCAGTCTTGGTGGATTAAGATGGAACAGTAGCCCCCAGTGACACAGCGTGTACAGAATGGATCTCATAAAGGTGAAATGGGTTGCCTCAAACAAGACGTAGCATCAGCACAGCAAAGCAATGCAGTTCAGCTAGCTGGCAATGCACAGTCTGTATCTTACCTGCTACCCTAAACCTCCATTAGAAGAAAACAAATAAAAAAATTAAGGAGCTAATTTAAGAACAAAAGAGCAACAAAAACTACTTAACAACGCAACAGAGAGTAGTAGTTATCTTCCACCCACCTTCCAGTGCTTTGAACTTTTCAGATGATGCCCCACCGCCTCACTTGTGGCCACCTGGTCACCTTGCTGCAAAGAATGTCTTGTGGATCCCTGTGCTTCTTCTCCCACTACGTGGAGGGGCCCTCGAGCCACTCAGTGTAATGCTGTGCTCGTGCTCCCCTTCATCATGTTCTGATGAAGAGAAGCCAAATATCTCTGGGGTCGAAACACTGTAGTTCTTTGCATGTTTACTTAGAGAATTCACCATTTCTTAAATAATCTGATCTATAAGAATTACTCTGTACCACTTCTGTACCACAGTGTTATGCAAGCCTTGAAACTAACTGCTCGTCCTCAAAATACAATGAATGTACACACTGGGAACCACTCTGTATTATTTATTTAATTATACGATAGCATTAAAGGGTACTGGTAAAGAATATGTTTAACGTGCTCTTAAGTGCACACATCATATATATATATATATATATATATATATATATATATATATATGTATATATATATATATATATATATATATATATATATATATATATATATATATATATATATATATATCACAAATATTTGTGGCGGCCAGTTTTCTGCTTCCAGGGATCTTTCTTAAGGTCATTTTACAGAAACAAAGAAAGGTTGTGCCTTACATCCGAAAGTTCGGTTAGTAATTGGATTGAATACATTTTGTACTGGAGATTGTTACATATGCGTTCCCTTTGAAATGTGAATTCTGAAACTTTTTGTGGTGACCTTGACTACCCAACCACATCACAACAACCCTTAAACACAAAGTCAAATGTGCTAATGCTTTTGAGAACCTGTCCTTTAACCATTCGTATCTCTTAAGCTAGTGCTTCAATAATGACTGTTTTCAAAGCTAATCTTCTCTTACACACAAAGAAACGAAAAGAGTCAAAGGCATGCGTTGATTTCAAGTGCTGGGGGAATACACTTGTCTTCTCTTTTGATCAGCAAGGTAGATATTAGAAGCTGCCTCTGATAAAAAAAATAATCACACAATGCCCCTCTAAATAGTTGGCAGTGGCCTTGGGACAGAGTGGTACCAAAGTATAACAGATGAGGGGGTGTTTCTCTGGGCTAGTGGAATTACAACTCTTATCATATTTACTTTGACTATTCTTTAGGCTGATAGAGACTTAGCCATTAATTGGAAAACGTCTCAAAAGGACCAGACGAAAGGGAGAGGGCACTTGTGTACTCACTGACAGCAGCGGACAGAGCGGTCCACACTCCAGGGGCTGGAATGGGGAAATGATCTAAGCTGATGGAATTGCACACTACAAATCCTTTGTCAGGTTTTCCAATTTACTGACTTCAATAGAGTGAAAGCTCTCACTTAAACACAAACAAAGGCAGCATCCGACAGCATCAGAAACCTATTCATGCGGAAGGCTGGTTTTTCATATCGTTAGCAAACTAATTTTGTGTGCGACCTCCAAGAAGTGACTTGTCCAAGTAATCCAGGCTCAACCTTCCATCCTTTCAAGTTTGATAACATGTGTCCTATTTAGGTCAATTATTCAAGTGCAACAGACAATTCATCAAGCTGCATGCATTTCTTAAATGATGGTAAACTAAGACAATAAAGAGCCTTTTAACCCTATGAGGTGGTGGTAGTAGTGCTTAATTTGTGCTTGTTGTTTCCGGTGCAGAGCACCGGCACTTATTTTTGAGGGCCGGGGCTTATTCTTCTGCCTCAACCATTTGCTGCGAGCAAAAGACACATATGGGAAAGACGGAGGAAGAGAAAAACGAAAAAGCGGCATAAAAGGAGAAAGTAGAAAGCTGCAAGAGTGAGCTGAAGGGGCAGGGAGTGGCTGGCCCGAGATGGCTTCAGGATTATGCCGCCTCAGTTGTCTGTGTTCCCGCATTTAAGTGCAGCAGCCGCGGGTTTAAGAGGAGGGCTTTGGGCAATGGCACATTTTTATTTACAAATTAAGCACTGGGTGGTAGGGTGGAATTGGTACCACGCAACATAACATCATGCTTCCTGTAGCCTCTTCCCTCTGCCATCTTCCCATCTTTTCCTCTTGCTTCCCTTCTTAGAATGTTCTCTTACTATCTCCTACACCACTTCCCTTCCCACCTCATACCTTCCTTCCTCTCTCCTTCCTCCCGTCTTCTTCGATTTCAAGTAGAATGCTTTGTAGTGCGCCCCCAGGAAACAAAACTTAAAGTAAACAAGCAAAGACATGACATCGAATGGCAATCCTGTCTCGTGCTCCTAAGCAGCCATTTTGGAAATCCACTGAAAAGGACACCACTTTTTCAGGTTGGAAAGGAAAATCATACCCCTTCCTACTGGTAAATAATCCATCATTGAAGTAAAAACATATTCCCAACTCGAGGAGTGAAAAATCGAATGACTGTTGTTCTAACATCCACGTTAAGAGGAGGGGTGGCTTCTTCTTCAGTGGAATCCATGACATCGAGGCGGTCTGGTAGCTGTGGATAGAAGTTACGCCATGGTTGGCATTGCTGAAGGCTGATAGGGCTGCGATCATGACTGATACACGTCTATTGTCATTCTGGTATGACAATGATCAGCCTGGAAGATGCAGGACATTTTCTCTACATTAAGATGAAGAAGAACTGATTAGTCACACACTTTGCTCTTTTGGTACCTGATGCATATGAAATGTGCCTGAAATGTAATCTTCATTATACAGTTATGACTAAAACAAAGGTTCCAACATCCTCGACTACCGCAACCACTAGCGCGTGCTAACTAATGCATCCGGTAAATTCAGATAGGAAAGAGTTTGCAGAGCTATGAAACTTTAACCTTTTTCTAAGTATCTACCCACCCAAGACCCAAGGTCAGATCTTCGTAGTGAAACATTTTTTCTTTCAGCACACTGATCTGGGATCTCTGTTGTCAGGGGAGTGCCTTGTATTATGGCTCAGGGTGACTTCAACAAGCGGATTGTTGACATGGATGTTTCTGCAGCCAAAGATCTTTTGGACTGTGGACACCGGTAATGCTATGGTACTTACCATGGTCAATACTCCACATTCTAATCTCAATTGATAAAAGGGGTAGTGGTGGAACCTGCATATTTTTTATCTCACGTATAGTAGGATCAACACATTTTACAATCCGATATTGAAGGCTCTTCATGACATCTTAATTGAAGTGACTGATCCCAAGTAAATTCAAACCAGATCAGGATTGGTTAATTGGTCTGTAAAGATCATGCATCTTCCCTGGGTCTTACATTGCCAGCAACCAGTGCTTAATTTGTGCTTGTTGTTTCCGGTGCTGCGTGCCAGCACTTATTTTTGAGGGCCGGGGCTTATTCTTCTGCCTCAAGCATTTGCTGCGAGCAAAAGACGCGTATGGAAAGACAGAGGAAGGGAAAAACGAAAAAGCGTCACAAAGGGAGAAAGTAGAAAGCTGCAAGAGTGAGCTGAAGGAGCAGGGAGTGACTTTATATGGATTGAAGAGGCCCTAGATGGCTTCAGGATTACGTTGCCTCAGTAATTTGTGTTCGCAAATTTAATTGCAGCAGCCGCATGTTTAAGTGGAGGACTTTGGGCACCGGCACCTTTTTATTTACAAATTAAGCACTGCGAGCAACAACTACTACTTTCATACCTGGATCGAGAGACATTACCTGATAGCCAACATTTGCATTTACAGCTTACCCTTCTTTATGAAACACCTACTCAGTACTCCCTGACATTTCTTGAAAGTCACAGCTTTGAGGCAGGATGTGTGTACAATCAGAAGAAGTCTCTGCAAAACTGTGATGCAAGCATCCTCTAAAATATGCGATTGAATTGTATAATGAAGAGGTATTTAGGGAAAAGAAGTCATCAGCTGCTTTCAAGATCAGCTCACCAAAAACCACCCTGCAAAATCACATTCAGAGTGGCAGACAGAGTGGTCCTGGCATTACGCGTACGATGGGCTGTCAGAGAAGCAATCCTTTGTGTTCTGAGGATATAACAGAGCACGTCCATGCTGCTATTCTTCCATTAACTGAGTCATTACTACTCATTAATTGCTATAAAAAAGAAGTCCTTAAAGTTAAAGCGTTTGCCAAATATCACCCTATTTCTAATTTACACAGCTGAACATACAGTAGGAAGATGTATGGAAAATTAAGCTTCCCTGCTGGCAAGTAGTTTGGTCTTAGAGCAGATCACAGAGTAGGGTAGAAGCTGATTAATGTGGCCCTGGATAGAGAATATATTGCTGCTTTTCTCGTGTAGCTTTTAATGTAATCAGGTGTTCTCAAGGAGGAATCAGAGGGATCCTCATGGACAGGTTTATTCATTTCAGCAGGACAGGAGCCAGCAGGCAGCCGTGTGTGTAAACAGTGCTTAATTTGTAAATAAAAACGTGCCGGTGCCCAGAGCTCTCCTCTTAAACACGTGGCTGCTACAATTAAATGTGCGAACATGGAATACTGAGGCAGCATAATCTTGAAGCCATCTCAGGCCTCCTTAATTCATTTACAGCCACTCCCTGCCCCTTCAGCTCACTCTTGCAGCTTTTAATTTCTCCCATTGTGACTCTTTTTCGTTTTTCTCTTCCTCCGTCTTTCCCATATGTGTCTTTTGCTCGCAGTAAATGCTTGAGGCAGAAGATTAAGCGCCGGCCCTCAAAAATATGTGCGGGTGCTCAGAACCGGAAACAAGCTCAAATTAAGCACTGATCCTAAATGAGTCTCTATCTTGCCATCCCCATATCTTAACTGGAAAACTGGATATTTTCCAGAAGCACTGACTTATATTATGACGCGTCTTCAGAGGACACCCATAGAACCCTCCATTGCAGCTCCCTGTCAAGTTGTCTGGAAAACACTGGGGCCAGAATTAATGATTGCGTCTGGTACCTCTCCATAGCTGATATCTCCCAATGAATTATTGAGAATCATGAGTTAAACTACTGGACTCAGGATTACCATCTATTTTTTCTGAGATTTCCACCGATTCTGGAATACAGATATTTACCACTTGCTCTGACGAGGTGGTAAATATCAGCAGGGAGCCTCAGCAGGTCAAGGATGTTTGATGGGTTTGTGTAGGGTGTCTGAGATATTAGGAAGTTGTGCCCTCTTTTGTGCAGCACTGTCTTCTCCCCCATAATCCTGGGGGCAGGGGAACATGGGCTAAATTGTACCTTGGTTGCAGCCCCATCCCACTCCCAAAACAGTTTTTTTAGGGTCGAGCCTACGAGTGCATGTGTTAGCGCATATGTCTCGCTTGCGAGACTCTGTTACAGGTCTTGGAGCCCGCCTGTCACTCAGCATTTGTTGGTTTGCGTGGCACTCTTCTTTACAACCACGTAATTCATCAAGGCACTCCTGGCATTACTTCCGTTTCTGTGTGGAGCAGGGACCAGGCACTAATTGATGCAACTTAATTAGTGCCCTTCCGCTGCTCTCGATGTGATCGAAGTACTATTTTTATTTTTCATTTCTAGTGCCCCACAAACAGAAGGCTTGTGTCTGGCAAAAACGTGCCTAGCAGGGACAAAATTGCAAAGTTTTATTTTTTAAAGCTAACTTTATTTTCATGTCGCCAAGTCATCATTTCTCATTTTTTTCTCAGTTTTTCTTTTGTTTTTACTCCTGTGCGTTGTTGTCAAAAGATGACAATTAACTTTTTTGAAATATGCGAGACCTATTACATTGTAAATGATTGTTCTGGTTGTGAATCCTCACCTGGTAAATGTTTTCCAGGCTCAGAAGCTTGGGATCCTGAACATTCATTTCCATAGAGAGGTATTCTTACCAGGGGTACCCTTCCAGGCAGCTCCTAGTAGAGGAAATAAAGGTCTCACTTTGAAGATGTACAAAAATAGCTCTTCAGTCCTTGACACCTTGTATGGTGGAAGCAGCCACCGGGTTGGAATTCAACATATATTTGAGAGAATGAAGTAGACTGCTCCAAAGGGAGAATGTACAACCATTCAACATTAACAATGTATGACATTTCAGTGTCTTTTTAACCACAATATAAACTTGCATGGGCAAGTAGTTGCAAAGGTCATGATCAGTTTCTTTTTAAAGAAGGTATTAGTTTAATTTTAACAACTCACAAATCAGGAGACACTGGCCTATACCTTCGTGTGGGTGTTCAAAGTATGTCTATCATCCAGTGAACCATGTAAGTCTAACTAGGAACCATCCAGATGCTCGGTGGATGGATGAGTTGCTTGTTTAAAACACTGAAACCTCCCTCATTGGTTTGTATTACGCTGTAACCAAAAAGCCACCAGATGTAACTTAGATTTCAGAAAGTGTGCATGTAAGGATGTGAAAGTGTGCATGTAAGGATGTTGAAGGAGGATGTGCATTCACTATACTGAATCTGAAGCGCTGGATTTACTTTCACAACACCTGAAATAAAGTATAAAACTCTTCCAGTCCTGCACAGGGACTTATATCTTTTCTTAAGCTTCCTCTTCCTCCTGATTATTTGGTCCATTTCATTACTGTAAAGTAAAATGAGGTCCTCCTATGAAAGCAGAGGAAGGACATGATAATGCAGATGATGACAAGCGTACGCGGGGTCCAAAACGTGTGGTGGACGTAAAAGGTGACAAAGGGATTTTGAAAGCCATTGAACACGTAGGCAATAAACCGCATATGAAGAATGTTCCTGACAGGCAGGAAGATTGCTCCCTGTGTCAGGGATATTTATCTCGTTTGTTGCCCAGGAATGCTGTGCCTCACAATGCATTCCCGTGGGTAAAATTGGTGGCACACACTGTTCTAAATGGGGTTGGCCATCCCAACCTGGCAACCCTGTGGTAGACGGGCCACTGGATGAAGAGTTACTGATCGAAGCGTCAGCTGGGAGTCATCCAACAGAACCCCGTTACTACCTCCACTTCTAGATAAGGCATGCACACTGCAAGATAGGCGGAGGAGGAGATCCAACAATTTGTGGCACAGCTTCTGCTCCACCGAACCCTAAATGACTCCCATAAAGTATGGACCAGTGATTTTACTATTTTCAATCATTTGATTCTTAATGATTGTCTAAAGTTGACTAGTGCTGGAGCATTGTCCTGGTTGTTTTTTTGTTTCAATGTGGGTCACCCCAAATATTTTGACTCACCAGAAGCCTTTACACAACGTGAGTAGAAGAGACTTGAAAAATCACTGCCTGTCCTTCCAAAAAGGCCAAAGACTTTTACAGGAAATGGCTAAAGCCAGTGTTTTCACAATCCAGCCGACATTGGTTACAGACGGCGTTCAGTACCCTGCTGCAAGTCAGCACAGGTTTGTTCTCACACATTTTAAATTAGATACTTTCTATCGCTTAGTTGCTTTTCCCATTGTTATTGACTGGTCAGAGGTTCAGACCAATTGTCCTTGTCATGGCCTTTCCAGTCAATGCACTATGCATTTTATGTTCTCCTCTGCTATTTATGCGGTTCCACGTAAATGCTTCATTTTACCTATTTCACGCGACCTTAACTTTAAACAGTGTCTGCCGCCATTACTGTTTTTACAACAATTGAATTATTTAGCAATTTACTGTAAGATTTCTTGCTTTTTATGGTCTGTGATACGTTTCAGGAAAAATATGATTGCACAGTAACGATGTCTATTAGCTTACTTTTTATGTCTTTATGTCAGTTTTATGATTATAAAACATGCATTTAATTTGTATGTTTGCTTTTATGGTTTCTTTTAGGATGATCGAATCAAGATGACTGTGGCTATGACTCCATTAGTTCCCAGTCTTTTCCCTCCAACTAAGCTAAGTCCTCAGACAAAGTGGGAACCAGGCCAGTGGAGCAGGAGGACTTCACAAAGACAACCACTGTCTGACAGCAACAACCGCGGCTTCTGCAAAAAAACTGGCCATCACAGCGCGGACACAGCGGTGAAGCCGACATGCTGACTGCGCAGCCATGCACCGGCAACCAAGGATATAATTGTATCATCTTGCAAACAGAACAACTGGGCCAAAGCTTGTACAATTACAATACAATAAATTACAAGACAACGGGAGGAAGCAGAGCGGAGTCGGAAGGATCCACCACAGTAGTTCCGTAAATAAGACGAAAAAAAGTCCCGCCGCCGCGTATCTCAAGACTCAGCACTTTCAACTGGTGAGCGATATACGCTTCCTGCTGCCCTATTGGGGGAAACTATTTTGAGCCTAATTAGCATGAAATTTTTTAGAATGCAAATGCTTTTCATTTAGAGATGAAACAAAATGCCATGACATTTCTTCCACCCATTTATCATCAACAAGTTAATTACTGTGTAACAAATGGGTCCTGCTGGATTCTGGATGGTTGGAGGATGCGAGGGAGCTGAGTCAGGCAAACAAGATGTCCCAGAGAGTTGGAGTTAATAGTCGATGGCATGCTTATGGCAAAACAATGACTCTGTAAAAGCTTTCCTTGTCAAATTAAAGCTTAGCTATCTCCTTTGGAGTGATTAAATTACAAGCAGCTATCGTTTGCTTAAAGTGGCTCAAATCTGACAGGCTACAAGGTAAACATGATCGCTCTGGGATATGGGCGTATAATATGTTTACTGACCAAACATAAAAAATTGTAATGGAAAAAAAATGAGCCATTTGTTCGTTGGGTAGCATTGCAGAAAGCAAAATATTAGCAGAGGAAATATAATGTGTTTGCTTGTGTAAGCTGCCAGTTACAGTGTCCGCTGCTGTGGACAAATAAAGCCATGTACTCCCACTGGGCGTCGCTAATATACGTAATCCAATGTGTACAGCTCATTTTTATCATTATGCCTTTGTTTCTCCTCCGCCGTCATGCCCATATGTGTCTTTTGCTCGCAGTATATTGTTGAGGCTGAAAAATAAGTGCCGCTCTCAAAAATTGGTGCCAGCGCCCCACTCTGGAAACCACCTGCTCAAATTAAGCACTGGCGGGACGGAAAATGCTACTGCAGGAATGGAATGGCAATTCCCCATGCACTATTTTGCACCATGCAAAAATGTTCTTGCAGGAGTGAAATTGCTATTTTGCTAACGTCGTTCAGGAGTACATTTGGAAAACAGCAACTGTCGTAGTTTTCAGACCTCAATTCAATCCTAGACTCATGCACTGTCAGAAATATCCAGGTGAAGATTTACTACCATCTTCCAGAACCTTACTCTTTGGGACCTTATCACAAGGTAGGTAAATTTGGTTGGGGAATGTCACAAGTCCGATGTTCCTGCTCCCAAAGGCCCTCACAGTACCAATCCTTCTACTGCTGGTTCTTAGAGTCCTTTTCCCCATGGCCTGGTCACCATAGCCTTCTTCTTCCTGGACCTGTTCCACAGACTTGTATTTTATGTAAGACCGTGCAGTGGATCAATGCTCTTGCTGTACATGTATCGGTGTTACCTACAAGTCACAAGTGGCAATCCTGGTGACACAGCACAGTGAGTTATGCATCCACACTGAAGAGCTGCATGCAACCTGCAATGCATAAGCTAGAACCTCGGCAATCCTATCTCAATCTTTTTTATTCTAGAGTTGCTTAAAGAAGTTCCTTTAGGTAGTAATGAACATTTATTAGTAAGTGGCATATCATTTTGTATCACTTATACGGAGCTTCATGGACCTGTTGAGATTATGAAGTGCTCCAGTTTGCATCTGGTTCCCAGGTACCTTTCGTACTGCATGGTTGAGACTAGATGCAGGTATTTACCCTCTTTAAGAGGTAGACTGAAGCTGTCATTATTGTGTGAAGGTGCGGTCACCAGGGAACAGAGTATCTGAAGTTCATTTGGTAGCCACCAACAGACCCCAACTCATCTCAGGCACTGTTAAACCACTGATGGACTAGTAGATTGAGTCTTCCTGCAGCAACAGGAGCAAACACCGACTGGAAGCACTCTTAAGCTACCACGGAGTATTACACAGAGCCGACCAACATGTAACATGGAGGAGAGACTAAGAAGGCCAGTTTCCAGAGGTATGTGTCCACTAGAGGAGGTGAACGGAAAGAGAGGGCAGAGTCGCAAGTAAACAGGCCAATGAGAGGAGCCCAGGTTGTGCACTTCTGAGGATGGCGGGTAATAAGCAAAAGGCAATGATCTGAAAAGACCAACAAAGTAAGATTCCTCAAGGAAACAATGCAAAAATACATAGCAGCACTTTCAAGCAAAAACATGTGTTTGTCTAAATAACCATTTTATGTTCTGACGTGACACCACAGCTTTCACCAGACTATTATGAGAGAATGACCAGGAGAGGGGCTTTTGCTCCACCGACATGCTGGAAGCCAGGAGCACATGTTTTGATGTGGCAGAAGTTGTGAGCTTCCACAAAAAGTGCCTGCCCTTCATGCAGCTGTGATCATTTTGTATATGTATGCAGCTGTCTGAGCTAGAACTTTCAGGAGCACACGTATGACATTGCAAAGCTATTAAAGTCTTAGTTAACCAGATAATTGATGGTGTTTTTCCCTTGCTGCAGCACAAATTGGAGAAGGGCATTCATTAGCCTACATGGATTTGTAGGTGTGTATTGACAGTGCAAGTGTCCCCTGACCTTCTAACCTACACGAATACTATTCTACAGTACTTTGCTTCTGCACAAATACATCTCCATTCCCATGCTGTCTACTTGTAATGCTTCACATTTCCAAACAACATTCCTTTAAAGACATACTTATTAGCATTGCTTATGCTTGTTACACATGCAGGCAAAGCAAATCTCCCCAACAACAGTGTTGAAATCACAGTTCTCCTACAATGAAATGTTGACGCAGACATGTTTAGCAGTAGACAAATTATTAAGAAGTCCATCATTGTTGTGACTACACAATCATCGTCGCCAAGCTCCACAAGGCCAAGAGGGGTGGAGAAGTCCTTACTAAAGCTATTAACCTCATCACTGTAGAGACCTCACACTGTTCCTAGCATTATGTGTCAAAGCGAAGGTGGTACAAGACTTTTAGTGGTGCTAGTAATGCCTCTCGTTGCCACTCAAGATTGAGGTCAACATTTGCTGCTGGAGTGGGTGAACCAGAGATCTCCAGCTCTTCGCCATCACAGCTGTCACTTACACATGCGCTGCCATCTACCAGTCTTAACTTCCGCAGGAGTCCCAAGAGAAGCTTAACTCAGCAGGGATTAAAACCTTATTCCATTTTTACACCAGAACTGCAAATGCACTCTTGGACCAACCACACACAGCATCATGTACGCAATCCATCTGCTGGGAGCATGGTGAGTAAGTGATGTGACCAGAGCCATCAGAGTTCTGTCCGTTTCCAAAAATAACCAACGGCGTGGTGATAGTCACTACTCAGAAGTTTGCAAATATTTGCTTTTGTAGATTTGGTGAGATTCTGGGTATACAAAGAACATGTGGCCAACCTCAATGTCATGTGGTGTGCTGCCTGGCGGAGGAGATGCATGCACTATGGTATATACGTCATCTCCAAGATATCCAGAACTACTTGGGAGATGGACCTTTAGAGGAACAACCAAAGCGATTAGACTCTTATTACATAAGAGGACACAAGGACAAAAAAATGCATAGGCCAAATTTCCTTGGAGTTGGATACTGTTAATATGAACAGCAATGGACACAGGGGTACCTCAAATGCCAAATATGCATGCATACAATAAGAGGAGTTATTCCACTGAAAGAATGTCTGCATCACACGTATGTGTATATACAGCAACAAAAAGAACTACTTTAAAATATGATCTACTAAACTGTGCAACGCCACTCAACCTTGTGCCCCACAATTATTTGTCAGCTGCAATAGGAGTAAATAGTGCGCGCTCTGCTGTCAGTGGCATATGTTAGCAGAGTGGACCAAGGATAGCCTCAGTAACCAAGTCTCCATTTGACGCCTTGAAGCCCCAGCTCGCTGCCCGAGCACAGATTTAAGCAGTGGGCTTCAGCTTCACCTCTGATGTCTAGGTCACTAACAGAGTGTGGTTGTCATGTCCAGGTGCGAGCCTCAGCGTGGTCGGCCTGCCTTGGTTGTAAGCCCACACTTTGCAGGACAGTCGCCATCACTGGATGGAAGCCGCACTTGCTGGTGAGGTCTCAATCTTAGCCAATCGCAAAGGTCACATTAACAGATCACTGCACAGGAAATTGTGGTAAAAAAAACCTCAAATGTTACTCCAGTGCCCTCTTTGTCTTTAGCTCTCTGACGAGGGTCCTCGGCAGTCATGAGATATGCTTTGGAAGCGGGAGGGGTCAGGAGGTTGACGGGCCAGGGGCGGGATTTATAAACAAACCACTGATTGGAGTGATCCATCCAAAAAAGTGAAAACTCTGTTAACGTGAGTGACTAAGTGATGTGCCTGTGAACTACTTAAAGAGTGAGAGCTCCTGCATACAGAGAGACAGAGCGGGGTTGGGGAGAAGAATGAAGAGAGAGCACAGTAGCATATGGGAAATGAAAAAAGACAGTGACCGAGCACAAAGCAGGGTAAGAATGATGAGAACGTTTTGGTACAGGGGAGCATATAAAAACAGACACTGAGGAAATACTGGGGGAGAGAATTCATGGAGACAGTGGCAGACTATTGAAGAAGTGAAATGAAAAGAGACCATGGAGAAAATCATAAGGTGAAAAATGACACTAGGTGGATAACAGAAGAGGGGGACACCATTATCATCATTGTCTTCATCACCCTGTTCAGCATCATCATGGATATATGCGTTAATGATTAGTCAGTCTGTGTTACAACCCAGAGATCAGCTACTAAGAGCCACAGACATGGCTGATGGAGGCCAGAAGACATCCGATAAGGCGCCCAAGGAGAGTACTGTGACGAAACAAAATATAAATAGGGGTATGGGGGTCACCCCTATATAAAACTTGCAGCAATCTGTGAACACATAAAAGTGTCTGTGGTGTGCAGGACATGGGCAGTCTGTGAAATGGATGTGCAGTAGAGTAGGGGACTGATAAAGAGTGGTGGTGGATGGTTGGCAACAGTAGTGTAACACAAAATGATTAGGCCACCATATAGAATATGAAAAGGGGCCCCTTAAATTTCCATATCTCACAGATATTCATTGGCTGTGTGTTCAGTGAAGAGCCCCTGAAGCTTTTGGTGGTTCCTGGAGGGTTGCAGGTCCCTGTGCGCTAGGGGACCTGCAGGGATCTGCGTTACATCCCTGGTTGATAAAGGAAACAAGAACCAGGGAGCACTGATACTAATGACAGCTGGCTTGGCATGGGAGAAATAGGAATGGGTAGGGAAAAAGTATTAACCATAGCACCGACACATTATGGTGGTAGAATTTGTGAAATGGACAGAGACCACCTATGTAGAGGGTAAAGCATGGAAGTGAACGGACGGATGAAGCAGAAAGAGATGAAAACATGAAAAGAGAAACAGCAATCAGCAGACAAGAGGGAAACAAACCGTGGGAGAGAAAAAGGAGGAGGGCCCCACCCTGCGACCAGGAAACAACTGCAAATACTTCAAACACACTGGATACCAGGTTGCAAGGACCCACAGGACAGTGGGCCAATGAGCAGCGGCCATGAACGGAAAGTGGGTGATTGTCAGGGCTTATGTTAGCATTAGCTCACACCCCAAGGGAGCAGCTGAACTTTGTTCCTAGTGTTTTGTGACCTAGTATGCTCAGGATACAGGACTTGTCTTGTGTGTACTGGAACATTCTCCTCTGGTCTGTGAACATCAGAACCTGTTTTTTAGCACACCAAGAGCAAATGTATGTGATGTCTATTGTAGAAAAGCACATCACAATCCATCTAGTGAAATTTTCACCATGACTCCAATGACATGATCATCTACAATGGCCTGTATGTTTCCACATCTGTGTACGCTGCCCAATACTGCAGGAGTCAGAAAGGACATTGGAAGTCACATATGAGCCACTTTTGGGTCAGTTGATTTCTTTTTCATTAAGCATGGCATGCTGGCGGGTGTTGCAGTCATAGAAATGAGTGCAGAGTCAGTGTCTCTAGCACAGCAAAGCAGGACAAACACAGCAGCAAGAGCCATGATCCATGTACTGTATCCACGCATCTTTTAGTTATGCACTCTTTGATGCTTTGCCTTTCTTAGTAACATCTGTCTACAGTGTGTGGCTCGCACAGCATATGAACAGCTCTCCGTGCAAAAGGGACTATACCTGTCGAAATAAGGGTGACATTTGACTGTGATGCCATCCACGTCAGTGGTGATGAGTTTGTGTCATGTTATGCTATTACCGGCTACAAGATGCCTCAAAGGGACAACTGAAAAAACAGGCCACTTAAGCTCTAAAGAAAACACCTGCATAAAAATGTAGGTGTGAAGGTTGAGCCATCATAGGTGGTGGGACTCTTCCAATGGAGATACACCTGATACACGCTCTGCTCTTATGCACATGCAAGGGTGTTTTCACGTCTACCTGGTCCATGTTTATAACAATAATATGTCACAAGGCCAAACACTCATACATCCTACACATCGGTCTCATTAGCATTCTCCATCGTGTATGTGTTATATGTGCAAACCCTCATGTTATCAGACGTAGCATGCCACACGTGGAGTCACATCTCTCACTCTTTCTCTCTCACACATACAAATTTCCAATCCACACTTACTATCTGTACTCGTGATAAGAATCCATGCACATGTACACACATTAGGACCAATGGACAGAAACGAAACACGCCTACATATGGAAACACACGCATATCACTCACATTCTTCCATATGCAGACACCACACACAAACACACAGTCAACAAAAGCACTATAAACACTCTTACTTCACACACCCAATTAAGGATACCAGAAAACATCATACAAATATATACAAACATGTGCACACTGTTTCTCACACACAACCAACCACAGGGACGATGCGTAAGATAGTTTGCAGACTAGGCACATATATCCAATTATTCTACTGTGCATTTAAAAAAAATTGTTGTAATCTCCATGTGTTTTTCTAGCATATCTAATATTACATCTTGTGCGTGAAATGCAATTAAAAAGAGACAGCGTTTCCTTCACTCCCCAAGAAATGTTATAAAACAGGACAGAGAAATTAATTAGCCTTTAACTGAACCTTCAGCCATAAAAACAACCTACACGTACTGCTATATTTATGAGAAGCAGGAGATCAAGCATTATTTGAAATATCTATGGCCGCAGATGCAGAAGCCTGCTTTGAGATCTTTGGAAACCATTACATCAATATTACTGTCAAGATAATTAACACAGTTTAAACAAGTGACAGATGCACAAACCAGTGATGTTCTGGAAATCGAGACTCTAAAAATAGGAGCATCATGGAGCATACAAAGAGAGGAATTGTAACAAACAAGAAAGATTTTTTTTTTAAAACACACTCTTTTCCAATGTCATGCTTGAAAATTTAAATAGGATATCCAGAAAATCTTCCAGGAAAAAAGACAGTGCTAAACAGAATATAGCAACAGTTTATCACCGAGAGAATCTATAATCACCTGGGGTTGTGTGTTGTTTCAATGCAGGCACACAATGCACATCTAAACACGTGGACACAACATAGGTGCAGCGAGCTCCAGATTTAGCTGTAGGTGGTATGCAATAAGAAGGGGAAGAGGATTTTAGGGAAGGGAAGGGGCATTTTCTACCACATGCAGACATCTACTGCACAGCGGTGAATGCCCCAAAGCAAGAAGCCGGAAGGGCATCTCTGTTGAAAGATCTGCAGACATGTGGTGATGCCGTTGTGTGACAGGTCAATCTTCAATGACGCTTCATCCATGTCAAAGAGCGGAACAGTGTAGAATTCTGAGGTCAGGGTGGGAATTCTAGGAGAAGAAAGGCACAAGGGCCCAAACTACTGTGAGTGAGCAATATACAATGGTACATTTAGATATTTCTGCAGACAGTGGATATCATCTGGAATGGTAGGGAACTGGATTACCAATATTATCTTTACAGGGTGCTAAATGGATAACAGATTATGGCGTTTACTGCAATAAACTGTACAAATCAAGCGAACATTGCTCACTCTTAGACCACAAGGATCGGTCATAAATTTAACGCCACTTCTTTCTGTTGCACATGTCCCTGGACAGTGACAGTGCACTGAGAAAGATCGCCTTAAACACTGTCAAGGTGGTAATTAAATGCACTGCTCTGAAAAGAGAGCCAGATGAGAAACATTTGACGCGTGATGTGAAGAACTTCTGCTGACATTGCAAGACACCTCCTGAAGACTGAGCTAACACTGGTTCAAGTTAGTGCGATGCTTTGAAGCCTTTCTGCTGAGAAACGCAAGCTATGTCATGCCTGGAATGGAAGCTGCGTAATGATGGATTCGGTTTCAGCTCCCAATCATGATGTCTAACGCTCTGCTTGAGTTGGATCCGAACACATAGAGCTCGCAGACCCCCTTCCTAGCCATGGATCCAGCAGGTGTGTCATGGATCACTGGACCAGGTCACCTAGATGCTGCAATCACTTCACAAAACTGCAGTAATCATAGCAGCAGAGCAAGGGGCGTGTGACCCTCATATCAAAAACGGACGAGATGTTTGAGCACTTTCCAATAGTCCTTCTTAATTTGTGAATCATCTGACTGAATATTGATGTCTGACATTTAATAGCTACATGCATGACATTTACTTAAAAGTTTTTTGAACTTTCACCTGCTTCAGAAAATGTAATGTTGGGAGAAGGGCGTGAATAAGGGGTCTAGTTTGAGGTTGGCTCAGTGCCCAAACATGCTTCTCATCAGCTGTCCATCCTAGGCTGTTGGATGCCCCCAAAGGCAAGAGCGAGTACAGGGAATCTGAAATAGTGGTTTCAAGTGGGTGGCTATAGTGTTTCTCTGTTGCCTCCCAAGGCTTAAAGCAGAGTTGAAAAACAGTGGGGAAAAAATGCATAAAGTGGGAAGTGTGATGGACCTTTGTGGGACATCTGGCTGTAGGCAATAAGGCAGACAAAGCTCAGTTCTGCCAGAGGACAGTCAGAAGACAACCTCACGACTTCAGGTTGTCATCATTTTTCAAACCCCTATACCAAATAAAGTCAATAGCAGAGGGTTCCGCCTATACAGCGGACAGCCTTCATGTGGTAGGGGAGTGCAGGCTTTTTTCACAAGCAGTATTTTCTGAAAATCCCAATCTTACGCGTTTGTGACTTTTGCAATATTAGCACTGAAGGAAAGACTTTCTGCAATTACCATGTTAGCAAGATAATTTTCATGGGGGGAAAACTCAGCCAAAACACACCTTGACTGGGGAAGTGTGATTCATTTTTCTTGTGTATTTGAATCCGAATTCTATGTAGAAATCCTATGTAGGTTGAACACTTTTTAATCTTCCAAAGTAGATTTTTGTATGCACAGAGGGGTGGATGATGAGAATAGCAGTTAGAAGTCTTAAGTAATACTGTACTCTGTAGAAACCGATACTGTGGTTAGATATGGGTAGATATACCAGGTGTGATATCAATGTCTCTTATTAAGTTCTTGAAAAGTCGCATAAGGTGGTAATACCATGTGTTGCCTTCCACCTTCTCCAGAGGTGCAAAACTCTGTCTGATGCTATGTTTTACCTGATGATATGCATGCATGAAAGAACATGAGGTCTCAACGTTTTCCGCAAATTATATCTTTGTCAAAGGACTTCACGAAAGCCACAAAAACCTGTAACTCGTCTCAGACCACCAGCACTGGCAGAGTAAGAACTCACTTCTTGTGCAATCTGGACAGGAAGGTTCCCTTGCTATCATCAAGTTTGGATTGACATTCTTGATGTACAATGTCAGTCATCTTTCATCATATATTTTAATTAAAATTCACAAGCCACACGATTCCCAGCCAGCTCCGCTTTATATGTTGATGCTCATAGGCACTACATTTGGAGAAGCTCTTGGCGCACAGAGAAACAGAAGGCTACACGTGGAGGCACAGCAGAGGCATTGTCCTCCTCTTCGCCAAGACCTTGTCTGGAGTGAAGAGTTGTGCTTGGTCCAGAAGCAAGCACAGGCTTATACGAACCGAGACAGTGGAAGAACTCTCAATGGGAAGTTGTAGCCCTGTGATAATGCATTGGGGCAAAAAGGTATGAAGGTTTGCATTCAGACAGCACAACAAAGCACCAGGCACTTGTACAACCCAAATTATATCTGACTTTGTTTTTCAAGGGAAAAAAAACATAAGTCACTGAATGAATGAGGGCCCTGACATAGCTATGCATATATCCCAAATGTTATCACCGACCCTAAAAGCAGGATATTACAACAGTAGCAGAAGGCTGGGTCACCTATGTCAATTTAACTTGAACTGTAGAAAGAATCAAGTTGATCCTGTGGAAGGGACAGCTTTGAGGCACCCACCTTCAGATGGCTGGCAGTGATGTCCACTCACAAATGACACAATCATTCTCAGAATATCTCAGAACCTGTTTCTTACAACAATGTTGGTCTTACTGAACAATATTGGCATTCAATACATGGACCATTGCATCCACCAAACATGCTGGTGGCTGTCACGTTATTCTTAAGGGCCATGTTCTCCTGGATGGATCCATTGACCTATAAGTTTGCAAAGCTCCCAATGAAGGGCAGCCGAGAAATTACAGAATTGGACAAGGAATGGATCCTTTCACAGGGGTACACATCCCTAGTACGTCAGGAATCCCAAACCCACCTACCAGGATGCCCCTCCGTGTTAATAGTCACAGTTATTACTGCTTTGCCTGGCAGTTCAGGCTGGACTGTTCCCATGGAGAGCAGGGTCAAAACTGATTTACATATAACTGGGTCCAAACTGGGATGGCGTGGTGAGCAAAAAAATGATGGATTAAACCCAGACCGGTGACTGGAGGTTAATGTTTCATTTGTTCAGCACTCGGTCCATCATCTGTTCTTTTTGCTTTTGTTGCCCTATGTGACCTATACACAGCGGTGGATCAGGCATCCAAGCAGTAGCCATACGATCCAGCTGAACATCATCCGTGATCTTTGAAGTTCTATTAAGGAACACTATCGATCACAAATTAAATACCAAAATTTGAAGTCTTGTTATTTAGACCCGTAGGTAGCCTATTGGCAAGAAAAATGTCCCAGCAACCATAAATCATAAAAATAAACAATCCCTACATCAAAGTTCAAACAAAGATGGAGAAAAAAAAGAACAGCTTTTAAAATACTAATTTAAGAACTTACAAAATCAATTAGGTAAGCAATTATTTCAGACACCTCAATTCAACACTCAGACATGAAGATCTCAACATCGATTTGCCTCCTTTTTCTAAATGTGTTTGATGTGCAACATAGCATTAGTGGTCCATGGCTACATTTTGACTACATAAAGCTCTTTCTCAATATATTACAGAGTTGGGAAAAAACTTTAATCCTGGGCTTGCACAGATACATACATAATAGAGACAAATAATGCCTTGAATCCCATTCTGACTGGCCCACTGGTGAGCATAAGCTTTTCCTGGGGATCTTCCGTATTCCAAATAATAAAGGAGATGCTTATTGTGAGAGGAAAATGTCAAAAAGCAAAGATTTGAGGTCACCACTCTGAAGACTTTGCACACCAGTGGCTGGTGTTTGAATGGAGCACTGAGTACACCCCTGAATCCCAATGGATTCAGCATTAAGAACACGCTCATTCAGTAAAGCACCTTATACTGTCCTCACAACAGAACCAACATTAAACTGTTACACCACATTTAGGAAACACATGTATATTAATTCACTAAAAAAACAATGGTTACAGGGACGTTATAGTTAGGAAATAGAATTTAAAAATGAAATTCACTTAAAAACCCAAAAGTTACGTGGAAGTTATAGTTGGACTCACATTTTAAACTCAAATAACTGTAATTTGTGCTCTAAGGTAACTATATCTCGTGCCCCCCATGCACAGTTTTTTCATTTTAAATGTTACTGCAACGATTACATTGATATTATCAATGATGTTATCAAAGATGTCATGTTGGCAAATGTGAGGTAATTAGCAGTGCATGGCGAGGGTGTGAGTTATAGTTACCTTAGAGCATGAATTAAAAAAAAAAAAAGATAGGGAAATCACCACAGACACACCTGGGCAAGAACCCTCAACTGTCCACTTGAGGGTCTGCAGCCTTAACCATTAAGCCACAGCATCCCTCTCACTCACTTCCATCCTAGTATGGGATGGAAGGGTGAGAATGTGTGTGAATGAGAGGACCACAGGGGGCGCTCTCAAGGCCCCCACGGTCCTAGCAAGCTCCCTGCATCCTGCGGAAGCCGGCACTGCTCCCTGAAGCAGGGAGCTGCTTCAAATAGCAGCTCCCTGCTTCTGGCAGCAATATTTTCATCTGGCTCCGCGCATTCATATTTGCGTGCAGAGAAGACAGATGGAAAGTCCGCTTTCTGACAGCTGGAGCTATTTATCAGCTCTCACTGCCAGAAACCGGACTCTGTTTGCTTTTGTTTGGTGTAAGCTCCCACTAAGGAAAAGCAAGCAGCTATGTCCTGAGGTTGGGCACCCCAGGACATAGCAGGAGACAGCCATGGGGGGCTGCAGTCCCCAAGGCCATCAGTAACTCCTCGAGGAGGGCCCCGTAGCCCTCCTCCAAATAGCATAGCCCCAGGGAGGTGGTGGTTCCTGGGGTTTGGGGGTCCAAATCAGAGCCCCTTCACATTTTTTATTGAAGCCCTGCTGTGGCGGTCACCAGGGCTGCGGGGAGCTTGGGCACCCCTCATTTATACTTGTAAAAGCCCAGGGGAGGCGGTGGTCCCTGGGGCTGCGGAGTGTTTGGCCCCCGCACTATATTTGTTTTGTGCCCCGGGAGGTAGTGGTCCCCAGGGCTGCAGAGGACTGAGTGACCCCCGCACCACATTAGTTTACTGCCCTTGGAGGTGACGGCCCCCGAGGCTTCTGGGGGGGAGAGGGGGCAGGCATCCTCTACATCAAATTTCTTTAGTGTCCCAGGAAGGTGGCTGTCCCTGGGGCTGTGGGTGGCCAGGCAGCTGTCCCAGCATCAGATTTCTGTAGTGGTCTGGGTAGTTGGCTGTCCATGTGGCTGCTGGATGGCTGGGCAACACCACAGCATTAATTTGGACCAAAGCCCTGCAGGGGTAGCCCCAAGGCCTGCGAGGGGGTGGGCCAGGTGGCCTTCCCCGCATATATAAATCAATGCCCTGTGGACCAGACCCACCCAGGGGCTCTATTGAAAACAAGCACAGAAGGCACTGCTTGTTTTTTTTTTTTTTTTCGCCTGATGCAAGGATCCACCATGAATTGTGGTGAAAATGTAAAAAAAAATACTTTTTAGCTCTGGAGGGTGGGGAGCCCCTTTGGGACCCCAGCACCAAAACTAAGGAGTCAGGGTGACTTTACCCTGGTCCCTTTTTTTTGCATTTTTTTTCTGGGACTCGGCTGAAAGCAAGTCCCAAGATGGCTGCCGCCAGTTTCTGGTTTGAAGTGTTGGAAGCCAATCAGAGTTGTGCAATTGCTGTGCACGAGCTCTTAATCTTCGCAAAGTTGTCACACACAGAGATATTCACATGTATTTTCAATTTAATATCTCCAAAACTACTGGATGGATTTACACCAAAAATGCAAAAGCATGATCTGCATACCAAAAGCTAGCTTTCTGCCAAATTTGGCATAATTCCGTTCAGCGGTTCAGGCCGTAGTTGTGTCTAAGGGTCCAATGGGAATTAACATGGGAAACACAACTTTTTTTTAACACCCTCTCCCCCTTTTTCTCAACCCTGCTTGAACGATCACTCTGAAAGTTTCCGTGCACAACAAGAATCACCTGGGTACTTTTTAAAACAAAATTCTGTGAAGATTCATCAAACAATGCCAAGGATGTAGGCAAGTCAAAAAAAACTTTTTCTATGGACACATGGTCTTAACTTTAACTACCTAGTGGCGAGCGTCACTATATTATTTATATATATATATATATATATATATATATATATATATATATATAAATGTATATATACATAGATAGATAGATAGATAGATAGATAGATAGATAGATAGATAGATAGATAAATAGATAGATAGATAGATTGCATTTTTGTATAGTGCTTACTACCCCTGATGAGGCTATGCACACCCACCTTAAAACTCTATATGTGTAATGTGATTTTAGTACTTAATTTATTGTTAGCTAATAGGAATAGGAATTCCAGAAAACTTCCAATTTAGAAACCTATCATAAGTGATGCACAGTAATGAGGTCATAGTCTTTCCACTGTCAACATCATCAGGACATCAGAATGAAACATCTGGTTAGTGCCAGCAATGTGAGGGGCTCCTGGTGAAGAAGACAGCGAAACATGTGCCAACAAAGCATCCCTGTTCCCTAGATTTGCAATCAGGTTTAACAATACCATGAGTGGCAAGCATCCTGGCACACAGCTCATTCAGAACAAGCATTTTCAATGCAATGGATCTTGCGTTTGCTGGAGTAAGAGCTATTAGCATTGTAAATTCCTAACTGGCCTTTTCTTGCCACATAAATTGAAAATGAAAAGTAAAACAGTTGACATAAGCGAACCGATTCAAAGCACCACGGCCGCCATGAGCACGAAGGAGAGCCACAAATAGAAAAAGAAGTTCGCTTGCAGTCAGATATATCGGCAAACGTGCAATTATCCATGTAACAGGGTCGATGGCCAAGTCGGTAACAAACCCGTCCAAGGAGGGACAAACTCAAAGCATTTACCAATGATAACAAAGGATTTTTGAAAGGCAAGGCCATGCACGAGTGAAAGTGATGGGCGTCCGGTGGGCATGGTTAAAAGCCCACACATAGATTACAACACATGGGGGCGCTTGCGCGCTCGACCTAAAAATCTGCGTGGTGCTGGTGTTGTAGGGGCTCCTAATGAAGCAGGCAGAAGTTCGTGTGCCAACGAAGCATCCCCGTTCCCTAGATTTCCAATCAGGTTTCACGGCTGCATGAGGGGCCAGCATCCTGGCACGCAGCTCATTCAGAAAAACAGCGTTTCCTCTTCGATGAAAACAGTCAATATACAACACAAGCCAAATCTGTCTCCTGGTGGTATAGAAATTACAATGACAAAAGCGATGGTAATCCTGCAATTACAATAAAGCTAATTGGTAGTTGCGGCGGTAAGTGTGCGTTCCATGTTGTCAAAGTGGCATAAATGGAAATAAGTGCCTTATTTGTGAACAGAATGTCAGTAGGCTTGTTTACCGCATTTTAAACAACAACGTCTGTTTTACTGCGCAACGATAATTTCGGGAATGTCACATTCATAAATAAATCCACTCTGTAGAAATGATCACAAAACCATCCCCGTGGGCTGGAGCGAGATGATGAAACAGAACTGAAAGGAATCACAAAAGAAACCGCCAACGCAAGCTCATGGATGGAAGTCACCTACACATCAAATAGAGGAAACTTGACACACAATGGGTCGATAAATGACACCCGCCTGCAGGCAGAGCTCTGCGTTCTACACTGCACGTACATGGCTGCTCGTGAATGTTTGTACTCGGCAGTGGCCGGGGTTACAGCACATGGCTTTCACCTCTCACCGACGAGGGGCGTGGCCTACGGCTGGGACTGTCGCGGCGGAGTCCTCAAAGTCCTCCCTTCCCTGAACAGCCAAACCCACGGCATTACATTGTCTGGTGTTTCGTTCGTTGAGCACGCTGGAGCGGTGCAAATGAGAAAAGGGGACACCGAGATGTATTACTGCGCCGGAGAAACGCCATCATTCATGAAGGAACACTTGTTCCAACCAATAGGAGATTGATGGATGATGGGTATCAGACAAGCGACATTTTAATAGAAGATAATTGCATGGTATGATCGGTAGGAACTAAGATAATAGATAGATAGATAGATAGATAGATAGATAGATAGATAGATAGATAGATAGATAGATAGATAGATAGATAGATAGATAGATGCATGCCCCGGTTAAGTGATAACAGTGTCAAAGTCAAAATACAGTAAACAAAGGAAATGTCACTATAAACACATCTTTTCATGAGACAGCAGGAAACAGACTATAAACCATTGTCAATCAACAGCTGCTAAAGAAAAGAGGCGGGGCCACATACTGCCTTTTGAATTGTCATCGTGGGTTAAAGTCCTATGTCAGTTTCACTGCGTGTGGTTCGTCGCTAGGATGTGATGTAGCTAGTGTGCTCCAGGGAGTATTTTAAGTGTATCCGCTCATTGGGCCACTGACACGTCAATGTGGGCCAGTGAATCATCGGTCCTCTAGCTTGTATTTTGTGTAACTGGAATAAACCTCACTTCGAGATACCTGCCCTGCTCCTGCCATCGCTACAGTTCTGCAGAGCTCCAAGTTTCAAACATTCACGAAATCATCCACTCGCTCAGTGATATTTCGACACTAGTGTTCGGTGGGATCTCTCGTTCACCTAGTCCATTAATAAGTTTGCAGAAATCACACTATGGTCAAGGCGCCGTGAGCACTTAAGACTGATGTAGCATAAACACCAAAGCTTAAAAGTTGAGTTTCATTGAAAATGTACAGGCAGAAGGCTTCATTCTTAAGTGGAAGGCCCCTGGGTCTGTGCAGCACGCCCCCAGCTGTCCCTACTCTTACCTTTAAGTAGTTTCTGCCCCTCCATGATGTTCTGGGAGACCGATGCGGTGTACCCCTCTTCTGAAAAGCCCGGTTTGCAGGCAGGTCTGAAGGTAGGATCCCCATTGTAAACCTGCAGAAGGATAGAGCACGGTCAGGAAAGGGTTAACTAATTGTGTGCTGGATGTGTTGTGAAAAGCGCATGGCTGTTCAAGCATAGCCTGGTTTCCAAGAAACTGACATGCATTTACACTTAGCGCCCCTGTATTAGGTGCAATGTCCTTCAGTGAAAACCTTAGATTGACCCCGAGCCCTAGAGTTTATAGAACTTTGCACGCATCAGCAAAGGCGCATTCCGGGATCCTTGGGGCAGTGCTTTAAATGGGCAGGTACTATCAGGTACGCAGTACCTACAGTTCTTTAATTTGGAAGGATTAGTACCAGCACTTCTCAGCACTACCCCAATGCTTTTAATGGTAGAGTACCAGCACTTCTAAGAGGCAAACAGGTACTCTTGGACCAGGAGTACCTGCACTTCTTAGCATTGCTCCAATGCTTTTATTGGGAGAGTACTGGCACTTTGGGGGCCTGCACTTTCATATTTCTATTTCAAGCACTGCTTGGGGTGGTATTTTGTGACATAGACAAATGGAAAGCTTTACTTGCCCGATGTGGCCCCATTCTAGCTGTAGGCAACTTTAAATTGCTAAACCATGCCCGCGTCACCGCGGGGGTACCAGACTGCACACACTTGCCAATATCTTGAATGAATACTCTTTCAGCAGGGACACTCTCTCTAGTCTTAACTATGTCTTTAGGGGTCCTGCCCAAACCAAAACGGTTTGTATATCCATGGCAACCATGGTTCATGAAGCAATGCCAACTTCGCTCATGTAAAATGCACTTTCTAATCCGTCCCTCAATGTTAGGCTCAGAAGTACCCAGGAAAGAGACGTTCAATGTTATGAAAAGGAAAGATGCAGTGATTTCATCCAAGTGGAACCCACACACAGAGGATGCTCTGCGATGGTTGTGTGGAAACAGTACCTGCCAGGGAGGGAAGAGCTTTCCCCAGGAGGAGCATTCATTTAGTAGTTACTGCAGCATTAAGCAGGGACGCAGAAAAATGTAAACACAACTTCAATAGATAGGACTTGACAAAGACACGAAAGGCTCGACGGAGGCGGCGAGTGGGAGGGAGTGGGGGGGGGGGGGACGGGACGGAGAGAAACAGAGATGTCTGAGAGGTGTGCAGTAGTTGCACCGAGGGAAGACGGAAGTGGGCACAGACAGGGACGGGCAGGCCAGGGAAAGGGGGCGATGAATCAGAGCGAGGGCAGAAAGGGTGGCTGGCTAGAGAGGGCACGCCAGGGGGCATTCCGGGCGCAGGCAAGGCAGGAATGTGTAGGAATACAACATATTAGGACAGAAGGAGAGCAGGCAGCGAGAACAGACGTGGAGAGGAACAGGCTTGGATGGAGGGAGTACCAACAAATGAAAGGTGACAAGCAGGGGAAGAGGGCAGCAAGGGCCAGAGAGAGAAGAACCCGGGAACAAAAAGGCGGTGGAGTCAAGAGAGGACAGCGAAGGGAGATGGATGATACGGAAAGGGAAGGCAAAGGGGAAGACATGGCAGCCCACAGAGGAGAGAGGTGCCTAGGAGAGGACAGGCAGGGCAGGGGCAGCTGGGGGAGGCACAGAGGGCAAGAGAATGGGCATCGAGCAGGTACGGCACAGCGACCAAGGACACGTCCCACAGGGGTGGGAGATGGGGAAAGGCGAGAAAGCAGAATGAGAAGTGAGGTTTAAGATCACTGGGAGGGGAGCGGACCGTCAGAAAAGTGGGGGAGTGCCAGGAACCCCATCTTCCAAAGGGCTCCCTGAGAAAGTGACTTGTCTCTCCCTAACACCTATATTTATCTAGCTGAACTTCTTCTCCTTGGCCTGCCTACCCCTGTCTACCCAGGACCTTCTTAATGACTTTGGGGGCCTGGCCAAGGCATATTTTGACTGTTTTGTGTGATCCTGTTTCTAATACTTTGATGTGCAATTCGACACAGTTTGGTACCTTGCAGGCTGAATTGGAAGAAAAGGGATATGGTAGCCTAGGAAGGATGCCATGGCCCTGGGGCAAGCTTGGAAAATGGTCCCTTTGACAGCTATTGAGGTAGTGAAACACACAGATCATGAAGGTCAAATGGGTCCTGCAGGGCTCTCGGCCCTGGTGCCACTGCAACTGCTGCACCAATAGTAGCCAGGCTCCTGAATATGTAATACATACAAGTGGTCCAAAATATGTCTTGCCCAGGGCCCCAAAAATTCTCAGTATTACACTGCAGGCAGTAAGGGAAAGAAAATGTGGTAGACTGAAGGACAGTGTAGGCAGCAGGGGAGTAGCTTCAATTGGTGCAGCAGGTGCAGTGACACCAGGAACCAGAGCACTGAGGGCCTCACTCTCATTCGCCTCACCCACAAAAGCTAAACTGGAGGTCACTCATTCTCCTACATTGCACACAAGACACGGATCTACCTCCCTCAACACATCAGAGGCTCCTCCTCCTCCTCCTCACTTCTTCAGATCCAAAAGAAGCCGAAGACCTGGCTCTTTGAACAAACACTGAGGGGACCATACTACTGAACACCTGTCCAAGCGCCTAGATACCCTCTCGGGTGATTAGTGCACTATACAAATCAACATAACCGAATAATGATTATTGCTGTAATTTAGAATTCAAACAGCAGCCACGTTGCCCATTTCCAGTGGCATTAGGGCCCATGAACCTCTGGCTACACTGCTGGTAGGAAGGGGCGGGGCATGCAGGGAAAAGGGTCAGACAGGGCACGGATGAGGGGTCACTCACATTTCACCATGGCATCAAGCAGAGAAGGACAGGATGGTGGACACACATGAATTAGAAAGGCCAAGTGGGGATGTGAACCTTTACTTGGCCCATGTGACACCATTAACCAGGTGGGACTTTCTAGCCAAAGGCACTTTGCAAGATGGAACTTTTGGGTTCAGGTTTTCCAATTGTAGGTATGGGCTCAAATGTCCCAGCATGTCAAGCGTCCATGATTAAAGAGCTATCCGAGGTGTCAGACGTGACACAGAGTCACTTTGCAGGGAGGGTCATAGAACGGCGAGTGTAAGCTGAGAGAGGCGGGGTGGGGCCGAGACTGCAGGGCACAGACAAAACTCAGACAGGGACAGTGAGGGGGCAGGTCAGGAAAAGAGGACAGAAAGGGCAGGGGAAGGGCAGAAAGGACAGGGGAAGAGGGCAGAAAGGGCAGGGGAAGTGGATAGAAAGGGGAAGAGGACAGAAAGGGCAGAGGAAGAGGTCAGAAGGGCAGGGGAGGAGGGCACAAAGGGCAGGGGAGGAGGGCATAAAGGGCAGGGAACGTGTTCATTTGTTCATAAAAAGAGAAGAGCAGGTAAACAGGAGATGGTGAGAAGGGCAGGGAGGGCGCAGGCACAGAGAGGAGGCAGCGTGGCAATGCATACAATAAATATATATATATATTTATATATATTTAAAGATTATATTCCTTTCCCACCCATGCCCATGTACAAGAGGTCTCAATGTGTATCTCAAAAGAACAATCGTGGCACAACAAGTATGATGGGTGAGTGGTAGGGCACGAGGAGCTACGGCGTAATGGGCAGACTGACTGGGTATGACAGGTAGAATGGCTTGGAGACTGAGTAGGCTACAATGGGTAGACTGACGGGCTACGACAGGTAGAATGACTGGGAGGCTCAGTTAGTAGGGTACACTGGGTAGAATGACAGGGTATGACGGGCAGAGTGCCTGGGAGACTGAGTAGGCTACAGTGGGTAGACTGACAGGGTACGACAGGTAGAATGACCGAGAGACCCAGTTAGTAGTCTACAATGGGAAGACTGACAGGGTATGACCAGGTAGAATGACTAGGAGGCTCAGTTAGTAGGCTACAATGAGTAGGCTGACAGGGTACGACAGGTAGGATGGTTGGGGGGCTCGGTTAGTAGGGTACAATGGGTAGAGTGACGGGTAGGGCACGTAGAATGAGTGGGAGACAGTCTGAGTAGTAGGGTACAACAGGCAGATTGATAGAGTACCACGGGCGGAATGATTGCAAGACAGTAGGGTACAATGGGTAGACTGACAGGGTGCAACAGGTAGAAAGACTGCGAGATGCAGTGGGGTGCGCAGTGACACAATGTCGTGCAGAGTTCTAGAGCACAACTGGCGGGCGGTAAAAGCTCTGCTTTTAGCCCGTTCATAGGGCATGGCTGTAGTAAGGTCAATTACCCCGCGGGGCATGGACTCCTTAGGTGCGAGTGTCACAGAAGTGTGCGCGAGGTCACCGAGGTGGGATTGCAAGGGTCAATGGCAGCTCCACATCCGGTGTGAGCGTGTGCAGCCTGGGAGCTGCAATATCTGCAGAGTGAACACATCTGCTGCCCTAATGTTAAGAAATCACAGCTGTGAGCCAAGGAGAAGAGCAACCGAAGGATAGTGTGTGATCGTGGACTCTGCTGACAGCCGTTTAGCACTCCTGGTACACAGTGCACAAGCACACAATTGTATATTCGGGAAAGCTGTCACTCTCTGCAGGTGTGTGGCTCGGGGAGTGTGTGGTGGGATCACCCCCAACGGCTGTCAGTCATTACAGGTGCGCTGTGCAAGTGAAAATGTAACTGGGGGCCCAGGGTTCGGGTGACAGCTGTCGATCACTGCAGATGGACAATGCATCGGAATTAAAGCCGGCGTGTTATAAGCTAAGAGCTGTCAGTCAGAGCAGTCACAATGTGACGGATGGAATGTGTGAGGGCACTCCGCTCATCGTGCAGGCGCACAGCGGGAGTGTGACGGATGGAATGTGTGGGGGCACTCTGCTCACCGTGCAGGTGCACAGCGGGAGTGTGACGGATGGAATGTGTGGGGGCACTCTGCTCACCGTGCAGGTGCACAGCGGGAGTGTGACGGATGGAATGTGTGAGGGCACTCCGCTCACTGTGGGTGTGTGATGGATGGAATGTGTGAGGGCACTCCGCTCACTGTGCAGGCGCACAGCGGGTGTGTGAAGGATGGAATGTGTGAGTGCAGGTGCACGGCGGGTGTGTGAAGGACGGAATGTGTGAGGGCACTCCGCTCACTGTGGGTGTGTGATGGATGGAATGTGTGAGGGCACTCCGCTCACTGTGCAGGCGCACAGCGGGGGTGTGAAGGATGGAATGTGTGAGTGCAGGTGCACGGCGGGTGTGTGAAGGACGGAATGCGTGACGGTAGCTCCTGGTCACTTCTGGCACACAGTGCACCTGAAGGTTGGAGAGCATGCAGGTTCACAATATATGTGAGTGGAGGAATGTATGAGGTGGCTTTTGACAACTCCCACTCACCAGATGTGGGCAGGGTGTTCGATTGAAGTGTGGGATGTGTGCTAGGACCCTATGAATAACTGCCAACCACTGCATGTGCACATTGTACACGTATGAAGGAATGTATGAGGAAGCTCTGCTGACAGCTGCCACTCACTACATGTGGACAGCGCGTGAGAGTGAAGGGAAGAATGTGTGATAGGACCCTGTGGTTAACTGTCAATCATTGCAGGTGCACATTGCATGTATATAAAGAACTGTGCGAGGGAGCTCTCTTGACAACTCACCCACTAAACGTGGGCAGTGTGTGAGTGATGGGTGGACGGTGCGTCAGGACTTTCCTGACAGTTGCCAATCACTGCTGGTGACGGTCGCGGTGTATCCCGCCCACAGCCGCTAACAACCGCGGATGTCCTATGTGTTTGAAAAGGGTGACATGTATGAAAGGACTTTGCTGACAGCTGTCGATCACTACAGGTGCGCAGTGCATGTGGCCCACGAAGGTGCACACTACATGTCACGTTAGGAGCGGGTGAGGGAACTCGAGTGACGGAAGTCAGTCCCTGCAGGTGCAGAGTGCCTGATACAAATGAAGTGATTAAAGGGGCTCTGATGCACGGCAGTCACTCCAGGTGCACACTGCATGGCAGGAGGATGCTGCGAGCACGTGGGGCAGGTGCACAGTCTCGGCAGTGGGGAGGGGGCGAGGTAAGAAGGCGCGGTGCAGTCTGCAGACGGGGAGTTGTGAGAAGGGGTGCGGCGTCTGGCCAGATGCACAGCAAATGTGGGGCACAAGAAGGGGTGGAAACGAGCAGGAGGGTGGGGGCCCATGTGGCACTCCATCGCACTCACCGCGCGCGCTCCGCAGACCTCCAGCAGCAGCAGCAGTGTGAACGGAGGCACCGGCATCCCTGCGGAAGCTTCTTCTGTCCCCCCACAGTGGTTATTCTGTCCCCACAGTTGTGCCTCCTCCTGCAGGTACCGCCCGCGAATGATTCCTGATCTCAGCCGGTGACTTGGCTGGGACTACTCCCCGCACCTCCACTGGGCTGAGAGGACTCTGGGCTCCGGCGCGCTCACAGCACCTCCTGTCCAGGCGCGCCCCGGGCTCCCTGCCCCCGCCTGGTACCCGCTCCGAGCCTCCGCTGCCAGCGCTCAGCTGCAGGTGAGGAAACGAGCGGAGTGCGGACCTCCGAGGCCACGCCCACCCGGGAACGGGCCTCCGCAAGGACACGCCCTCCGCTGGGCCACGCCCACTCAGTCCCGGGAGCTCGCTCATAGGCTCCGCCCAGCAAGAGCAGACAGTCTGAGACCACGCCCACCCACTCCCGGGAGCTCGCTCATAGGCTCCGCCCATCAAGATCAGGCAGTCCAAGACCACGCCCACGTTGGTTGAGCTTGATGGTCGAAAGCATTCCCCTCATGCGTTGGTCACACCCAAAAGTAACGGTTTTCTTCATGTAAACACGCCCTCTCTTGTTTGCCCACGCCCCCTCGAAGGTAAGACCACGAAAAGGGCCACACCCCTCTCCCACACGCCGTGGTGCACATCACTGGCGCGGGGGTACGGTCTTCCAGTTACAAACCATACGGCCACGCCCCTGCGCTCCGATTGGACGTTCTATCAACGAAGCCACGCCCCCGGAAGGTTTTGCTCTATGAAAGCGGCGCCCTGCTAGTGGCAGGGGCGTCCCTCCATCGCCCCTTGTGGTAAGAGACGCCAAATGCAGCCGCGGAAAGTGAGGAAAATACCTACTGAAAATCAGTCGTGACTATCTAATCATAGAAAGTATTCAGAGCCAGAGACCTGGCCGTCTGTGGCTCATGAGGGAGGAGTGAGGAGGATGCTGAGAGCAATTGAAATAAAATGAAAGAAAGGAGTTTGCTGAGCGTAGGTTTGTGGCCGCGGATCAATTAACAAGAGGGGCATTCATAATCCAGCAGTCCAGGCACTGTGTGATACGAATAATCGAAAACCAGGAAGTGCCACGATAAATGAAATCTAGTGAGGGGAATAGTTTACCTGCGGACTGAGTTGGGGATGCGTTTTCTAATCAAATGCTCAAAATGTTGACTGCCGCAGAGAAGGGGGAATAAAGTTTGTTGACATGACCATACGAAAGTATTTAATTTGCATAAACAGTTAATTTTTAGTCACGGATTAGGTGGAGTGTCAGTAACAGGATGAACGAGTGGGGAGACGTAGGAACTTAACTTGAGAAGAGGAACCAATTATTGCTACAAAGAATCTGGTAGAATTCTCTAAAGTCTTTAGATCAAAAACATACTTTGGGCCAGATTTTAACCTAGGCAGATGGGATACTCCGTCACAAACGTGACGGATATCTCATTCGCCAACAGTGGGCGGGATAGCCGTCTCATTTGTGACGGAGTATATCATTCGCCAAGGTCGTAATCGGTCCCTAAGTCCCAAGTCACTCAGGATATTAGGAGGAGTACACTATGGGGCAGGCAGGCATCCCAGGACCTCTTGAACAGCACTAAACGTGTACATGTCCCACTTTTAAATACCATCCTTCTTGCATTATGGGCATTAAGGCCTGCTTAGGGGTGACAATATTGCAAAACAGGGGTTAGGAGTGTTAAAAAGCGTTATTTTGGCAGGTCGAATTGCAGTTTTAAAATTCTACCAACAGTACCAGCGTGTCTTTCAACAGGTTACAATGGTAGGCCTGTAGTCATGTTTGTGCTGTCATTGTAGTGGGTGGCACAATGGGTGCTGTTGTGTTCTAATGACATTTAATTTACAAGTCATACTATATATATTACCATTAACTAGGGACTTGTAGGTTAGTTAAACATGCTGATTATGAGTATAGCCAATTCAACATGTCTTAGGGGCCAGAAAACATTTATTGAGTATTTCAAAGTAGTCTCACTGTCCAAAAACAAGCAATACAATCTAGCAAGGAGTGGGAGTAACTACTGAAAGTGGGGCATTTTCTCACACTTGCCCCTCTATGTCAGACCTCAATCAAACTACACCTGATTCAGGAAACATCCTAAAACTGAACTATTCAAAAAAATCATTCTGCTAAACCGTTTATTCCAGATGTTGCGTTTTAAGAGTGCAGGTTAATGGTTTTCACCTCAACA
Organism: Pleurodeles waltl; assembly: GCF_031143425.1. Classification (NCBI taxonomy): domain Eukaryota; kingdom Metazoa; phylum Chordata; class Amphibia; order Caudata; family Salamandridae; genus Pleurodeles; species Pleurodeles waltl. The sequence goes on along the minus strand of NC_090446.1, from coordinate 96,271,763 downwards.
AAAGGTTTCTTAGAATTTTTCCTTTTATGAAAAGAACATTTCAGGTAATTTGTTCAACAAAAGAGATTGTGAAGATTGGAGAGGGTTAAAAACAGATGTCCTGACCAAAAAAATGCCCTAGGCACCTTCTAATATGTTGATTCACAGCCAGGAGCCTAGATTTTAATGAATATCTTTCTACAATTTCTACATAAGAAGACTTCTGTATGTTTAAATGGCATTGCTACTCCATTCCGGCTCATAATAATGCTGTTATTGTTTGCTGGGTGTCTCTGTCAGCTGCCGTACATATGGAAACGTTTGGCTGTGCCACTGCATGGTCTTCTATCAGGTCTGACTTTCTCGGAAAAACCTCATTCCCACTGTTGCAAGTGCCTGCTCAGGCCAATGGATGGAAACGCCTGGAGCCTGCAATCAACTACCCATGGGAAAAACACGTCACTGATTACTCTTCTCCACCTGCCCCCACAAGGATTTGTGGCCTGCCTGACCACCTGGCTTTCGTAGGCACTCCCACACTTACCATATTCATGGCCCCACCTTATGCTTCTTGTGACCCTTCATCATCCACCTGCAGGATTCCGCAAAGTATCTCACCTTGGGACTGTGGGGCAACTGCAGGCTGCAACAATATTCTGCCCCAAATGTCCCACCAATGGGATGTGATCGAGCAGGGAATGATCTGAGTGGCATGAGTAGTAATTCCTGTGCTATCGTGCGGCAGAGGGAAGTGAAATTGGTTTGGATTGGCCTTTACCACTTGAAGCTCCTTTAACTGACATGAAAAATACACAATTTAAACGTGAACCAAAATGAGAAGCCAAATAGTTATTTACTTGTCCTAATCACAAAGTTAGTCCAATTACATGTATGCACCTTTGCCAGCAGTTCTCGCAATACACATCAAACCCAGAAAATCTCAATTCAATTCAATTCAAAAAGCTTTATTGCGGCTACAAGAGCCAAAAAAGCGCGAGCAGTAATAAATACAAATAAATACACATAAAAAAATAAAATTGCAGGTAAATACAGTGATAAAAGATCTGTGGGGGTTAAGGGTCATTAGTTTGGTTTTCGAGGCGTTGATTTCGAGACCCTGAGATGAGCAGAAATGCTCGAAGCACGCAAGGAGTTTCCTTAGACCACTGGGGGTTTTGGATATCAAAAGAGTGTCGTCGGCAAAAAGTAAGACTGGGATTTTTTGTGTGCCAAGTGAATGTGCGTCAGCCTGCAGTCTGAGGAGGGAGGGGACAATTTCGTTGATGTACAGGGAAAAGAGGGTCGGGGCAAGTACGCAACCTTGCCGCACACCCTGGGAGACGTGGATTTTATCGGTTAGTTGTCCCTTGTTGCCCCACCTGACTTGTGCGTAGTTGTCCTCGTGGAGTCGTATCAAAATGGCAAGGATGTGTTCCGGGATTCCCATCCGAGAGAGAGTGACCCAAAGTTTGTTACGAGGTACTAGGTCAAAAGCAGATTTGAGGTCCACAAAAGCTACATAAAGGCTGCCTTTACCAATGAACACTATTTTCCAATATAATAATAGGAATCTGAGGGCTTGATCAGTGGTGGAGATCTTCTTTCGGAAACCGGCTTGGAGGGGGCTAAGGATATCTTGGTCAATCATCCATTCTTCGATCTTCCCTAGGAGGCAGTGGCAGAAGACTTTTTGGACACAGTAAATAAGGCTAATGGGTCTATAGTTACAGGGAAGAGATCTGTCGCCCTTTTTAAAGATTGGAATAACAATGGCTGCTTTCCAAGAATCGGGAATTGGCGCCCCAGATGCTATTGCGTTAGCTAGAATGGTGAGGTATCTTGACCAGGATGCTAGGTCTGTTGAAAATAGGTCTGCTGGGACGCAGTCTGAACCAGGGGCCCTGCCGCGCTTTAGGGTGCTTAGAGAATAGGTTATATCACTTTGAGAGAACAACAGGGGTGCTGCGGTGGTGGGTGCTAATGAGTGAAATAGGAGGGGGCCCGTACAAACAGAGGTGGGGCTATCATGATCAGGGGAGTACAGACTGCTAAAGTGGACTATAGAAAATCTCATCATACCCAGAAAATACTCAGATCATTAGAACAGAACAATCATGCTCTGCATACAAGCACTAGCCATTAATCAATTGAATTCAGTCATCTTTTATTTTTTTCATATGTTAATTTTTAGTTGTTCTTGGTTTTGTTAACACAAGCCTATCTTGAACCTATCACGCTTTTCCATCAAGACATTGGTTTAAGAGCAACTATTCGACTGCCTGTGTCAATAACTGGAGAAAGGAGAAATATTTTGGATTCGTGACAGTCAATCAGACTGCTGTAGTTCTCAACACGTTGTTGAACCATTCAAGAACCATGATAGGAGAACACACATTCCTGAAAATCAGATTTGATTTCCGTTGTTAAAATTGTTTCTAAAATCGGCATTCTTGAATTTCTGTTTTTTTAAGTGTGTCAAGATTGTATGACCTTCTCTTAATTATTACAGCAGTTTATACACCATTTTATCAGAACATTTCTGTTTTTTAATCATATTCTGAGTTGAGCATATGCCCCCTAAGATCTTATTATCATGCTTAACTATAGCGTCACTTCCGTTTTGTTTTTTCAGTGAATATCTGTGTCTATCACCAGATCCTAACTTTCATATGTACCACACTAGGACCGCTGTTCCCATGGTGAAACACATAAATACAAATATGTGTGGGTATGTGTGTGCATTTTGATTTATCAGAGGCTCTTTTTAGGACCCTTTCACATCGGATTCGGGTTAGGGTGTACTCAGCGTGCCCCATTTTGCTAATTAAAAATCAAAATTATTTTTTGCCATGAAATCTAGAAAAGTTTTTTTTATTCTACGAGACCTGAATGGTAAAAGCTGGATAGATAACTTCCCAGGACTTGACACCAATGTCAGAAAAGTGGATTATTTGAGAGTGGCTGACCATATTAACTTAATAAAACACAATCTTGTCACAACATAGTTCACTGAGAATACTGTACACCCAGTAGCTACAGCACATTCAGTATGCTATTCCCCAGAGAACATTGTGACAGCAGAAACATTTTCTGAGCTCCAAGTCTCCCTCACTCGACTGACAGGTTTTTCTGGCTCAAGAGGTTACCAGCTCCTACTGAGATAGTCACAATATTTCATTGTGAGCACACAGTGTTATCTCATTACATGCTTTGTGGTCAAAATCACTGACTTGCAGGCAATCAGTCTAGTAGAACTTCCACCAACTTTTTTAAAGCCATTAATCCGCCACTCCAAGGTAACCATAGGCAAAGGATAGTAACTTACTCCATTGTCTGCATTTACTATGTGGTTGACATAAGCAAGATGATCTGCTCTCGAGACACCAGCTGACACCTGACAGTAGTCATGCTAGTCCCTTCCTTTACCTCTCACTGCCTCCTCTTCCATTTGGCAGGTGTGGATCTCACTGCCTTAAGAGCAACCATCACTGTGGTAGATGGACTGGTAGGTCAAGGTTTTGTACTTGTGAAGCCAGGTGAGATTAAGGTGGTGTAAATTGTGTGTTTTCCCCACCTTGATATGACGTGGGGGTAACAATGAGGTTTGTAGAGAAAGTGACCAACAATTTATGGAGGATCCTCTGCTCTGCCAAAGTCTAAACAAGCCTGTTGCTATGATTTAAAAAGCACACTGGTAAACTTTGAAAGAGTGTCCTTCAATAGAGAGAAACAGATGTAGAGAAGCAATTTGTTAGTGTTGAAAGAGTTAGATTTTATTACATTTTCAAAAAGGTGGTTGGACTACAAACAGGTCTTTCTCAGACGATAGTTCAAGAGTTTAGCTGCCAAAAAGCCAAAGGAAGTTCCTCCCATTCGAGAGTGGGCAATATTAGGAATGCTAGCTGGTTCATAGTTGTTGAGGATTGCTAGCTGGTTCAAAGTTGTCGAACTCTAGGGCATACCACTGATAAGAATCAGCCAACAACATCCTTGGTAAATTCTATAGTCTGTGCTGGATTTGTGAATTGAGCTCCTGTAACGTATGACCTAAGCATCGCGTGACATGACCCCCAAAGCACTTGCTCATTGGATCAGCTTTAGTCCCCCTACTGACTCCTCCTATTTCTGCCAACAGATCTGTGGGTGGATTTTTAACGTTTGTTTTTGGTGGTGGGATTTTGTTGAGCCTGAACTGGCTCAGTGGCTGTGATTGATTCTCCAGCATGACAATGGCATTTTCAACATCATAATCTGTATCTAGGAAGAGGCATGGCTGGATGCCCTGAACAACAACCGCAAGGACTTGGTGACTCAAGTCCCACTGCAACATTCAGGTAAATCTGCAGGCACTGACACTGCTTGAGTGCTCCAGAGTGCTCCAGAAACCTTGTTTTGATTCTAAAACCACTAGGTACCGGGCACAAGCAAAAGAGACTGACCGAAGGGTCATATAGACAGAAATATGCTTGCATCTCTAATGTGAACATTCACATATGTTTTTTCCCCTGCAAATCATTTACTTGGTTTTCTTGTAGCACTAACGTTTTATCGTGTGTTCCTTGGACCTATTCTTCCGTATCATATTTTGTAAGTGGATAGTAATATACTTTCTCTTTTTCTTTTCATAAGTAAAAACACTGGGCTTGCCTTACTTAAAATGTAATGTGTTGAATTTAAATACAAAATACATATTTCTATATTTTGTACTTTATATGGGAAATCAGAAAAATATGTTTTATGTAATGTAATATATTTAAATAATTGAAGATGTATTTTTCCTATGGGATTTCATTTTAAGTCCCTACCTGCATTGTATGGAGGGTGTTACAGTACCAGTGGTTGGCTATGTGTGTTGCTGGATCTACTTCAGCTGGAATAATTTACCACTGCTTTCGGTCCCTTTTTGGGTGTACTAACTTAAGGCATGCAGTTTGTCAATAGCAACATTGATGACAACTTAATAGGTTTAGTGGATTCAACAGAATTCAAATCTAAGAGTGGCAAGCATACCTTTAGTATGTAATAACCAAATCTGAGAATAATTGGTTGTCTTTAGGATCAAATTCTATTTACAGAATACTCCCCAGTGAATATTTTTGTGTCCATAAGATGCCAAGCACCCAGATTGTCTTGTATAAAATGTATACACCAGCTGATGTTTTCCTATGATTTTTTACCCTTTATGAATGTCATGAAAACTCTGCAAATATTGGCATGTACCATGGTCTGCTTCTGTTCAGCTGTGTCACCATTCCAGCCATAGCCACCACATCATCAATACTTTCAGGACTTCTCTGTCTTATTCTACCAGACCCTGGCATTTCTTATTATACGTAAAGTATATACCTGCTAAAAAAAATGTTATCCAGAGATTTTCATTTTTGATTTATGTTTTTGTACCATTAGAGAGGTAATTTAGCTTGGGTAGGAATTGCTAACCTGGGACGATTGTTCATGGATGACATTTTTAAAAATGGCGGATGTGTTGCAGTGATGGAATAATCTTTCTGGAACCCTGAGATCTATATACTTCATTTTGGTGCCAAAACATAGGTCTTGGGGGTCAAGTAAACTTATAAAGACATAATTTAGCTCCTCAGAGCAACCCTTCTGCCATTCTCCAAAATGGTAGTTCTATTAGGATGTGTTTTTAGCCATCATATTGATTTTAATATTGTTTTTGTTGCAGATTTTCAGTTGATTCAAATTCGTAAACATAAGTGAAGCAGGTGGTAGCAGAGGATCTTCACCTCCTCACAGTGTGTTGCTAACTACAAAATCTGAGGACTCCTTCAACAAAGAAAAATGTGTGATATGCCAAATTAATCCAAAAGAAAAGCTAACATCAACTGCAGCTGGACAGAAGAGAGTTTTAGATGCAGCAGAAATATGGCAAGGCAAAGTTCACAAAAGATTGAAACTGATGGGTGAAGAGGATCAAATATTTTATCATTGTAGCAACATGTGCTACAAGTCATATACAATGGAAAAAAGCCTGGAAAAAAATGTCAAAAATACCATAAACCAGTGAATCACAACAAGAATCCGAGTCACAGGACACAGTAAAATCAGCAGGAACCATTTTAAGAAATGTCCTGAAAGAATTCGGTTTTGGACTTAATGCAAATTTTGTGACTAACAGGACGACGACACTCTGCCCACCCTCTGCGTGATCTGGGACTACAGAGGAGTGCCCTGGGGGTACATCTCTAAGCGTCACTACAATGCTCAGAAAAGACGCAGGAAGGCGACACTTGGCTCGCCTTCACCAGGGAGAGGATTGCGGAAGGAGAGGATGCGGTCCCATTGCACCCACCTAACGCCACTATGTGTGCATCGTATTTATGATAAGGCACACTATGGCACACATTAGGGAACTAGCATCAAAAATGTTGATGCAAGTTTGGTGCTTTGCAGGATTAGCACCAAAAATATTGCTGCTAATCCTGCAAAGTGAAAGGAGGCCCATTGAAAACAAAGGGAGCTTCATTTTAACACCTGCCTTATGCAGGCATTAGAAATTACGCTAGAAACGGAGCAGTAGAATCTCATAGATTTCATTGCGCCATTTTCTGGGCCTCCTAATGCCGGAATGCACCGCTTGCATACATTGTGCCTGGCCCAGGCAGAATGTGACGCAAGTGTTTGCAAAGTGCCGCAGTGCGTGCATTGCACCACATTGTAAATATGGCATTGCGTTTTTCCCAACCTAACGCCACAGCGTAAAAAGAAATTATGGTAATGTGGTGCAGGGTGGCGCCAGGGCCTTCTTAAATCTGGTCCATTAGGCAAAGCCAGGCAATGTTCAAAACACTCAGTTCAACATCGAAAAACCTGTAAAACAAGTTTGTAGGGTTTGTCAACGAATGTGAAGAAAAATCAAAACTTTACAAGTACTGGGTGTAGGAGGCTGGCCTGGCTTGTAGTGGGTACCAGAGGTACTTACACCTTGTGCCAGGTCCAGTTATCCCTTATTAGTGTAGAAGAGGTGTTTCTAGCAGCTTAGGCTGATAGAAGGTAGCTATAGCAGAGCAGTTTAGGCTGAACTAGGAGACATGCACAGCTCCTACTATACCTCTGGTGTCTTATGCACAATATCATAAGAAAACACAATACACAGATATACTAAAAATAAAGGTACTTTATTTTTATGACAATATGCCAAAAGTATCTCAGTGAGTACCCTCAGTATGAGGATGCCAAATATACACAAGATATATGTACACAATACCAAAAATATGCAGTAATAGCAAAAGGAAGTAATGCAAGCAGTGTAAAGTTACAATAGATTGCAATAGGAGCACATAGGTATAGGGTCAACACAAACCATATACTCCAAAAGTGGAATGCGAACCACGAATGGACCCCAAACCTATGTGAGCTTGTAGAGGGTCGCTGGGACTGTAAGAAAACAGTGAGGGTTAGAAAAATAGCCCACCCCAAGACCCTGTAAGGTAGGTGTAAAGTGCACCTACAACCCCCAGAGAGCACAGAAGTCGTGATAGGGGGATTCTGCAAAGAAAACCAACACCAGCAATGCAACAACAGTGGATTTCCGGACCTGAGTACCTGTAAGATAAGGGGACCAAGTCTAAGAGTCGCGACAGTGTCGAGAGTGGGCAGGTGCCCAGGAAATGCCAGCTGAGGATGCAAGGAAGCTGCCACCGGGTGGAAGAAGCTTGGTGTTCTGCAAGAACGAAGAGGACTAGAAACTTCCCCTTTGGAGGATGGATGTCCCACGTCGTGAAGAAGCTTGCAGAGGTGTTCCCACGCAGAAAGACCGCAAACAAGCCTTGCTAGCTGCAAGGGTTGCGGTTAGGGTTTTTGGATGCTGCTGTGGCCCAGGAGGGACCAGGATGTCGCCACTTGGATGAGGAGACAGAGGGGGCACCCAGCAAGTCAGGGAGCCCTCACAGAAGCAGGCAGCACCCGCAGAAGTACTGGAACAGGCACTTAGAAGAGGAGTGAACCGGAGTCCACCCGAAGTCACAAAAGGGAGTCCCACGACGCCGGAGGACAACTCAGAAGGTTGTGCACTGCAGGTTAGAGTGTCGGGGACCCAGGCTTGGCTGTGCTCTAAGGAAATCCTGGAAGAGTGCACAGGAGCCGGAGCAGCTGCAAATCACGCGGTACCCAGCAATGCAGTCTAGCGTGGGGAAGCAAGGACTTACCTCCACCAAACTTGGACTGAAGAGTCACTGGACTGTGGGAGTCACTTGGACAGGGTTGCTGAGTTCCAGGGACCACGCTCGTCATGCCTAAGAGGGGACCCAGAGGACCAGTGATGCAGTCTTTTGTTGCCTGCGGTTGCAGGGGGAAGATTCCGTTGACCCACAGGAGATTTCTTCAGAGATCCTGGTGCAGAAAGGAGGCAGGCTACCCCCAGAGCATGCACCACCAGGAAATAGTCGAGAAAGCCGGCAGGATGAAGCGATATAAGGTTGCAGTAGTCGTCTTTGCTACTTTGTTGCGGTTTTGCAGGCGTCCTGAGCAGTCAGCGGTCGATCCTTTGGCAGAAGGTGAAGAGGGAGATGCAGAGGAACTCTGGTGAGCTCTTGCATTCGGTATCTGCTGAATTCCGCAAAGCAGAGACCCTAAATAGCCAGAAAAGGAGGTTTGGCTACCTAGGAAGGAGGATAGGCTAGTAAGAAAGGTAAGAGCCTATCAGAAGGAGTCTCTGACGTCACCTACTGGCCCTGGCCACTCAGAGCAGTCCAGTGTGCCAGCACACCTCTGAATCCAAGATGGCAGAGGTCTGGGGCACGCTGGAGGAGCTCTGGGCACCTCCCCTGGGAGGTGCAGGTCAGGGGACTGGTCACTCCCCTTTCCTTTGTCCAGTTTCGCGCCAGAGCAGGGCTGGGGGATCCCTGAACCGGTGTAGACTGGCTTATGCAGAGATGGGCACCATCTGTGCCCCTCAAAGCATTTCCAGAGGCTGGGGGAGGCTACTCCTCCCCAGCCCTGACACCTATTTCCAAAGGGAGAGGGTGTAACACCCTCTCTCAGAGGATTTCCTTTGTTCTGCCTTCCTGGGCCAGGCCTGCCTGGACCCCAGGAGGGCAGAAACCTGTCTGAGGGGTTGGCAGCAGCAGCTGCAGTGAAATCCCCGGAAAGGCAGTTTGGCAGTACCCGGGTTCTGTGCTAGAGACACGGGGATCATGGAATTGTCCCCCCAATGCCAGAATGGCATTGGGGTGACAATTCCATGATCCTAGACATATTACATGGCCATGTTCGGAGTTACTATTGTGACGCTGTACATAGGTAGTGACCTATGTACAGTGCACGCGTGTAATGGTGTCCCCGCACTCACAAAGTCCGGGGAATTTGCCCTGAACGATGTGGGGGTACCTTGGCTAGTGCCAGGGTGCCCACACACTAAATAACTTTGCACCCAACCTTCACCAGGTGAAGGTTAGACATATAGGTGACTTATAAGTTACTTAAGTGCAGTGGTAAATGGCTGTGAAATAACGTGAACGTTATTTCACTCAGGCTGCACTGGCAGGCCTGTGTAAGAATTGTCAGATCTCCCTATGGGTGGCAAAAGAAATGCTGCAGCCCATAGGGATCTCCTGGAACCCTAATACCCTGGGTACCTCAGTACCATATACTAGGGAATTATAAGGGTGTTCCAGTATGCTAATGTGGATTGGTGAAATTGGTCACTAGCCTGTTAGTGACAATTTGGAAAGCAGAGAGAGCATAACCACTGAGGTTCTGGCTAGCAGAGCCTCATTGAGACAGTTAGTCATCACACAGGGAACACATACAGGGCACACTTATGAGCACTGGGGCCCTGCCTGGCAGGGTCCCAGTGACACATAGACTAAAACAACATATATACAGTGAAATATGGGGGTAACATGCCAGGCAAGATGGTACTTTCCTACACAACCCGCCCCCCCCCAAATGAAGGACAATAAGACTAGCCATGACCTGATGAGACTTCATTGTCTAAGTGGAAATATCTGGGGAGTCCATCTGCATTGGAGTGGGTACTCCCAGGTCTATGTTCCACTGTATAGTCCATTCCCTGTAGAGATATGGACCACCTCAACAATTTAGGGTTTTCAACTTTCATTTGTATTAGCCAAAGTAGAGGTTTGTGGTCTGTCTGAACAATGAAGTGAGTGCCAAACAGGTATGGCCTCAACTTCTTCAGTGCCCAGACCGCAGCAAAGGCCTCCCTCTCTATGGCAGACCAATGCTTTTCTCTAGGGGTCAACCTCCTGCTGATAAAAGCAACAGGTTGATCCTGGCCCTCAGAATTGAGTTGTGATAAGACTGCCCCTACCCCTAATTCAGATGCATCAGTTTGAACAATGAATTTCTTGGAGTAACATGGGCTTTTTAGGACAGGTGCAGTGCACATAGCCTGTTTGAGCTCCTCAAAAGCTTTCTGACAGCTAGCTGTCCACAATACCTTTTTAGGCATCTTCTTGCTAGTGAGATCATTAAGTGGGGCTGCAATGGAGCCATAGTTTTTAATGAATCTCCTGTAATACCCAGTGAGGCCTAGGAAGGCTCTCACCTGGGTCTGAGTTGTAGGGGGAACCCAATCCATGATTGTTTGGATTTTCCCCTGAAGTGGTGCAATCTGTTCTCTACTTACCAGGTGTCCCAGATAAACCACTTTCCCCTGCCCTATCTGGCACTCTGAAGCCTTGATAGTGAGGCCTGCCTTTTGCAGTGCCTCCACAACTTTCCACAGGTGGAACAGGTGATCATCCCAGGTGGAGCTAAAGACAGCTATATCGTCCAGATATGCTGCACTAAAAGCTTCTAACCCTTGCAGGACTGTATTCACCAACCTCTGAAAAGTGGCAGGTGCATTTTTCAAACCAAAGGGCATTACTGTGAATTGGTAGTGCCCACCAATAGTCGAAAATGCAGTTTTTGCTTTAGCATCCTCTGATAATTTGATCTGCCAATACCCTGCAGTCAAATCAAAGGTGCTGAGATACTTGGCAGATGCCAGTGTATCTATGAGCTCATCTGCCCTGGTTATAGGGTGAGCATCAGTTTTTTTTACCTGGTTGAGGCCTCTGTAGTCTACACAAAACCTCATCTCCCTTTTTCCATCTTTTGAGTGAGGCTTTGGTACAAGCACCACAGGAGAGGCCCATGGTCTTTCAGAATGTTTAACCACTCCCAGATCAAGCATTTTCTGAACTTCTTGCTTTATGCAGTCCCTGACATGGTCAGGCTGCCTATAGATTTTACTTTTGACAGGCACGCTGTCTCCAGTATCAATTGAGTGTTCACACCAAGATGTGGTGCCTGGCACAGTTGAAAAGAGTTCAGAAAACTGACCTAGGAGATTTATGCAGTTGTCTTTCTGCTCTGCAGTAAGACAGTCTGCCAAAACTACACCTTCCACTAAAGCATCATCTTCAGTGGAAGAGAAGAGATCAGGGAGAGGGTCACTCTCTTCTTCCTGTCCTTCATCTCTTGCCATGAGCAGGGTGAGATCAGCCCTGTCATTGTAGGGTTTTAGGCGGTTGACATGGAGCACCCTAAGGGGACTCCTGGCAGTGCCCAGGTCAACCAAGTAGGTGACCTCGCCCTTCTTTTCAACAATGAGATGGGGTCCACTCCATTTGTTTTGGAGTGCTCTTGGGGCCACAGGCTCCAATACACACACCTTCTGTCCTGGTTGGTACTGAATTAGAACAGCCTTCTGGTCATGCCATTGCTTTTGGAGCTGTTGGCTGGCCTGAAGGTTTTTACTGGCCTTTTTCATGTACTCCGCCATTCTGGATCTTAGGCCAAGTACATAGTCCACTATATCTTGCTTAGGAGCTTTTAAAGGTTTTTACCAACCCTCCTTCACAAGTGTTAGTGGACCTCTTACAGGGTGCCCAAATAGGAGTTCAAAGGGGCTGAAGCCCACTCCTTTCTGGGGTACCTCCCTGTAAGCAAAAAGGAGGCAAGGTAACAGGACAGCCCATCTCCTCCTGAGTTTTTCAGGGAGTCCCATTATCATTCCTTTGAGAGTTTTATTAAACCTCTCTACCAGTCCATTTGTTTGTGGATGATAAGGTGTGGTGAATTTGTATGTTACACCACATTCCTTCCACATAGCCTTCAAGTATGCAGACATAAAGTTGCTACCCCTGTCTGATACAACCTCTTTTGGAAAACCCACCCTGGAAAAGATTCCCAGGAGGGCTTTTGCCACTGCAGGTGCTGTAGTGGTCCTTAGAGGAATTGCTTCAGGATATCTTGTGGCATGGTCCACTACTACCAAGATAAACCTATTGCCTGAAGCAGTAGGAGGGTCAAGGGGGCCAACTATGTCAACCCCTACCCTTTCAAAGGGGACCCCAACCACAGGCAGTGGAATAAGGGGAGCCTTTGGAGTGCCACCAGTCTTGCCACTGGTTTGGCAGGTCACGCAAGACTTACAAAAATCTTTTGTGTCCTCTGACATCCTAGGCCAGTGAAACAGGGGGACAAGCCTTTCCCATGTTTTTATCTGACCCAAATGTCCAGCCAAAGGAATGTCATGTGCCAGAGTTAGGAGGAACTCTCTGTACTGCAAGGGAATGACCAATCTCCTGGCTGCTCAAGGTTTTGTGTCCCTTGCCTATGTGTACAAGAGGTTGTCCTCCCAGTAAACTCTATGTGAGTCACTGACATCCCCATTTTGCTGTTTGACAGCTTGCTGTCTGAGACCCTCTAATGTGGGACAGGATTGCTGTGCCACACTCAGCTCTTCCCTGGCAGGCCCCCCTCCACCCAAAAGCTTAGCAGTGTCTGCTGCCAGCTCATCTGGTGAAGAATCTGCACAGGGAGGAAATTCTTCTTCCTCAGAAGTTGAATCATCTGTAGAGGGAGGGATAGTGGGGAGGGATTTACCCTTGCTACCCCTAGCTTTAGGGAGCACTTGGTCCATTGTTCCAGGATCCAAGTCACCCTGTACTTTTTGCTTTTTGGCCTGAGCCCTGGTTAAAGCAAAAATATGCCCAGGAATGCCCAGCATTGCTGCAAGAGCCTCCAACTCCACTTCTGCCCAAGCTGATGTCTCTAAATCATTTCCTAGTAGACAGTCTACAGGTAAATCTGAAGCAACCACAGCTTTGTTTGGACCAGTAACCCCCCCCCCAGTTGAGATTCACAACAGCCATGGGGTGGCTAAGAGTGTTGTTATGAGCGTCTGTCACTTGGTACTGGTGACCAAGTAGGTGTTGTTCAGGGTGTACCAGTTTCTCTATTACCATGGTAACACTGGCACCTGTGTCCTTGTAGGCCTGAACCTCAACACCATTTATTAGGGGAAGTTGCTTGTACTTATCCATATTAAGGGGACAAGCAACCAAAGTGGCCAAATCAATGGCACCTTCAGAGACTAACACAGCCTCTGTGGTCTCCCTAACAAGACCAACCCCAACTAAATTACCAAAAGTGAGCCCAGCTACTCCCTTGGATTGGCTATTAGTCGGTTTGCTCCCACCACCACTGCTATTACTAGGGGCACTAGAGGTTGCAGTAGGGGTTGTGGTAGTGGGAGGTTTGGTGTTTTTCTTTGGACAACTGGCATCAGTTGTCCAATGGCCTTTTACTTTACATAAATAACACCAAGGCTTTTTTACTTGATTTGAAGAGGATTTGGACCCACCACCCCCACCAGAGTGTTTTTGTGGGCCTGATGAAGACTCAGTATGTTTACGTTTGTCCCCTCCCTTGTCAGAAGACTTACCATCCTTCTTCTTGCCATCCTTGTCACCCCCTGTATGATCTTTTCTGTTCACTCTTGCTCTGACCCATTTGTCTGCCTTCTTTCCCAATTCTCGGGGAGAGGTCAGATCTGAGTCCACTAGATATTGGTGTAACAAGTCAGACACACAGTTATTCAGAATATACTCTCTCAGAATTAGATTGTACAGGCTTTCATAGTCAGAAACTTTACTGCCATGTAACCACCCCTCCAAGGCCTTCACTGAACAGTCAACAAAGTCTATCCAGTCTTGTGAGGACTCTTTTCTGGTGTCTCTGAACTTAATCCTGTAGTGTTCAGTGGTTAAGCCAAATCCATCCAAGAGTGCATCCTTCAAAACTGCAAAATTATTGGCATCACTTTCTCTCACAGTAAGGAGCCTATCCCTACCCTTTCCATTGAAAGATAGCCATAGAATAGCAGCCCACTGCCTTTGAGGGACCCCCTGTACCATACAGGCCCTCTCAAGTGCAGCAAACCACTTCTTAATGTCATCCCCCTCCTTGTAAGGGGGAACTATCTTGTGCAGATTCCTGGAATCATGCTCTCTCACAGGATTGCTATCAGGAATACTGCTGCTGCCACCATGGGGTCCTAACCCCAATCTCTGTCTCTCCTTCTCCAGGTCTAGGGATTCCCGGTCTAGAGCCAGCTTTCTAACAATTTGTCTTCAGGGTGGGTGGGTTGGGAATGTTTGGACACAGAAGATATATTGGAATTAACAGAGGGAGATCTGTTCCTAACAGCTTGCACTCTAACAACCTGGCCTTCAGGAACAAAAACATCTCTACTATGATGAGAGCTTCTATTACTACCAGCATTGCTATGTGGTCTGCTAATAGGCTGATTAGGAAGAGAACCCTGTACAACTCCCTCAAGGGGCTCCCCTGAGTCAGAGTGTGAGCTATCTACTAACTTTTCAGATGAAGTGCCACCCTGGGCCTTATCATTCTTAATGAGCATGTTAGACAGAAATTCTCTAGAAGGGTTCTTTCCTACCACTAAACCTCTATCAATGCAGAGACTCATTAGGCTCTTAAAGTTAAGATTGTCATATGTTGTATTGACCATTTTAAGAGAAGTTCCTACATCAGACATGATAGAAGAAGGTTTAGGGACAGTGAGAAGAGAGAACACGTTTCAGGACTTTTTAAAGAACAGAAAAAAAAACTTTTTGAAACTTTTTTGAAACTTTTAGAAAGTTTAGGAGTACTTTTCAGCACTTAGTAGAAAGTGCAAGACAAGAAAAGCAAAAGTTTTTGGTTAGGTGTACATACACTGAACTTGTTTTGTATATTATTCTCTTATGAAAAGTACAAAATGACAAAGTGGTAAGTAGTTACAAGTACTTATCCCACCGCTGCACAACCAATGTAGGAGGCTGGCCTGGCTTGTAGTGGGTACCAGAGGTACTTACACCTTGTGCCAGGTCCAGTTATCCCTTATTAGTGTAGAAGAGGTGTTTCTAGCAGCTTAGGCTGATAGAAGGTAGCTATAGCAAAGCAGCTTAGGCTGAACTAGGAGACATGCAAAGCTCCTACTATACCACTGGTGTCATATGCACAATATCATGAGAAAACACAATACACAGATACACTAAAAATAAAGGTACTTTATTTTTATGACAATATGCCAAAAGTATCTCAGTGAGTACCCTCAGTATGAGGATGCCAAATATACACAAGATATATGTACACAATACCAAAAATATGCAGCAATAGCAAAAGGAAGTAATGCAAGCAGTGTAAAGTTACAATAGATTGCAATAGGAGCACATAGGTATAGGGTCAACACAAACCATATACTCCAAAAGTGGAATGCGAACCACGAATGGATCCCAAACCTATGTGAGCTTGTAGAGGGTCGCTGGGACTGTAAGAAAACAGTGAGGGTTAGAAAAATAGCCCACCCCAAGACCCTGTAAGGTAGGTGTAAAGTGCACCTACAACCCCCAGAGAGCACAGAAGTCGTGATAGGGGGATTCTGCAAGGAAAACCAACACCAGCAATGCAACAACAGTGGATTTCCGGACCTGAGTACCTGTAAGATAAGGGGACCAAGTCCAAGAGTCGCAACAGTGTCGAGAGTGGGCAGATGCCCTGGAAATGCCAGCTGAGGATGCAAGGAAGCTGCCACCGGGTGGAAGAAGCTTGGTGTTCTGCAAGAAGGAAGAGGACTAGGAACTTCCCCTTTGGAGGATGGATGTCCCACGTCGTCAAGAAGCAGAAAGACCGCAAACAAGCCTTGCTAGCTGCAAGGGTCACGGTTGGGGTTTTTGGATGCTGCTGTGGCCCAGGAGGGACCAGGATGTTGCCACTTGGATGAGGAGACAGAGGGGGTGCCCAGCAAGTCAGGGAGCCCTCACAGAAGCAGGCAGCACATGCAGAAGTACCGGAACAGGCACTTAGAAGAGGAGTGAACCAGAGTCCACCCGAAGTCACAAAAGGGAGTCCCACGACACCGGAGGACAACTCAGAAGGTTGTGCACTGCAGGTTAGAGTGTCGGGGACCCAGGCTTGGCTGTGCTCTAAGGAAATCCTGGAAGAGTGCACAGGAGCCGGAGCAGCTGCAAATCACGCGGTACCCAGCAATGCAGTCTAGCGTGGGGAAGCAAGGACTTACCTCCACCAAACTTGGACTGAAGAGTCACTGGACTGTGGGAGTCACTTGGACAGGGTTGCTGAGTTCCAGGGACCACGCTCGTTGTGCTGAGAGGGGACCCAGAGGACCGGTGATGCAGTCTTTTGTTGCCTGCGGTTGCAGGGGGAAGATTCCGTCGACCCACAGGAGATTTCTTCAGAGCTCCTGGTGCAGAAAGGAGGCAGGCTACCCCCAAAGGATGCACCACCAGGAAACAGTCGAGAAAGCCGGCAGGATGAAGCGATACAAGGTTGCAGTAGTCGTCTTTGCTACTTTGTTGCAGTTTTGCAGGCGTCCTGAGCAGTCAGCGGTCGATCCTTTGGCAGAAGGTGAAGAGGGAGATGCAGAGGAACTCTGGTGAGCTCTTGCATTCGGTATCTGCTGAATTCCCCAAAGCAGAGACCCTAAATAGCCAGAAAAGGAGGTTTGGCTACTTAGGAAGGAGGATAGGCTAGTAAGAAAGGTAAGAGCCTATCAGAAGGAGTCTCTGACGTCACCTGCTAGCCCTGGCCACTCAGAGCAGTCCAGTGTGCCAGCACACCTCTGAATCCAAGTTGGCAGAGGTCTGGGGGACGCTGGAGGAGCTCTGGGCGCCTCCCCTGGGAGGTGCAGGTCAGGGGACTGGTCACTCCCCTTTCCTTTGTCCAGTTTTGCGCCAGAGCAGGGCTGGGGGATCCCTGAACCGGTGTAGACTGGCTTATGCAGAGATGGGCACCATCTGTGCCCATCAAAGCATTTCCAGAGGCTGGGGGAGGCTACTCCTCCCCTGCCCTGACACCTATTTCCAAAGGGAGAGGGTGTAACATCCTCTCTCAGAGGAAGTCCTTTGTTCTACCTTCCTGGGCCAGGCCTGCCTGGACCCCAGGAGGGCAGAAACCTGTCTGAGGGGTTGGCAGCAGCAGTAGCTGCAGTGAAAACCCCGGAAAGGCAGTTTGGCATTACCCGGGTTCTGTGCTAGAGACCCGGGAGATCATGGAATTGTCCCCCAATGCCAGAATGACATTGGGGTGACAATTCCATGATCCTAGACATATTACATGGCCATGTTCGGAGTTACCATTGTGACGCTGTACATAGGTAGTGACCTATGTACAGTGCACGCGTGTAATGGTGTCCTCGCACTCACAAAGTCCAGGAAATTTCCCCTGAACGATGTGGGGGTACCTTGGCTAGTGCCAGGGTGCCCACACACTAAGTAACTTTGCACCCAACCTTCACCAGGTGAAGGTTAGACATATAGGTGACTTATAAGTTACTTAAGTGCAGTGGTAAATGGCTGTGAAATAACTTGGACGTTATTTCACTCAGGCTGCACTGGCAGGCCTGTGTAAGAATTGTCAGATCTCCCTATGGGTGGCAAAAGAAATGCTGCAGCCCATAGGGATCTCCTGGAACCCTAATACCCTGGGTACCTCAGTACCATATACTAGGGAATTATAAGGGTGTTCCAGTATGCCAATGTGAATTGGTGAAATTGGTCACTAGCCTGTCAGTGACAATTTAGAAAGCAGAGAGAGCATAACCACTGAGGTTCTGGTTAGCAGAGCCTCAGTGAGACAGTTAGTCATCACACAGGGAACACATACAGGGCACACTTATGAGCACTGGGGCCCTGCCTGGCAGGGTCCCAGTGACACATACACTAAAACAACATATATACAGTGAAATATGGGGGTAACATGCCAGGCAAGAAGGTACTTTCCTACACTGGGAAAATGTTTTACACTGATAGCTCTTGCATAAAACTTGGTACATGCTAGTCGAGAAGGTAATTGGGAGCTGCAAGTGAAGACTGTGGAATCACTGGTTACTGTGTTTCGCGAATTTGATTGCATAAACTACTTGAGATATGGGTCCTGGTATTTGGAAAGAGTGAAGAAGCTAGAGGTGGAGAAACCATATAGCTACAGAAAATTAATCTTAACACATTTTGTGGTGAAAGACAGATAGGGGCGTTTCAGTGCTGTGTCTCCAGTTATGAAGCTGGAACAGACTATCCAGAGATCACAGAAAAACTCCAAGGGAACTGTTGGTCACAAACGTAAAACTGAATATGTTGCTTAATGGCAGCTAGTTTACCATGAAGCCCTTTCTATTTGCAATAGTTTCACAGAGATTGTAAATTCAAAATGAATGTTCCATTATGAAACTGTTCCTCACAATGAACTTGTGGGAAAGATATGGTAACGTTTTCATAAACATGTTGACACCCTTCATTTCTTGCAGCAGCAAGGAAACCCTTTGAAATGACTAAGTCTGTGTGACTACACAACTTCGAGACCAATCAATATGTGGATATTGATATAAAGACACGTATACTAGATGTCCTGAATATGGATTGAAACTATACGCAGAACTGAAGCAGGAGAGATTTGTACTGAAAGCAAAAAAGTTGTTTGACATAATCACTAAAGATAAACTTCCATACTTTAAATGCCATAGTAAGAGTTTGGTCCAACCAGTTACTAGAAAACAGGTTGCAAATAAAAAAAAAAACTTTCGCAAGCAAATAGTGACATGGATGTAGGAAAAGTAAGGATTGAATTTATCAGGACATTCTGTCCCAGCGCTTCTTCCAACAAATGTATTATTTGATGGAGATGCTCCAGCCAAATCAGTGAAGCACCAACTCATACAAGAGCTTGACAAAAACTTTCACTTGAAGAATTTCAGTTTGAAAAGGTGTCTTCATTGGAAATTGCTGTTGTGGACTATATGTCACAATTGCGACTCGTCAATATTTCATCTCTGCAAAACTTCAGAGAGGTCGTTCAGACTGTTCTACAGATATCAAAGTGAGTGTACACCTTGCAAGAACTGCACATTGTCTATGACAATTATCTTGAACTATCTGTGCAAGAATGTCAGAGAATCAGGCGAATGTCTACAAGTGGAACAAATGACCTTAGCTGCAAAAAATTTGACACCTATACCTGTGCAACTTGATAAATCCTGGTCATCAATATCGAACAAGATGTACTTGGAGATGTTAACTCGCCAAAACTTTGCAGATGCTTCAGGGAACACTGAATTTCCAAATATTGCAAGTGGAATGATTGTCAATGAGGAGTTGGTGCCTGCAGGGATATATTTAAAAGGTACGGGCCATTTTGTTAAAAAACGTAACAGCAAATTGGAGGAAGCTGACCTTAGTGTTGTGCCACATGTCAAGTGGGATGTTTGAAATGGTTCCAATTGTGTTGTTGTACTGTCAAATTACACAGATGTTATTATTGTGCTACTTAGATTTGTTGCAATGTTTATAAGTCAAGGATTGTCAGAGTTATAGATACGTTATGGAACAGGCGAGAAAAGACACCTAATCACGCTTCATATTCTGTACAAGAAATGTGTCCCAGAGATGCCAAGTTTTCTGATCAAGGCACATATTCTTACTTGTGATAACACAAGGAGCAAAATTGGAACGAAAGCTTGGAGCTTTACCTGCTGATCCTGTGAAGTTTCTAAAAGGATTTGCTGAGACAGAAGAAAATTTTGACTTTATAAACATATAAAAATACCTGTGCTTGTGTGGAAAACGAGTTCTGACTGTCACACATTTTAAGATCTTCAGTAGAGTGAGTTCAAGAGATCAGTCCCGGTAAGTGACCTTCCACGAACGTCATATTCTATGGGTGGACACATTAAAAAAGCATTCTACTTGATCAGAAGATGTGTAAATGTTTTGGAGTATGCATACGTAGAGCAAGATCTGGGTGAATTTGGTTAAGAAGAAATTGATGGGGTGCTAAAACCTACCAAAATATTAAAGCCTCTAGACCACAGAACTGACACGTACATGTAGTTGCAAAACCTGTGCTACAAAAAGATGTCCCTGTCGATATGTTCTTCTCAAATATTCAACATTTTGCAAATGTACCATGAACAATTGCCCAAAAAAAAAAAAAAAGTGAACTATGAAAATGTGTCTAAAACAGGAATGATAAACATAATTTTTTTGACATTCAGATCATAAACATTGTTTGGTGTATACGCAAAAGCATTAAAAACCATTATTATTTGTTTCATTTCCACATATTTCTATATATGTCTCCTCTTCCTCTATTATAGGCACCATTTTGGAAAATGGCAATAGGATTGCTCTGAGAATTTATTTTCTGTCGATATAAGACTACGTAACCCCCAAAACCTATGTCTTGACACCAAAATAAAGTATATAGGTCTCATGGTGCTTGAAATATTACATCATCACTGTAACACATCCACCATTTTTAAAAATGTCATCCAGAAAAATGTGGCGCAGGTCAACAATTTCTTCTCAAGCTAAATTACTTCTCTAATGATCCAAAAACACAAATCCAAAATGTATATCTCTCGACAACAACTTTTTCCCGAGGTATATCGGGGGTCCGAATTACATTTAAGGGGGTGGCACAATTAGCGCTACAGACCCACTAGTAGCATTTCATTTACAGGCCCTTGGCACATGTAGTGCTCTTTACTAGGGCGTTATAACTAAATTAATTATGCCAATTTGGTAAGAACCAATGTGTAGAGGAGAGAGCACATGCAGTTTAGCACTGGTTAGCAATGGTAAAATTCCCCAAATCTGAAACTCAACAAAAACAAGGTCAGAAAAAGAGGAGGAAAGCAAAATGTTTGGGGTGATTTTTCAGAGAGGGCCCTTTTCCAACAGTCACAAACTGCTGTATCTAAATCACCGAAAAGTTTGGGAAGTTCAGCAAACTGAGAATATCAACAAACTTGGGTTCTTCATACTTGAGTCACTGAACATTGAAGGATTTTACACTTAAAAAATATAAATATACTTAGTGTGAATGACTCATTATGAAGAATTGCATAGCAGAGCACAACATGTGTACGCCTTCAGGGTCTTCAGCGCTGAAGCAGTAGGCTTAGGGAAGATATCAATAGTCGTGTTTTATTCAGTCATTAAGCGCAACATTAAACAGAATCTTCTTCACAGTATATTCATTTCTAATAGCTAATGACAACAGAGAGATGTATAAATCTCATTAGTCTGCTAAGTGATAAGGGAAATTCTACCGATAGATACTTGGCAATCTCCATATCTGAAGCAACAAGGTCAGAAACGTGTTTGAAGTGCTCCAACAATTGGAGCGTTCTTCGGGTACCCGACGTGTCCAAATGGTTGACAAGGATACAATTGTTCAGTCACTAGCCACAGCCAAAGAAACAGACTAATACCTGCAAACAATCTAGCTTACCTACCGCCAACAGATACCTAAGGCCTGCTTTTCGAAAGTTGAACATCGAAAAAGGGGGAACACTGACTCAGAAAAAGCCGACTCACAAAAAGTTTGGAAGTGGTGGTGGAGAAACACACTGGAGTATAGCGTAGCACAACTGGATATAACCACGCCTAACTGAATAGCAAGTGACTAAACAAAACCAAATATAAACAAACTATTGACAAAATAAAATATTGCCCATGTCTTGTCGTCTTAACTCTAAATACTCCAGTATGGTTTGTTTGTGAAATAAAGGTAAAAAAATAAACAAAACACACCTGTTAAAGCAATGTGATAGAAAATGTAGAACTTAGTTTCCTATGTTTTGCGGCTGGCAAAATATATTTAATCAAAACAAGTTGCCTCTAAACCAATCCTGATTAAGTCGGGCTTTTAGCGGCCTGCAGGGAATCTGTTTAGCGACCAATTCCTGCCTAGAACATGTAGTCATATCCTATTTCATCCTGAAATGTTTTTGTACTCAAATTAATACGTTTAACTTTCTGTAACCTTTTCAGCGTGGAGTCAGATTTCACAGATAGATTGTCAGTAATTTACAAAAGCGTATTATATTCAAAGAAAAAACCTCGCCAAGTGTACGTCAGCATTCAGCTGAAACAATATTACGGAGATGTTGAGTGGCAGCTCTGCAGTGGCAACGTTCCATGATCCATGTGTAATTTGAATACAACAGGAGGCAGTTCTGGGTGGGAGTAATTTACATAATAATGCGCGTTAGGGATTAGATTTAGTGCACTTTTCAAGCACAACTTTTCCGACGGTCAAGGGTGGCCATGGCTGAAAGAATTCATGAGTTATTTTAATTTACTGCTGCCATTGTGGTTTTATTTTTTTGTGTGGAAGTAATTTACACATGTCACCATTATCATTCACTGTTGTATGAATGTATTTATGCATAGCAATGAGTGCATGGCATATCCGAAAGTCATTACATGCTAGCCTGTTTAAGCCATTGCTGGGGTAATCAGTAGGGCAAGGGTTTCCTGAAAAAATAAGTCACTGCCATGATTAAATAGAACATTATCTACACACACCTGCACAGGTATCTATTTCACTGGTCTTGTAAGGGACCTGATGCACCCTACACCTGGGCCTAGAATTAAAAAAACAGCAAAACTACACTTCAACCGTAAATGTATGCAGTTAGGGAGGTTAGTTTGGTTCCGCTTAGTTTGTTATTTACAATGTGCATTATATGCAATTTGTGACTGTTTTCATGCAGGAAATAAAATACTCTAAAGAAACAAACCTCATTATTACAAAGCCTGAATAAAACAAGCATACTGTCATAAAATGTTAAATTCAAACATAAAACTTTAAATTTGGAAAGGAGTCCAACTATATGTCAACATGAAAACAGCCTTCTTGGCCGCTTAGTAATATTAAGATTCCTTTAGTTGCCAACAATTTTACAAATTAATATTTTCAAATGGTTTTCTTAGTCACGCTCATTATTAGTGTTAAATTAGTTGTTTAATTAAATACTAATTGTACAGGAAAACAGTGAAATGGGCGCAAACTCTCCTTGTGTCTTTTTCTCGTGTTTTTATAGCACACTGATTTAAATGAGCAAATCTCTCCAGATAGCACATGGGCGAAGGTGCCGGAGCAAACGCAGGAATAAGTGCAATTTGCTCTCAGTGCCTTACTGAAGCTACAGCTAAAATGGGTGATAAGTGTTTGCATCTTTTTTACCGCCAGTTCGCGTTATAACGACCCCTGTCAAGAAGTGTCATACCTGTCCAGCACCTGTAATTAAAATAATGAGAACTAATTTCTAACATAGCACTTACTCCTTTTGCAACCACTGAAAATAACAGATTTTACTCTACCCAATATAAAGGTGCTACTTTTACCATCATCGTAATGATGAAGGCCTTCATCATTGAAACTCCTGACTTGCAAATGGTAGTGGATGTCAGTAGTGAGCATTTAACTCAGTGCATATAGATAAATTACGACCGGCCAACATGTGAAGATTTTTTTTTCTTCATTTTGGATCCTAGCAGAGATCAGGCCCAGAGTTCGCACATGCTTGTCCACAATCACTTTCTCTGAAATATTAGCAGGTGAGCCTTTGCTGTGTTTAGGAATGATTCTTAGCTCACTGTGCCTGGGACCCACACTGCACATCACTGAGGAGACCCAACATAGCTGAACCAGTCTGGGGTGGCTTGTGTTCCTGTTCAGAGGGGGTGTGGCATAAAGCAGTTCGCTTGGGGCTGATTCTATTGGAGCACAATCAAGGCTGATTTGCATATTGCTGGTCCCTGTCTCTAGTGCAAAAGGAAAACAACTGCCTGTAATGCAGCCCCAAGAGTTTACCAATGGCTAAGAATACTTCAAGCTTTGCATCTTCATTTTTTTTCTCATGTGCATGAACGCAATTCTCCTTAATTCCCAGCCTGTGATGTGTACTGCTTTATTAAAATAGAGGGTATAATTGTTTAATGTTTCCAAAAATCACAGTTCGTTTTCACCTGGTCACAATATCAGTTAAACTCCTTAACATAATATTATTCTGCACTGACCAAAGTTTTTGCAACAATATCTTGGCAGCGCAAGATAAAGAGCCTTCAAAGAACATAAGCGCATCTATATCAGCCTAAAAGAGTCATATCTGTTGCAGTGTCTGCACCAGCAGAAATAAGTTGATGATTAAAGTGCGTCTTAAAGTCCTTGCAGAAAACAAATACTGTACTCCTCCAATAAATATAGCAGGATGGAAGTGAATTACATAGAGTAGGATTTGAGGAAGAGTAGGCCGCAGCTCAAAAGGAGAGGCTTTTAACAATGTGTCTCTCTTGATGCATAGTGTCCTTACAAAGGTGGTACAGCTATTTGCAAATCAGGACTGGTCTGTGGAAGTAGAGACTTGAATGCCTGTGCAGTGTAGTATCCATGGAAAAGAAATACACATGATGTTGATTTCTAGCTCCAACATTTGTCTATTCAATTCTGGAAAACTTGGGCCCATAGTTATACTTTTTTTAGGCCGCATTTTTGTCACTTTCTGATGCCAAAGCAGCGCAAACTTACAAAATAGAATTATATTTTATATATATATATATATATATATATATATATATATATATATAAAATAATATATAAATTTATAGTTTGCACCGTTTTTGTGTTAAACAATAACGCAAATGCGGAGCAAAAAAAGTATAAATATGGGCCTTGGTACCTAAATAGACCATTTTTGTCTCTTGCCTAACAGATATTTATAGTCTTCATGACACAAACTCACTTAGGCCTATTCTATATTCAGGAAAAGGTAAGGCACCCTAACCTCTTGTCCAGCTGTTATTAGAGACTCAGGACTATCAGATGATTTTTTGTAGTGGCTCTGACCCCTAACAACATTACATTTTGGGCTCATAGACACGTTTTGAATGTATTACTCAGCTCTTATCAATTACCAACATCAAAGACATACAATCATACAGCAGGGGCTTAGAGATAAATGCCAACAGTGGAATGCAGAATAAAGATGATATAACTGCATTCTGTACTGGTGGCATCATGACATTCCACAAATAGACCGTCACCATTCAGCTTTGATGGGAAGATAGTCTTATCCACAAATACTAACTCTGTTCTTCTCACAAAAACCCTGCCTCCCTTACCAGGTTGGAAAACGAGGTTACCCTCAATGAGCATGTGGAATTTACAACATAAGGCATCATGGTTCAAGATCCTGCAGGTTTATAAGCGAATGTAATGGTGTATATACGAAGCTCTAAAACCTGAAAAACAACATCAAATGTTGAGTGTTAGTGAAGTATTTAAAAAATGAATATACATATAAATATATATATATGCACCTTTAGAATATATATATATACACACATATATATATATATATATATGCATATATGTATATATACATATATGTGTTCACTGAAAAAAACAAAGGTTACAGGGGTGTTATATTTAGGAAATAGAATTTAGAAAAAAATTGAAATTACCTGAAAAAAACAAAGGTTACAGAGACATTATAGCTAGGCTCACATTTTAAATGTACAAAACCATGCAAATGCACCTGTTATAGTTAGATTTATCTCATGTAACTATAACTAGCGTACCCGCCATGTGAAGGTTTTTCATAAACAATTTTACTGCAAATATTACATTGATATTTTCAGAGATGTTATCAAGGATGTCATGAGTGCTGTAATTTGTGTGGTAATTAGCAGTGCATGTCAAGAGCGCAAGTTATAGTTAAATAGCTAAAAAGAAAATGTTTAAAAGGCAATGCCCCTGGGATGTGGCCCTTTCAGGGGCTGTAGATCGTACAAGCACGGGAGCCCGCTCTTGTGTTTTTTTTTACAGTTATCCCAGGATCCACTACGAATTGTTGCAAAAAAAAAAGAAAATGCTTTTTAGCTCTGGCAGGGTCTCTCTGGGACCCCGGCACCAGAGCTAAGGGGTCAGGATGTCCCTACCCTGGCCCCTTCTCTTTATTTTTTTACTTTAGTTCTGGGACTCAGCTGAAGCCGAGTCCCAAGATGGCTGCCAACACTTCCTGGTTTGAAGTTTTGGCAACCAATCAGAGCTGTACATTTTCCTGCATGAGCTCATCATTATTCATGAAGTTGTTGTGGCCAGAGACATACAAATTTATTTTGTCTTTAATATCTCCCAAACTAGTGGACAGATTTACACCAAATTAGCAAAAGCACAATCTGCATACCAAAAGCTAGCTTTCTCCCAAATTTTGTGTAATTCCATCCAGTCTTGTCCAAAGATTATATGGGAATTACCATGGGAAACTCAACTTTTTTGACCCCCTCTCAGCCCCTGCTTGATGGATCACCCCAAAACTTTCGGTGTTCAACAAAAATCACAGGCACACTTTTTTTTTGGACAATTTTGTGAAGATTCCTCAAACGGTGCCAAAGATATAGGCAAGTCAAAAAATGCTTTTTCTATGAAAGAATGGTCCTACCTATAACTACCTAGTGGTGACCACTTTTAGGCAATACAAATATATATGGTTGCACGCTTTCCTCTGCACATATTTGGGTATGTTTTCACAGTTGTTTGTGGAGTTGTGAAAAACCTGAGGCTTGCTATCTTTGCAATTAGTTCCAAAGAACAAGAATTATTCTCAACAAGCATTGGGAAATCCTCAAATCTGTTAACATTATTGGTGTTAAGTTCCTATCCACTGGATCCACTGGTTACATGCAGGATGGCTTCAATGTCAAAGATAAAGAGAGAAAATTAGAAAGAAACCTCTAGGAACATCTATTTGCAAATAATGTGATTAACCTTGCTAGAAATGAGAACGGCTTGAATAAAGCCTAAAGGCTTTCATTAGCTATTGCGTAAGACCATAACATTCCCAAAATGATCAGCACAAGATACAGAGTTAATGAACATTCTCCATTGATGATAATATCAAGTTGGAAGTTTGTTTGTAAAACTATTTGGGAAACTAGTTCATAACCATTAAGTAATCTACTGAAATGGCTAAAAACAAGACTTGTCTAATCAAACCTAATTTGGGCAATTCAAGATTTAGCAGACAGTTTGGTGGCTACTATTAGGCAGCCCCCATATAAATTTACAATTCAAATGTGTGATTTCCGTCATTACAGTACTACACTGTGGTGGCATTTGAATTGTCTCTCTCGTATTGTTGCATAAAATAGCTTTCTGATGACGTTCCTGTACTTGCACAGTGGTATGAATTAGGAGTTTAGACTTGGCAGCATTGAACAGATTGATGATAGCTTGAAAACCTCTTGTCTGTTGAGTTGTTGCATTCAAACTTGTTGTCTGATGTTTTTAACCTGACTTTTTAGGTCTTTGTTACAGGCAGCTTTTGCTTTGCATTAGGGACCCATTGTTTCCAATATATTACAAATATTTAGAATGGTCTTTGGCTTCATTATTGGATGAATATGTTGTCTATGTCACATCCCTGCTCCTGATTCAAAGCCTTGCTCCATATTATTGAGTTTGTCCCATGGAGAAGCATTTTGGCCCCACAGTGTTTTCATTAGTTGATGTTTCCTTCCCACTGCTCATAGCAATATCAGACTGGACCTTGAAGTGCAAGAAGAACTTATCTCTTTCGTCTCCCTGTTCTGCCGCCTCCCTTAGAGCCGTCCAATTTGAAATTATTTTTGACCATTCCAAAATGGCCACCTGCACATGAGCCCGCATAGCTGGCTGCTTTCAAAAGGATTTTCTTATATTTTAACAAATGAGATGTAAAAATGCTGTCACTGGATTCATGTGCATCTGAGGTGCCCAGTTTTGAATGGGGATTTATACAATATTAACCTGTCTCCATCCCATCTAGATTTTTTTCCCCATCTTTGTCTGGCTTTGCTCTTCAGTCTTTGTGTGTCATTCTTTTTCCTCACTTCCAGTCCTCCTCATCTCTCTTGTCAGCACTCCATCCTATCCGCCCCCTCTCCGTGCAGAGCATGTCTTTCTCTGCCAACCCTAGAGCACATGGCTCGTCCACTGGAGCCAGCACAAGGCGGCTTTGGGCTCTTGCTCAAAGAGCTTTTCTCGCCCGCTCAGATACTCCATAAGAGGAGAAACTGCTGTCAGATAAAGGAGTCAATGAGCAAGAGCCGGGAGCAACCGAGCAAGGCTTGACAGGGGGGTGAAACGTTCCATCATTTGTCTCAATGCCGCTCTGCAGAAATGTCCTATTTGTATCAACTGATAAATGTAAGTGAAGCGTGAGAGCGTCACTCTTCCCTGGGTGTGGAAGAGCGGTTTGGACAAGAAGTGAGTATGTGTTGCAAATTGCTCAATCAATCAATAGGTTTCGCACACTTTTTTCCTTGTGCATAATGTTTCCTTTAAGAAAAAGGTGCAATGAACAAGCATGAAAACAAAAAGGTCATATCCCCATCTTCTTGCACAATGGCTGAGCACAGTACATAGGAGCAAACTCATTAGCGACATGACCTCTGGGCTCCCATGTGCTAAAGTACTAAGGGCCAGATGTAAGTACCATTTGTCCTGTCGCAAAAGGCCCGATTCGCAGAATCGGACCATTTGCGACAGGAAAAAATCATTTTGGTATGTACAGACCCTGTTTTGCAATTCGGTAATCTATTTACCGAATCGCAAAAAGGGTGTGTGAGTCACAATTAGGAAGGGGCATTCCCTTCCTAATTGCGAGTCACAGTCCAATGTATGATTGTTTTGTGACTGCGAATGTGGTCACAAAACAATTGCAGTTAGCACCAGTCTCAAATTGGTGCTAACCCATTTGCAAAAAGGGGAGGGGTCCCCGTTGGACCCCTTCCCCTTTGTGAATGGCAGCGAAAAAAAAAATCAGAGTAGGCAGTGGTCCCAGGGACCACTGCCTGCTCTGAAAAAATGAAAAGAAACTTTTCATTTTTGTTTTTGAAATGCATTCCTTTTCCTTAAAGGAAAATGGGCTGCATTTAAAAAAAAATTAACTGCTTCTTTTAAAAGCAGTCACAGACATGGAGGTCTGCTGACCCCAGCAGGCCACCATCCCTGTGAGTGCCGCCATTCCCAATGGGGGTCGCAAATTGCGACCTACCTCATGATTATGCGAATCGCAAACAGTGTCATTGATGCTGTTGTACACCCAGTTTTGCGACTCGCAGTTTGCGAGTTGCAAAACCAGATCTTTGTACATGTGGCCCTAAGTGCTCAATAGCCACGCCAGTGTCAGAGATATTTTAAAGTATGGGAAAAGTGGGAAAATGTCTAGGGCCCCCACTTTCTAAGGGGCCCAATGGAATAATTAACTCTCCCTTTTTTTTCACTCTTTTTCCCTAACGTATAATCTCTACCTGTCCTCTGCATACCCCTACACTGTCTCTCTCCATCCAGTGACTTCTTAAAGATCTGGGGGCCTATGGCAACACATGTTTTTAGTGTCTTTGTGTGACTTTTTCGCTGAACATTTAACATATGATATGCATTGTTTGCTATAATGCAGTCAAGATTTAGGATAAGTAATATCAAAGTAGTTCTGGAAAGAGCTCTTCCAAAATATGTCTTGCATGGGCCCCCCAAATTCTTCAGATGTCACTGGCCATTGTCTAGCATCTCAACGACAGATAGGTTAAATCATTGTCTGCGGGGATGACTACCCACTGTTACCCTGGACCCTTTCACAGCCATGCCAGGCCTCAGGCTGCACAAGGGCTGGACTGGGAACTAAAACCAGTTTTGCAAAAATGTTCAAACCTGCCTGCTCCCATCCTCCTCACATTCTCAACTCTCTCTTCTATCCCTTGCCTCCCATCCCCTTCCCAGAAGGACCACCACTACCTGCTGTAATTACCTGGGGAAGCTGGTGATAGCATGGGTCACTGCCCTAAAAACTGGCCTCATAAGGCTCCAGCCCACCGGGAGATGCCCAGCGGAAACAGAGAGTTCAGGCCTGTCTGCAAGGCACCAGGTCTGCAAATAAGCTGCCTCACAGGTTGCTGAGCACTGAGTGGAGCTGTACATAATGCAGTTATTTCCAGGTGCGGCTCGCGGGAGGGAAAAGAGGTGGGATGGCGGTGTGGCGGGGACGAGGGGGGGACCCAAACAAATTAAAATAAAACGTACCTTTTTTCCAGACCACGCTGCTCCATCCGCTCTGCTCTGCTCCTTCATTGCAGGCACAGGTTCGTAGCCTGCCCTGCAGCCAGTCTTGACGCTGCTCAGTCCCAGGCAGACTGGGAGCCTCTGCCTGCTAGTGCGCATGTATGTTTGGCTGGCCTGAGACAGCCGGCCAGGCATGCATGCACACTGAGGGGAGTGCTGTGCACTCCCCCTCCACATCCGTCACGCCAGTGGCCACGCTCACGTTTATAGTAAAAACATAATAAACAGAGCATATTATGTTTTTACTATAAATATTTTGCAGCTCCTGCTGCTGACAGGGGCAACGCTCCTCCGCCGTAGCAGAGGAGCCGCCCCTGGTTATTCCCATATTGTTATTTCCAGTATTAAAAAAATGCAGTTTATTATCGACGTAGGTACTGTCCGGTTCCTGTGCTGTAATGTGCAGCTCACCAGGAATAGTCCCAGGAAGCTGCCCATGAGCATATTAGTGCCCTGAGACCAAGAGTGGTCGGTGAATCGATAGTGGTGCGCAGTGGTAGGAATCTTTCCTGCTTCCCTTGCACTGGTTTGCAGTTCATGTATTTTCAGGCTGCACTGGTGCTGTGGGCTGACACACACAGACCTCAGTTACCCTGTGGTACTCTGATCTTTCACCCTGGCCACATTCGGGTACCCGGCAGGCAGTTTCATGTGAGGACACCATAGTGCAGAATCAGAAGTGCCCTCCAGACTGCAGCCCAAACTACAGTCAAGCAGAGACCTGTGCTGCAGAACTGTTGAGCACAGTGCCCAGTCTGTCCTTGTTTATTGTATTTATTTTTAGAGTTTTATATAGTGCGAGCAAGACCCTTTTGAGTGACAGAGGGATTTACAAAACAGAACAAAGGAAATTATGATACAACCGGTGTCAATGTACAAACATGGTGCAGAGCATGAAGAACAATAATTAGAAATGTAAAATGTAAGAATGGGGATGAGAGCAAAAGGACCGAACATACTGCTAGGTCGGGCAAGACCAATTGAGAACAGAGCGGTGTGAAGATGTCAGTGAGACGTAGGAGAGAGAGTAGCCCCGAACTAAAGGGGATGGGCAATGATGTCACCAGAGTAAATGACAAGACAAGCATAGACGAGTCACTCCTGAAGAAGGTGAGGTAAAACCTCAGAGTGAGAGGAATTTGTTGGATAGTAGAATTGTTACTTCTTTTCTGATGATGGATGTGCATGGGTTGCATCTGATCTCGGAAGGGAGAGATTTCCGTATTTTGGGCTGCTCTATTTCTCTTACATTTTTGTGGCTTCAGTGGTAAGAACCTTGTTCTTCTGGGAGAGCTCTTTCCACCCTCTACTGCCAGTCTCTGTATCGGGGAGGAGGGAGTATTGGGGTACGCCCTTTGTGGGTCATATATGCAATTTTGAGGTGAATCCTTGTCCCATATGTTATTAAGTTCAGTGATTGAAGGTCAGCAGTGATATGATCACGTTGTTCTGATCCAATGATAAGCCTAGCTGCTGCATTAAGGATATCCTTCAGAGATGCAAGTGAGATTTACAGTAGGCCCACCAGGGTAGCACTACCATTATCTAATATTGATAATACAGGAGTCTGAACCACTGTTTTGAGGTCTGTCAAGGGGAGGGAAGGTTTTAGTTTCCTTAGAATAAGTAATTAATGGTTAGCACCTCTGGTGGCGGTACTGGTGTGCTTTTTCATGGAGAGGGCTTTGTCCAAGCATACACCTAGGAATTTAGCAGAGTCAATGATATCTTGGCTAAAATTCAAGGAAGTAAGATGTGGGAGCAAGTTTTTTTATATTAGGGGCTGTTAGCATTTTCATCCTTGATGTGGTCTCCCTTACCTTTTTGCCTCTGTTCCCCAGGTTGTTGATGTGTGCTGGACTCTGATTTTGCTGTTTTTGTTACTCTGGGCACTTTACCACTGCTAACCAGTGCTAAAGTGCAAGTGCTCCTTTACAAAATGTGTATGTAATTGGTTTATCAATGAGTGGCTTATTTGATTTATTAGTATGTCCGTAGTAAAGTGTACTAGAGGTGCCAGGGCCTGTAAATCAAATGCTACTAGTGGGCCTGCAGCACTGGTTGTGCCACCCACGTAATCATGTCTCAGACCTGCCACTG
The DNA here is from genome assembly GCF_031143425.1 of Pleurodeles waltl. NCBI lineage: Eukaryota > Metazoa > Chordata > Amphibia > Caudata > Salamandridae > Pleurodeles > Pleurodeles waltl. Next base: position 96,239,453 of record NC_090446.1, on the reverse strand, counting down.
CAGTGTCCGTGTGTGGTGGTTTTAAACTGTAAATTCGCAGGCCTAAACCTTTCCTTTTCTTATATGTAAGACACCCCAAAGGTAGGCCCTAGGTAGCCCCAAGGGCAGGGTGCAGTGTATGGTTAAGGTAGGTCATATAGTAATGTGTTTTATGTGTCCCAATAGTGAGATACTACTGAAGTCGTTTTTTATTGGTGTAAGGCCTGTCCCTCTCATAGGTTAACATCGGGGCTACCTCTAAATCTGATTAAAGTGTAGATTCCCTTTGGGAGGGGATGGACATGTGGAGTTTGGGGTCGCTGAGTTCACAATTCAAAAATACATCTTTTAGTAAAGTTGATTTTAAGATTGTGTGTTTGAAAATGCCACTTTTAGAAAGTGAGCATTTTCTTGCCTATACCATTTCTGTGACTCTGCTGTTTGTGGATTCCCTGTCTGGGTCAGTTTGACAGTTGGGCTGGTTGCACCTCACACTAGACAGTGACACAAAGGGAGCTGTGGTGTAGTCTGAATTTCCTGATGAGTCATATGTGCTAGGAGGGAGGGGAGGAGTGGTCACTCACACCTGAAAGGGCTGTGTCTGCCCTCACACAATGCAGTCTCCAACCCCCTGTTAAGTGTCTGGGGCTTGGCCTGGGCAAAGCAGGATTTCACATTCAAGAGAGAATTTTTTTGAAGTAGGCCTACTTTCAAAGGAGAAAATGGGTACAAGAAGGGCACCCAAAACCACACACTTTAGAACACTTCTGGAAACCAAGAGGAACCTCTGTCTGGAGAAGAGCTGAAGAGCTGAGGAAGAAGAACTGTCCTGCCTGTGACCATGCTTGGTGGAGCTATCCTTCAGTTGCTGTTTCTGCCAGAGTAAGAGGGCAAAGACTGGACTTTGTGTGCCTTCCATCTTGTGAAGATCTCCAAGGGCTTGATTTAGAGCTTGCCTCCTGTTGTTTGAAGTCTCAGCGACAGCAAAGACTTCTCTCTGCCAACACCTGGAGTCTCTGGAGAGACTCCTACTCTGCCAAGTGGTGCCCATCCAGTTCCTGGGACCCTGAAAGGAGAAGCTGGCAGCCTAAGAGGAAGAAATCCATGCACAGAGCGCCATGCAGGGAAAAGATTGACGCGACTGCGACCTGCGGCTGAAAATTCGATGCACCGCCAACTTTGTGGTGAAAATCGACGCTCACCTGCAACGTGACTGGAAGATCGACACACAGAGCTGAGGAAACGAGACGCAGCATCGCTGACGGAGGCTGGGGAATGGCAACCCAGGCTGTGTGATTTTCGGATCAAGTACCGCTGGGCGTGTAAAAACAACGCAAGGCCTGTCCGGACCCGAGAGTGCTGACCGAATCGACACATCGCACTCCTGCAGAGAGAAGAAACGATGTGCCCGACCTGATGAAAGGAGAAACGACGCAAGGTCTCGCTTGTGAGTGAAATCAACGCATCGCAAACCCTTTTTGACGTACACTCGCCCGTGCGGGGTTATTTTTTACACACCCAAGGTACATTCGGCGTTAGCATTGTGTTTAAAATTACATGAAGATTCTTTTTACATTTTTATTGATGACTTGTGTATTGTGGATTTTTGTCGTTTTGGTCTTGTTTTGTTTAGATAAATATTCTTTATTTTTCTAAACCTGTGTTGTGTCATTTTGTAGTGTTTTCATTAAGTTAATGTGTGTTGGTACAAATACTTTACACCTAGCACTCTGAAGTTAAGCCTACTACTTGTGCCAAGCTACCAAGGGGGTAAGCAGGGGTTAGCTGAGGTTGATTCTCTTTTACCCTGACTAGAGTGAAGGTCCTTCCTTTAACAAGGGGTTAACTGACTGTCAAACAAAGACACCATTTCTAACAGGGGCGATGGCGGGTGATGAGATCAGTAAGAATTCTGTTTTGAGGACATTAAGTTTGAGGTGGTCACGAGCCAGCCAATGTTATGTTTTTGTCAGGGTGGTATTGAGGATATTGATGTCATCAGGAGAGGCAAATTATCCTCAGCGTACATGTAGTAAAAAATGCAGGTGAGTTTGAGGATTACAGTTACGGGCTCCAAATATAGGTTACACATTGTCAGGGAGCTAGTAGAGCCTTGGGGTACCCCCAGCAACACTGGTGATTTATCGGAAAGAGCATGGTTGATTAGGATGCGCTGAGATCTGTTATGATGAAAAGTAGAGAACCATTTTAGCACAGTACCAAGAGACTCATCCTGTGTTATAGAAGGTTCAAAAGGGTATCACGATCAACAGTGTTGAATGCCGTTGACAGGTGAAGAAGCATAAGTAAACAAGATTGATTCTAGTTGAGTGAGAGAAGGGCATCATTGACATTGTGGACCAGGGTAATAGCGGTGCTATGACTCAGACAGAAACCAGATTGACATTGGTTGAGGAGTTGGAATTACTCAATATGATTGTGAAGCTGTAAGTACACACCCTTTTCTAAGAGTTTGGCTAAGGTTCGGATGTTGGCGATATGTCAGTAATAGTTGGGGTCAGACTGGTCCGAGTTTTTTTTTTTCAGAATAGGAGTAACCTGGCCACTTTAGAGACAATTGGGAAAGGAGCCTTGGGTGAGTGAGGCATTGATGATCCTGGTCTATAATAAGAGTGGATGGACTTTGGAGGGAAGAGGGTGATTGAAGTAGTTGGAGTATTTCAAAGAGGTCAATAGATTTAGGAAGTCATTTTCGTCAAAGGTTTTAAAATTGGACCAGGTGATGTTCTCTTTGGGTGAGCATGGTGGGTGTCTTGGGCATCCTTCCTGATCTTGAGAGTGCTGGGTGTAGGGAGGGTTCTGATGGTAGGAGCTGCATAGTGTTCTTGATGTTGTTGTTGATAAGCCGGGTTTTCTCAGTAAAGAAGAAGGCAGACATCTCACAGTTAGGTAGTGTTTTATTGTCAGAAGAAGGGGGATTGCTTTTGCAGTTCATCTGATGTTTGATATTTTCAAATAGTTTTTTTGGTTGATTAGTTGCTGAGTCTAGTTGATTTTAGAAGAAAGCTGCTTTGGAGTTCCTGATGTGCCCTTTGTTGTAGCAGTTTGAGGTTGAACAGGTAGGGAGTATGTCTCCACACTTTGTATAAGTCTAAAGTGTTGGCATTCCTCGTTAAGGTTATAATTGAATCAAGAGTTGCATCTTTTGGTTGAGTTTCTCTTTAATTATTTGGGTGCAAGAGTGTCAATGATTTTTTACATGGAATTGATGTAGTGTTCAGTGAGGTCATGAGCGTTATCCATGGAGGAGGCGGGAGCAGGATGTCATCAATAAGAGCCAACATAGTAACTGGGTTCATGTTGCAGGAGTCTAGGACCCAGTGTTTCGCTTTCACAGGTGGGCCGTTAGAGACAGTTGCCCTTATAGAGCTGAGGAAGGTGATGCAGTGGTGGTCAGTACAGTCGCAAGGAAGGTTGGATTTAATTGGTGGAGTGTTCTCTTTTGCAATGATTAAGTCAAGGGTGGCCACTTTTTTGTGGGTTGGTCTGTTGCAGTCTTGGATGAGGTTACGGTACTAGAGGAAGGATTTAAAACTGTTCACGAAAGGGTCGCTGGAATTGGTCCAATGAATATTGAAGTTCCTAAGAAAAATCTGGTTATTGTGTTCTTCAATGTTAGAGGAGATAATCTCCATAATATGTTTGATTAATGTGTGATTATCTCTGGGTGTATGGTAAAACATGTGAAGAGAGCATCTTGAGTTGTCGTTGGTGGTGATGTTGATCCTAAGGTATTGGCAGGAGGACAGTGAGAGCGTCTGTGAGTCTTTCAAAGATAGTGCGGACCTGTATATACTGGCAAGGCCGCCCCCGGGATGACATAAACAGTCTAATCTGATGATGGCATGATTGGGAGGTACAAGTATGTCAAGGATTGGGTCTAAGGATTCATTTAAACAAGTTTTAGTGAGCAAAGGATTTCAGGTCATGGGTAATTATGAGATCGACAAAGCCCACCACTATTTCACAGCTGACCTGCAATTGAGTAACGCATATTTAGGAGGAGCTTTGAGTGCAATAGCGGGTGCCTGTGAGATGGGAATTTGTTTAATGTTTGTTTTATTAATACCTAGTGCTGGGGTGGGATGTCCTAAGAGGGTGAGTGATAATAGCCACAATTTTTGTAGAGGGTATAGCGTGGTTGGTCGAAGCATGGTTATAGGTGTCCATGAGGTAGAGTAAATTGTTGTTCGATAGCTGTCTGACTAGCCTATTAGGTTGTGAGTAGTTATCGTTTGGTGTGGATTTCCTGTAAGGATGTATGGCCCTTGAGTACTCTCTCAGCACAACCCACTCCATCATGGATCACCTTCTCCATTTGTATTTAACATATGTTCTTAGCCTCTCTGCACCACAGCTATCCACCGTGTCACCTATTGACTCCCACCTTGAATTAAAATACCCATGATGCAATACTGTGTCATGAGCCTCCAGATACTTCGGAGGTGTGTGTTCGACTCCCCCCAATCACAAAGTTCTTAAGATACTAATTTTTCTGTGTCACTATCAGTACCCCTCACACTCACTAGCACACTCACTTGACTGAGACACACAGACCAGAAAGTTGGAAGTGAGATGAAATGGGAATATGCATTCTAACTTTGTACATTATCTTCATCTGGGCACACACCAACATGTGACGTCCCCAAACTATGTATTTACCTCTTGCTCATGCACAGTAAGGTATGACCTACAGTCATCACTGTAAGGTGTAATCAGTATGTCATAAAGTGCAAGCATTCTTAATACATCCACCAGGATCATCTCAGATGCTGTACCTCAGCTTTGTCGGCGGAAGCATGAATAAAAAGTGCCACGAGGCAGGTGACAGAGTGCTCTGTGGGTGAGACCGGTGAAGGCCGAACTATATTGACGGTCCAGAGCACATGGGGTACAGAACGATCAGGGGTGCATAGCACACTCAGTTTTAGGGTCCTCAGTTAATACCGTGGCCTGATCAATACAGAAGTGACCAGTCAGCTTCAAGGTGCTATATTTTTGAGTGAAAGAGTGTGTTCACATTGGTAGTGAATAATTTAGGCAGCAAGCTCATTATCTCGATCTTCAATGTTACAGTTTATTGAAGGTAGGATGACACAAATACTTTAAACTTTTTTTTTTTTAAAACAAATCTGTCTCACGAAACGAAATTAGCAAACTCGATAATTGCGTTCTGTGCACAATACTGTCACACTATACTGGGGTCTGAAAAACGAGTCTTGAATTACTCCCACTCTGAGGGTTTTGAGAGACATTGTGACCATGGGCTTCCAATATTATCAATCTGAAGATGTTCAGCCTTCAGATAATGGTTTAAGTCAACAGGTAAAACTTTTTACCAAAATGAGAAAACATCTTTTACTCTGCCACGGTCACTTGAAAGCAAGTGACAAACAGCCTTGGGCTTCAGTCTAGGGCGCATAGACAAACAAGGTTTTTTTTCATTTCCATATTGTTTGTGTGCAACGATTTTTTATTTTCCTACATTTTTTAATGCCTACAGTTGATTTTCTTAATATCTTGGATATAAAAGTCTGATGTCTTCTTTTAGGGTCTGACGGATGGGAAGCCTGCTGTTGATCCACTCCTCTCGACCATGCTTTCCCCTCTTTTCATTTAAATGTGGGGAACCATCTAATTCTTGAAGGCGGAGCCCAGCTGGGTCCAATCTCAGGAATCCTCGACATGGCAACCCGTCCACCACTGGACTCCTTGGGCACAGTAGCATGTACCCTGACTTATTTAGAGTGGGGCATCCATCACTGATTTTCCCTACCTGGGACCACCAACTCAAGTAGAAAAGGTGAAACATATCCATGACACACATGGAGAAAACTCTCTGCATGCTACAAACATTTTTCTCTTGTTGTTCAGAAACAATCTCCCTATTTGATAGTATGTTTATGACCCACTCTAAATGCAAAAATTGCCAAATCTATATGGATAAAAGCTCAGTATTTGGCAGCGACCAAAAAACATTGACCAGATAGTCAGATGTACTTCATGGTACTTTGCTTTATATGTCAGGTGGTCCAATGCTGGGAACGTGACAGCAAGGGCCATTGCCAGTCAAGTCTGGGATGGTGCCACCACTCATGAAAATGACTCCCTAAGTCTGTATTTTGTTTGTTTGGTTTTTGCACGTGCACAACATTCATTTTCGTGGTAGAATGCCTGATGCTTGAGCCAAGCTGCTGTTAACTAAGCCAGGGGTTTCCTCTCAAATATTGGGTTACCTTTTCAGGTTCCGATAACTTGAGCCTTATGTTAGTCAGTAGTAATGGACTGGCCTCGCTCTCACAGAACCTAATGACGTTGCGCAACCATCTGATTATCGACAGGTAGGATGCGTTTAAATACTCCTGTGGGTTCTCATGCACCTGTTTGATGGGATTTTGTTGGCTGGACAATGCGTCTTAGATCACATGGTTCGGTTATTTTGAATCCCCCTTTAGATCTCTTGAGCTAAATTATTGACGGCTTCCTAACAGGTATATTGCTGATTTTGAAAATCTATCTTCTTTGGAAAGAAGAAGATAAAACTGATTGAATAGAGCACGGACACAATTTAGAAAGTTAATTATTTGGAAAAAACTGAGCAGTTTTGGGAAGCTTATGACCCCTACTCAAGTTGATGCACCTATCTCTTTGGCTGCCCTTCTTGCAGCAGCTACCAGTATGTGGGTGCATGGCAGAATTTCCTGTTGTATTGGTTTGAAAGAAGCAAAAATCACATTAGATGATTTTTCAGATTTATGTTCTACTTAAGCTTGGCTGTCCTGTAATAAATTCTGCTTTATGTCCGGTTATATGCCAAGCCTACTAAGGGTTGAGCTTTGAAGAATACTTAAAAAGACACTTAAAACTACGATTTCTTTGCTATTATGTCATTTGTCTCCGGTGATTTAGCAATTTCACACATTAACCATTTTGGCAGATTCATTACCACCTCTCTCCCACTAGTTACCCCCAAAAGGCACTCGTCATGTTACATGCTGTTCTAGTTAAGTCATTTCTTCTCTGGTCGTTTGTATTTTTATTAATGGACATTTTTTTTTTGCTCTACTTTTTGACTCACTAACAATGGTTCACCTGTGAGCCAAATTTGTATTTTTTCCCACTATTTCATAGTATATTAGGTAATATTTGCATTATTTTTTATTTACGTTGAAATGCATCTTGGGTGTTGTTTACTAAGGCTGTGCATGTGTGGACTGGTTTCGCAAAGTGACACAAAGCATTGCATCGGTTTACTTACCTTTCTAAAAGCTGTCCAGGGGCGTGGCTTCGGGGGGCGTTTACACCACCCCCATTACATGTATTCTCTGATGAATAGTTGGGTACAGGTGCTCCCAGTTGGGTATAGAAGGGCGTCTGTCAGATTTCACCAGGAATCTTTACATAAACGTAGACAAAAAGCACACACACTCTCCCTTTCTGCATTAAAAGGCTTCAAAACTGTTGGTCATTTTACAAAATGTTGTTTTTTCTCTCAATTACTACCCCTACCAATCCCCTTTTTTTCCCTTTCCATTGCCCCTTAAGCCACACTCATGTGCCTTGCTAGTCATATTTTTTGGAAATCTGAAGCTCATACCCCCTCGGTCTTACTGACCAAGCTACGCCCTTGGAGCCGCCAGGTGAGGCACAAAACTGCACAGCTGGGCGCGACTGGCTGCACAACATCTAGCAATCTAGGCCCGAGTTTCACAATACAGTGAAGTCTTGCCCTGATCTATACACTGAATGCACATAAAAATCTAGGTTTCACAAGAAATGGAATACTGTTTTGGCTGAGTGTTCAATTGTCTGAAATAAAATTGTAAACAAAAGTAGTGATTCCTGTTTGGATTCACTGGGGCACACTTACGGGGTCTTGGCGTAGGGCACCGCAGCAAGTCTCCTTCCTGCGCTGCCCTACGCCAAAGTGAAGGTGCAGGAATGCACCATATTTTTGCAACATGGTGCACTCCTGTCCTTTCCTCCTGCACAGGCACCGTTTCGGCAGCCTAACACCAACGCATGGCGATAGGATGTCTTTCTTATCTGTCTTATCAGCAGGATTGTTTTTGTGCAGGAAGGGGAACCTTCCTGCACACAATCAATCCTGAGAGGCATTTTCATCTTTGTTTGTGTGCTGCAGAATTCAGCACATGTGGAAAAAGGGAAAAACTAGGAGAAATACAGTTATTTCTCCTGGTTAAACCTCACCTCAGGAGGCGTAAGGTTTTGGCGCTTCCCCAGGTCTACGAGATTTGTTAAATCTGAGCAGTGTCAAAATCCATGGGTGTTGCGTGGGAAAACCAACTGCAACGTCTATGGAACTCCTCCCTGGCGCAGAGCAAGGCAATGCAGCGACTTTCGCTGCTTTGCCTTACGCCGTATCTATGAGGCCACGCAAAGTGGCTTTGTGTGGACTCATAGATATGATATGTAGTCTGTCCCTGCCATATATCCGACTCTGTGAAAAGAAGCTGACATGAATTAATATTTCTTGGGCCGCACCAGTATTAATAGTAAATACAAGAGATGCTTTTACATGACCGTACCCCGTTCTCTAGGCGACCCTCTGCTCGAGTACTTAAACACTTCAGCTACACGACGTCTCATTGCATTACTAGCTATCATCTTTTTTCCTTTGCAGAAATACTTAATACATTAAAACTGAATACCCTCGGCAGTCCACCAGCTCACAAGGATGGCTCCAAGGTAAGGCCCTGAAAAGTCAACTTGTTTGGAAGAACTTCATAAAAAAGACCGAGAACGTGTCGAGCACAGAGAACCGGGTCAGAGGGAACTGCAGCCTCCGTTTTAAAACTGTGAATATAAGAAATGGTCTACTTATGCAGATTAATGTAAATTAGTATATTGTGAATGAACCTGACTCATTTACACTTCGGATGGAAAGTCTCTACTCAGACCTCTGATACTTCTTTTTGAAACTTTTGTTGTTTGTGTTTCAGTGTTTATTGAATTTTCTGTGAATAAACACCTCTCCAACTACTTAATCTGAAGCACTATCATTCTCACATTTCTTGAAAAGGCATGAGCTCTTGATAGTAATTTTGAATGAATAGCATGTATGGCTTCCCTGCTGCAAGACACTGCTTCTCTCTGAGAAATAAACCAGGCTTGCAGGCTCGAAGAGAAACTGTTCGGAAACATGACGCCAATGGAAAACAAGGAGAAGAAAACGTGTATTCTTCAGGTTTAACAGGTGAGTGCAGTCAGTCATTTTATGCTTAGATCGTGAATGAATAAACATCATGTGAACGTCCATGGATCAGGCACACTTCCACTGACATGTTGACTCATACCGATGACACATTACAGAGGCTCTGATGGTTTGGAATCTGTTAGTGTAATAATTAAACAACACTCTAAACACAGATATCTAATAGATAGAATCCGTAAATGAGATGGAGGTGATCCATGATGGACAGAAAGATTTGCGTGCAGTGGTTTTCACATGACACTAGCAGGCAGGTTCATTAGTCAAAGATGGTGCTCTTAGCTGCCGAGTAATGAATATACTCCATTTTCGACAGACTGCCACACGTCTAGCAAAGTACTGTAGGCAGCTCAAAACTGCGGATTTGGGAATGTATAGCAATCAATATATTTATCATAAAAATCGTGTTTGGCTACTATTATTAGAGGCATGAAAATCATTGTAAGGGCTTATTTTAGATCTAATATCTTAAAGACACCTTGGGGTGGGTTCCATGAATTCTCGGATGGTTGTCATCGAAAACCCATGCTAAAACACATTCTAATGACTACGGCCTGGCAGTAGTGGCTCGACCAAAGTCTAATAATGGCTTTTTAGTGGAAAGTCATGTGTTTTTGAATACTAGTCTCCTTCTATTCTCTTCCGTGTTCTGATTTAGTGGCCACAGACAAACCTTCCCCCTTCACGCAGCTGCAAGCAGGCACTAGGATATGTGGGAAAAGCACATGAAACAACATGGCTGCACATACAAGACTTTGGACTTCTCTGTATCGGACATAATTGTGCTCTTTACTAGTGAAATTATCAGGTGCATATCTTTGCAGGTGGTTGTCTGGTGTCAATGGCTAAGTTGGGTGGTAGCATCCATCATTGGATCAGAGTGCAATGTTAATCATTGCATGTCATGTCATGTGCATGGGTATGCCTAGACAGAATCTGGATCTGTTTGCAGGCTGCTGAATCAAAGCATATGTCAGAGGTGGGAGCTGTCTGAACTGATAAAGACCAGAATAAATCTCAGATGGCATATCTCAGGTGCAAAGAATTGTAGGTGAACCTTAGGTAAATAGTAACATTTAGGGCCTCATTTCGAGTTTGATGGATGGAAAAGTCAGTCCCCCAAACTCCCAATAGGGTGTCTGCCGCCTACATCGTGACTTCCCTGCCGAAGTCATTATGAGTTTCTCACTAGGTTGGTGGGTGGAAACCTAAGTTTCCACCCGCTGTCCTGGTGGGAAAAAGGGTGCAGCATTGTCTCCGGCTTGTAATCGAACCGGTGGCAATGCTGTAGACTGCAGGGTGCACCAACACCCTCGCAATGTTCACTGTCTGCAAAGCAAACAGTGAACATTGCGACCGTGCTGGGCAGGGGGGGGCCTGCACTGTCCATGCTAAGTACATGTCAATTCAGGCCCCCCCGTGACCCCCTGTTCTCTGCCAGCCTTTTCATGGCAGTGTTACCTCCATGAAAAGGCTGGCGGAGAAGGAGCTCATAATCAGCAGGGCAGCACCTCCCTGGAAGATTAGGATCTTCGCCACCGCCAGACTGCAGGATCCAAGATCTTGGCGGAGCTGGCGGTCGGACCGCCAGAGCTGTTATGTGGCGGTTGGACAACCGCATAGACGCGGTCCAGACCGCTACTGCGAGTGTGGCGGTTGTAAAACTGCCAGCCTCGTAATGAGGCCCTTAGTCATTATGAAATGTCCACAATTATAAACACAAAACCTACTGACAGGAACAGATCCACATTTACAGCAGTTCCCCTAGCTATCCACTATAGGCCAGTTGGTCTTATACTGTATTATTAAGCCTGTAAAGAATTGTCCACTCTGAGGTGTGTTAGAAATGGGGTCTTTGGTTGGCAGTCAGGTCGCCCTGTCCAGGCAAGGACCCTCACTCTAGTCAGGGTGAAAGAGAATCACCCTCAGCTAATCCCAGTTTACCCTCTTGGTAGCTTGGTACAAGCAGAATGCTTAACTTCAGAGTGCTAGGTGTAAAGTATTTGTACCAACACACACAATAACTTTATGAAAACACTACAAAATGACCTTACACAGTTTTAGAAAAATAGAGAATATTTATCTAAACACAAGACTAAAACGACAAAAATCCACAATACACAAGTTAAGTTATGAATAAAAATTCAAAAAGAGTCTTCATGTAATTTTAAACACAACGCTAACGCTGTTAGAGTGAAAATGTACCTTGGGTGCGTCAAACATAATCCCGCATGGGCGAGTGTGCGTCAAAAAGGGCTTGCAATGTGTCGATATCACTCACGAGCAAGACCTTGCGTCGTTTGTCCTTTAGTCGGGCCGGCGTGCGTCGTTTTTTCTCTGCACAGGAGAGCGATATGTCGATCCGATCAGCACTCCCAGGTCGGGCAGGCCTTGCGTCGTTTTTACACGCTCAGCGGTGTTTGCGTCTCCTTTCAGGGCCCCAGGAACTGGATGGGCACCACTTGGCAGAGTAGGAGTCTCAGCAGAGGCTCCAGGTGCTGGCAGAGAGAAGTCTTTGCTGTCCCTGAGACTTCAAACAACAGGAGACAAGCTCTAAATCAAGCCCTTGGAGAGTTCTTCTCAAGATGGAAGGCACACAACGTCCAGTCTTTGTCCTCTAGCACAGGCAGAAGCAGCAACTGCAGGATAGCTCCACAAAGCACAGTCAGAGGCAGGGCAGCTCTTCTTCCTCAGCTCTTCAGCTCCTCTCCAGGCAGAGGTTCCTTTTGGTTTCCAGAAGTGTTCTAAAGTCTGTGGTTTTGGGTGCCCTTCTCATACCCATTTTGGCCTTTGAAGTTGGCTTACTTCAAAGAAAAGTCTCTCTTGTTTGTGAAATCCTCCCTTGCCCATGCCAGGCCCCAGACACACACCAGGGGGTTGGAGACTGCATTGTGTGAGGGCAGGCACAGCCCTTTCAGGTGTGAGTGACCACTCCTCCCCTACCTCCTAGCACAGAAGTGTCATCAGGAAATGCAGACTACACCCCAGCTTCCTTTGTGGCACTGTCTAGTGAGAGGTGCAACCAGCCCAACTGTCAAATTGACCCAGACAGGGAATCCACAAACAGGCAGAGTGACAGAAATGGTTTAAGCAAGAAAATGCTCACTTTCTAAAAGTGGCATTTTCAAACACACAAACTTAAAATCAACTTTACTAAAAGATGTATTTTTAAATTATGAGCTCAGAGACCCCAAACTCCACATGTCTATCCGCTCCCAAAGGGAATCTACACTTTAATCATATTTAAAGGTAGCCCCCATGTTAACCTATGAGAGGGACAGGCCTTGCAACAGTGAAAAACGAATTTAGCAGTATTTCACTGTCGGGACATATAAAACACAATAGTATAAGTCCTACCTTAAACATATACTGCACCCTGCCCATAGGGCTACCTAGGGCCTACCTTAGGGGTGTCTTACATGTAAGAAAAGGGAAGGTTTAGGCGTAGCAAGTGGGTACACTTGCCAAGTAGAATTGGCAGGTTAAAACTGCACACACAGATACTGCAGTGGCAGGTCTGAGACATAATTACACAGCTACTAATTTGGGTGGTACAACCAGTGCTGAAGGCCCCCTAGTAGCATTTGATTTGAAGGCCCTGGGCACCTCTAGTGCACTTTACTAGGGACTTACTAGTAAATCAAATATGCCAATCATGGATAAACCAATCAACCATACAATTTACACAGACAGCATATGCACGTTAGCACTGGTTAGCAGTGGTAAAGTGCTCAGAGTTCAAAAGCCAACAGAAACAGGTCAGAAGAAATAGGAGGCATGAGGCAAAAAGATTGGGGATGACCCAACAAAAGGGCAAATTCCAACAATGTGCAATACAAAAACAAGAGAAAACATGTACAAAGTCCAGGAAAGCGGGTAACAAAGTTTGAACAACATGGATTGATTTACTCATAAAAACAGAGAAATCTGTGGTATTTATCTCCATGTTTTCAGTCCAAACCAGAAGCATCAGAAAAACACTAGTAAGACCTAGGCTAATTATTAAGACAATTGGTTGGCTGGATCAAGACTTTAGAAACAGGGAGTAACAGCTCGTCTCTATGGGGCTTACTTACAAGAGGCCTGCGCTGGATCACTTTTTTAGACAGTCCAGTTGCTCAGGCCTCTCAATCATATCTATGAAGTGAAACAGGTGTTCCATGGGCATTGCAGTGGGTGCTCTGATGTAACACCCATGGATTTTGATGCTGCCCCTGAGTTACAAGAGCCTGTAAACTGAGGCAGTGCCAAAACATTACACCTCCACAGAGCAGGCATAACGAAGATAAATATTTTCATTTTTCCTTGTTTTTCCCTCTTTTCATGTGTGTTGCATTCTGCAGCACGCATACAACGATGGAAACGCCTCCATGGATTGTTTTTGTGCAGGAAGATGTGCCCTCCTCCACAAAACAACCCTGTCTGTGATGAAGGCATCATTGAACCAAGTGCAAGGATGCCTGCATCGGTGCTAGGCAGGCCATTGTGCGCCAGCGCTGGGGGAGAGGACAGAAATCTGCAGTGTATTGTAGATACAGCACATTCTTGACCTTTCCCTGTGGTGCAGGGCAGTGCAGCAGGGTCACTTGCTGCGGTGTCCTGTGCAACAGGGCTTGTAAATAACTCCTATGTTTCCATGTCCCAAGGCAGGCTCAGTATCATATGACCCTTCCTAAAGACCCCCATGCCTGGCACCACGTGGCAGAATCAATGGAAGAAAAAAGAAGTACACCCATTACACTGATGACACTACATCAGCAGTCATTATATCACATGCACTACACCCAGGAAGTCTTTAAATAATATGGGGTAATACTACACAAGCAAGAATACATATTATATTTTCAAAATGTTGGGCCTGATTCAAAGAGGTAAAGTACACTTTTGCGTTACTTTACTACTTATTGCTATTCAAAAAACCTGAGTGTAAGTTGCCACTACCAAAGTAAACTAGCTTCAACACCGCGCATGGCCAACCACTGGTACTGCAATTTCCTTCCATTGAAAATAATGGAGTTAGTGGATAAAAAAATAAATAAAAATTAAATTATCTATGCTAGAAAAAATGTAAATAAATATATAAATATCCAGTAGAAAGGAATGTTAAAATTATAGAAAATAGTACATATTTATTAACTAACTATACAATACTGTAATACCCTATTTTTAAATTAAAAATATGTTTTTATAAAAATATAACTTTTAATTATTTCTATACACCACTTTTACATCACGTTTGCCTTACATAATTATTAATGCATAGTAATAAAATACATTTGTAGGGAGGAGTATATGTTTTAATTTAAACTTAAGAAAAATATTGTTAATTTTTTATATCTCCACTTATTAACATTTTAATTCAAAAGTAAGTTAATAGTGCTGTGCCATTTGTTTATTTTCTTCTACATTTAAAATAAATATATTCAATTAATTCACTTTAAAATTTACCATAAATTATTTTTAATATTTCTTTTTGAGTTAGATAAACTTTTTTATTTTACCCTATATTTTACTCGAGAGAGATCTCTACCCTGGCTACAGAGTCAGTCTAGAACAAGTATAAATAAAGGAGAAATATATGTATCTCAAAAGTAAACATTCAGGTTGTATACCATTATACTCATCTTAGAAATGTGTGCAGTGTATTTTACCAACTATTGTAGTTTATCCATAGAGCCCAGCTGGGGTGTCTTATCAGAGGCAAATGCATACCTGTCAGCCTCCTAACAGTGATCAAAGAGCTAACACAGTCATTCTTTCTCCCAAGTCTCATTCTACTGGAAGCAGGTTATGAAGCAGATGGAGGAATTAGGTAACTGGTGGGATGCCTACATAATTAAGCATTGCAGCAGCATCCTCTTACTTTTACTTTATCTGAACAAAGGCCATCCCACTCACTATTCTACCCTGCACAGCGTAGAAGAGATTGAAAATATTGAACCATTTCACCACCCAGCCAGACAGCTTATGGGTGAATTTTATTATTGGAAGACTAAGAAAAACATATTCCATACTCTGTGCACAAGTATATCACAGAATTCTGCAATGGTAATACTAAGTCTAGATCTGAAGTTTGGACAAAAGCAGTGAACATGCCCTGTATGAAAAAGACTATAAATTGTATACTTTATCCAAAAGGAAAGGTGCATTCCCTCTTTGTATCTAAAGGCAGTTTAAAGGACTTAACCTTACTATGCATCTGGCTACATACAATTTAGATTGGGTCTCATGTACCAGTAGGGTTGTCTGTGTGGAGATGACAGATTGAATCAGGCTACAGCCTTCCCCACTCTGCTTGCAAAGCACATGCTTGCACAGGTCACCCTTGCAGCCATCCCCAAGATCCGGAAAAGCACAGCAGGAGGAAGATCCTTCTCCGACTTTGAAGCCCGGACATGGGACGCACTGCCTCTCAAGCTCAGGCAGACCGCATCACTGAGCAGTTCAGGAAGGACCTCAAGACCTGGCTTTTAGACTGAACAGCACACCCACATTCAGCACCTTGAGACCATATGGGTGATTAGCTGCGCTCTACAAATCCATGATTGATTGATTGATTGACGTCTGTTTACACGTGTCACATGAATCCTACTATGAAATCCTTATCCTCGTTTTGTATAGGCAGCTTTTCCTATACTAAAGGTGGGCCCTAGAGGGGCCAGCTCAAATCAAATTTCCAAGAGCATTATAGTGACTGAGATGCGCAGAGAGGTCTCACGACTCTGAAGTTGTCAGATACCAGCAGCCTAAAGTTTTAAACATGTATCCTGCATTATAAAATCAATCTGTCTCAGATAGCTGCCTTATTTCAAGCCCAATGCATCTCATTTAACTTCCTTATTTTCTTCTCATCATCCGTTGATAATCAGCAGTGGCCTGCAGGTTCTCGTTCTAGCTTTTTAGAATATACACAATCTTGCCCCTGCCTCCTTTTCTTCTCCTGTTACTTTCTACTTTCCTGCTTCCACTTTACCACACTGAGGTACTGGGTTTTTCAGAACCGGTACTGATCCGGTAACCCAGCGGTGCCAGGGTACACCCAAAGACCTCGGGTACTTTCCTGATTCAGACCACAGAAACTCAGAGTCTTCTAGGTGAAGTCAAAGATCTAATTTATTGGCTGCAACCAAGTGACAAGCGTCCTAGAAGTACAACAGCACGGTTTGTATGTTCTCAGGAGACTGTGTTTCAATGCAAAGTCAGGTTTCCTTATATACAGTTTTTTAAGCTTCAGGCAAACATTCTTGACATTTTGGTTGGTCATTCACATGTTTTCACTACAAAGGAAAAAACAGTGTCATGATGAAACCTCATATTTCATGTCATCCAACCCATAATAAATTACCCGGCAAGGCCTAGTATTTTACATCAGATAAGTGTGGACCCCCAATAAAAACGGGCACCTCCCCCTCGTAAAGTAAGAAGAAGAAAAGAGCAGGTTCAGGTGTGAGCAAGATTAGGCAGGGTGTGTGAGCGATAATAAGGGTTTTATGGCATGGTGTGCCTTGATGCTATCTGATTCGGCCACTGGGAGAGGGACTGACCAAACAGGTTTGGCCTGAGGCAATGGTTCCAGCTTGCCCAGGTCAGAGAAAAGTCAATGAAGGTGTACGTGTCCTTGGAATCAAATCTGACTGTATTATAAGCCTATGTGAGGGCAACTTTTAAAAATGGCTGCCGTGTATAAAATGGGAGCCACGAGTGCAGGACGAAAATGGCGATTTCGAAGTGAAAACGCTGCTGGAATTGAGCGAAAATGCTCATGCTTAGTGTACTAGTCATTATCGGTCTTTTGATACTAAAATCGTACTGCTGTGGCAAAGTAAATTACCTGGGTCCAGAATTTTTAGAACCACAACACTCCATCTACCCATTCCCATGTTCCCTTTCTTCTTTGATCACTGCTTCGCTCTCTGATGTTCTTTCTTTGCTTGTACTCCAAATAAACTCCTAATTCTTTCTGAACGGAATCCTTCTTAAGGATTAAGGATTAGTTGTTCTCTGTGGCTTGTCCTCACGTATCATCAAATGCAAGATTCTTCTTGTTTCACCTTTGATTTTTATCAATCTGTGGGTACCATTTTTGCTATTCTGTGTAGCATTGTGACACATGCTCTAATAAAATGTGATAAAAGGAAATTAAACCAACAGGCCTGGAGTGGACCCAGAGATGTTGTTTCAAAGTATGATCATGGTACAGTTCACAGACAAAAGGCACAAACACGAGAACGAGTAGGAGACACACAAAGAGGCCTCTCTGCAGACACATAAAGTGTGTATGCACAGACAGTGCAAGAGGCAGGATGAAGAAAAATAGACAACTTCTTGTTGACATACAAAAAAGACACACTGCACATGCACAAAAGGGATTTTTTCACAGCTACAGAAAGGGAATAGTGGGCCTAGTTATGTAATTCTTCCGCTCTCAGTCACCTTCCAAAGGTGGCAGAAATCACTGTCAGAACCCCCCTTTGGCAACGATTCTGTTGGGCAGACAACACTTGGATTTTACAAGAGGAGTCATCTAGACAGTTCACTATAGATCTAGGGGCATACTTATACTTTTTGGTGCAAAACTGCACTAACGCAGTTTTGCATCAAAAAGTTTTGCACCGGCTTGCACCATTCTTGAGCGCCAGCCAGGCATCATATTTATAGAATGGTTCAAGCCAGCGCAAAGGGTGGGCTAGCTTTAAAAAAAATGACGTTAGCCATGTGGGGGAGGCAGTATGGGAGAAGGGGCTTTTGCACCAAAAAATGACGTTAGGCAGGTTAGAGTAAAAAAATGACTCTAACCAGCCTAGCATCATTTTCTGTTGCAAAACCATCCATACCACATGACTCCTGTCTTAGAAAAGACGGGAGTCATGCCCACCACCACAATGGCCAGCACAGGGGACCAGGGTCTCCTGGGCATGGCCATTGCATGCCATTACACCCTGTGCCATGGAGGGTGACCCATTTCAGGGCCTCCAAATGGCACTTAAAAAAAATACTTACCTGTACTTACCTATACTTACCTGTGATGGGGTCCCCATCCTCTGCTGTCCCACTGGTGTAGGTGGGGGTGTCCCTGGGGCCTGGGGAGGGCACCTGTGGGCTTATTTCATGGAAATAGGCCCACAGGTCCCCTAACGCCTGCCCTGACCCAGGCGTTAAATAATGGTGCAAAGCAAGCTTTGCACCATTATTTGACCCCTCTTCCCCCCGTGCATGATTTTAGCGCTAAGGCTATAGAGTCATTTTTTGCATGGGAACACCTACCTTGCATCTCATTGATGCAAGGTAGGTATCCACATTCAAAAAATAACTTTAACTCCATAACTTTGGGGCTAGAAGGGCCTAGCGCCAAGTGATGCAAATTCAGTACAAAACAAGTATAATTATACCCTCCAATGACAATAATTGAATGCAGTCCTTTACTGACTGGTCAATTATAGATGCACTACGCATGAACTACATGCAAAGTTAGATCAAGATAAAAGGTGTTTGCGAAAATAGTGATAGAGAGTAGCCACCCCAGATTTAGACGATGTTGTATGACAAGGTGTTATTCACAAGGAACAATTATAATTAATGTTCCTTATTTATAGAAACAACGAAGCTGCATAATTCCATATGATGTTTGTGTGATATTTGTTTTTTATAAATCATCCAATATGTTCTTAGTGACAAAAAATAAGAACTGTTTTCTTCACATAGAATTTCATTTTGAAGAGTTTTTTTTGTGCTTTGGATGCACGCATCTACCAGTTCTGAGACAAAGTAGCCCATTTTAAGGTGGCAGGTATCTCGACTTCCTGCATCCTGAGCCAAGCAAGCATATCTGCCATTTTCTATCTCTACATTACCTTTGAGATTGAGTGAGGCGGGCAATAGTAAGCAGCAATGTCATTTCCAAGATGTTTTTGAGCAGATTTAAGAGCCCTTAGCCCTCCTTGCACCACATTAGCATCTTTTTATTTTACGCTAATGAGGCCCAAGGAGGCCAAAATCTCCGCCCCAAATTTACAACGCGTGCATTGTCCCACTTTGTAACCTTTTGCTCTACATTATGCCTGCTCCAGGCATAATGTATGCAAAGGGGATTTCTTTGCGTCATTGTTTTCGGCACTTATAATGCCTGCTGAGAGCAGGTGTTAAAAGGAAGCACACCATTGTTTACAATGGGCTTCAATGGGCTTTGCAGGATTATTGTCAACATTTTTTACTCTAATCCTGCAAAGCTGTGAACAAGCGTCAAAAATGTTGATGCTAGTTCCCTAACTACCCCCATGGTAACACATGGTGGTGTTAGGGGGGGAGCTAAGGGGCACAAAAAAAGTGGATCTGCACTGGGTGCAGTGCCTCTTTTCTTAAATCTGGCCCTTTGTGAGCGCAACAGTGTGTGAGAGGCAAGGAGGCGGACGGTCTGGCAGCTCTCTTCTGTGGGGGAATGATTTATCTGGAGGAACAGTGAAGAGGGAGAAAGGAAGGAGACAACGAGGGACAGACACCCTCTTTTCAAGCCTCCTGAAACCTTGCTGCCACCCGGAATTTAAAGGAAGCAGGGAGCATACTAGTCTTGGTCAACTGGATTTTGACTCTCTCGGACACTCTTTCTCAAGGTAGGACCCAAAGTAAGGGGCATATTTACAAGAAACTAGCACATCAGTGCGGGTGTGCTAGTTTTCTTGCGTCGCACCTGACCACCTACGAGACTATGGGTGCGCTGTATTTACAATCCAGTGCACCATGGCGGTCATTAAAACAATAGAGCCAGAATTGTTTACGCTATTGTGGTACTTTGTTGCAGTAGCATCAAAACGTTTGACGCTAGTGCAGCAAAGTGCAAGGACCCCATAGGTTTCTATGGGTGCATCATTTTAACAGCTTTGAGCAGGCTTTCTAAATGATGCCAAAAATGGCGCAGTGAAATCTTGTACATTTATCTGCGTCATTTTTGCAGCCCTCCTAACGGGGGAACGCCCCCTTGCATACATTATGCCTGGCTCAGGCATAATGTGGATCAAGGGGGTGCAAAGTGGAGCAGCAAAAAAGCCTTCCTAACACCAGATTAGCATCAAAAACATGATGCTAATGTGACGCAGGAAGGCTCTAGGGGCTTGTAAATTTGCCCCTAAGTTCTCACGTCTTTCGTGCGGGACTGCGCATTTGTGCTTATGTCATTGCAACTTTCCTTCTGCCTTTCTGGGGGTAAAAAAGCAGAAAATACCCCCTCCGACTGACCCCTCCTCTGCGGCTTTGACAAGGGGGTGGGGGTTATGGAACGTGGATCGAGAGCTTGTAGTCTCTGAGTTCATATTTATGTTCACTGAAAGTTCTGCACATCATGTGCTCGATGTTAAACAGTTTGGAAAAGTATTTTTTAATCACGAATGTGCTCTTGCGACTCGTTCCGACTTGCACTCAAAAGGGGGCCTCAAAGGGGCATTTCCCCAATTGCACTTGCAGTAAAATGTATCAATGAATTGTGGCTTTAATTGCAGTGAGCATTGAAATGTCAGACTCCTCGATGGAGCTTGTGACAGATATGCAAAGGAGGTTCTTTTTCCGGTTTGATAGATTGCTTCCTTGGGAATCATGTGAGGGAGGCCTCTGAAGAATGAGGCAGTGGTTGAGTGGAACACTGACTGTGACCACTGCCTGCTCCACCCCGTGTCTTTCCAACCAGAAATCAGTTTTCTTTCAAAGAAACAGCATTTATTTTATGGAACCTGGGCGACTTTACAAAAAAAATAATTTATTGTTTGAGAATGCAAGCGCAGGGATGGTGGTCCCTGTGGGCCACAATCTCTGAATTAATACCATAACTCAGGTGGCCACCAGTAGTGTCCTTTCTAATTGATATCTATTAATTAGGTCATTCTGCGACACCATGAGACTGATATTTTTCCACATGACTTAATGGTGCATAGATCACATCACAAAATTACAAGGTCACAAATTGTTGGGGTGTCATTTGCACCTACTCTTTGTGATCTCTCTGTTCATCTATTGGGCTCTAACTTCTCACTCTTGCCGAATCTGATTTCTCTCATTGCCCCATCTTCTTCCAATGTGTCATCTTGGTGAACTACACGGCTAAGCCATTCCTTTTCTTCCTCGTGAATGGTAAGTGCCAGATAAGCAATGAGCTTGATGTCTTTCCAACTAGCGTATGCCCTCCATCCCGATCTTGCCTTCTCACTTTTTTGTGTTCACAGTCAGTGTCCTGACCTGACCAGCACTGTGGCCCATATTTCGTAATGCCATCAAGCGTGCACCGTATTTAAGATAGAGTGCACCATGGCGGTATTAGGAAAAATAGTGTTAAAATTGTTGAAGCTGGTGGAGCAAAGTGCAAGGAGGCCCATTGATTCCAGTGGGTGCGGCCTTTTAACGTCAGCTTTCAGTAACAAATGGGCTCCTTTATGCAGTCTTCGGAACTCAGAGGTTGCTTGCAATAGTCTTTTCATGTAGTGAGCCTTCTATTCCTTATCAAAAATGAAAACCTTGCCCGTCTGCCAAAAGCTAAAATCCTCCGCTCTTGCTCCTTCATTTGAAAAATTATGGTTACAAATATGTATAATAAATGTGTAATCTGTAGTTTGAAATTAAGTACAGTAATACGCAGCTGTTAATTTGCAGAAAAACAATTTAGTCCTATTCAAAAATGTATTTTCAGCCTCAAACCTCATTTTATGCCCACAGATACCTTATATACAACTTCCATGAAATCACAAGGGATTTTTGGCAAGAGTAAAGACATTTACAGTTGCTGAATCAACACAAGGAGTGGGAAGTGGAGATTTCAAGGCATTATTTGCTTGGAAGTTTGGTAGCATCAAAGTCATATTCTTTTATAAGAGTTGCCAAACTTCGATCTGATCCCTTTGCTCCCTGCAAATGGTTAGAGATTTACTTCCCTTCAAGTATGGAAAAGGCACCGATAACAGCCAGATTTGTTGAGGATGTAGGGTAAGAGCTCTATCTAAGGAACAGAAAAAGTGTGTGTTTGTTCAGGGGGCTCCAGTCCCGTATACTATGTAGAATTCCGCATTCCTACAAGGACGCCGGAAAACAAGTCTGCTTCTGCATTCCACGCATACTACAGGAATAGTGGTGCCTAATGACAAATAAAAAAAAATACTTTCAGGACGATATATAAATCTCCAGTCACTATTTTTTTGTGTGCAGAGGGCCCGTTATAAGTATTTTAGAGTTAGGCCCATATTTATACTAGGTTTGCGCTGAATTAGTGTCATTTTTTTTTTAACGCTAATTCAGCGCAAACCTAACTCCATATTTATACTTTGGCGCTAAAGTTATGGAGTTTACGTTGTTTTATGGAGGGGAAAACCTACCTTGCGTCAATGAGATGCAAGGTAGGCGTTCCCGTCCAGGAAATGATGATATGGCCTTTGCGCCATATTTATCCCCCGTGCTAAAATCCAGCAAGGGGGGATGGGGGCCTTAAATAATGGCGCTAAGCTTGCTTAGCGCCATTATTTAACGCCTGGTCTGGGCAGGCATAAGGGGACTGTAGTCAGATTTCCATGGTCAGGGACCATGGAAATTGCCCACAGGTGCCCTTCCCTGGCCCCAGAGACACCCCTACCCCCACCCACACCAGGAGGACACCCAAGGATGGGGGACCCATCCCAGGTAAGTCGGGGTGAGTATAATTTTTTTTTTTGCTAACACCGCACGGGGGGCCTGACTTGGGGCCCCCTGCACAGCACGGGCCCCAATGTCCATGCCCAGGGGGCATTCGTCCCCTGAGTATGGCCACTGGGGTGGTGAGCATGGCTCCTGCCTTTACTAAGACAGGCGCCATGTCCATGGGGGTTGTGCGCCAGAAAATGGCGCTACACTCCTTAAAGGCAATTTTTTGCCTCTAAACAGTGTTGTGCCATAATTTGGCGCACCATCCCTGGTTCCCCCTACTCCTCCCCAGCCCTGTTAGCGTCCTTTCCAAGGACGCTAACAGGGCCTTAGTGCCGGCTAGCACCATTCCATAAATATGGCACCTGGCCAGCGTCTTGGAATGACGCTAACCGGCGCTATACTTTTTTATGCAAACCTGCGCTAATGTCATTAACTTTAACCATTTAGAAGAGCTGAATAGCTTGTTCTCTTTTTCATTGTTTGAATTACAGTTTAGCGTGTGCTCTGCGACATGCAGACGCTGGCAGCAGGCGTGTCACCTCACAGCCGAACTGTATTAAGTTCAGCTGAGCAGATATGTTACCGTCTTATTACAGGTGACAAGTAATGTTACAACTAGACAGCGATGTGAAAACTGAAGAGTTTTTCTTCAAGGATCGCACGCTTTTTATATTACCTGCAATCAGTGATAGAAGGATCGAAGCTCCCCTCACGGCTGGGCGAAGAAACACTCACTATGAAGAAACCTAAAACTGCTCTCTAAGTGATGACGAAGGCCAGGCTGCCCAGAGAAGCACGTTGTCACCTTTCAGGTCAGAAATGAAGGTCAGGCTTAAAGCAACACACCACACTAGCCTCTTCGTTGTTCATGTGTGAGCTCTGCCATCGAACCCCTCGTCTAGAGGCTCTTTGAGGAAAGGCCTAGAGTGCCTAGTGACAGTGAGGGGGTGAAGTTATAAACAGAGCACTAAATAGAACAAAAAATGAGAACATTTTAAAACAAAACTCTGAAGCATTCTCGAGCAGACCCTTGTGTTTGGGCTTCAGGCAGCTGATCACTCTTCCAATCACCCTTTCTGGGGACCTTGAGGCCATCCATCAGGGAGCTTCCTGTATGAGCTGTGGGCGTGCTGAGCTGCAACGCGGAGGCATTCACTCCTCGAAGTTTCCAAACTTCTGAAGGTGAATAGAGCGCATCCTTAAATCTCCCCTTCGAGCTGCTCATAGTTCAGAAGGTGAACGGAGCACCACCTCGCGTCTCCGAACTCTCCATGGTGCTGAAGCTACAGAGCGAGCATCACGCGAGTGCCTGTCTGTCTCAGAGCTCTCCGTGGAGCTGAAATTGAAATCATCCACCGCTGAGTCGCTCTCACGCTGAGCTGTCCATTTTGCTGAAACAGTTTCCCTCTCTTGCCTGTCCGTGAGATCATAACTTCGAGAGTGTCTAGCGCTTAGCACACCATTAGCTCCTCTCTTTGAGCTGTTCGCGGTGCTGAATGTACTATGCGCACACTGACTGATTTACCACCGTTGTGAGCTGTCCATGGTGCTGAAGGCACTCAGCGCACACCCATCCTATAGTTCCCATGTATGAGCTATTCGTGGTACTGAAGGCACTTCACGCACTTCGACATTTAGCGTCCCTCTAGGAGCTGTTCACGGTGCTGAATGTACTATGCGCACACTGATCGACAGTTCGTCTGTGTGAGCTGTCCATGGTGCTGAAGGCACTTAGTGCACACCAGACCTATAAGTCCCATTTCAGAGCTATTCATGGGATTAAATGTACTTTGTACGCACTGATTGATAGTTCCCCTGGGTGAGCTATACATTGTGCTGAAGGCATTTAATGCACACACCATGTACCGACTCACAGTGGTATCTAGGAATGCTTTGTGACCGAAATGGGGTCGCAAAACATTCACATTTTACCACCTACTTCAAGTAGGTGGTAACCCATTTTCAAACGGGAAGGGGTCCCAAGGGAATGGTAGCAAAAACGTTTTTTAAGAGCAGGCAGTGGTCCCACAATCCACTGCCTACTC
Source organism: Pleurodeles waltl (assembly GCF_031143425.1). Lineage (NCBI taxonomy): Eukaryota > Metazoa > Chordata > Amphibia > Caudata > Salamandridae > Pleurodeles > Pleurodeles waltl. The sequence goes on along the minus strand of NC_090446.1, from coordinate 96,214,526 downwards.
TTAAAAAATGTAAAGAATGCCTTTAATTTTTCTTTTTTAAAAGCAGCTCATTTTCCTTTAAGGAATGGGCAGCATTTTTGTTAAAAAAAAGATTGCTTTTTTTAAAAGCAATCACAGACATGGTGGACTGCTGAGCCCAGCAGGCCACCATCCCTGTGAGTTTTGTGTTTCCTAATGGTTAATATTACTGAGGTAGGTCGATTTGAGACCAATCAGGACACGTTAAATGAACCTCATGGAGTTTCATACATTCGAATAGAGATTACCTAATTGTGATTTGCAGAGAATTGCAATTAGGTAATCACAATTTCTAATAACTGATAGTTCATGCGGGTAAGCTCTCCATTGTGTTGAAGGCACTTAACGCACACTCACCCGGTATCTGCCCTGCAGGAGCAGTTCATGGTGCAGAAGGCACTTGGCGCACACCCGCCTTATAGTTCCCTGTATGAGCTGTTTATGGCGCTGACAACAATTTGTGGACACCAAGCATATTGCTCCCCTTTAAAAGCTGTTCAACGTGCTAATGACACTTCCCTCATGCCCACCGATAGTTTCTATTTATGAGCTGCTCAAGGTGCTGATTGCAGTTAATGCACACCCACCCTACAGTTCACCCCGGGGAGGGCTCTTTAAATAGCTTCACATGCTTTTGCCACCACGTGCCACGAACTTCAGAAACAGGAAACGTCCAATTCTTAGTTCATCACTTTTCTTCAAAGGCCTTAAAGTTTTATAGTGTTTTTCAAAGGCGTCCTAGAAAATCCCTGCATGTTAAATCCCAATGCGAGTAAAGGACAAACTGAACTGATCTGCACAGGCGTTAAATACCTGCACCTAGCTAATGTTTGATAATAATTGATGACAATTAGATGCAAGGGCGAAGAACTATAGTAGTATATTTGGCATAATAATAATATTTATTATTATTATTATTATTATTATTATTATTATTATTATTATTATTATTATTAATAATAATAATAATAATAATAATAATAATGGTAATAACAATATTATTATTGTAGAATTAAGTTCTGAAAGAAACTCTCATGGAGATATAACCAAAATAATGGTTGATAATACAGTACAAAGCTTCGTGTCATTGCATATTTACGTAGAGAAAATAAGATGACTAATTAGTTGCTAAGCCACCATCATATTGCCATTGCTTCGTAGATTAATAATAATAACTATTACTATATTATTTCTATCACTCTTATCATTACTAATAATAGCAATAATATTAATACTATTAATGCTTTTAGAAAGAGTATATCTTTCTTCTTCTTCTTCTTCTTCTTATTACTGTTATTATTAGTAGCCGTACTAATGCTATACGCAAGAATAGCTCACATAAGCTCCAAACAAAACAGCAGATTGTTCACAATAATCAAGCACTGCGCTAATCCCATGATGAAGCCACCATCATGTACTGAGAGACGAAATGCAACACCATCACCAACTTCTTCAAAATAAGATTCATTAAACAAAGCAGCAGATGAAAGCCCGGAAGCCCTAGGTATCTCAGTACTGTCCCCATGGACAGAGGCCACAGTGTACTCCTTACTGAGGACCACTCAAGACTCTTTACCACTCCCACGCTCACATCATACGAGGGCCATGCCATCACCGCATCAGCAGTGAAGGGCCTCACATTTCTCCTCAATGTACCTCACCCACGGATTCTTCCCTGAGTCCCCCATGAACTGAGAAGCCCTGCCGCCTTCCAAAGAATACTAACATTGACCCTGATGACCTGGCCAACTGCTAACCAATCATGCACCTACTATTTTCTTTGGGAAAAGCAAAAAAAAAGCTCAAATTGCTTCCGACTCCCAGGAAAAATAATAGACACCCTCCACACAGCTGCTTTGTAGTCTGAACCTAGACCATACTATCTCACCTCCAAAGAGGTATTGTCTCTATGTCAAGTATAGTACTTCAGAGTGCCTTATTTCAAATTACAGTATGGTACAGTTGGGGGGTGCAGGTGGTCTACATTGAGTTAAAATTAATTGGCAATGGATCTTACTTCTCACCAGAGACTGGCGGGCCATTTATTTTTTGGGGTACTTAGAACTGTGACCCTAACTGTTTTTGACAGGGAAAGGCTTGTATAAAAAAACAAGTCTAAATGTGTTTCAGAAGGAGCCAGGGAAGACTGCTTGTCCTACCAGTAACATCCACAAAGAGATGCATCGCTGGAACCCCTCATTTTAATGGATGCAACCAGCTCTAGCACTGTACCTGCTTTCCAGAACCCATTCATTCTCTCTACCACAAAGCTTTACACTATAGTTGTAAGAAATTGGATTAGTGGTTGAGGGAGGTGAAACCGTACCAAAGCAGCAACAACAATTCTTGTCAGGGTGAGGCACAAGCAAACCCCATATTGTTCTGTACTCAACCCTCTGGTAGCTTGGCACAGAGCAGTCAGGCCTAACTTAGAGGCAAAGTGTAAAGTATTAGAGCCTCACTTCAAACAGTAAACAAATGAATGAAAACACCATACAAAAAGGATCACACACCAAATTAGAAAAATATAGTAGATTGTAATAAATAAAACAAAACCAAAACAAAAATAATTCAATCAGTAGATCTGTAGATATGCAATGTTAAAGAGTTCAGTGAAATTAGCACCAATAACCCTAAAGCACTACTCACAGCTATCTTGTCATGCGAGACCGGAGGAAAGTCCCAAGTTCAGGCTGACCCCGATGAAGTGTGGGTCAGATGTAGGGAGCAGGTTAGTTGCACTGAAAATTTACCTTGGCAGTACAGGGCAAAGAGTTTCATTCATGATAGAGGTATACACGAGGAGCAGGGAAGATCATGGATGGTTGTTGATGTGGCGCGAACAGCAGTTAGGGTGACACAAATAGGGGCTTCAACCTGCTGGGTCTGGGTACTGGTTCAGGTGGTTGGGAGCCTGTTATGTGCTTGTAGCTCTTAACAGGAGGCCAGCAGAATATAAGGGTAACTGTTCAAAAATGAATTATTCCAGCACAGCCGCTCAGGTGGAATTGAGCTAACACCCATTGTATGGTCCCAGTGGATAATAAAATTTAAAGGACCTGTATTTTTAAATTACTGGTAATTGTTGTTATTTATTGGAAGACAATGGCACAGATTAGCCCTGGGGCATCCACTAGACAAACCTGTTACCACTAGTAATTAGCATTTTGCAGCACACTTAGAAAGGGGAAAAAGCCTCCCTGGGTTGTTTTTGTTCAGGAAGGTGCCCCTTGCTGCACGAAAACAATCCTGCCGGATGCCCTTGCACCATGGCCCAAGGGTGCCTGTGTTGGTGCTATGCAGCCATAATGGTGCCAACGCAGTAGGAAGGGACAGGCTCGTGTTGTATTGCATAGATGTGGTGCATTCCTGTCCCTTCCTTTTGACACAGTGCAGCACAGCAAGATGACTTGCTGCACTGCCCTGTGCCAAAGTCTCGTAAATGTGGTCCTAAATGTCTTTGACTCCAATCTGTTCTGATGGCCTGCAAGGTCTTTGTGACCCCTGGGGGGCTGACTTTCTCGAGACGAACTCCATGCAGACTTCACCGCCTAGGGCCTTGCTCTTGTCTCCTAGTGTGGCGTGTCTCCGGATGCTACACAGTGCCACGTTCTCTTACTCTAGAATAAATCATGGCAGCAGAAATTCCTCCAGAGTCCAAAGCCTTTTCCAGCTTACATAATCATGTTCTTGAGCAGACATTCCTCTGTTCTGGTTCATCTTCTCTGGGAATCTAGAAAATACAAATAACTTTTTCTGAAGAGCCAGTCTTCATCTAAGTTGCAGCTAGGGCACCGCATGAAGTCATCGTCAATCAAAATGTATGCCCTATTTACAATCAAACACTATGGCCAAGCAGAGTGGGGCACATCTTCACAAACTTTCCCCACAAAGTGGAGGTGGGGACAAGCAACAATTGGTCGTACAAATATATATTCTAAGGTAAAAGACTGAGTGAGGTCTCTGGGTTTTTGATGGAGCTCACAGCAAGGAACAATGTTGGAGGGAGGGGTACTGATGGTTACAGAAAGCAGATTTGAGGAATGAATGCCACACATTCCATGCAGCGGTAGTTGGCTGCACGAAAGGTCTGCGGATAAAGTTATTGAAGACAGAAATTTTTCATTTAGCTCAGTTCTTTGTTTTTCATCAAGGCTCAGGCCTGGCATGGTTGGATGTGGGTTCCCTTGTCAGTGAAGAAAGGGTTTACATCCAGGCTTGGCTACCAGATGCTGCCAATTCCCTACAAAAGTCCTGTGTACTAGGGAATCCACCTGACAGTCACTATCCTGATGCCCACTCAATGCATTTTCGACAACTTTCTGATGTTCTTGAATAACAAAATCATCCAATCACCCAAAGTCGACATCCCAGAATCAATCAGTACTGTGCATTAATTTAGAGAGCAGTTGCCCAAACATCCAGGCATTCTCTAGGGTCTTCGTGGCAGAAATCATAATCTTTACATCCTTAAACCCCTACATCTTGACTAGAGACACATGCAATCTCAATGTGGTATAACTGGGATTGCCTGTCCTCACCTCACCCCAGCCAATGAACAGTTAACAAAGGCATAGCCACAAAGGGTTCACATCACATCATCATTATTTCACTACTGATACGAACTTGTACATGCACTAGTATCTTATAAAATTTCAAATCCACCTGTTTCACGAATCAAGGGCCTTTGGAACAGTGGTTACTGTTGATTTGACATTTTACAAGTTCAGAGCTAGGCCATAGACACTCACTGCTGAGAAATGCAGTGGTTTTATGGTCACAAATTTAAATCCCTGAAAGGCTGACTCAGCCCTCTACCCTTCCGAGGCCCATAAACTGAGCACCATTAAAGTGGATGATAGTAACACCTGTTGAGTGCAGTGCCTAGAAACAACAGAAGTGTGGTAGAAGTGCTACATGAAAAACAATCTATTTTTATTTATGCAGATGATGTGCAGTTCCAACCCCAGGATGGAAACGACGACAGGAGTAAACAAATGACTGACTCCCTAACAGTTGTTCAAAGCTGGATGCATCACAGAAGGAAGTGTTTACACCTTATGAAGAGCCAGGCATTGTTTCACATCCCAAAGGAGCCTTCTCTAACCATGCTTTCAATTACAACAGGCCATGTGTGCCATCCCCAAAAAGAGTGTTCACAATCTGTGAGTTGTATTTGATGCATCATTGTCCATCATCGATCAGTTCAACAGCATTACAAACAAAACATTCTACCTGGGATCCTGCCAAAGAAGGTCCTGCAACACCTGGTCGCACTAGTCCTGAGAGGGCTTCTGCTACGCATGGGAGTTCTGCAATGCAATCCATTTCTTCCTTGTAAGACAGAGTACACACTGCAAAGAGTGCAAACCACAAGGCAGTCTCATCTTTGGAGTGATATATGTCAACCACATTCCAAGGGTCTTTAAATCACTGCAGCAGTACTAGATCAAGGGCCATTGAAAGTGCCCATAGCACAATCCTTTTATGGCCTTGAACCTCGGAATCTGACTACTTACCTTTCAAATACCTTACCAGATAACCAAGAGCAGATCCCACAACAGACTTGGTCTCAAGATACCACACAAAATTCAAAGGATTAGCGGTAGAACTTTGTATAACCTTGATTCTGCCCTCGAGCACTCCCTCCCCTTCACCTCTGCATGTAACAAAACTTCATGAAGATAAATCAAACTCTAAAGTTTATTCCGACAAAGGCTTATTATCTCATTTTCTGCAGTTAGTATCCTACATCAAGGAAGCAGGCAAAGGGGATCTAAGCTCCCATGCTTGAGGATGTGTAGCTAATCCACTGAATGTATGAACTGTTCCATAATCCTGTTACACTTCTCCACACTGTACGTCTGCAGCAATACAACACTCTACAATACCTATATATGTGTATGTGTGTGTAAGTGTATATTTATATACACACACACACACGCACATAAAACACAATGTTTGCAAAAGTCCGGGTGCATCCACCAATCAGGACGGTGCTGAGCAACATGTGCAAGTCTAGGTGCGTCAGTGGGTGAGTGAGTGGGTGTGTGAGTATCTGCGAAGGTCTGTGAATGGGTGCATGACTGCCTGAGTGGGTTTGTGAGTGGGTGCATGGGTGTTTGAGTGGGACTGTGAGTGGGTGCATTCGTCTCTAAGTGGGCCTATGAGTGGGTGTGTCAGACTCTGAGTGGGTCTGTAAGTGACCGCATGAGCCTCTGATTGCATCTGTGAGTGAGTGCATTAATGTCTGAGTTAATGTGTGATTTTGTTTTTCACTAATGCGTTACAGCGTTACAACGAGGGGCTGGGCTGACCATTGTGATGTATTCACAAATATCACACGTAGTTAAAAAACTTTTTTCAACACGTTGTACACACAAGGTGTCCCAAAAATACCACTATATGCCACCCATGGGGTCAGGGTATCTCTACCCTGACCCTTATGAAACATTTGATGTTTAGTTTCAGCCCCAGGAACCATCCCCTATTACAGAAAATGATGACCACAACTTTCTGTTCAGGTTGTGGCCAGCAAGTCAGGGCATTCCATTCTGCACACAAATTTGCGATTTGTTGCAAAGTATTCGCACACCTGGAGTACAAATTTGTTTTTCCTTTAATATCTCAAAAACTACTGAACGGATTTACACCAAATAAAAACTAGGGTGCTTTCTGTACCAAGAGCTACCTTTCCACCAACTTTGGTGTAATTCCGTCCAGCACTTTGGCCTGTATTAGTGTCTAAAATCTCTATGGGAATTAACAAGAGAAACAAACTTTTTTTCACCCCTTTTTCCTCAGCCCCCTCTTGAAGGATCATCCTGAAACTTTCCATGCACAACAAGCACAACTGGACACTTTTTGGGATAATTTCATGAAAATTAGTCAAATGTTGCCAAAGATATAGATAGCCAAGCCAAAAAACACTTTTTCTATGGAAACTAGGTCATAACTATAACTGCCAACTGGTGACCGCTGGTAGGTTACACACACACACACACATATATATATATATATATATATATATATATATATAGTAAAAAGTAAACACAATAACTTTGTAAAGCGGCTCTTATGGTGCGTAATTTGTTTGGTTAAAAGAGATATCAATTATGCACATAAATTGGAGTCAGAAATAGAGTCGTGCTCAGTGAAAGTCCTAATTGCAGTTGCAAATGTCTGATCTTCATTCCACAGGTGGTTCCTGTTTGTACTGGAATATGCAAATTGTGTCAGTGTGCACCACCGATAACCTTAAAACTTTAAATAACCTTCCTGCACTCTTTCATCAGTGACAAGATGATATTTATCCAGGTTTTTTTTTTGTCAAGGTGGGCATATAATGAAGCTGAAGTTGACATTATGAATGGCTCAAAATGAAAAAAGAAAATGTCAGTTTCCACTCAGAGCTCTGGGAATTAGTTGCAGGGCTTTGATTCTGAGGACGACAGTGCGGCAAAAATCTCCCTGACACCGAAAGGCCACATGGCCACCTGGACATGTACTAATGATAACAGATGGGCATATAATCACTCTCACTCTTACTGCTGGCCAGTTGGCGACTGACTTGGCAGCACATTCCCCTGGTAGAGCGTGCCTGGACAATCACTTTCTGTAAGCATCTAATGGTGGCGACTGGTTGCCAGGATGGCTTGATGTTCAACCCAGGCCACCTGGATTCTGAGAAACTAGTTCTTCATCAGTGTTGCCTCCCAGACCAAATAGGGTTTTCAGAGGTGATCCATGCGAAGTACCTAGTGTCTGAATGATGCGAAAATCACAACATGACAAATATTTGAAGACATCTGGAGGTTCGCGCACAGCTTGTGGATAAAGTCCCCTCCATGACTGCATTGTTAAAAATGTAGGTTATTGCAGTAAGCAGTGATCTGGTTAAAAAATAATTGTTACTAAACAGTGCTGTGTTCTCAATGTTAATTGATTTAATCTAAGTTAAAGTGCAATGCAACACAGTTTCAAGATTCATCATTTGTCAAAAGTGACGTTCAAATATTATTCCATTGAATAATTTGCATTAATTACAGTTAACAATACAGACTTTCTGGAATACACATTGAAGAGATTGCACCTTGATATGTAAAAATATAGATGCTATCATAACATTAGAACTCCCTTTTTATAAATCATTGTATTATGATTCGCGGTTCATTTCCATGTGAAATCCGTAGGCAATGCCACGATTGCTGCATGTGTTAGGAAAATGAAGGAGTGAGTGAAGGAAGATTATTATCTAACACAATTGAATTTATTGCATGTTATTTGCACTTTAAAAACGCCGGCTCTGTTTAAAAAATACAAATTCCTAGACTATTGCCCCTTAATAAATGATTGAGTTAAAATTCAGAAGACAAGAAGTTAAAGTCCAGGAAAATCAGTGCTTAATTTGAGCAGGTGGTTTCCAGTGCGGGGCACATGCACTTATTTTTTAAGTCCGGCACTTATTCTTCTGCAGCAAGCATTTCCTGCGAGCAAAAGACACATGGGAAAGACGGAGGAAGAGGAAAAACGAAAAAGCGTCACAAAGGGAGAAAGCAGAAAGCTGCAAGAGTGATCTGAGGGGAGGGAGTGACTGTAAATGGATTATGAAGGCCCAAGATGGCTTCAGGATTAGCTGCCTCAGTATTCTGCTGCAGCCGCGTGTTTCAGAGGAGAGCTTTGGCCACCGGCACGTTTTTATTTATAAATTAGGCACTCTGGAAAATGTCCGGAATTTGAAGACAATCACATACAAATAACAGCTCCATGTTTATCACAAGACTTTTTGGGCAATTTTTGCCAAAATTAAATCTACTTGAGGAAAAGTTTTTGAACTATTTCAGACAGGAACAAATGATGTATTGCGAAGCATACAAACCTCCAAATGCGCATGTGCACTAATACTGAAAACTTCCTTACTTCTCAAATTTCTTCCAAATGGATTGTGTGAGAAATCAGTGGTGAAACTATGGCCGTGAGAAGCCTTGGTATATGCGGTGTCCCACTGCCATATCCATGCAGTATTTGCGTTTTTTGCAACGTTTCCAGTTTGTGCGCCCTTTATACTAGATTAGTAAAAGTTACATTTGCCAATTAGCTTGGCAAAAATAATTTCCCTTTTTGAAGTGGGGATCGTGATGAATACAGCATCTAGGCCTCTTGCTCCCTTAGCATTGATAATGGATAAGAGAAAGCTGCCTTTAAATTCAGAGGACACTGGGTCAATTTTCTTGGGGCGTGAATGCTTATCTGTGCTCTATTGTTCAGTAGGGGAGGACAACACCGCATTAGCATCCTTTCGTTTTTTAACTGGGAATTGATAGTAACATGCCAGATTAATTCACTGGATTGAAACTGGACCTGACCTTGACTATTGTCCCCCAAGCCCAGTATGTAGCCAAATCTCGACAGTTTGAAGAAGTGATGAGCGTGCCCTGTTAAATGATTGACCATTCATCACTGAGTCAATTCTGAATTACTGCACTGATTGGATTAAGCTAGCAACACCAAGAGAAGCCACAGAATCACAGGATGTGGCAATCCATAAACTGCAGGTCTTCCTTAACCCCTTAGCTGCTGGGCCTTTCCCCCCCCAGTGCTGAGCCCTTTTTTGGCTATTTGGGGTAGTTCGCGCTTAGGGCTTCATAACTTTTTGTCCACATAAGCTAACCACGCCAAATTTGCGTCCTTTTTTTCCAACATCCTAGGGATTCTAATGGTACCCAGAGTTGGTGGTTTCCCCTGGAGGAGACCAAGAAAATAGCCAAAATACAGTGAAAATTTTGTTTTTTCCAAAAAAATGGGAAAAAAGGGCTGCCGAAGAAGGCTTGTGGTTTTTTCCCTGAAAATGCCATCAACCAAGGGTTTCTGGTGCTGAAATCACTATCTTCCCACCTTTCAGGAACGGGCAGACTTGAATCAGAAAACCGAATTTTTCAACACAAATTTGGCATTTTACTGGGACATACCCCATTTCTACTATATTTGGTGCTTTCAGCCTCCTTCCAGTTAGTGACAGGAATGGGTGTGAAACCAATGCTGGATCCCGGAATGCTAAACATTTCTGAAAACTAGACAAAATTCTGAATTCAGCAAGGGGTCATTTGTGTAGATCCTACAAGGTTTTCCTACAGAAAATAACAGCTGAAATAAAAAAATATTGAAATTGAGCTGAAAACAACAGCCATTTTTCTTTATGTTTTACTCTGTAACTTTTTCCTGCGATGTCAGATTTCTGAAAGCAATATACCGTTTTGTCTGCTGGACTCTTCTGGTTGCGGGGATATAAAGGGCTTGTAGGTTCATCAAGAACCCTAGGTACCCAGAGCCAATAAATAAGCTGCACCCTGCAGTTGGTTTTCATTCTATACTGGGTATACAGCAATTCATTTGCTGAAATATGAAGAGTGAAAAAGAGGTATCAAGAAAACCTTTGCATTTCCAAAATGGGATCAAGATAAGGTTTTGAGGAGCAGTGGTTATTTGCACATCGCTGAATTCCGAGGTGCCCATACTAGCATGTGAATTGCAGGGCATTTCTCAAATAGACGTCTTTTTTACACACTCTCTTATATTTGGAAGGAAAAAATGTAGAGAAAGATAAGGGGCAATAACACTTGTTTTGCTATTCTGTGTTCCCCCAAGTCTCCCGATAAAAATGATACCTCACTTGTGTGGATAGGCCTAGTGCCCGCGACAGGAAATGCCCCAAAACACAACATGGACACATCCTATTTTTTTTATAGAAAACACAGCTGTTTTTTCCAAAGTGCCTACCTGTAGATTTTGGCCTCTAGCTCAGCCGGCACATAGGGAAACCTACCAAACCTGTGCATTTCTGAAAACTAGAGACCTAGGGGAATCCAAGGAGGGGTGACTTGCGGGGCTCGGACCAGGTTCTGTTATCCAGAATCCTTTGCAAACCTCAAAAAGTGGCTAAAAAAACAAGTTTTCCTCACATTTCGGTGACAGAAAGTTCTGGAATCTGAGAGGAGCCACAAATTTCCTTCCACCCGGCGTTCCCCCAAGTCTCCCGATAAAAATGATACCTCACTTGTGTGGGTAGGCCTAGCGCCCGCGACAGGAAACGCCCCAAAGCGCAACGTGGACACATCAAAATTTTTGGAAGAAAACAGAGGTGTTTTTTGAGAAGTGCCTACCTGTAGATTTTGGCCTCTAGCTCAGCCGGCACCTAGGGAAACCTACCAAACCTGTGCATTTCTGAAAACTAGAGACCTAGGGCAATCCAAGGAGGGGTGACTCGCGGGGCTCGGACCAGGTTCTGTTACCCAGAATCCTTTGCAAACCTCAAAAAGTGGCTAAAAAAACAAGTTTTCCTCAGATTTCGGTGACAGAAAGTTCTGGAATCTGAGAGGAGCCACAAATTTCCTTCCACCCGGCGTTCCCCCAAGTCTCCCGATAAAAATGATACCTCACTTGTGTGGGTAGGCCTAGCGCCCGCGACAGGAAACGCCCCAAAGCGCAACGTGGACACATCAAAATTTTTGGAAGAAAACAGAGGTGTTTTTTGAGAAGTGCCTACCTGTAGATTTTGGCCTCTAGCTCAGCCGGCACCTAGGGAAACCTACCAAACCTGTGCATTTCTGAAAACTAGAGACCTAGGGCAATCCAAGGAGGGGTGACTCGCGGGGCTCGGACCAGGTTCTGTTACCCAGAATCCTTTGCAAACCTCAAAAAGTGGCTAAAAAAACAAGTTTTCCTCAGATTTCGGTGACAGAAAGTTCTGGAATCTGAGAGGAGCCACAAATTTCCTTCCACCCGGCGTTCCCCCAAGTCTCCCGATAAAAATGATACCTCACTTGTGTGGGTAGGCCTAGCGCCCGCGACAGGAAACGCCCCAAAGCGCAACGTGGACACATCAAAATTTTTGGAAGAAAACAGAGGTGTTTTTTGAGAAGTGCCTACCTGTAGATTTTGGCCTCTAGCTCAGCCGGCACCTAGGGAAACCTACCAAACCTGTGCATTTCTGAAAACTAGAGACCTAGGGCAATCCAAGGAGGGGTGACTCGCGGGGCTCGGACCAGGTTCTGTTACCCAGAATCCTTTGCAAACCTCAAAAAGTGGCTAAAAAAACAAGTTTTCCTCAGATTTCGGTGACAGAAAGTTCTGGAATCTGAGAGGAGCCACAAATTTCCTTCCACCCGGCGTTCCCCCAAGTCTCCCGATAAAAATGATACCTCACTTGTGTGGGTAGGCCTAGCGCCCGCGACAGGAAACGCCCCAAAGCGCAACGTGGACACATCAAAATTTTTGGAAGAAAACAGAGGTGTTTTTTGAGAAGTGCCTACCTGTAGATTTTGGCCTCTAGCTCAGCCGGCACCTAGGGAAACCTACCAAACCTGTGCATTTCTGAAAACTAGAGACCTAGGGCAATACAAGGAGGGGTGACTCGCGGGGCTCGGACCAGGTTCTGTTACCCAGAATCCTTTGCAAACCTCAAAAAGTGGCTAAAAAAACAAGTTTTCCTCAGATTTCGGTGACAGAAAGTTCTGGAATCTGAGAGGAGCCACAAATTTCCTTCCACCCGGCGTTCCCCCAAGTCTCCCGATAAAAATGATACCTCACTTGTGTGGGTAGGCCTAGCGCCCGCGACAGGAAACGCCCCAAAGCGCAACGTGGACACATCCAAATTTTTGGAAGAAAACAGAGGTGTTTTTTGAGAAGTGCCTACCTGTAGATTTTGGCCTCTAGCTCAGCCGGCACCTAGGGAAACCTACCAAACCTGTGCATTTCTGAAAACTAGAGACCTAGGGCAATACAAGGAGGGGTGACTCGCGGGGCTCGGACCAGGTTCTGTTACCCAGAATCCTTTGCAAACCTCAAAAAGTGGCTAAAAAAACAAGTTTTCCTCAGATTTCGGTGACAGAAAGTTCTGGAATCTGAGAGGAGCCACAAATTTCCTTCCACCCGGCGTTCCCCCAAGTCTCCCGATAAAAATGATACCTCACTTGTGTGGGTAGGCCTAGCGCCCGCGACAGGAAACGCCCCAAAGCGCAACGTGGACACATCCAAATTTTTGGAAGAAAACAGAGGTGTTTTTTGAGAAGTGCCTACCTGTAGATTTTGGCCTCTAGCTCAGCCGGCACATAGGGAAACCTACCCAACCTGTGCATTTCTGAAAACTAGAGACCTAGGGGAATCCAAGGAGGGGTGACTTGCGGGGCTCGGACCAGGTTCTGTTACCCAGAATCCTTTGCAAACCTCAAAAAGTGGCCAAAAAAACAAGTTTTCCTCACATTTCGGTGACAGAAAGTTCTGGAATCTGAGAGGAGCCACAAATTTCCTTCCACCCGGCGTTCCCCTAAGTCTCCCGATAAAAATGATACCTCACTTGTGTGGGTAAGCCTAGCGCCCGCGACAGGAAATGCCCCAAAACAGAACGTGGACACATCACATTTTTTCATAGAAAACAGTGCCTACCTGTGGATTTTGGCCTCTAGCTCAGCCGGCACCTGGGGAAACCTAGCAAACCAGCACATTTTTGTAAACTAGAAACCCAGGGGAATCCAAGATGAGGTGACTTGTGGGGCTCGGACCAGGTTCTGTTACCCAGAATCCTTTGCAAACCTCAAAATGTGGCTAAAATACCACGTTTTCCACACATTTCGGTGACAGAAAGTTCTGGAATCTGAGGGGAGCCACAAATTTCCTTCCACCCAGCGTTCCCCCAAGTCTCCCGATAAATATGATACCTCACTTGTGTGGTTAGGCCTGGTGCCTGCGACAGGAATAGATCACACAACGGTCAATGTTGGTCCTTACGTGAGGCAGCTGTTGACCCTGGGGTGATCCATTCCTGACACAGGCACTAGGTGTAGGCACTCAAGTGGGGTAGTGTTTTTATCAGGACAGGTGAGGAGTCACTGGGTGGTAGGAATGTTGTGGATCCCAGCATATTCCTGTAGTTTGTGTGACAGAAATGCGAGAAAAATAGAGTTTTTTCTCAACATTTCAGCTTTGCAGGGTATTCTGGGTAAGAAAACTTTGGGGAATCCACACAAGTCACACCTCTGTGGACTCCCCCGAATGTCTAGTTTCCAGAAATGTTTGGGTTTAGTGTGTTTCTCTATATGGCCGCCGAATCCAGGACCAAAAACACAGGTGCCTGCCTTACAAAACCAGTTTGTTTTGCCATAGACAATTTTGATGTCTCCACAATATGATTTGGGTGGTGGAATTTGGGGCTGAACTAAATTGGTGAGCTCCCAAGAGAGCACTCTCTCTCTGCTTGCCGCCGCATTCACCTGCTCTCTGGGTTGGCCTAACCCACTATTACCCAGTTGCACGAACAGCTTGCGAAGGGACAGCAGGACTGTCCTCATCACCTCCCTCATAATGTACTGGAAGAGGAGTTTTCGAATGGGACTCCTCTGACTGAAAAATCACTCCCAGAGTCTGCGCCATTGTCCTATCCCTCAGATGCTGTCTCAGTATCTGATGTCTCAGTCTCTGATCCTATGTCAGAGCGGTCCTCTATAACCCGAGTGCAGGCAGCAGTCATCCATCAAGATGCCATCTCTGCTATTGGCTAAACTGTTGCTCTAAAACACTAAACTACGTAGACAGTCACAAAATCGATGGTGTGTGTGAGATACGTGCAACAGTAGAGGCCACCTTACCTGCGCTTCTTCCCTCAATCAGCACGTACTTTCAAGACACTCAAAAAACACCTTGTCACATACCATTCGTCACAGTCTTTAGCACCTCCTGCGCCCAGTCCAACAATCATTATTGGTGCTCCCACTCCCTCCTCCTCGGATTCCCTCATTACCACCCAGCAAAAGTGCCCTTCATCTCTCCATAGACTTTACTAATGTACTCAGCTATTTACATAAAATACAGATGTGCTCTTTGCAGTAGGCATATAAACCTTCTGCGCTTCTTTATGGCACTAAAACTGCCACTAGACAAGTCGGACCCTTTTCCCCCCAGGGAAACCACACACATATTGACAAAAGTGATGTATATATGACAGCCAACCACCTGAAACTCAACTCAAGCAAAACCGAAATAATCCTCTTTGGCCCTCACCAAAAAAAACCTGGGACCCCCCATGGTGGCCCACCACGCTAGGCCCTGCACCCACCCCCGCCAACTACGCACGCAACCTCAGCATCATCCTAGACTCCTCCCTCTCTATGACCCAACAAATCAACGCTCTTACCTCCTCATGCTTCAACAAACTCCGTATACTGAAAAACATTAAAATGGATCCCCACAGAGACCAGAAAAACTGTCACTCACGCACTCATCAGCAGCAGGCTTGATTACAGAAACGCCCTCTACGCCGGCACCACTCTAAAACTCAAGTGCAAACTACACGCATCCAGAACTCAGCAGCACGACTCATCCTCGACCTCCACCGACACGAACACATCTCTCCACACCTCAAATCCCTCCACTGGCTCCCCATTGACAAAAGGATCACCTTCAAGATCCTCATCCTCACACACAAATCACTCCACAACACAGGCCCTGCCTACCTCAACGAGAGTCACCTTCCACACCCCCACACGAAACGTCCGTTCAGCTGACCTCTCTCTCGCCTCTGACCCCCGCATCAAACATACCACCACCGGGGGCAGATCCTTCTCCTACATTGCACCCAAAACATGGAACGCACTCACAACCCACATTCGCAAGACCCAAAACCTACTTCTTTTCAGGAAGGGCCTCAAAACCTGGCTTTTTGAACAGTGAACCTCCTAGCCCCTTTCCCTCCCCCCCGTCCCCCCCCAGCGCCTTGAGACCCTCACAGGTGAGTAGCGCGCTTTATAAATCTCTTTGATACAGATCTACCTATATATATATATATAAATATATATCTACATAGATATATCTATAGATATATCCATGTACCTAGATATATCTATCTACATAGATATATATATATAGATATATACATATATTTTTTTTTAGTTGTTGTATGGTTTCCTTGGGGGCCAAAATGGCCCCCAGGGAAACCCTACAACATCTAAAAAAAAAATTGCCCCCACAGGGGGTCACCCTGCCCACGGGCGACCCCCTGTCATTTCATTTTTTTTTTTATTTTATTTTTTTAAAAAAAAAAAAAAAAATCCCCGGGGGGGGGGGGCGCGATCGCGCCCCCCCCCTCCCCAGGGGGCACCTACCTTTTTATTTTTTTAGGAAAATTATCCGGGGGGGGGGCGGCCCGTTTTCCGGGGGGGGGCTGCCCCCCAAAAGTGAAATCCCTGGTGTCTAGTGGGGTTTCCTGGCCCCCGATCGCAGCTGTGCTGCGATCGGGGGCCAGGAAACCGTTTCAGAAGGCCTCATAAGAAAGGGGAGACTCTCCCCTTTCTTACGAGGCCTTCTGAAACTGTTTCTGGCCCCCGATCGCAGCACAGCTGCGATCGGGGGCCAGAAACAGTTTCAGAAGGCGTCGTAAGAAAGGGGAGAGTCTCCCCTTTCTTACGAGGCCTTTTCAAAATGTTTCCTGACCCCCCCGATCGCAGCTGTGCTGCGATCGGGGGAGCCAGGAAACCTGAAAGTGTTTCCTGGCCCCCGATCGCAGCACAGCTGCGACCGGGGGCCAGGAAACACTTTCAGGAAGGCCTCGTAAGAAAGGGGAGTGTCTCCCCTTTCTTACGAGGCCTTCCTGAAAGTGTTTCCTGGCCCCCGATCGCAGCTGTGCTGCGATCGGGGGCCAGGAAACACTTTCAGGAAGGCCTCGTAAGAAAGGGGAGACTCTCCCCTTTCTTACGAGGCCTTCCCGAACGTGAAAAAGGCCGTTTTCCCCATTAAAGCAGGAAGCGGCCGCAAGGCTGCTTCCTGCTTTCATGGGGAAAACACCTTTGCAATGTCAGCGCGCCTCGCGGCGCGCTGACGTCACAAAGGGGCGGATGGGGGGCGGGGGGAGACACGGTAGCTTCCGTGTCTCCCGGGGGGGAAAAAAAAATACGCACCCGAGGATTTATTAATGCCCTTCCTGGTATAGATATATACATATATTTTTTTTTAGTTGTTGTATGGTTTCCTTGGGGGCCAAAATGGCCCCCAGGGAAACCCTACAACATCTAAAAAAAAAATTGCCCCCACAGGGGGTCACCCTGCCCACGGGCGACCCCCTGTCATTTCATTTTTTTTTTTATTTTATTTTTTTTAAAAAAAAAAAAAAAAACCCCTGGGGGGGGGGCGCGATCGCGCCCCCCCCCTCCCCAGGGGGCACCTACCTTTTTATTTTTTTAGGAAAATTATCCGGGGGGGGGGCGGCCCGTTTTCCGGGGGGGGGCTGCCCCCCAAAAGTGAAATCCCTGGTGTCTAGTGGGGTTTCCTGGCCCCCGATCGCAGCTGTGCTGCGATCGGGGGCCAGGAAACCGTTTCAGAAGGCCTCATAAGAAAGGGGAGACTCTCCCCTTTCTTACGAGGCCTTCTGAAACTGTTTCTGGCCCCCGATCGCAGCTGTGCTGCGATCGGGGGCCAGAAACAGTTTCAGAAGGCCTCGTAAGAAAGGGGAGAGTCTCCCCTTTCTTACGAGGCCTTTTCAAAATGTTTCCTGACCCCCCCGATCGCAGCTGTGCTGCGATCGGGGGAGCCAGGAAACCTGAAAGTGTTTCCTGGCCCCCGATCGCAGCACAGCTGCGACCGGGGGCCAGGAAACACTTTCAGGAAGGCCTCGTAAGAAAGGGGAGTGTCTCCCCTTTCTTACGAGGCCTTCCTGAAAGTGTTTCCTGGCCCCCGATCGCAGCTGTGCTGCGATCGGGGGCCAGGAAACACTTTCAGGAAGGCCTCGTAAGAAAGGGGAGACTCTCCCCTTTCTTACGAGGCCTTCCCGAACGTGAAAAAGGCCGTTTTCCCCATGAAAGCAGGAAGCGGCCGCAAGGCTGCTTCCTGCTTTCATGGGGAAAACACCTTTGCAATGTCAGCGCGCCTCGCGGCGCGCTGACGTCACAAAGGGGCGGATGGGGGGCGGGGGGAGACACGATAGCTTCCGTGTCTCCCGGGGGGGAAAAAAAAATAAAAAATAAATCCTCGGGTGCGACGCACCCGAGGATTTATTAATGCCCTTCCTGGTGTCGGCCACTGGTCGTGACCCGCACCAGGGAGGGTGTGTGGGCGTCGGCCAGTGGCCGACGCCCGCATTTAAGAGGTTAAGGTGTCTGATTCACAAAGGTAGCTTACACTTATGAGTACGTTTACGCTTTTGAGTACGTTTACAATTTCTGTAGTATTCACAAACTGCACTAACATACACTTTTGTAGCAAAGCTACCCTTTTTCATATATTTGTATTGAGATCCATCATAGCAAAAAGAAAATATAAAATCAGCCAATATCTACTATGCAATAGCAGCTAAATGCATGTTCAGACCAAATTTCATAGGAGTCAAAATCCATTAAGAAACAGGTCAACATTGAAATACACAATTCATAAGTTCAGATGAAGAAGAAAAATTAAATATCAAGGGAAAGATCTACATTTTTATCCTACCCAGGAATTTCTGCTATGAATTGACCCCAGATTTTATCACATTTCATAGTTCTTCCCCTCATTGGCAAAAAGCATAGGACCACTCTTGGGGGGTCATTCCAACCCTGGCGGTCGGTGTTAAACCAGCGGCCAAACCGCAAACAGTCTGGTGGGAAAAAAAATGGAATTCCGACCCTGGCGGAAACCGCCAACAGAGACCGCCACATGACCACACCGCCAGCCACAGCGGCACAAACAAACAGCGCGGCGGTCACCGCCAACAGACAGGCGGGAGACAATGTACTGCCCACTGTATCACAACCTACCAATCCGCCACCTTTTCCTGGGCGGTAGACCCGTCGATAAAAACACGGCGGAAACAGCCATTTCGAAGGGAAAACGCTCACCTCCATACAGCCCACGAGGAATAAGGACAGCATGGAACCCGAACTCCACATACTCCCAGCGATTGTGTTCCTACTCCTCTACCAGGAGCACGAACGCCGGTGCAGAAGACAACGGTGAGTACTGCACCTACGACACAGGGGAGGGGGGTGGAGAAAATATTACGGGTACACACATACGCGACACACCCACCCTCACCCTCACCCACTACAACACACACATCAATGCATATCAACACATCAAAGTGACACCCCCCAAACCCCCCGGAAGAATGCAAACACAAAAGGAAATGATTCTAAACATAGGAATATTTTGTATTACTGGCTTAAAAATATAACTCTACATCAAAAACTGTTATATACATAAATGTACAAGTCCGAGCATTGTAGCATGTATTGTCCGTGGACCACTGGGCCCAAATCACATGGGCAAAGCCCACACAAGATACCTGACTCCAATGGAGAGAACACTGCAGGGGCATCAGATAGCAAAACTACAGGCACCTCAGGGGGAAGGGAAGGGGGGGCACCTCAGCCAGATGAGTCCACGACGCCAGATCCACGAGGGGCCTCCATGGCCACTGTTCAATCCTGGGGAGTGCAAAGCCACAGTCTCTCAAGTCCGGACAGTGGCTGGGTTGCCCACTGTTCAATCCTGGGAAGTGCAAAGCCACAGTCTCTCAAGTCTATACAGTGGGTGGGTTGCCCACTGTTCAGTCCTGGGGAGTGCAAAGCCACAGTCTCACAAGTGGATAACAGTCTCCACTGGTTCTGGGTGGGGCCTGGTGCCCAGACTGCTTCGTGCAGCCCTGCCCGACTAAGATGCGGGCCAGCCCCTGGCGCTCATGGTTCAGCGGTGCTTGAGACGGCGGTGCCCAGATCAGCGGTGCTTGAGATGAAGGGCCCAGTTCAGCGGTGCTTGAGATGAAGGGCCCAGTTCAGCGGTGCTTGAGACGGCGGTTCCCAGTTCAGCGGTGCTTGAGATGAAGGGCCCAGTTCAGCGGTGCTTGAGATGAAGAGCCCAGTTCAGCGGATCTGGCCATGGCGTGGAGCTCATTTGCCACCTGTCCTGTGGCTGGCGGTGCCTTCCTGCCCATCTGTCCTGTGGCTGGCGGGGCCCTCCTGGACTGCAGTGCCGGGCATGTTGGTGGTCTCCTGCCCACCTGGGATGGGGCTGGCGGGGCCCTCCTGGCCAGCTGGGCTGATGGCGGTCTTGTCAGGCGTGCTGCCCTTCCCAGCCATCCCTGATCGCCTGTGGCCCTTCCCCACCTTGGGCGGTGTGACAGCTGTCTCCACACCTCCTGCCGGAGCCATGGTAGGGGTTTTTGTGCCTGGTGTCTTCACCCTCTCGCGCCGGCCACTGCCAATCTTTGATTGTTTCTCTGGGGGTGGGCTGCCCGTGCCTTGGCTCCGTACTGAACTGGCTGCCCTGGATGGTGGGGGACTCCATAGTCCATGGCAGACTGTCATGACAGGGCCCGGTTTTGTGGTGGCTGAGGTGCTGACTGGAGTCCTATGACATGGACGGGGTGGGGGAGTTGGTGGTAAGAGGTTAAGTTTGGACAGGAAAAGCTTTTTAGGAGCAATGGGAGGGGTAGGTGTAGTGGGTATGGGAGTGGAGGAAGAGGATGTGGTTGTAGGAGTTTGAAGTCTGGTGTCTTTGGGTGCAGGTGCTTGGGCTGGAGGCTGTCGTGAGGTGGATGGCTGTTGGGTGGGTGGCTGCCTGCGTTTGTGTATCTTAGAAGAGGGGGTCACAGACACACTGGGAGAGGACACAGGGGATGTGTAAATGGCAGTGGGGGTGGTGACTGCACGTGTGCGGGGGGTTCTGGTGTGTGTGCTGGTGATGGACGTAGTGGCTGAAGATGTAGTGCATGCAGGTGTGAGTGGAGACGTGACAGGGAGGGAGGAGGGAGACGAGGAGGAGGGCGACACAGTGGAGGCAGTGGGTGTTGGTATGTCTGTATGTGGATGTTGCTTGTGTGAATGCCTGTTTGATGTGTGGTGCTAATGTCTGCCTGAGCATCCCTTGGGTGTTGAGGTGTGTGCAGGCTGGTCTGATGGTGTGTCTGGGATAGGCAGAGGTACAGGTGATAGGGTCTGGGTGGAGGACGTTGGAGGGGGGAGGCTAGAGACAGGGACAATGGCTGCCATCAGTGCTGAGGCCAGAGTGTTGAACGATCGCTGAAGGGCAGCCTGACCAGAATGAATGCCCTCCAGGTATGCATTACTCTGGTGCACCTCTCTTTCGACACCCTGGATGGCATTCAATATGGTAGACTGCCCAACAGTGAGCGTCCTCAGGAGGTCAATGATCTCCTCACTGAGGGCAGCAGGGGTGACTGGGGCAGGGCCTGAGGTGCCTGGGGCGAAGGAGATGCCCACCTTCCTGGGTGAGCGGGCACGGGGCAAACGCTGAGGGGCTGCTGGGAGGGCGGTGCTGGTGTGCTGGGTGGCGGCTGTACCTGTTGTTGTGGGGGGCACAGATGTTGCCACCACCACAAGGGAGCTCCCTTCAGAGGACGAGTCCGTGTCACTTATGTCTGCCCGAGTCCCCGCTGTGGAGCTCCCCTCGCCCTCCTTCCCACTGGTGAAATCGGAATCCGTTGCATGGCCCTCCATGGCCATGTGGGATGCAGCTCCCTCGTGCTCCGATGCCACTTCTCCTCCGCCTGATGATGCTAATGCACACATGAACAGGAAAACCACAAAAAGGGGGGGGGGGGGGGGAGAAAATAAAGACATGTTGAGTGCATGCATTGGCGACACCGTTGGCGGACAGGACAGACACAGAAGCCCCCTGCACTACGCTGCGCACTTGGGGTCCACTACTCAATCCGTGGGACATGGCCTACAAGCCTATGGATGACATCTGCACACATAGATGACACAGGGCCATGAATAGCTGTACTTGGCACCCTACAGAGGTGGGGGGCGTGGGCACAGGGCCATGCCTTACGGAGGGGCCTAGACTACAGAAGTCACCATGGCCTAGGGATACCCACAGCCCTCCTCCCCCACCCAGACACCTCCACTGCGCGCAAAGTCACCAGAATAAGAGTGTACTCACCCCCTTGTGTCTGCTGTGATGTCCTCACGTGCCCATCCAAATCGGGGTAGGCCACCGCCAGGATCCGGAACATCAGGGGGGTCAAAGTCCGACTGGCACCCCTCCCACGTTGGGAGGCCATCCCCAGCTGAGCCTCCGCCATCTTCCTGCTCCAGCGTCGGATGTCCTCCCATCTCTTCCGGCAGTGGGTGCCCCGACTGTGGTGGACCCCCAGGGTCCGGACGTCCTTGGCGATGGCACGCCAAATATCAATCTTCTGGTGGGCGCTGACCTATGTGAAATGTACAGGGGGAGAAAAAGAGTCATCACCTTCTGCACCCTCAATGTGAGTGGCCCCCCATCCCTACCCTTGCCATGTGGCACATGCTCTCATCCATCGTTTGATGCATGCCTCAATCGCTCCCCTCCCCACCATCTTTCATCCACCCTACTCAACACAGGCATTGGCCACTAAGCATGGCCCCAGTGTACTTACCTGTTGGTCTGGAGGACCGTAGAGTAGCGCATACTGGGGGAGGACCCCATCCACGAGTTTCTCCAATTCCTGAGCAGTGAAGGCAGGGGCCCTTTCCCCAGTCGCATGAGCCATTGTCTCTTCCAGACCGAGGTCACAGCAGCACTTGCAGTGTAGGTCCTCTCCTGCCGAAGATCAGGTATAGAGTGATTAAGCCAATAGAAAATGGCTTTGACCGCCTACCGCCACGGTGTGCCACGCCAGCGCATTTACCTCACATCCCATTGTCGCACTTCACAGGTCAGGCAGCCGCCATTTCAAGGGCCCACATGGCTTACTTTTTACTGCGTCACACATACCTAGGCCTTGCATTAACACTCATACAAGCCATTCAATGCATTGGGAATCGTGTTTTGTGCAAGCTGTGGTTACGTACCTGTGGGTTGATTGACTCTGTGCTCGCTGTTGTCCTTCATAGGCACCGTCCACTGGGACATGCGAGGAGATGGAGGAATCTTCCTGTGTACAGACCGCTGGTAGACCTGTCGACAATGGAGGAAAGACATGTCATACTGACATACAGGCTTGACCGAGCCTCTATTCATGAACTGTGTGCCCAGCTGGAGCCAGACCTGATGTCACCAATCCGCCAAACCACAGGGATCCCCCTCTAGTGTAGGTGCTGTCAGTACTCCATTTCTTTGCAAGTGGGCCATTTCAAACAACAGTGGCCATATCATCAGGGATGTCCCAGCGTATGTTTTCCAAGGTGTTGTCCAGAGTGTTGTCTGCCCTTCTGAAACACATGCGGAGCTACATCGTTTTCCCTGAGGTGGGGGATTTGCCTATGGTGAAGGGTGATTTCTATGCCCTTGGACATATCCCCAACATCATAGGTGCCATTGATGGGACCCATGTGGCTTTAGTACCCCCCAGCAGGAGTGAACAAGTGTACAGAAACAGGAAGAGTTATCATTCTATGAATGTACAGATGGTGTGTTTGGCAGACCAGTACATCTCCCATGTTAATGCTAAGTTCCCTGGCTCAGTGCATGACGCGTACATCATGCGGAATAGCAGCATCCCTTACATGATGGGTCAACTCCAGAGGCAACGTGTGTGGCTAATTGGTGACTCGGGTTACCCCAACCTGTCATGGCTACTGACCCCAGTGAGGAATCCCAGGACAAGGGCAGCGGAACGGTACAATGAGGCCCATGGGAGAACTAGGAGGGTGATCGAGCGGACCGTCGGCCTCCTGAAGGCCAGGTTCAGGTGCCTACATATGACAGGTGGATCCCTATTGTACTCACCAAAGAAGGTGTGCCAGATCATCGTGGCCTGCTGTATGCTTCACAACCTGGCTTTGCGACGCCAGGTGCCTTTTCTGCAGGAGGATGGTCCAGATGGTGGTGTTGTAGCAGCTGTGGAGCCTGTTGAGAGTGAAGACGAGGAAGCCGAAGAGGACGACATAGACAACAGGAACACAGTAATACAGCAGTATTTTCAATGACACACAGGTAAAATTCCAACCCGGCATATTACATATACTTAACCCCTACTACCTCTCTACTGTCTGACGTTTTCCACCAGTGTATGGTAACTGAGTTGTGACTTTCCCTTCCCATTTCAGAGATGTGGGCCCCACTGCGTGACATCTGCTTTGTTTCCCCATGGACTACAGCTGTGTGACAGTGGTATTTTGGCATCACAATGTAAATATGCATTTTTGGCACGGTAATGTCTAATACATTTGTACAAACTCACAGCCAGACTCCTGATTGTTTTGTGCAATAACTGTGTTTACTTCAGTGCTCTATATTGGTGGGTGATTGCAAATCGGTGAGGTCCAGACTATTAGTATCACAGGTGCATTGTCCAAATGCCTGTGGAAAGTGGAGCATGGGCAGTATAAGGATGGACAGGGTGTCAATGTGGGACAGTGGGATGACATTCAAGGAGGTATCCTTTCCTGGCGGGGGTCTTGGCATCTTACTCTGTCTTCTTCCTGGATCTCAGGGCCCGCTTGAGGGGTGGTTCTCCTTCTGCAGGGGGTGGGGTGCTGGTGGCCTGTTGGTCCTGTGGCGGGGCCTCCTGTCCACTAGCGCCGGCAGAGGTGATAGGCAGTTCTTGGTCCATGCTAGTGTCAGGGGCCCTTTGTGGTGCCACAGTGTTCCGTAATGTGGTGACTACCTGATTCAGAGCCCCTACAATGGTGGCCAGGTCGGAACTGATGTTTCGTAGTTCCTCCCTGAACCCCAAATACTGTTCCTCCTGCAGAAGCTGGATCTCCTGAAACCTGGCCAGGACCGTCGCCATCGTCTCCTGGGAGTGGTGGTAGGCTCCCATGATGGAGGAGAGGGCCTCGTGGAGAGTGGGTTCCCTGGGCCTGTCCCCCCCCATCGCACAGCAGCCCTCCCAGTTCCCCTGTTTCCCTGGGCCTCTGT
Source organism: Pleurodeles waltl (assembly GCF_031143425.1). Lineage (NCBI taxonomy): Eukaryota > Metazoa > Chordata > Amphibia > Caudata > Salamandridae > Pleurodeles > Pleurodeles waltl. The sequence continues at coordinate 96,189,686 of NC_090446.1, read as the reverse complement.
CCCCTGGACTGTGTGCCCACTACCACTGCCCCCAGGTCCCTGTTGTTGTTGGGGTGGTGGGTTAACCTGGGTGCCCTGTAGTGGTGGACACACCGCTGATTGACGTGTCCTGGGGACAGAGGTATGGGCCCGCTGGGTGGGTGCTGTGCTGGTGTTCCCGGAGGGGGGAAGGTCTGCTATGGGCTGTGGCTGTCTGAGGGGAACCGACTGTCCAGAGGTCCCCGATGGGCCGGGCTGGTCATCTAGATCCAGGTCGACAGAGCTGCTGTCCTCACTGTGGGCCTCTTCTGGGGGTGGAGTGGACATTTGTGGACCCTCCTGCGCGGTGATGTGGCGTTCGGGTCCTGCAGGGGTATAAAAGTATGGTTATTGCATTTGTGTGTGCAATAGCGTGTAATGGGTGGGTGCCCGTGTACCCCAGTGCTGGCATTCCCGTGTGGGGGCTTTTGTGATGGTGGTTTGGGGGGGATGGGTATGTGCAGTGGGCATGCTTTGTTGATGGGTGTCCATGCTTTGTGGTCGCATGCAGGGCTTGGGGTTGGGATGGATGGGCTGTGATGGGGAGACATTTGCAAGGAGCAGGATGTGATGGGGTGAGGGTGGGGGTATGAGTTGGCATGCTGGTGGGGTGGGGGGGGATGAAGTAGTGAAGATGAGACTTACCAGAGTCCATTCCTCCAGATACTCCTGCGAGGCCCTCAGGATGCAGGATTGCCAAGACCTGCTCCTCCCATGTTGTAAATTCTGGGGGAGGAGGTGGGGGTCCGCCGCCAGTCCGCTGCACTGCAATGTTGTGCCTGGATACCATTGAACGCACCTTCCCCCGTAGGTCGTTCCACCGCTTCCTGATGTCGTCTCTATTTCTTGGGTGCTGTCCCACAGCGTTGACCCTATCGACTATTCTGCTCCATAGCTCCATCTTCCTGGCAATGGTGGTGTGCTGCAGCTGTGTTCCAAAGACCTGTGGCTCTACCCGTACAATTTCCTCCACCATGACCCTGAGTTCATCCTCCAAGAACCTGGGGTGTCTTAGTGGTGCCATGGGGTGATGTGGGTGATGTGTGGGGTGGATTGTGTGGTGATGTGTATTGGTGTGTTGTGTGAAGTGCGTGGAAATATTGCTGGGTGAAAGTAAAATGCGCGTCTGGGTGCTCATTTCTCTTTTTCTCAGTGCGTGGTCCCGATTCTGTAAGAGTGGGGGTTTGAGGGTGATGTGGGTGTGTGTTTTATATTGTAATGGGTGTGTGGGAGTGGTGTGTGTATGTGTATCAGGTGTGTGTATTTGTAATTGTCCAACGTGGCTGTGTTTTGTAAGTGTGTGTGTATTTTGAGCGCGCCGGTGTGTACCGCCAATGGTATACCGCGGTTGAAAGACCGCCGCGTGGATTCGTGTGTCGTGATAGTGTGGGCGTATTTCTGTTGGCGTGACGGTGGAGGTTTGGTCATCGCCAGTTTCTCGCTGCCCTTTGGTGTTGCGGACTTTTGTGGATGTCTGTATTTTGGCGGTTTGCCTGTTGTGGGTCAGAATGACCGTGGCGGTTTACCGCGGCCGCGGCGGTATGTTGGTGGTCTTCTGACAGCGGTAAGCGGCTTTTACCGCCAAGGTTGGAATGACCACCTTGGTCTCTTACTTGCTTCAACTTTACAGCCCCTAACCCACGGAGGGAACCAGCCAAGTCCTCCATCTTTAAAGCAATAAAGAACTCACTACCACCATTGCAACATATTTTTGTATTTTTTTTAATCTGGGGGCTAATTGAGTGGCAGGATCATAACATCACCAACCGCAAACTGGGAGCTAGTTGTACTTGACAAGCTCTCTCCAAAAACCAGAATATCTCCCTCCAAATGTTTTGGATAGTGACGCACTGCCCAATTACACTGGACCAATTTGCAAGGACACCGGATCTACATTGGAAGCACCTACTTAACCAAACTGGGTTAATTTTGGCCAAACTTTGTGGGGAACTATGGAGCAACCATTTTGTATAGGGTTGTATTCTCAGCCAATTGACTCCTCTCAAGACCTTAACATTGAATTTATTAATTTAATCCCACATCGTCCTCATTAATTTGAGGCCTTTGTATTTCTCCCACTTACTAATTGCCTTTTGGCACAAATCAGGGCCCCTATCGGCGGCAAGCAATCTTTTCAGTTCTCCTGGTCGCTTAAGATCTGGGGCTCCAAGCAGATTTATTACTAAATTTTGTATCACAAATTAGTCCAATCTCTAAAGTCCTACATTTACGGGCCAGAGCTCTATAAGAGTTTTGCAGCTAAAAATTACCTTCAACTGATTCTTGAATTTCAGGCAAACTCTTCCATCTTTCTCCAACCATGAAATCAGCCACCTTAAGAAACCCCACCATCCCCCATTTTCAGACTTTATTTTGGTCCATCCTAGCCCCTGAGTCCCAGTAAAATTCTGCCAGGGGTGTAGCTGCATTGATGTAGGGGATTGCATATCACCTGTAAAGATGCCCACGTTTCTTCAGAGACCACACCAACCTCTTTTAGCGGACTTTCTTAGGTGATTTTGTCATTTTTAGAACATATTCTGTTAAAATCAATCCTGTGAGATCATTTGTAAAGATTCCACAGGACCCAAGTTTTGTATTAAATCTGGACATGTATTGTGCCAAATTGGAATAGTTACCACAAAAGTGTAAATTGCTACAAAAGTGCAGTTTGTGAATGCCGATAAGCAGTAAACTTACTCAAAAGTGTAAGTTACTACAAAAGTGCAACTTGTGCTACTTTTTAGTATGTTTTAGTACTACAAACCTTACTACAAAATGCATTGTGTTTTAGAGGCTCATATCAGCATGCACTGGCTTCTCACACTGATAAAGTATTATGGTTGATTTGCAAGTGCCGCTGTGGATCCAGGTGAAGTAGCAGGAAGGTGAGACTTTTTCTTTATACAGGAACTCTCCACTGACCAGAGAAAGCTTTATCCTGGGAAACAATTTCTAGAGACTTGAACAAGGCCTTAAAACTTAATGCGAACACCCCAATGATATCTGGTGAGAGTTCTTAATTATCAGTAACTCTGCATCAAAGAAATTCTCCAATTACTCTGGCATAATTAAAATTACTCCTGTGTGTAATTCTGATATTGTGTGTGCTATAGGAAATGTTATTTCTAAATTGAAAAAAATATTTTAGTCAAGTTTTGTACTGCTTGTAATTAAGCGCATGCTCCATGAAATAAATCAATTAATTAAGAAAACAAAAGCAAAAGATAAATAAAATGTATTAACGATCTCCTGAGCATACACATGTATAAAGAGTCCATGAAAAACGTGAAATTGAAGGTAAATTATTGTTCAAAAAGTAAATCCTAAATATCGCTGGAAGTGTCCAATATAATTAGTTAGGCAGCTTTAACACTCGACCTAAAGCGCTAATCATGGACATTTAAATGACACTGCAGAAATCAACACATATGACTGGATCACAAGCATCAAGAAAGACACTGCATACAGCATCACCAATGACTTTCAATGAGGTGGCATCTCATTGGAAACGAAAGCCACCCAGCAGTTATCTTGACAGATATTCCATACACAATACACAACAAATTCTTCAGGCCCCATAATCTCCTGCAGATGTCACACAAGGAGATGAAAGGCTGAAATTCCTTCAACAGACAACATTCATACCCAGTCCACTGCAAGGAAATATTGGACTGTGTTCCACTGACAACCCAAGGATGTCCTCACAAATTTTAACAGGAGTTTAAAGTCTGTAGTTTCTCTGCCAGTCAAAAGAGGGCCTTAAAAAGTGCTATTCTACGCCATAGAAGAGCTGTCACATGCCCTGAAATGCGCTTCTTTTTCAAAAGGTGCCTTCATATGTTTAAAACGTGTCATCACGTTGCCACCACTCATCATACTTTCCACCATGTAATACTATACCAAACATGGGGGGTTATTACAACTTTGGAGGTGGTGTTAATACGTCCCAAAAGTGACGGTAAAGTGACGGATATACCACCAGCCGTATTAGGAGTCCATTATATCCTATGGAACTCGTAATACGGCTGGTGGTATATCCGTCACTTTACCATCACTTTTGGGACGGATTAACACCTCCTCCAAAGTTGTAATAACCCCCATGGTGTCTTGTGCCTGACAAATGCTTAGACTGGCAACTGCACGTGGTAAAGTGCATCAGTGATGTTACTGATTAAGTCCTTGGTTAGGAAATGTATAAAATTATCAATTATGTCATTAATGATGTAATTTGTAATGTCATCTTTGGTTGCATAGCAGACCATAAGATTCTAGTTTCAGTGAGTTTATGTTTTAAACCACAACATTATTGGCCATTCAACTGAAGTATTATAAATAAATTTAAGTGTTTTGTGACAAACATCTACATGTGAACTTAGCAGAGGATCCTATCATTCTTTTAAGAGAGTTTTTAGCAAATTTGTTGAGTTTTTGAATGATAATTTGACACTATCAGAAGCTGCATGGAATAGTAGGTAACCTTTGTGTACGTTGTTTGCCCAGTACGTATGACTTTACTAGTCGTCAAGCTTAGGGTCTGATTTTGAGTTTGGCGGACAGGATAGTCAGTTGCAAAGACTGTCAGACTGAAGTTCCACTCACCTCATTTAGACCCAAGCATAACTGAAGTATGTCAGTGGCAGAGATTAATCTGTGCATTCACAACTGATGTACACCAACAGAGAAAGGGCCATAGGAAGACTGGCTAAGTGACCGCATGTTCGATTTAGAGTTGGCGCTGAAATGCCCACTTTTCACTCTGACGGCATGTCCTGCAAATGCAAGAGCTATCCGCTTGGCTGGAGGACACCGCTAAACTAGGCACGCGGAGAACACTCAGCGTGGTGGTAGTAAAGTACCCCACCATGCCAACTGTACATAATCCATCTACAGAAATCTAAATGAGACCATTAGCTTGCAGCTTTAGTTAGTGGGTTCTGTATCCAGGCCACATTCCTGCAGTACCCACTGAATAAGCTCTGTCCCCATGCAGAGTGGCCATCAACATTGCCATGTTTCCCAAATCCATGACTACAGCCCCCCACTCCATCTGCCCGTGGTCTTTCTACCTTTTTTTTATTTTTTTGCAGTTCACCAGGCTTCCTAGATCGCAAGTTTCAACTCTTGTTTTTAGTCTTATTTTATTAAGAGGTTTTCGGCCTCTCTGCAATATGTTTTGGTCCCCCTGAGTTATGATGTCAGCATGCCATGTCCTAATAGTTATCCCTTCTAATTGCTATTGTGGTGGTACATTTCAAGCAAAGGTGCAGACTTATTATGAGGGGTTTGACTTATGAGTTGAAATTAGGGCTTTCCAGCACTTGTCGGTCTAATTAGAATACAGGATTTAGATTAAAACATCCTGCTTATGGGGTACAACTTTCATTTATCTATACATTTTCTGGTACCTCTTTATTTTACATTGTTTTTAAAACCCCAAGCATACTTAATCTACCAAGCACAATGTTATAGTACAAATATGGTCTAAAATGCTCCAGCAGTTTTTACAGTCATGTGCAAAATTCCTATTTTTTTGAATGAATGAATGAATTAATAGAATTTCTTGGTCGGTTAAAAAAAAAAATTCTGAAATTTAAAAGGCGTTTACCACGCCAGCAGCTCAGTAATACAAATTGGTACAGCATTTCATAAATTTCTGTAATACGGTACATCCAATATTGTTTAGTAGCAAAACTATCTTTTGTCACTGAATTGCCAATAAGTCGATCAGTGCTAAGCAATTATAGTGAACACATCATAATCCATGATTGTCAAGATGCTCAATTTTTTAGAGCATTAAAGCCAAAATAATAACACACTTTTAAAACAATATTATGTAAAGTGAAATACTGTCTCATGATGCTAGGACCAAAAATCCGCCTATTTCAACCTCCTTCAGGTCTTAAGTAGAGTTCTGTTTTGCCTTCTCACACTGTCCGGTTGCAGTTTATTGCTCTTCCCCTTGTAGCCGGGGAACTAGGTGTATCTGGATAACATACTAGACATGCTATAGGTGCATGATGTAGGATCTCCATAGATCACCTATGTCTAATTTAACCAAATACTTTCCAAGACTACAGCTAAGTTGCATGTCCGACCCATTGAAGCAGGCTAAGATTTCAGGCTTGCACCTACATAAGCCTTTCTGCTTCCAAATGGGTCAGAGAATGGTTTTCCAATCTTCCAAGTTACCGTTGCAGATGCATATCTGATGAATCAGAGTTTCTGAGGCTTGATCACAAAGTAGACCTAAACCTTTCATGTTTATACACATCCATGAAGGAAGATATGAACATAACTGCAGGCATCCCAATGTGAATTTCATAAAAGAAGCCTTGAATTGCGGTGTAATAGCTACGCTGAGGTATGGTTGGGAGGTTAGCTCTACATAAGATGGAAGGGTGAGCCAGGCATCCTGTCTCCTGGCAAACAGCTCCTTATTAGCTAATAGTCTGGGAATCCTGACATTCATATTGACGGTTGCTTTGATTTGATGGTAAGAACTGAAAAAATTCCATTGGTCCCAGATGCCTAATGATTTAAGGCAGATGTCAAGTTAGGACCTGGTGGGACATTTATTCTGCCCATTCATTTCAGTCCATCGGAGGGAGCCTAACGTAGATGCTTGTGTGTTTTTTATTTTATAACATAGTTTTATAAATGCACCCTCCTTAGCTATCGCTTGCTTAATCAAACCAATTTCAAGGCGTACCTGTGCTGTTGAAGTATTAGCGGGTAGGGAAAACAATGATTTGAACAGCCTGGTGATGGCTTTCTCCAAGTGGGGGCCATCTCGACCTCTCAAGGTTTCGTACCATAGGTGACAGTAAGAATGAACTTTTCCTGGATTATTTTTCAACAAGGGTAAGTAAGCATTTGAGTCTGTAGTAGCTTTAATATGCTTGGAGGCGAATGTAAGGGAAAGATATTTTTGCGTAGATGCTCCAGATGTTGTTTAAAAGTACCCTTACTGTCTAGAAGGACCCCCAAATACTTGTATTCCTCGACGTCTTCCATTTTGTCAGCCCCAAAGACCATGAATATGAGTGTCGCTGTAACTTTCTATAGGAACAAGTTTTGGATTTTTTCAAATTGATGATCAAGGCATTAGCAGATGAATACTCAACCGTGGCATTCAAGTGTCATTGGAGATCAACTTTTGTTCAATTAAGAAGGATCAAGTCGTTTGCGTACATCAGGCACAGCAACAGGGTGTTCCCTAGTTTTGGCGCATGAGAGTTCACTTGAGCCAGGGTGGTCGGCAGATCAGCCAGGAAAAGGTTGAAAAGAGTCGGGCAAGCACACAACCCTGTTGTAAACCTTGATAAGTGGGAATCTCTCTTGAAAGAGAGGAACTATTCCCAAGATTAATCCTCAACCATGTTCCTGTATGAAGAAGAATTATTATGCCCATGAGGTGGCTGGGAGTACCACAGCTGGATAGTTTGGCCCACAATTTGCCTCTGTCTACTCGATCAAGCACAGCCTTATAGTCGATAAATGACAAGTGGGGAGGTTGCTTCACGGTCCTGCTCCAAGCGAACAATAAGGATATTGCCAGTAAATTGGCAGGTGTTTGATTGAACGGGATTAACTTGTTAATGGATATCTAGGCTTTCAGGAGACAACCCGCAAATCATTTTTACTCAACATCCAAAAGGGCTATTAACTGATAGTTGACTGGGTCATTCATTGTGCCCCTCTTTGAATACTGGAGTAAGGATTGAGCCTTTCCAAGAATGAGGGATTGAGTTGGATAGTATCACGCTTTCGTAAATTCTTTCCTGGCAGGTGGACCAAAGCGCTATATTCTCTTTGAAAAGGGCTGCTGGAATACCACTGGGTCGTGATGCTCCATCCCTCCAGCTTTCAGATATGTGCCGTGCAATAGCTTCTGCTCGAATGGCATAGAGTAGTTCCTGGGAATTGCGGTCCCTTAGCCCCATAATCTATGAAGTTCGTGTTTTGTGTTGATACAGGCTCATCACCCAAGATGCTGTGTCACAAACTGAAACCAGGATTCTTCAGAAATATTGACTGTAGCCATTGATTTAGGTAGGTTCCTACTGAATCGGAAACACGCGTTTTTGGAATCCTGCCTTTAACTCCCTCCCACCGCTCAAAGCTATCTGGGATGAAATTTACACAGAATATACTTTTAGAAAGCTTTGTACAGCTGACCAAAATTGAAGTGACCATTAAATATATTTTGCCCCAGAATTATAAACCTAACCATTGCTACAGAGTCACCATTGTCAACCATAGCATTATCTTTTCACTGTTGTTATTTCACAAATAGTAGAGCCTTTACAGACTATGATTAGTGCACCTTTGTGGCTTACTCTCTTGCCTTCTGCTCTTGTATAAAACTCGAACAAAACACAGCAGCTTCTGGCTGCAAATTGCATTTGGTGCACTTGTGGACGACACTAACTGTATTCCTTTAAACCATGCCCTTTGTGTGTGCCTCTCAGGTGTTCCAGCCATCCAGCTGCAGGCCAAAGTTACTGCATGTCCATCATCATAGAGTGCAAAGAGTACCATTCAGGATACTACCAACAGATATTTGGCTGCTGACACAGTTTAGTGTATTTGCATAGTGCACACGATGGACGTTTTCAATGTGTCTTTTCTAAAAGCACCATACAAGACCCAGAAGAAGAAGAAGAACTTTAGTGCATTTATGGGGTCTGAAAAGTGATTGCACATTCGTAGACACTCTGGCCCTCATTCCGACCCTGGCAGTCAAAGACCGCCAGGGCCGCGGGCAACGGAAGCACCGCCAACAGGCTGGCGGTGCTTCAGTGCCCATTCCGAAGCCGCGGTCGGAAAACCGGGTCCGGCGGTTTCCCGCCGGATTAGCCCCGGCTGGGCGAATCCTCCATGGCGGCGCTGCAAGCAGCGCCGCCATGGGGATTCCGACCCCCTTCCCGCCAGCCTGTTTCTGGCGGTTTTCACTGCCAGAAACAGGATGGCGGGAACGGGTGTCATGGGGCCCCTGGGGGCCCCTGCACTGCCCATGCCACTGGCATGGGCAGTGCAGGGGCCCCCTAACAGGGCCCCAGTATGCTTTTCACTGTCTGCTTAGCAGACAGTGAAAAGCGCGACGGGTGCAACTGCACCCATCGCACACCTGCAACACCGCCGGCTCCATTCGGAGCCGGCTTCTGTGTTGCAGGCCCTTTCCCGCTGGGCCGGCGGGCGCTCCCTTGGCGGGCGCCCGCCGGCACTGCGGGAAAGTCAGAATGGACCCTGCGGTCTTTTGACCGCGGAGCGGCCAATTGGCGGTTCCCGCTTGGCGGGTGGCAACCGCCGCCCGCCAAACTTGGAATGAGGGCCTCTGTACCTTAGTTACACTGAACAAGGTCCACAACACTATACTATGGCCCTTAGCTTAATGTGGAGTACACAATCCACAACCAAGCATCGCTTTCACTACCTAGATTCATAAAACAGGACCAGGGTGAAAGTGAAGGGCATGCATGGAGGGCACACACAGGATAGCATGTAGCTGTGTACTCCACGTAATCCTCAGACAAGGTATAGATAAAAGAAACAAGCTCACACCATGTTTAGGATATGTCTGCACACCAAACATACTTCATGACCATTGTCACATGTCTTGTACTTATGAATGTGACACGCAGACACCGAGCTGATAATGAACTGAAGCCTTTAGCGGACAGTTTGCAACCGCACATGGTACTTAACAATCATGTACCTCAAACTTGATTCATACCCTTTATCCATGGTCAGTTACGTCATATTTATAGTGCAGATGATGCACTGCAAGTTGCTGCAGTCTTTATCTTCAGCTCAGATCAACCAGGCAAGGCCTGCAACCATTACCCGTAGATCATGTTTAATGTGTGTCTGTACTACAAAAGGTTTACATGTCAATGCCAATTTATTAAACAAAATGCATTAACATGATTGTTCTTTGAGAGCAAAGTTTATTTTTCTCAATGACACACATCGAACTGAGGCTCATGCAATGTCTATCACACAAACTCTAAGCACAAATAGATACATCCCTCATCAGCAATAGACATGTACCCAAAGGTTTGGTTCTCAAGCAAAGGAGGCAGTTGTGCATTCATTACATGTGAAACGATTATTTTCTGGTACAATTGATAACATTAGTAAGAGTGTATTCTTCTCACTACACATACAACCTTGAGAAGCATTCTCCAAGGCTGGAAGGAGAACATGATAGCTTACTCCCCAGTCTTCCCATGACACCCTAGCTGAGCTCTGCAAAATACTGTTTTAATTGTTGGTCACTTAAGCCTATGCGTGTGTGCGCGCGCTCCAGCAATGCACTCATGTGATTTTGACAATATGGAGTTAGTTAATTTTCATTGTTTTACCTTGCTGCTCAAACACAAGGAGTACATTCACTCTTTACCGTCTTCTTTGGTAGAAAGTTCTCCTTTAGTGGCCTGCTCATAGTTGGCTAGAAAATTAAGCTAGTACTTGTTTCCAAAAAGATCTCACACAGGTGCCTATTGTCGGCACCAAACCACAATATGAATCCAGAGCCGCGCCAACTATCAGGACCGGGAGCTTCGTAGTCTTGTGGGGACTTTAGTGCTCCCTGACTGGAGCCGTCTGTTCAACAGCAGGTGAGAAGCATCCTTATAAAGAAGACAGACAAGGATTATTGCTCCAGAATTTTATATAGTATTTTATAGGCAAATTACATGGAAATGCCATAGGTAAAACTAGCAGCAAAACATGAAAATCATAAGCACTAACAACTCAGTACAATTCTAAGTGAAATCTGGCATAGATTAACCTTCTAAAGGAAATCTAACGTCCTCCTAGGACTTCTAACAATGAATGTCTTACATTCTACATGAGTCCATGATTCCCATGAAATACACCAACGGGAAACCAGCAATAAGAAACATTTTGCATTCTGAGATTCTCTCATGCTAGCAGTATATTGACCATGGAGTCATTCGCATGGTTGGTCAAAGCTACATTGTATACACATAGCCTGGGGTCTTCGAGCCATCCTTGGTATGTAGCAAGGATGGCACTGGGAACAATTTTCTGTTCATAAGGTTGAAACTTGCAATTCTTTATTTGGAACAAAGAACGACAACAACAACAACAAGTGATCTAAGAGATGTTGAAGCAAGATAGGGGACCTTGCAAAAACAACCTAAGTTAGTGAAGGCTCAATTTGAAATGCATTTAAGGTGAAAAGAAAAACAGCTCTCCCACTATCCTAGCAATTGAGGTTTGGAGCGGGGGCAAGTATGAGATTTCCTCACTGCTCCCCTGGTGAACCCAGAAAGAGAAGCTAGCACAGTGAGAGGAGATAAGCACTTAAGAGGTTGAAAGTTTCATCAGTGTTGTGTGTCCTTAGGGATTTCAGTTGGGGTGTAGCTCAGTTCAGTCCATTAATGAAATGTACCCAAGTGATCTGCAATGTCATAAGCAGAATCTGGTCCTGTTAAGTAAAGAACTTTGAGCCTTTTACTCAGGACCTTTAGGCCCATATTTATACTTTTTTAGCGCTGCATTTGCGTCATTTTTTGACACAAAAGCGGCGCAAACTTGCAAAATACAATTGTCAAAAAGCGGCACCATTGCGGTGCTAAAAAAGTATAAGTATGGTCCTTAATCTCTGGGACTACTTGATGACAAAGGGAAAGGAGGTTATGAGATTCCAGATGGCCACTTGCAAAGTTTACCTCCTAAGGTGCTCTTATGAATGCGGGCAATAGCCAATATGTTTTATTTTGGAACAGGAGTGCCAGCGAAACATGTGATGCCAATGCCCTGGACTGTTCAGATGAAGAGCCTTACAGGCCACCGTAAATGCTCTACATTGTAATTGCGAAACCTTATATGGACAATTTATGGATTGAATGTGAAAGTAACTCCAGGGTGCATCTATCACCACAAGGGAACCTCCTACTTTTGAAGCATGATCCTCTTAGGTGCCCCAACCAAGGGTAGAAGTTATGGGAATGCATGTGCGACGCTACAATGTCTCTCGCAGTGCGCAGACTATCTATTCCTTTCAGAAGCATGCAGTTTGGTGGAGTACTGGGCAGTGCTTAATTTATAAAAGGAAAGATGCTGGTCCCGAAAGCTCTGCTGGGAAGCTCTCGACAGCCGAATAACTCTGCCGGTAGTCTTAAAACCATCTAGTCCTCTTTAATTAACTACTAGACAACCCCTTCCCCTTTAAACCACTCTTGCAAGTTTGTTCTTTCGCCATTTGTGACAGTTTTGGCGTACTTCTGCTTCACTGTCTTTCCGATCTACGTGTTTTCCTGCTCTTCCACTCAGAAAATAAATGAATGGGGGAAATAAGTGCCAATATCCCCCACTGGGAACCACCGGCCCAAATTAAGCCTTGGTTTTCAGGGAAAAGTTGCAAATTCTGCCTAGGGGGTGTGTCATTTCTTCCTTACTTAATGTATGAGCTCAGTGTAAACACAGTAAATTACCTTACTAGATATCAAAATCTGTTCATCTCCTGCCCACATACGCTCATACGTTGCTTTTAGTTTAGAAACGCTATATTGTGACTTTACCAACTGAAGTTCTCTTTTTCTCAGTTTGATGCCACCCAAGTATTTGCCTTCCAGCTTTGTGCAAATTCGAAGACTTCTTTTAGTTTGAGGTCTCATGTGCGAAAAAACACCGACTATCAAAAGGTGTGTGATATTCCAGTAACAGGTTGTGCGGTGCACATCTGGTAACCACAGATATCAATAAGGAAACACTGTGAACCAGCATTTGGCGAAGAGGGTTCATGTAAATATTAACATGCCTGAAGCCTTTCACATCTAAATAAACACTGCGGTCTCTGAGCTTGAGAGATGCTGCTCACAGATCAGGGAGGAGAGCACATCATCTAGAACCCTACCTCCTGCAGGATACAGGCTTCAATCCCAATGAGAGAGCTCAGGAGGGTTTGCGATGATTTATGTAGAAATGCAGGTTACAGTTTAAACAATGAAAAAACATAGCTTGGTGGGTTTATGCACCCGATACTCAGTTATGTGCAGACATTTGTGACGTCCTGAGAGTTATTTGTATTGTTGTTACATTATTAATGTTGCATTGACCTAACCCCAAAGATCGATGTATTGCTTGTCATAGAGATTTTTATAGCGGTACGGGCAGCAAAAATTAGAAGTTAAACAGTTCTGTGTGTAGGATTTGGTTAAATCACAATAAAAAAACACATTTACATGGAGGCTTGACAGAACTTGGGGTGTGCGTGGAGCTCCGCTGCACTGCGGAGCTAACAGAGTTTTTGGAACTCTCTGCCAGCCCCGCCAGTGGAGCAGAGCCCATGAGGTGCGTGCTGCTGCCCAGTATGGGCTGCACAGTGCAATTGCAGACAGTCTGTGCTTGAGCTGTGCCGCCTATAACTGGGCTGCAGCGCGCATCGGAGTAGAGGATGGAGGCACCCGATGAAGAGGACTCGTCGCCATCGGATGACGAGGAGAGGAGGATCCCCGGAAAGACCCAGGTAAGTCCTCATCTCTTTCGTTGTAGTTGTTTTTGCACACTGGTGCACAAACAAGGACTGAAATGGCAGCGTTTGCTGCCCATGGCACTGCACAAGGGGCAGTCCGGTGCACAATAGGCCTGTCAGCTTTTGCTTTCCTACGGCCCTGGCCTGAATTCAGGCCAGAGCAGTAGGCAGCGAAAGAAAGCTGCTGTTTCAAGCCTTTTCGTCTCTACCGCATCCAAGTCTGAAAGTCTAGGGGATAAAATTAGCCCATTTCAATACAATAAGAAATAAAGCTGCTTCTTGCAATGGATAGTGGTACCAGAAGTCTTTGGCAACATTACATTCCACATTTTCACAGTTCTGCTCTTCAGTACCACACAATGGTGCCCTCTGATTTTAATCGGTTTTTAAGACTAAAAGAAAAATATGTACATTTGCCACGTAGAAGCCTGAAAAAAAATCAATTTTGCCTAGCAAAAGAAAGAAAGCAGGGAGTGTAACAGATATATGGATCGCGTAAGCACATCCCTTACACCCCTAAACAAAAACGTGCAGTTCCACCAGCTCTCCCGTCTGCTCCTTCTCCTGCTCTTAGAGAAACAATTAGCATTTCCCTTCTGTGAACGTTTCCGTCACAGAAAATGTACGCTGACATTGTGGGGCATATTTATACTCTGTTTGCACCGAATGTGCATCAAAAATTTTGGCGCACATTCGGCGCAAACCTTGCCCCATATTTAAACTCTGACTGTGTACGTCATTTTTTGGATGCGGGAAACTGCCTTGCGCTAATGATATGCAAGGTAGGCGTTCCCTTCCAAAAAATGACTTTAAGGCCTGTGCGCCTTATTTATACCCCAGCGTCATTTTGACGCACAGGAGGGGGTGGGCCTTAAAAAACGGCGCACAGCCTGATGTGCGCTGTTTTTAACGCCTGAGTCAGGGCAGGAGTTAAGGGACCTGTGGGCTCGGAAGGAGTCCAGAGGGGCCCTTCCCTGCCCCCAGGGACACCACCTGCCACCCTCGCCCACCCCTGGAGGAGACCCATGGATGTGGGGACCCATCCCAGGTAAGTACAGGTAAGTTGAGGTAAGTATTTTTTTTTTTTTTTTAAAGTGGCATAGGGGGGTCCTAATTTGAGCCCCCCTACATGCCACTGTGCCCAATGACCATGCCCAGGGGACAGAAGTCCCTTTGGGAATGGCCATTGGGCAAGGGGGCATGACTCATGTCTTTGCTAATACAGGAGTCATTTCAATGGGGCTTGTGTGTCAAAAAATGGCACAAGTCCGGTGTAAGGCATAATTTTTGCCTCAGACCTGACTTGCACCATTTTTTGACGCACAACACCCATTTCCCCCTATGCCGGCGCTGCCTGGTTTGAGTAATTTTTTTTTTACTCAGACCAGTCCGCAGCACCGGCTAACGTCATTCCTTAAATAAGTCACCCGCATGGTGCATAGGAATGGCGTTAGCCGGCGGTAACATCAAAAAGTATAAATATGGCCCTGTGTGTCTGTGAATTGTTCTAAAATAAACAGTAGAATATGACCTCTCATAGTAAAGTGAGAGTAAGAAGTGTAATTAAAGCTGTGTAAAGTACGAAATGTTTCTGTGAAGCAAATGGTGACAATTTCACCAAGTCTCAAAGTGTGTTACTTCCTTTGTTTCACTGCTGTGTAATGGCTGGGAGGGGTTGTGCTGCAAGAACACTTCAAGTAAACTTCAAAGGCTCAGGGGTCTCAGGAGTCAAATGATCACTAATGATCACTAATCGAGGCTTTTTTCCTCGGAGGAGGTGCCAAGCTTTACCACTCTTCTCACCTAAAAGGAATCCATGATTCAGCAACTAAACAGTTCTAGAAAAGTGCACAGAAAGGTGCTGACAAAGACACAGACAGGCTGATTTAGAGTTTGGGAAACAGGATGGTCCACCACAAATGCGATGGAGTACTCCACCCGCCAAGGGTCAGGACAACTACCAGCTTTCCGTTGGTCAAGTGCCCATTGGCTCCATCACAGGAAGCTTTCTCCAATGTCCTGATGAGGTAGTGGCCATCAAAGGAGGAATATTACACCAACCACCCTATTAATGGTAGAATGTGTCATGTCTTTTGTTTTCTGTCGCTCGCCGCCAGGTAAAACCTGGCGGCTTGGGACAGAAAAAAAATCAAATAATGCCCCTCTCACCCCACACTGAAAGCAAAAAACTCCCTGGCTATGGGGGGTGGGGGGGGGTAGGTTGTTTGGATTCTATTCTTCTTTTAAAACACATATCCTTTCAGAAGGTTTGGTGGAAGTAATGGCAGCCATCTCCCAATTTTTTGTATCTTTACAGGCACTGCTATGATGGCATTTCCTTTCAAGGTACAGAGATCAATGTTGGCTCAGTTTGGTGGACCATAGTCCACCAGGATGACGGACGTAATGGCCGTCATCAACCTGATGGACTGTACTTCTTCAGTCAACCTTTAAATCCGAACCAGAATTTTCAAATAATTAACAAGATTCACCAAACCAATGGCAGCAATGAAAACAAATGACTTACTGAAGAGGAAAAACTGAGACAAAAATTATCAGTACAGGGGTAACAGCTCTGTTACAAAAAGAATGTGAAAGAATCAGAAACTACTGCAGCAGCTTAACATAGAAGTGTGAAAGTACGAGAAGCCAAAAGAGGAATACAAGCAGAGGTGCACTACTTGTTCTTCAAGGACTCAACATGTATGTGTCACTCACCACTATTAAAGAGTCTGCAGCCTTCTGCTGTAGTAATGCTGGGTTAGATTATATACAAGATAACAAATTGCCTGCCATTCATTATAAGGGTATTGCAAGTCACCAAGGAGTACAACATCCTTATAATGTATGGCAGGGGGAACTTTAGTTCTTGCAATAGATGGTCACAACATCATCCTTCCCACAAACTCTGCAAATTATTTGTTACTTACACTTTATGTGCGATTGCTGACGTGAAGATTAAAAAGCAGAATATAGTGTGAAATTAAACACATGAAAAAGAAAGAGCAAAGTTAATAATTTGTTGCAAAATGAGTTAGTTTAGAGTAAATTAGAGTAGAACAATGCTGAGACTCAGAATATTTAGAATGCTGAGAGGTTCCATTTTTCCTGTAAGGACCTTTAGTGTGCAAAACATCATCATATTGCTGTACACATTTCACTTCTGCTCACCACTGTTTGTCTTATTAAACAGACCATATGACGAAAAAGCCAGTTCATCTTTACCTTCTTTAAACCAGCTATAATTGTGCTCAGTGACCTACTG
This sequence comes from Pleurodeles waltl, assembly GCF_031143425.1. Taxonomy (NCBI): domain Eukaryota; kingdom Metazoa; phylum Chordata; class Amphibia; order Caudata; family Salamandridae; genus Pleurodeles; species Pleurodeles waltl. The sequence goes on along the minus strand of NC_090446.1, from coordinate 96,172,893 downwards.
ATGTTGGCACTAGTGGCAGGCACTATGGCTTCAGAAGTTAAATGTAAAAAGGTATCACAGTAAAGCAACGACATTATTTCATTATTATAGGTACCGGAAGACATCACAAATAAATTAGGGACAGGTTTTTATTAAGGATTGAAGGCTCAATCCATTTTATTGCTTTATAGATTATATATCAATGGCTGCTTTTGTGTAAGTTTACCAGCAGCCTGAGGACAGGCAAAGGGCTTCCTAAAGATCTGCTTACCAAACCACACTTATCAACTAAAAGTTTTCAATTCAATTATCTCAAGATTTAAGTTCCCATTTATATGTGAAAGTGTGCCTACCCGTCTCTGGTTTAGTAAAGCCGATTCTCTACGTAAGCCAAGTGGTGACCCACCCACCACATTTAGAGATCCGTAGCATCACCCCCCCTGCCAGCAGCAGCAGCTTCAAAACGTTTACAAGAAAACAATAATAAACTGTGTTTATTATCGTTTTCTTGTAAAAGGGCCGGGGCTATGGGGCTGTGACGGAGACGATGGGGAGTGCACAGCACTACCCCTCAGTGTGTCACGTAGGTTCTCATTAGAGTAATGAGGCTACTGGATTTAGGTGGTAGAATCGCTCGGCTTGTGGGTACTGAGTACAATTCCACACTAGGTGACACCTGTCGGCCTAATCCAGAGTTTCCAGCTAACTAGCAGCACCTCATTTCTGACCGAGATGATTGTGGCAACCGGGCTCATGGTAAGATTGACCCCCCAGGGAATCGTGGTACATCAGATCTCATCCCTTTCTCTCAAGATCTCACTCAGGCGAAGACAATGAAGGCAGAATATATGTCAATAGGCATTTATTAGAACATCTGCATCTTAGATAAAAGCATATGCATAGCAAGAATGAGGATTATAAAACACAATAGCATGTGACTAGAAGTGTAAAACACAAAAACAGTCCTACCATGCTGTCTAAACAGGGGAGTGGATCTATAACCCCTCACCTACGCTAAGTATGAGCACAGCATACGAAGCCTAATCTGCCCTTCGGGTTTCCCCCTGGGAGAACATCATCCCTCATACCTGAAGAAAAGGCCTGAAGTCTAAAAAGACACCGTCCCCATCTGGATCAGGGCTCGGTCGTCTAAGCAAGTAGCTATAGCGAAGCTTGCAGCAATCAGCATACAGTCATGGTCTCGGGCCGGCCAAACACACATGCGCACAGTTCTTCTCTCCAGACTGGGAATGTGTTGCTGGGCTGGAGGAAGCAGGCACAGGCTCCCAGTCTGCCTGGGAGCACCCTGGCTGGGCACTCCCAGCCAATCCTAATGCTGCTCTAAACCGCGTCAGGATTGGCCACAGGGCAGGCTTCTAGCCTGTGCCTGCAAATGCGAGATGGAGCGGCAGGAGCGTGGAAAAAAGGTAAGTTTTTTTTTTATTATTACATTTTTTGTTGGTTCTCCCCCCACACCCCTGTCCCTCGTCCCTCGCCACGTGCTGCCCCGCCCACTTTCCCTCCAGTGACCTGCGCCTGGTCTTGTTTGTTTCTAAGAATCAAATTAAATGACCCTGAGCTGCACGGAATGTTCTCAGTGCACATGGTTAGCATTTGTGCCTTTCCCTGCCCAAACTTGCTGTGCTTTATATGGTGGAGGTGGCAGGAAAAATCAGTAGCGGGCCATCCAGTCCTATAAATAAATCCACAAACTGTAACATAAAGAATGTGATCTACACCATTGTATGCTCATTCAATCTTATGTACCTTGGCAAAACTAACTAAGAAAGAAGAGCCCTCACCGTGGAATATAAATCAAGAACCTGATATAAGATAAAACAGCATCCCACTCGTTTCCCATTTTTTGGAACACAAACATGAGAAAACTGAAATTAAGAAAATGATAGAAGAAACAGTGAAACAAGACAAACATGGCTATGTGGAACACCTGCTATTAAGAAGAGGGGCCCACATGATCCTGAGGCTAGAACTTCAGATAAGGGATTAAATGAGACAACAGAGATTCAAAACATATAACTTAACAGCAAAAGAAACGTTGCTCCCAGCAATAGCACCTAATTTCACAGTATGGTCCAACAATGGGTACCATGATACTTCAGGAATATCCTTTATGTTTGAAACTAAAATATTTCCGTGACCCTTGTTTCAAACAACTTGACAAAAAATCAATCCAGTACTAATAAGTCTACTTTCAGAGATGGGCATCTCATTGGAAAGGTGTTAACCAACTACATGTGGACAACTTCTGATTCAAACAGCAAGGAATCATGTAAGGTTAAAATTGAATAAAACTTTTAAGGCATGGGTACTCACAAACATTTTCACAGGGTCCACAAAGTTTGGTCTGTGGTGTGACCGAGGGCCGCACTGATGCTAGCTGCGTGGCGATCAAAGGGAGGAGGGGGCTCTGGATTGGGAGGGGTTGTGGCATTATGGTGGGTGTAGGGGGCAGCAAAACATATAGATCTAGTGGGTGAGTCGCTCAATGTGAAACCAGAAAAAGTGGCGTTAATACCAGCTTCCCCACTTTGCCAAATTGTGTGATCCTAGGCAATTGTTTTATTTCACGTTCCCTTCACTTACTTCATTATTGTATATAGGAGGACTTCACAATGCATGACTTCAGTATGTGCGCTGTGCGAACCCTTATCCTGTGTTTGATTTAATAAACTATGAAGTTGTTCATGTATAATAGCAAACCATGCCAATAAAAGAGTGCAGGTAACTGACCTGCCCCTTAATTCACTATTGGCATTGTTATCAAGGTGGGGGTAAGAATGAATGTTTCTGAATTTATGTTTGGAATTTATTGTTCTTAAAAAAAAATACTTTTCCATGCACTGATATAATCTGATGTAGTAAAATGAAATGGCCCTGCGTGTAAATGAAATACACTTTTTGAATTTTTAAGAACCCTTATCATAGTTGCAGACATTTGCTGCAAGGTTTCTTAAAAAAATGAAAGTGTTCCTGCAGTTAAGCGGTTCAGGACAAATTCCTTACTTCCTTTCTTTATCTTGAATAGTGTTTAAATTAAGTATTGCCTGTTAAGTCGAGTAAACAGCAGCCTAGTGCTACTACTGCCCTGGGGGCCGCATGTAAAGGTCAAAAGGGCCGTACGTGGCCCCATGGCCGTACTTTGAGTATTACTGGTTTAAGGAGTATATTGGTCAACAAAGAAAAAATTATCACAAGAAAAAAATCCCACCAAGGGTACCTAAGGATCTCAGTGAAGGTAAGCTTAATGCAAGTCCAACAAAAATAGAGATTTATATGAATTTCCAGTTCTGACAACTAATCCATGTCTTGATATTGACTGCTATATCCTTATTACTTTCTGGCCTATGTCCAGCATCGAATGCAACAATTTTTTTTATGACCATACAGATAGTTTTGGCATAATATAACATTTGAAAGGCAGCAAATCTGGAAAAATGAGACCCTTCAAACAAACCATCACATCTATCATTGAATCAATAGAATTAAGACGTCTTTGGAATCGATTGACCCATCCTTGACCAGCATCTCCATCTCCTTGGATCTCTGAAACAACAAGCATCCTTGCATATCAACCTAACTACTCCAAGACGTCCCTCAGTGTTTTGCCACAACAAAAAAGGGACAAGAAGCAAAAGCCACAGCACTCAAGTGATTCTAAACTTTTTTGTACCTTCTTATGATAGTATCTACTTATGATTCTATAATGTATGTAAAAGTTATGACATATGCAGGAGAGCAACGTTGCTGACTGTATAGGCATTCACTGGTTTGCCTGGGCCTAGAACGGAGGTGCACCTTTTTGCAAAGCCACTGCTATGTAAAGACTTAGGGCCTGATTTTTACTTTTTTTGTGCCGCGTTTGCGTCATTTTTTGACACAAACGTACAAAATTCAATTATATTTTATGTGTTTGCAATGTTTTTGCGTCACAAAATGATGAAAATGAGGCGCTAAAAAAGTATAAATCAGGCCCTTAGTGTGTCTACACCTTCAAAACGGGAAGAGGGGCTGAGGCGAGAGGGGGGCTCCTAGAGCAGGACTTATGAGTGCAGGGTTGCTAGTAACCTGTTCCATGTAGATGGACTCTTCTGCCACAGAGGTGAAGATATCCATATGGTGATATAGATGATTATCAGCCTGTAACTAAAACATTAGATGTTGCAGCACTTCAACTCATTGTGAGAAATTGCGTTTCTGGTTAAGGGGGGTAAAACCCTTCTCAAGCAGCAGCCACAATCCTTGTCAGGGTGATGTCACAAGCAAAGACGACACTAACCTGTGCTCACCTTCTGGTAGCTTGGCACAGGGCAGGCAGGCTTAACTTAGGGGCAATGTATAAAGTAATAATTATACAGCGCTTCAGCAATAGAAACAAGAAAACATTATTTCCTGTTGGCATAGTTAAATCTAATGTTGTTCTAATGTCTCACTCCCTGTTGTCTGTGTCGCTAGGTGATGATTATGTTTAATGTAAGAGTGGAAGAAGGACAGTGCATGACCATCAGCAGAGGCACAAAATTGCTTCTCAACAATTGGTTGTGAACCGTGTTTAGTGTATGTGTGAGATACACGTGGTGTGCATCCTCCCATAAAGAACTTTGCATAGCATTTCTATACACCAAACACAGCACTCAGAATTTACATGTAGTGTTTAATTCATGTGTGTAAGAGGCATGTTCATGGTTTCCAGAATGCCCACTTTACACGCACACAATAATAATTTCCTTAAACCCCATTTAGGCACACACTTTAAATAATAAACAACCTGCCTATGCGAATAATTACAGTTGTGTTATCAACTTCAATAGTATCCTAAATTGTCTATTCTGCCAGTTTCCTTAATGTTTCAGTCCTTACATTAGCTAGTACCATCGTGCCCAGGCCAGTAGGCACATATAGTTGATGCCCCGGATGTCCTTTTATGCACTCATGCTTCATTCTGCATGCATGTCTAATTTTCATATTGAATATTTTTAATATTGAGCTATGCTAAGTTGTTTGCACATTATAAACAGTTTTCATGGTGCCAGGCCAGTATGCACAAATTGCAGATCTTCTGAATGCCCTGTATGCACACATCAGATACCACCGTGCTCCATTCGATACGCATTTCTAGTTTCCATTATGTTACAATATTCACATTCTCCAGCTTGAACCATCTCAGAGTAGTTAACAGTTTTCATAATCTCCAAACAGAATCACAATACACTTATTCAGAATACCTAGTGTGGTCATAATATTCCATAAAGCCTCAGTATGCCCACGTTTCTAGTTTCCACCCCCCCCCCCCCCCCAGCATGCCTGCATTGCAGATTACATAACATAATGTATGACAACTTTATAGATTTCTATCTTGCTATGAATTATAAAAATATCTTGTTACCAAATGTCCCAGTTCACCTACATTGCCTCTTTCTTTAATGGTCCTGTGGCACAGTTTACTCACTGATTAATAGCCCCCTTGCATGCTCATGTTACTAGTTTCTATAAGGGCAGGATAGCCGTGCTATAGCCCAAACTAAAGAGACCCCACAACCCCATTACACTTCCAACAATTCTCAGCACTCAGCCTCCCAGTCTGTATTCTGGAACCCTCCCTCTTTACGAAGGGTCCTCTAGAACTGCACCTTATGGGTGTAGTTGGGGAATATGCAATATTGTCATTCTCACATTTCAAAGTTCCTGTCTTCCGAACTGCAAGTGTCACCTTCTCAGCCACATGGTGAAGGTCCACATGCAGAAGGCCGACCTCTATTGCAAACGTGTCAATCATCCTTCCAAGACAGTACGGGAACCCTGAATCGCCTCGAGGAGAGCAGCTCTCGATGGTTCCCCCTTTGCGCCAGGGGCCAGGTGCTCCATTTGGCGCATACTACACGTGGAAAGCCCAGTGGCAGAGCATATTATGTCATTGTGTCGTTTTGTTGTCTCTTGGGAGCCTTGTCCTTCCCCATGACTGACACCAGGGGCAGCAGGACCCGGATCCTGCAGTGCCCTGTCACCCAACTCGATAGCAGCGACCTCGGCAGTCACTGTCATCTCCATCCCTGTTGCACTCCCGACACTCAGCCACAAGTCCGGTCCCAAGCCGGTTTCAAGCAGTGCAGCACAAACTCCACTTCCCCAATGTAGTCCATGGCCTTCTGAAGGCACCACCACATCCATGGCTTCTCTCTGCCACCCCAGTGCAGGGATTAAGCTGTAGCAACCTGGCCCAGAGTGGTCGACCCCCCACATGCACTTGTACACAGTCTGGGTCCCCCACCCTTTTGATCAGCGTTGTTATTTTAATGTGTTTGTTGTCTTTGTTCTAGGCACAGTTCTTTTTGTTTAATCACTCCATTGCTCCAGGTGCATCATCTTCATTGTGTTCAAGTATTTATTTTCTGGGCTTTCCCTTTGGAATGCATTGTTCAGGAATGCCCAAGATGTGTGAAGTGGTCTTGCCCTGCTGCCCGACTGGTTAGTCTCAGGCTGTCTCACATTGCCACAAACTATCAGATGTCTCCTGCCGCAGGATACACACTCCTATCTGGAAGCTGTTGTAAGCTGTTGCAATACTCTGCCTCCTCCTCCTTAGCACCAGTGCTGCCAATGGTCTCTGCATGGTTTATACAAGGCTGCCCAAGCTGCTTTCACCCTTGCAAAGATCGGGGATGGAGTGCTGATTTTAGCCCCATCTGCAGCTCGGGACCTCAAATGTTCATGCCTCCCAAGAGGGTACTCTTCCTGTGCCGCTGTCGCTGTAGCAGTCAAGCACAGGCTGCTGTGTCTCTTTAGCCACCCTGTGCCTCCGTTAGATGTTAGGCTGCCTCCCTTATCAGCAAGTTCCTCACATTCAGGCATGTGCTTCAAGGCAGCATTCTCAGGCCGCCCGCTGCCTCCGCATGCAGCGCAGTAAGCCATGCAGCAGCCGCATCACACTTGGCTCCCCCGGCTGGCTCGCCCGATGGTCTTTTTCTGCTGTGCTATACACAGCCCAAATGACTCAGATTCATTCACCCCGGTGACCCCGAAGATGGGTTCCAGACTCTCTACGCCATTTAGCCCTGGTGTGGTGTCTCCCAGGAATAGCCCCCCCCCCCCACAGCACAAAGTGTCATGATGGGCAGCCAGCCTACCAAAGCAGTCCACCGGGCCTTCCTTCAGGTGGGTGGGTCCCAGGGGATATCTCTGCTGCCACATAGCCGTTAGAGTCAGTGGCCGATTCATTACTCACAGTCTTCAGAACTCACACTGTAGTTGACCAACAGGGAGAAGGGCACTCCAGGATTCTCTATCACTGAGCACTAAGATGAACATGCACGCATATGGGGAGGATCATGACGAATAAGTGACTGGGGGCCCAGAACTCAGGCTTAAAGCATCGGAACGGCCATTTTGCCTGGCCATGCACCTCTCCCCAGGGTGCATTGTTATAAAAAGCAGGGACAGTATAATATATATTTTATATACCCTTCTAAGGAAAAACAGTCATGGTTGTTTTTCCCTACTGTAGTGCTGCATGTCCCGTAGGCTACCATGGGAAGACTTCATTAAACTTAATAAAGTCTAACTTATGATTGGAGCCAGCTAGTAATCTCATTCTAAGTATCAAAATATTATGGTAAAATACATCCAGCAACTTGCCAAGGAAGGATTTCTTATAACTATTACAGTACGTAGTTCTTGAACTTACTATCTTGAAGTTCCTTAAAGCAGCCCCATAGCAGCCTCTTCTGGTTGGTCATTCTTTTATAGTCTGAGCACAGCTGCTCCCTGAGCAGGTGTGAAGAGGCATGGGGCTGAAAAATACACCCATTTGGAGGGAGGAGATTTGCTTCCTGGAAAAGCCAGGGAAAGTATGGAGGCTGGGGATTTAAGCGGGACTTCAAAGGCATGAGAACAGATGTCACAGGACCCAGACCAGCCTCCAGCTATTTGATCCCCAGCTAGACGTGAGCCCCCTAATTAGGATAGGGAAGGGGTGGGAAGGGGAGTGTAGTCAGATATTAGCCACACCTCTAGGTTGGGTTACACATACAGACACACACACCAAGGAGATCATTTCCCAATTTTGATTTTTTCCAAAACAGTGCATTCTGGTTCACAAGTAAGCCGCACTTACCAAGAAGTGGTCATAGCAGAGGAAGGTAACTTTACCCCTGTTGGTTTGGGTGTCTCCCACTCTTGCCAGCCCAGAATGGAGAGTAAATGTCGGAGAGCTGCAGGAGCTCTTCAGATCACTGCCTGGTACATCAGAAGAAGGACTTGCCTGCTGGACTCTTGGACTGCACCAAAGAAAGCTTGCACTCAGAAAGACTACACCTGCTGCAAGCACAAGGCTCCACAATGAAAGGACTGTGGTTGACTCAAAAGAAAAGAAGTGGACACCCTGATCAGCAACAGGTACAACAGAGATGAAAGAAGTCACCTGCAAAGCCAAAGAGAGGATTACCCATCTGACCAGCTGCAACTGTATTTTTCCAGATCGGTGCAGGTGCATTGTAGGAAATTGAGTCCTAGCCCCTAACAGCTGCTCTGTGCCACTTTACTATAAGTATAGACCTAAATCCAAGGAAAACTTTAGACCAGGACCTACCCCTAACCTATCTGACCCACACTCAGTCGTGTCGACCTAAAACTTTGCCTTTGTCCTGGTCCAGCACGACCAGATACCTGCAAGTGAGCTTTAAGCTTTTTTGGAGCTAAAATGCAATTTTTTTTATTTAATCTTTAAAAATTAATGTCTCTGTTTCTTTTCATTGGATTTTTGTCATTTTAGTGTCATTTTAAAGCTAAAATATATTCCCTATTTTTATAAATTGGTGGTAGATATGGTCAACGTAATTCATAACACACACACCGCTGATTCATCCAGTCGTGCACATGCAGCAGCACACACATAATACCGGTACACACAATCCAAAGCAAAGGACTCAGCTGTTGAAGTTTTACAAACACTTAAAACAGACGAGGTCAGTAAGCCATTTGCGGATTTCACTCTGTGCATAAAGAGGTCTGTCATTATAAGTCAAAACTGTGACACTGCTGTTAGTTTAGAGCAATCTAGTGAGCTAGTGTAGCCGTGCTGATCTATGGTGGGCACCCATGGTACAACCATATCCCCTGCAATCGATAACTACTACAATAGCGGACATGCCTGGTGATCATTTGATCTAAGACCAAAAACGAGAGGTCATAACACCATAGGCACATTTTGTTGGTAATTCATGGAATGGGTGCTTGCAAAATCATGTTGGGGATCTTCCCATCCAAACAGTTTCTCACATACTGATTCTCATAGTTTCCATGCCCTGTCTCTATGTGGTGGTCTGAGAGCTGACTTGAGCACTGATAGAGTCCACACCGCCTCCACAACAGGAGCCTACTTCTCCTCCAATGGTGGCAGCAAGTCAGCTCAGGCTGGACTGTTTCAGATGGAGGAGGGTCAAGGCTGATTTGCATATGGCTGGGTCCAAACTGAGGTAGCGTGGTGGGCAAAAAACGATGGGTTGGAACATAACCTCAAGTAATTACTAGTGGTTAGACAGATTGCAAGAAATCTTCCCATCACCCTTTGTGTGTTTGATGTACCACCCTAAGTGGCAAGGGTATACTCCGAAAAGTGTCCTGTGCTCACTGTGCGGCTTGAATTAAGCTATTCCCCAGCTGAAGAGCCCCATTGAGGGTGAAACCAGCCTTGGATAAGCTTGTGTTCTGGTACAGGGAAATCCTGGACTGGCAGTTCAGGCTGGACTCTCCCTATTGGAGCAGGGTCAAGGCTGATTTACATATGGCTGGGTCTAAACAGAGGTGGCATGGTGACCAGAATATGATGGACTGGAATGTGGCCTTGAGTGATTGCCATTGGCTGAGATTGATTCATGCATTCCATACATCACCTTATCGTTCTTTCGGCTACTCAGCTTTCCTGTTTGCAGCACATTCATTAATTCAGAAATACTTATAGGTAAATGTTAAGTATGTGCAGCTTTGGCAAATGTAATCACACAAAAACAGCCGCGCATCCCTGCTGTGTGCGAACATGCACAGACATGATAAAGCCCCTTTTTCTCCCACTGGAAACGCGCATTATTTGTCTGGTGGATTTTAAAAACTACTCCTTTAGAAGATAAATGCCAGAGATCACACAAATTGTTCTGGAATTAATTACTAGACTGATTCAAACTGATTATATTCATTATCTTAGAGATCCAAATTGATTAGAGCTGGTTTTTCAGATTAGTACTCCATAAGCGATGGCGAATGCTGTATGGTTGACCTGTTTGAAAGCACCTTCTTTTCTAAATAAGGTAATGGACCAGACCTCTGGTGATTATTCTAAAATCCTATGAAGTAATGCACTGTTTGAAGCTACTAAAAAGTAGGAGTTAACAATGAACAGGTTAAACCTTTCTTAGGTAGAATAAATTGGCATTTAGAGGCCATAAAACTTGCCAAAAAGTGCAATAACTGAAAAGTTTGACCTCAAAATGTGGCACACTTGAGAAAAAGTAGCTACTCTATCAGTTAAAAAAATTAAATCAATACAAATCGATGTTACATATAGAAGTGATAGACCATCAGTCTTACTACCATGCCACAGATTGTTAAATGTCAGCATAAAACACATATTCATGTCACTTGTGACATCTTTAATAGCTCTTGCCTTTCTGGTGGCTTTGCAGTCTGGGACTGATCCCATCAGAACAGAAATATTGGCTTGCTACTGCCAGACCACTAAGTGATGTAAAAAAAAGCACTATTGGTTTCAGAAGTCACAAATGCGTGAATACCTATACTCATCCTAGTGAAGTGTGACCAAGATGGCGACCGCATCGGAGGATCCTTAGAGAGCTCAGCACTGGGCCCGACAGATATCCTGTTACTATTGGCGGACGGGTCCCATAAGTGATGTGTGAAGTCCCGCTATCTCCAGCCAAGCTTGGACGGTGTTCAGGCAGCTGCAACAGAGCCGCACAAACCACTACAGGGCCCACCTGACCTGATGCCACAGGCGCCACGTGGACCACGGTAATGGCCCACGACTGCAACAACGATCGGCAGAGCCCAGGGGTGCCAGTGAGGGCCCGCTGCTAGCTGTGCTGCTAAGACCCAGCCCGCTGCGAGCCAACGGGTGTTTCGGGGTGACCGAGAACCGTGGGTGCACTACAGGGAGTGACGAGCTATTGTGGACCTGAATGCCGGCTGTTCGAGCCGGAACACCGCACGAGCTGCGGGTGGCAACGACTGCTGTGAAGGAGCAACGTCTCCCTCAGGTGGTTAGTACGCGCCCATTGGCACCTATGGAATGAGTGGTTACTGAGAGTGACATATTTTATACCGCTCTTGGCAGCCATTGTGTATTGCTGCCACAAACATAACGTGCGGTCTGTGAGGTGCCTGGGGCCTTTGTATGAGACTCCGACGTGGGTATACAGCGAGCCGCTTGGGTGGCCAGTAGCACATTAAGGCTGATGAACTGAATGCAGCCAAGGGATCCCTCATGGAGTTCTGCTGCCTTTTATAGTAGAAGTGGTTGCCTCACCCAGAGAATCCTCCTAGAGAGTGGGACATGGTAAAGTCGGTGGTGACACGACAGGAGTGAACAGTTACACACTTGCAGTCAATTGTTGGCCATCCTGCAACACGGACTTGTCTCTGCTGCATTGTGATTGGCATATCTAGGAGGACTGCTGCCTCACAAGCCCCGGAAGCCAGACGGGACATCTTCAATAATTTAGCGGAACTGCAAGACAGAGCTAACCCATTGACGCACTCATGACGGAGTGACGAGCCATTTTGCTGACGACATAGTAGTGCAGGCACAGACTCGCTCACCTATTTCCTCCCTCTGAAAGGACATGGGGAAATCACGACCTGCCAGAACAGATATCTGCTTCACATCGCAGGGCAGAGGATGCAGAAGGATGATCGGGATGTAATAACATTCACTTTATTGGCTTTCCGGAACACTCAGAGCTTCCCTGTGCTGAACTGTTCTTAGAGGAGTGGCTCCTGCACACCGTGTTGAAATATAAAACACCTCCTCTGTTCTCCATAGAAAGGGCCCACCTCATCACGGGATGACCTCCCAAAGCGGGGGCACCACTGTGTCCTCTCATTGCCCGGTTACTGAACTTTCGCAACCGTGATCTCATCCTTCAACTGTTCCGCACTAAGGGACCATGGCACTTTGAGAATACCACGATTTCTGCCTACCCGGGCTACACCTTGGAGGTGCAACACAGACGTGGCTCTTACACGAAAGTTAAACAACGGTTATGCGAACTACAGATCAAATATGTGCTCCTCTTCCCAGCACAGCTTAAAGTCATGGACAATGAGAAGACACACGTTTTTCAAACACCAGAAGATGTGTGGACTTGGCTGCATGCCAAGGGCCTCGCTGCAACACCTAGGAAGGAGGGGGAAACGGACCCGTGGGTGACACCTAAACCACGACGACATCACAGAAAACCCCCTAGGTCCCATCCCATTCGTGATCAAGCAGCTGCAGAGCAGGCTTGGGCAGTTGAAGCAGTGACACAACATCAGTCCAACTCATTCACCGCCCTTCGATCGGACCCTCAAATGAACTTCTGGATCCAAGACTTGTGAATCGGAGGCCTTTTCGGTCTGCAGCAATGTGGCCCCCAAGTCACCCCGGCTCAGTAGACATCATTTGATTTTGTATTTCTAATATAACCTGTACTGCTGACCAGTGGCTGCTGCTTACATGGTACCTCTCAGTTGCGAATATGGCTTCTTTATTGATACTGACTTATTTAAGGGCCTTTTCCATACTAAGTTCTGTGCTCTAGCCCGGTGCACCAGAACGCACGTGCAAGTCACGCCCCTACGCTATGCCTTCTTGGACATGTTATTCATTGAGTTATCATTGCAATTGTTATTTTACGCATGCTTATGTGTATTGGGTGGTATACTGCATGGTTTCGGCCTTGGGGGGATTGTTGATGCAGTTGGGGTTTTCCTCGATTTACATGCTTGATTTATGATTTTTTGCACCATATTGTTGTGTACAGAATTGTTGCTCTGCACATGGGACACTAACACACTAACATTGTGGATGATTATGAGAGGTATCTATTGTGTGGGATGGGGGACTATGAGTATCAGGGTATGACTGCGGATATTCTCTTTCTCTTAATGCATTGGCTATGTCACCTACCACGCCTTCATTGACACACACTCTGCAATATAGAGTGTTGACTTGGAATGTGCGGTGCATGGCATCCCTCACTGAGCGCCATAGGGTGTACTCATATCTTAAGCGCCGTAAGGTTCACATTGCCATCCTTCAGGAGACGCATCTCACGGCCATGGAGCTGGATCGATTGCGATCTAGGTGGCATGGACAAACATATGGCACTATTACATCTGCCTACGCCAGAGGGGTTCTCATATGGGTGTCTCAGGGACTCCCCTTTGCCCTAACTAATCAAAAAATAGATTTAGAAGGCCTGTATGTCATTCTGATGGGTTGGCTAGATGGAACACCCATTAATCTAGCTGCAATATATGCCCCTAATGTGATTCAAACACTCTTCCAAGACTCGCTAACACGTGTACTTTTTCGGGACCCACTAACTCCAACGATATGGGGCGGAGACTTTAATTGCACACTAGACTTGCATTTAAACTGTTGCCACCCTCCACTTCCCTCTGCTACAAGTAACCGCATCTTCCATCACTTTAGGACATGGAGCATCCATATGGATCTTAGTGATGTATGGCGCCTGGGTCCCCTGCAAGAACATGAGTACTCGTTCTACTCACCCATTCATGACAAACTTTTCAGCACCATTCACACTGGGCCCCTTCTAGACCAGTCGGAATACCTAGCACAGACATACTCGTACTATAATCCATTGGTGGCAGTTCTGTCCTGGGTATCACCACGACCCACCATCACCAATTGGCGCCTCCAAGCGGAGGCTCTTTTCGACCCTCCATTCCGTGACGCACTATCGTAGTGCATCCAACAATTTTTTTAAATGAATGCTGGTCAGCCTCTTCTCGTGCCGTAGAGTGGGATGCCCATAAGGTGGTGATTCGGGGGCACTGTAAGGCAACTACTTGGGGGGGTCCGTCGACAATTGCTACATGATCTCTCTGTGGTGGAACAAGATCTACGTCAGGCAGAAGTACAAGCTGCGGGGCCCTTTGTGCCACCCTCATGGCTCCGACAGTTCCGTACCCTCCGAGGGGAGGCGGAATCTGCCCTGAGCTATCATGACTATCGCACACAAACGGCTTTACAACATGCACAGGGAGATCGCTCGGGCAGGTTGCTTGCCTGGCTTCTCCTAGGTGAACTCCGCAGTACACTGGCTATGTCAATTAGTCTAGCTGGTGGCACAATAGCTACTTCACAACTAGCTTTTAATGAAGCCTTCCGCGATGATTACTGGAAGCTCTATGAGAAACTGACTATCCCAAATCTGCGCTATATGCAAGAATTCATAAGAGGAGTATCCCTACCTAGCCTCACTACTACCAAATGGAATGCTCTAGAGGAACGCATTCAGCTTGATGAGATTAAGGAAGCCATTTCGCAAATTGCTCATAACAAAATGCCGGGTGCAGATGGCCCACCAATTGAATATTATGCCACTTACTCAACTGCTACCATGGCGTGACTTTTGGAAGTCTTTCGGGAGGCATTCGAGCACGGCCGCCTACCGGAATCCTTACGTAAAGCACTCATAGTGGTGCTACCTAAACCGGGGAGCGATCCACTGGATGGTAGGTCATACCGTCCCCTCTCCTTGCTCATTTTGGATTGCAAGATATTGGGAAAAGTATTGGCAAACCGAAGATTCCCTATACTGCAAACATTAGTCCACCATGATCAATCAGGCTTCATTCCAGGCCGCACTACTTTTCTCAATATACGACGCCTATTGCATATCATTCTTATTACCCCACCTGATGACCCACACCAAGTTGCAGTTTCCTTAAACATAGAAAAAGCCTTTGACACCCTGGGATGGGAGTTTCTCTTTGCGAGTCTCGAGTACATGGGATTCAGAACAAGACTCCTCAGATGGATTAACACGTTGTACATGTTACCACTGGCCAGGGTGAAGACAGGCAAGGTGATTTCTAATTGTTTTGATATTCAGCAGGGGATGCATCAGGGATGCCCGCTCTTGCCACTCCTCTTTGCCTTGGCCATGGAACCTCTTACCTGTTATCTGCAGGCTTGTGCTGAAGCCTGGGGTAAACAAGACACACAGCGATTTCACATTGTGTCTCTCTACGCCAATAAGACGTATGAGCCACACTTACGGAGCTTGAACAGCTCCTAGAGACCTTCGATGAGATTTCGGGTCACCGGGTTAACTGCCCCAAATCATGCATGTCCCATGGCCCCATGCTCTCCCGCCAACAGAATGATTGCGGCTGACTCCTATTTGCAGTGGAAATATGACACCTTCAAGTACTTAGGAGTTAACGTTTATCAAGAGACGCCTGACCTCCTTGATGGTAACTTGTACAAGGCAGTTGAAAATATCCGTAACTCCCTTACTTTCTAGCAATCTCTACCACTATCGCTGATTGGCTGTGTGACGATATCCGAGATGTTAATCCTACCCAGACTGTTGTATCTATTCTCAGCATTACCTGTAGTGGTACTGTGCGCCTTCTTCAGGACGCTTGATGGCCTACTCCTGAACTTGATTTGGGGTGATGGATGCCGCAGGGTAGCCTTGTCTAAACTCCAGAGGCCACTGACATAGGGTGGGTTGGATGCCCCGAACATTGAGCTATATTATTCAGCGGCACTGCTACGATGACCTGGTTAATCTCACCAGCACACCTGGAAACACAAGCTATACAAGCCTGGTTAGGGACTATAGTGGTGTACACTTGGCTACCAGACACTGGTAGCCCTCGCAACACTATGGCACAACTAATGAAAATAGCCCACAGATGTTGGCATTGTTTGATACATCTCAAGGGCCCACACATACCTTACTCACCAGAGATCTCCATTTGGGAGATACCTGGGATAATACAGAAAACACATGCCCACAATCGCTCCCAATGGACTGAACAAGGGATTACCCGGCTTGGGCATTTATTCTCAGAAGGTACGCTCAGGCCATTTCAGGACATCAACATTGTGTACGATATTTGAACCAGGACAATTTCTCACTTATTATGTTATACTACAGGTCATGCGCAGCCTCTGGGGAGTAGTGGACACTGAACCACCCACATCTCATGCATTACATGGTATCTTGCTAACCAAGAGCCCTCAACACATTATTACCACTTTATATACCACATTACATATACCTGCAGTCAATCTCCTACAGACTGCGCGTGGGAGGTGGAACGTGGCGTTGCTGCAGGCACTCAGTGATGCGAAATGGTTTTACAGACTGTAAAAGGGATATCCCGAAATGCTAGATTCAGATTCACACAATTCAGTTATATACATCATGCATATTTAGACCCCCATCGCATCCAGCGCATGTATTCTACACACAACCCGGGTTCCCCTGCTGTACTTTACCCTTAGCTGGATTTTATCATATGGTGTGGGAATGCCCGGTGTTCCAAACCACCGGGCACATGATCACGGCGATAGAATCAGACCTGACCAACCACCCCATACCTGTGACACCTACCTCTTGTCTCTTGGGCATTCACCCCCGAAGAAGGGGATAAATACCTTCACAGGTTTATTGATTAAGCCTTTGTACTATTTAAATGCGGAATTGCTATGGCATGGAAATCTTCTACCCCTCTGGCCATATCCCAATGGTTAAAAGATCTGTTAACTTGGGCCAAAGCCGAAGCACATCATTTTCATTGGCTTTGAACTCAAGGTATTATATGTATGGGTGGGGAATGTTGGGAACCACTAGTACTTAACGTGGAAGCCAAGAATGATTTACATCCACCTTGAGCTGTGAGTCACATACCAATATGTGTATTGCTATGCCCCAGGCTTATATATCTAGATGTCTAAAATGTAGTTCTCCACTACATACACCTTTCCCTGGATGCTCAGCACTGAACTGAAAACAGCACTCACTTCATCCCAACGCAACATATATAGTCCCACAAACGCATTGTATGTTCTTTTTTCGTTTTTTCCTTTGCTTAGTAGTTCTGTTGATGAATGTAAAAAAAATAAAAAAATGTTTGCAAGCTTTTGTTATGAGACATTCTTTGGTGGACCTCCGACTAACCAACACCTAATTATATGCAAATTGACATCGTCTATTCAGAGGGCAATCTGCTCAGTGAAATGTTATATTGTACTGTCTTTCATAACACTGAAAACTAATAAACAAACATGAAAAAATAACTGTACTCGTCCTAGGATCATCATTTTTGCCCAGGAAAGTGCAATTTTGCTTTTCACAATACAAGCAGAGCACTAAAGTCGTAGAATGCTCTAGCTACTCCCATTTGACATGGGGCATCAAGAATTCCACTAATCTCCATCCAAGCACAACAAACAAATTGCACTGCATGACACCGGAGCAAAGCAACCTATTCTACAAAGTCTTTGGGCCTCATTTCGGAAAGCCTGTCCACCAAATTTTCGACAAGGTGGCTGCCGCCTTCGTGGTGATCTCCCCGCTGGAGTTATTATGAGTTTTCTGCTAGGTCGGCGGGGGGCCAGCGGGCGGAATCCTCAGTTTCGGCCTGCCAGCCTAGCGGGATGCAGGCAACAGCATTGTCTCCGGCTCGTATTCGAGCCAGCGGCAATGCTGTAGTCAGCAGGGTGCACTAGCACCCTCGCAATGTTTACTGTCTGCAATGACAGTAAACATTGCGAGGGTGCTGGACGGGGGGGGGGTCTGCACTGCCAAGTGCATGGGCAGTGCAGAGGCCCCCCATGGCTCTCTGCACCTGTTCTCCGCCAGCCTGTTCATGGAGGTGTAACCACCGTGAAAAGGCTGGCAGAGAACAAGGTCGTAATCCGCAGGGCAGTGCAGCATGCAGCGCTGTCATGGCGGGTTACCATCTCTGCCAACGCCAATCTGCCGGGATCATGGATCCTGGTGGAGCTGGCGGTTGACTAGTGGTCTGACCTCCAGGGTTGTAATATGGTGTCAGACCACCACATCACCGGACATCTTGACCACCACCGTGAGTGTGGTGGTCTGTAGACCACCACTAATCGTAATGAGGCTACATTTTATCATTTGCAGCATAGATCATGGATGCCAATTTCTTAAGTTAAGCCCACTTTCCATAAAAAAATAACAAACCAATTTTACTTAGGTTTGTCCCTGCCTATAGTCCAAATGCGCACTTCCCACCTAAGTCTGACTCAAACAAATCCTGAGCACTAAAACCCATCAAAATGACCTGTAGTCAGTGAGACTCAGTGATACATTAGTCAGCCAGTTTCATTTTAAAACTGAGCAACTTGCCTTTATTGTCTATACACCTCGGACCTAGAAGACATCCTCCTATGCATCGACTGCCCCTACACTTGTTCAATTAAGTAAAGAGCAGACAATACGTCTTAAAACACACAACATAGCAACGCAGTAAAAAGTCCATATCTTCTCAGAGCAGCTCTGTCTATATTCAATCTCTAATTGTAACTCCGCATTCCCCCTGTATGGAATTCCAATGTCTTTCAGCAGGTTTGAGCCATGCAAATACCTCACACGTGTATACATTTACTGGTACTCATTGCTGAACACACATGATGAATACAGCAAACCAGCACAGAACATAAAAAAAAGACTCAGCTCTGAAAGTAATGACCGGACCACCAATAGAAAGCCTTGAATCAGTGTGCAAGTCTAAAGAAGCCCAGATCACCAACACCTTGGTGATCTAACGTAAAGCAGATTTGGTTCACTCCGGTGTACATATACTCACCAGTTGGCCCTCAAGTGGCTTTTGTATCCTGTTCTGATCTGGGTTGGAGAGTTCAGTTTACATTAATGGATATTCTGTTTTTTACGACTGTACACCAGTCCTGTCCAGACTGCGAAATCTGGCCTTCAGGAGCCAAAAGCCTGCTTCACTGGCTGCTGTGTTCTTACATTGGCTTCATTGATGCAGACTTCCCATGGCGTAGTTGGATTCCTCAGCAGTGTCAATAACCAAGGATGGTTTGGATATGCTGAGTCAACTGTTAAGGAATGGGACATAAGTGCAACAATGAGTCACTTACTTCATTAGTGTAGCACCTGACATTACTCACACACAGTCAGGACAGACATGACTGAGAAACCAGCCAGGTTATCTCTGGATGAAGTTGTGACATCAGCTGGGGTGTAGTGCTGTTCCTCATTATATATAAAGAATGGGCTGATCCAGGGAAATGGGCACACACATGTAGGAATGACCCCCTATATGTTGAGTTCATTCACATTGTGTTGTGTGATATTTCTAGACCCTCCTTGTGTTGGATGCACATAACTAGGCAAGAAGACTCTACTGCCACCCAATGACCTTTATTTGTTTATGATGGTTGTGAATTTTAAACAACATGTATGGACATGGCAGCATGTGCTGTGTATATATCTTGTCTGAGTCATTTGGGGATCTTGTGAACAATGCGTATTGTGCCACAGATCTTTCACCGCACATCTGGCCTTGTCAAACTGTTGTCTGGAAGGCATGCCATGACTCTCTGTGCCCTTCAGGTTGCCACACAAGCTACAAGCTGCATTAATGATGGCCACATGACGGACTGTCATGAATGGAAGTGATGGAAATGTGAGTGCGATGTAGGTTCTGTATGCTCAGCCTGCAGAGACCAGGGCCTTTCAAATGTATTTCCCAGTATGGGACATAGTCCAGCCTGGGAGAGAGTCGCTATGTCTATGCATCTGTGGCCCTGTGCCCACTCACTGTAGACCTGCAGATCCTGTCATGTGGCCAAAAGAAGGCTCTAGTGGCAAAACGTGGCCTGCATGCCTCAGTCCATTGACTAGAATAGGAATGGGTCCTGAGAACTAGTCCATATGTGCATTTTGCATCATTGTCAGTGTGCGTCTTTGACTCATGACAGGTGCCTTACTCCCACAGCTCCGTTGTCAACTTCACAGAAGTCATATATATCCTGTACAGGCTTAGTGACCCACAGTGACAGTGTGTAGATTCCTGGGAGGCCATGACATGTGAGTCAGTAGCTTTGTTACATAGCCGAAATTGCACAATACATGCTTTTGTATATTGGAAGTAGTTTAGAAACATATGTACAAAGGAGTGTTCTGTGGTACAGGTACATACCACAGAAACCCACCCTGAAGTGGCATGAGTCTATGGGCCTCATTCTGACTTCGGTGGGCGGCGGAGGCCGCCCGCCAAAGTACCACCGTCAGAATACTGCTGCGCGGTCAAAAGACCGCCGCGGTAATTCTGAGTTTCCCGCTGGGCTGGCGGGCGACCGCCAGAAGGCCGCCCGCCAGCCCAGCGGGAAACCCCCTTCCATGAGGATGCCGGCTCCGAATGGAGCCGGCGGAGTGGAAAGGGTGCGACGGGTGCAGTTGCACCCGTCGCGATTTTCAGTGTCTGCTATGCAGACACTGAAAATCTTGGTGGGGCCCTGTTAGGGGGCCCCTGCAGTGCCCATGCCATTGGCATGGGCACTGCAGGGGCCCCCAGGGGCCCCACAACACCCGTTACCGCCAACCAGGTTCTGGCTGTCAGAACCGCCAGAACCAGGCTGGCGGTAAGGGGGTCGGAATCCCCATGGCGGCGCTGCCTGCAGCGCCTCCATGGAGGATTCCTCAGGCCAGGGGAAAACCGGCAGGAAACCGCCGGTTTCCCTTTTCTGACCGCGGCTTTACCGCCGCGGTCAGAATAGGCCTGGATGCACCGCCAGCCTGTTGGCGGTGCATCCGCGGTCCCCGGCCCTGGTGGTCCATGACCGCCAGGGTCAGAATGACCCCCTATATTTGGTAGACCACTTGTCCCACATGCACAGGGAAGCCACTTGCTGTACCCACCATGCCAGCCCTTTCCTTGTCACTCAAGTGTAAGGGTGAAGTCTGTATCATGGTAGTTGCCTGTAGGGACTGTATGCAGTGAGTCAATCTTGCTGTGTGTAAATGTGTTTGTACAGTCAGGAGTTTACTCTTCGGAAGTCACATTGGTATGTAGTTTCATTGTGGTTCACCTCACAGTACATGTTGCTGGAACATTGGCTATCTGTTCAGACCAAAGAAAAAGAAGTGATGGATCACTGTCCTTAGCAATATGTCTGCTCAAATGTGTAAATTGGCACTTGTCCCCCAGAGGCCACTTGTCTTTAGTGTGGAACGAGTACTGGGGTCTCACTACTTTCTGTCATGTGAAGGTGGCCATCATAAATGTGACAGAGCCTACATTGTTGTATGTGTGTATCTACAGATCAAAACTTTCCCTTGGTAAGTGGGGAATGTCCATTGACATGATTTAGGAGCCATCACTGCTGCCAACATTCCTTGTGCCTACATATTGGCATGTGTACCCTCCTCTATTGTCAAGATGTGTACACTGCTATTTCATGCATGGTCTACCTGTGATCATGGGATGATTTTTGTATTCCTCACATCTATGTGCATGCCAACCTGTGCTTGGACTTGGACATATGCAATGGTGCTACATTTCATCTGGTGCCACAGACTGGAGTGTGACACCATTGATTGTTGGCTCACACATACCCTCAGCCATCACTGCATGTCATTTAGCATGTACAACTGCAGTTGCAATGAGGGACATGACAGGTAGGACTAGAGCTTTGACACACAATGTGCATTTTCATGTGATTGATGTGGCATCATGTGGAAAACAGCACTGCACATGTGTAAGGGGGCAGGTTTGTTACCTGACTGTTGGCATGCATCATGGAGTGACTTGCAGTTATGTTGGAATCACATATGGTTGTCTACAACCATTCATCCACTGACATCTGGGGTTGTAGGACCAAAATGGTGACAGTGATGTGGCTTACCATTGGCAACGTGTTGCGGGCCTTCTACATGTACTTGCAAATCTCAGGGCTTCTCTAACATACAAAGGATTAATGGCTTCAACTGTTCCAATCAGAGTATATCTTTGCAAAGGGTTCCATTCAGCAGTGGTGATTCCCCTTGGCTTGCAAATTCTTTGTGGTGTGGATTCTAAAGACATATTTCCCTGACAAATTGCCTATTTTGTTGAATGTACGTTTCCATGCCAAATGTGTAGTATGTCTGAACAACATTAGTACTACCTCCATGACTCCATTAGGACAAACTACACCTGGTGACGTGTGCATTGTTGATGTGTTTCCAGTGTGACATGAGTATTTCCATGTCACCTTCTTCAGGCTACTGTACTGCTGTCAGCAACATAGCAGGATTTTGGAGGATCATTTCTTATTGTTGTGGTATTGTGTATGTGACAAATAGCTGTGTGCATGACCTTGTGTGGGATCTGTACGAATAAACTTGGCATTGGCCTATTTTTGTACGACAACAGGTAACTGAGGTATGCTCCATGAGTCAAAGCATTGAATGTGATGTGGTCTCCTACTTGCTCAATGGTTACTGTGATTTCACAACTTCACCCATGCTATTGCATTTGTCTGAGATCCTGATTATGCTGTGATCAACTGTTGACAGTTCAGGTGGCATGCATATGGTATGGTACATGTAGGAGCCATTTTGATGTAGGGGCCTACTTAACATCATGGCAATGTTTGCTAATTACAGCTGTAGTTCTTGTGTGATCAGGAACATGTGGTGACCCTTTCCTCATTGTATTTGCAGCATCAATCCGGATAAGTGAAGGAAACAGGGCACAACCAAGTGGGGAAGCATCTGGCCACTGTACTTCCAGTCATGACACTACCGACACGGAGCGACCCAGTGGTCCGGAGGGTGAGGGGAGTGCCACGGAAGACACAGACTCAACCTCTTCATCATCAGATTCTACCTCCAGTGGCCACGCCGAAGTGGTGGCAGGCCCATCAGTGCCTCCTCCTGTATCTTCGTTCTCTACCACCCCCAGTTCTATTACCACCCTCTCTATTGCTCAATCAATCAATCAATCAAAGTATTTGTAAAGTGCAATACTCACCCAGGAAGGTCTCAAGGCGCTGAGGGGAGAGTGGGCTGCTACTGCTCGAACAGCAATGTAGTGAGATGTCTCTTGAAGGTAAGTAGGTCCTGTGTCTGTCGCAGGTGGGTGGGAAGAGTGTTCCACGTCTTGGTGGCAAGGTGGGAGCACGATCTACCACCGGCGGTTGTTCTGTGGATGCGTGGGCCAGTGGCGAGGACAAGGTCAGCGGAGCGAAGCGAAGCAAAGCTGTTGGGTCGGAGTGTAAAAGGAGAGCCGTCTGTTGAAGTATTCTGGTCTGGTGTTGTGCAGTGCCTTGTGAGCATCGGTGAGGAGTTTGAACGTGATTCTTTTGTTGACAGGGAGCCAGTGTAGGTCTCTCAGGTGGGCTGTGATGTGGCAGTAGATGTCCAGGATGAGGCGTGCAGAGGCGTAGTGTAGTAGAGACAGTGTAGTAAGAGGCAGTGCAGTGTGCACAGATTTCTCACAGTGCAGTAAGATGCAGTGCAGTGCACAGATTCCTGACATGGCAGTAAGATGCAGTGCAGTGGACAGATTCCTCACAGTGCAGTAAGATGCAATGCACAGATTTCTCACAGTGCAGTAAGATGCAGTGCACAGACTCCTCACAGTGCAGTAAGATGCACTGCAGTGCACAGATTCCTCACAGTGCAGTAAGATGCAGTGCACAGATTTCTAACAGTGCAGTAAGATACAGTGCACAGATTCATCCATGCAGTAAGATGCAGTGTGCACAGATTCCTCACAGAGCAGTAAGATGCAGTGCACAGATTCTTCAGTGTATTAAGATGCAGTGCAGTGCACAGATCCCCTGTTTAACACAAATGATGACCACAAACACCCCCAGGGCTGGAAGGAAAGCCCCCAGAGGCCCCAGGAGAGAAGAGCCCAGCTCAGCTAGGCTCTAGGCAGAAATTTCCTCCAGGATTATTCAGTCTATTTCTACAAACACAGCAGAAGGTGCTGACAATCTCCTACCTGAGCAGAAACCTGTGCAGACATTTCCAGGCTCTCTCCTCCTCCTGGTGTTGGGGGGGAGGGGCAGATTTGAGGTCCGGGGGGGGGGGGGTTCTGTGAGGGTCTGAAAATGAAGATAACTGCACAGACAGACAGTGGGTCCGTCCTCCTCTGCAACAGGCAGGCTCCCTACCCTGTTGACCGTGCCCGGTCACCCAAGAGGGTGGGGGTCCCCATTTGCCCCAGGCACCTCAGCCCCTGTTACCCCTGCTGCCCTGAGTTATGAGGCTATTGACCTCCTGAGGATTATCTCTGTGGCGCAGACTGCCTTTGTGAATGCCATCCAGGGGTTGGCCAGCCAACCTCAGCAGACAAATGCTTTCCTGAAAGACATTCATAGTGACATGTCTGGCCTATAGAGATCTTTCAGACTCTGGGCTTCTCACTGATGGCAGCCATCCCCCACCCCACATTCCTCCCCCTCCACCTCCCTCTTCCCAATCCCAATTCCTTCATCCCCTACCAGTCCCAAGCACACAGACACACCCGCACACACCCACAAGACACACAAGCAGCACACATCAACACACACACCACAAGGCACATCAGCATTCAGGTACCCATCATTCAACCACAGACACCACATCAGTCACCACTTCAACACACCCCCATCGCCCCCACTGGCCCACATACCATGTCAAGCATACCCCCAGACACCAGCACAACACTCACAGACACAGTCACCACATCAACCACGCCCTCAGACACCGCCCCAACACACACAGACACATTCACCACATCAACCATACCCGCAGATACCACACCAACACACACAGACACATCCACCACATCCAACATACCCTGAGACACCACCCCAACACACATAGACACATCCACCACATCCACAGACACCAGCCCAAAACACAAAGACACATCCACAACATCCACCATACCCACAGACACCACCTCAACAGACACACACATCCACCACTCCCACATCACTCAGCACCTCCACCTCCCAACCCCCAAAACATAAATGTGCACACTCACACATGCAGCAGACACCACCCAAACACAAGCATACCACACACAGCTAAGGCATCTACACCCACAGACATGCCCACCACTTCCTCAACCTCCAAATCCCTAACTGCTTCTGCTGACCCTTCCCCTTTTCCCAAGAAGAGTTTCCTTTTCAAACGTGCCCTTTCCCCTGTCACCTCAAAACCCCCTCCTAAACCCAAGAGGCCCCCACCCCATTCCTAACCCATCCCTAACACATCCAAGTCCTGTCACAGCTTCCCCACTGCAAGCACCCATACCCCTCTTCCTAAGAAGAAGCCCACAAAAAGAAAAAGAACCCCCTCCCAAACCCAAAGCCAATCCCACCCTTCCCAAATCTGACCCCACCCCACCCAAGGATGACCCCTGTAGTTCCTACCTGCCCACTTCCTGTGGAGGTTCCCTGGCGGTGATTGGAGTCAGGTTTGGGCACAGTAATGTGCATGAACAGTTTTGGACTGTCCAACGGCCTTTGCTCTTGAGCAATTGTTCATGAATAAACCCAAGTGTTGTTGGGTACACTTTTGTCTTGAAATTATTTTTCTACCTTTATGCTGTTCCTGCGTAACTTGTTTTGTTTGTATACAGGTCTGTGTGTTTCACCCTGATTGCTATTCCATTTGCTGTTTTTTGAAACATCTTACTTTGTGGGCAGTGCTGGTGTCACCCAAGGCAAAGGTAGATGTACACTGTATGGATATTTGTTTGTTAATCCAATTGGGGTGTCATTGCAGTGTGTTCTGTTTGTTATGATAAGTATTTCTTCTTGTGTTGGCCAAAGTCATCATGTCTAGTGTTTGACTTGTTCCCCTGACATGGATTATACATTTATGTCATGTGTGGAAGCTAGAGTCTAGTTTGTCCAGACATGGAGGGTGTACATTTGTGCTAGCTTCCTTTACATTTGACTGAGTGTGTGTCCATTTTGATGTGTGTACCTTGCAGTTACTTAAGGTAACTCTAATTCACGCCCCCGCCATGCACAGTTTTTCGTCAAAAAATGTACTGCAAATATTACATTGATATTATTAATGATGTTATCAAAGATGTCATGAGTGCCAGAATTTGTGGGATAATTAGAAGTGCGTAGCAAGGGTGCAAGTTATAGTTACCTTAGGGCACGAGCTATAGTTAATTGAGATAACACTAACTAAAATAGGTGAATTTCTATGGTGTATGTTTAAAATGGGAGCCTAACTATAACATCCTTGTCACCTTTGTTTTTTTAATTGAATTTCTATGTTTTTTTTATTCTGTTTCCTAACTATATAATTCCTGTAACCTTTGTGTTTTTTCAGTGCATTTCTATGTTTTTTTTTTGCGTATCGTAATTTTCATTACTATACGTTAATCCAACTACTGCGTGCACAGACTTTGGCTTTGGTTATAGGGGTTGGCCCAGTCCCTGCGGCCAACCCCTAGAACTCCCCAACGCCGATCTCTATCCAGGGACCCCATCTCCTGGAGCCTGGCCTAAACGTTTAAATATTTTGGGGAGGGGGACTGTGTGACCCCCCTCACCAGGCCGGTCCCAGCCCCGGGGACCTAATTTCCTGAGGCCTTGCCTAATTTGTTTTGGTGGGACGCGTGGCCCCTTCTCCCTAGACCGATCTTGGCCCCGGGGACCCCATCCCCTGGGGCCTTGCCTAATTATTTTTTATTTTTGGGAGGGGTGTCACGTAGCCCCCTTCCCCATGGCCAATCACGGCCCTGGGAGTCCATCCATGTGACCTGGGTACCCCCAAGGAATCCAGTGTCAATGTTGGGGACCGTGAGGGAAGCCTGAAGGCCCCCACATTCCCAGCTGGCTCCCCGCCTCCTGCGGGATCCAGCTTTGCTTTCACAGAGAGGGAGATGCTTTAGCAGCTCCTTCTCTGTGAGACGAGTTTCCTCTGTGTGCCTTCCCGCATCTGTGTGGGCAGGCAGAGAGAGGAAACCTCTGGTCTGATGAAGGGAGAGCAGTTTGACAGCTCTCCCTTCATCGGACTACAGTGTTTGCGATGACTTGACGGCAGCTGACAAAGCTGCCGCCAAGCCACATCAAACAGCTATGTCCTGGGTGTGGGCACCCCGGGACATAGCAGGAGCCTGCCGTGGAGGGTTGCGGCCCCCTGGACCATATGTGGCTCCTCGAGGGGGGGGGGGCTGCATGCCCCCTCCCCATGAAAATAGCCCCTGGAAGGTGGTGGTCCCCAAGGTCCGAAACGGACCCCCCTTTTTTTTTAACAGTTTGCCCCAGGGAGGTGGTGGTCCCTGGGGTAATGGGGGCTGTGTGACATCCCCCACATTAATTTACATTTAGGCCCCAGGGAGGTGGTGGTTCCCGGGGCTGTGGGAGGGCCCTTGTGGCCTCCCACATCATATTTGTTTAGTGCCCCCGGAAGGTGGCAGTCCCCGGGGCAGCAGAGGGGGTGCACACCCTCCCCACATTAAATTACATTTAAGTTCCATGGAGGTGGTGGTCTGCAGAGCTGCAGGGGGAGGACACATGATTTACAAATTCAAAGTTTGATTCTGCATTGACTTGCACACTCTGCTCATCTGCAGGAGCTGGTGCCACCTTGGAAGGGCTGGATATTGTGGCGATGGGAATGACCTTGCAAAAATTAGCAGCGGAGATGGTGAAGAAGGTGGATGCGATGGCGAGGGAGTGGGGCAAAAGATCTAACTTTTGGCGATGGTGTGATTCTTATGGGAGGAGACAGGCAGACCTTTGCTGTGGAGGGATGAGAACAAGGTCATGGTGCAAAAGACAATGCAATGATCATGTTCTTTCAAGGAATCATGTTTGGATGGGTGTTCAGATGTGGGGCAGGTGCCTCGCAGCAATCGTTCAGCTGCTGTCCATCGGCGGGAATGATTTCCTTCTGGCACTAAAGTCCAGCTGAACCTGACTTTTTCAAGCTTTGCACGTTACAAACCTTTATAAGGTTAAAAAAACTACAAAAAGTTGAGTGACAACCTTGTCTTGCAACTTGACACACCCTAATCACAGATCTGTGTTTGCACTTGCAATGAACTCTGGCTAATTCTTTGGACCATGTTCAGCCCAGCCCAAAAGAAGATGTCCACGAGGGTTCCATAACTCATCCTTCTTCAACGTTTTTGAGAAAGGATTACATTTGTGAATCCTTGCAACAGCTGCCAACCCAGAGATGGAGGTCTGCAATGAGTGACATCAAAGTAGAATGACAGCTCTGCCTGCTCTGTCTGCTTCTGCCAGTGCCCACACACAACTTGCAAACAGTGTAAGCTGGCCAACAAGGGCAGCGTCCATCTTTACGAGGGCACCCAGTAACTAATCAATGCTTTGCAATCACAGATACATTCACAACGCATTGTTGTACATCCTTTCTGGCACACAACAAGGGGGAACATTTATTTTTTGCACCCTCTGCTTTGTGATGCCAGGAACTTTCAAGTTGTATAACTTGAGGGTCACAGATTTCATTTATATTTTTAGCCTGCGCAAAGGCTTTCATTTGCATGAGATATCAATCTTTCACACATCAGCCCAGTGAGTTCTACCTCATCCTTGTCAACCTTTCCGTAAATGTATGATGCTGAGGAGTTAACCATATCTCTCACTGCCTCAACTCCCTTATCTGATCAAATGATTGGGAGTGCTTGGCACCACGGTGTCCCTTAACAGCTATAAAAAGACAGACATTTACTAAATATGTGGATGAATGAGACTGGCGTGCAGACATCTGGCTGTACTTGCCTTGTATAAATGTTCTTGCTATGCCCTAGCAAACACAGGAACCTGTAACAGAGTAATAGCCTTAGTTTAATATTTCAGGGACTGATTTACAAAAACACATACATCTGTGCATTACACCTACAATTTGCAAATATTTTTGCATTTTTAGAGATTTAAGTTAATGTGCATGTAAATCTAAGTAAATCATAGAATTCCTTATTTATTCCGGTTTTCGCCATGAAGTCTAGGAATTTGTCAAAAAGTGTAGACAATCTGTAGGATTAAGAGTGCACCAAATGTGCATTTTCGCAGGTAGCTATTGTTTTTTCTTCATTTCCAGATGTAATATGCTTCCATCTGGAGAGAAGCTTTCTCCTAGGCCAAACGTAAATATTGAAAAATGTACAGCATTTTTACACCCTACAGCACAAACTTGTAGTGTGCATGTGCACTGAGAATGTGTGTGATTATCACAAAGTTACTGCTTGATGTGAGAGTTCACAAGATTGCCAATGCCAGATCTTCATACTCTCCACAGGGTCACCAAAGCCAGCAAGATATCCTTGTGAGTTTAGGATTGTTGGTGGACATCTGTGTCTGATCCGCAGAGCAGCACTGCAAGGGCCATCCTCGCGTTATATTCTCCTTATGTTGGCAAACTGTGTGCAATTACATTCGTTAATAGCATTGCCTGTTATGTAGAGCAATAGGAAAATGCAATCTACAAAATTCTGTATTGAAAGAGGGTATTATTTACCACTAAAAAGAATTACCCATAAGTGCATATTTTCCCAGCATTTAGTTCACATGAAGTGTGAATGTCAAATTCTATGAATCAAGATATCACTTTTTTACTTTTATGCAGTATGGTGATACATGGGTAGTTACGTGTATTAGTATAGAATTATATAGAAGGTATGTCGAATTGGAATGTGGAATGTGGAAGGTGGAGTGGGAGGTGACTGGATGAGGAAGAGAGGCAATGGGAGGAGACGGAGGTTAAGGGTGTCGGGGCTGTATTTATACTACTATATTTATTCTACAAATAAACAGATTTTGAACGAAGATTCATGGAGAGTGTCTTAACATTTGGTATCTAGCCCTATTTTCTACGAGTGTGCAAAGTTGTGAAGTCATCAAAAGCATCCAAATGAAGAGATTTGGAAACATTTTTTTTTTATTCAATTGGGACAATTTCAGTGGCTCTCATGGTGGAAGGTAATCGTTTCCATTGCTACTCGTGGGCATGAGCAGCATAGGTGGGCTACTAGGGGTGAAAGCGATATCAGTGTCAGATGACTGACTGCTCCACAGGCCTAATGGTATCCTTATGTGGTACAGGAACAACTGATACGTTGTCCCCTGTAGCAATGTTGCCCCTTCCCACATGGGGCAACTTGCAGCTGGAAATTATCACCTGCTGCGAGCCCAGCTATTATGGCTGGACTAGGGAAACAAAAGAAGCTCTGGCAAAATTACTTAAACCAGCCCGCACCCTTCATCTCCTCACACAATCACTCTCTTTCCGTCCAACCATTCTCCTTTCTCTCTCTGATTACTTTCTTTCTATCGTCCCTCCATCTCTATTGAAGCCTCACTACAGCTGCTGCAAGTTACCTACCTTGAGGAACTGCAGAAAGTGACAGAGGTACCAGAAGTGACCCTGGGCTTTCAAAACCAGCCGCAAAGAGCTCCAACCAATCGGGGAAAGACATTTATAAGATGTAGCTCTGTTTAACAGCAGACGTTTGTCAGGATCTCTTTTTGTCCTCTTCTAATGGGATGTGTGAAGTTGTAAAGTTTTTCTCTTGTGAACGTCCTACAATGCTAGCAAAATCTACTCTCTTAGTACCAATAGGTTGGAAAGTTAGCCGGTCATTTTTCGTCCTAGTGGCTGACTAGAGGTGGCATTTTGAGATCGGCTGAGCTCTAGTTGAACTAAGGGGTAATGACTACTCCCCTTCAGAGAGGACGGCAGCACAGATGCGCAGAGGATGCGTACAGTTGGCACCCCATAGTCAATCAAGCGCGCCTGCACCAGTCCACCTCTTTTCTGCGGCTAGCGCGAACCACACTGCCCATTTTAAACCAACCCCTAGCCAGAAATACTTCTACCGTGCACAGGAGCCTTACAGTCGTAGACCTAAGGGACCCTAAACTGGTAAACTATAGGTGCAGAATTACAGGGGACAGCTGCCTTTTCAGAATTGCTCTGTCTCGCTACCCATTGAACCATCATGTTTGGGCAGGTTAGTGGGGGCCAGCAGCAGGACCTATCCACCCCCCCTTCTACCAATTATATTAGAGCCACATTAATTATTGTTTCATTAACATGCTCTCCATATTAACAACCTTCATAGGGCGTACCAGTTGGGTATTCTGTGCATGACTGAGACCTTGTTGAGCTAGTCTTCGGCTCTCAACATTGTATTAGGGAACCCTAAGAGTTGTGCTTGCGCACTTTTGGACAGGGAGGGGAAAAGGGATGAGGGATTGCTGTTGCCTCTAAAAAGAACTATAAATGTTCCACTTTTAGGTTAGCTTGGGTCCTGCAAACCAGTCTCTCCGCTGACCTCCCTGGTTGGTGACTTGGTCTATCGCCCTCCAGGTTATGTGGGAGAGTATACAGCTCAGTAGATAAAGCACTATCCCAGCTAATCCTATAATAGTCCAATTTTACACTGTCAGATAATCTGGCATCATTTAACTTATCTCAAAGGGTCTCTGCCCCCACACAGTCCTGGCAGGGCACATCATTGATCTCATAGTGTACAATGCCCCGTTATCAACAGATGTCTCAGTGGCTGTAACATGCTCTGACCATGATCGTATCCTATTTACCTGGCTCGATGTAGGCGCTCCCAGTCTAAAAACTTTGAATGTTTTCTCTGCCTTTTGGACCTGGAATAAAGAGAGCTGATTCATCTCCTTTCCAACTCTATGCCAGTTCGTGCTAGGATGATAGAAAGGGATGTGGAGACTGTAAACTACTGGCTTCAGACATCCTCAGACGAACTGTCCCCTTGCTCCACCAAACAGGTTCAACAACTAGAAAAGCAGTCCCACTGTACCCCTGAGTTTTCCCCTCTACTTGTGGGCAAAAAAGGAGTCGCAAGAACCTGAAAAGAGCATGAAGGAGGCACTGTCTGCTAGAGAATAAGGCAATCTATTGGGAAGCTCTAAAAAACCCTCCGAGCAGTGATCAATACAGTACGTCTCCTACGTTGAATGCAAAATCTCTGCTGCCTCGAATAGGCTTTTTAGAAATCTTTAGAAATGCTAAAAACATTGGTGCATATTTACAAGAAAGTGGGGCATCATAGATGATGCGCTATTTTTCTTGCTCCCCCATTGCGCCCCCCTAACAACACAATGTGTTCGCTTTATTTACAATATAGCACATCATGGCACACGTTAGGCCAATAGCTTCAATTCTTTTGATGCTATTGTGGCACTTTTGTGGATCAGAGCCAAAAATGATGGCGCTAATCCACCAAAGTCAAGGGAGGCCCACTGAATACAATAGGAGTGTCACTTAAAAAAATTGCCTAAGGCAGGCATTAAAAACAATGCTAAAAATGGTGCAGTAAAATCTTGTAGATTTTACTGTCCCATTTTTCTAGGCCTCCTAAAGGGGGAATGCCCCCCTTCCATACATTAAGCCTGGTGAATTCATAATATGGTGCAAGGGGTCACAAAGTTGTGCAATGCTTGCATTGCGCCACTTTGTAAATATGATGCAACGAAAATGCCTCTTTAACGCCACATTAGCGTAGAAAATTGACGCTAATATGTCACAAGGAGCTGCAAGGTGCTTGTAAAAATGCCCCATTGTGCATCCAAAGGCTTGTATGTGGCCCATCATGGCCTCACCAGACTTCTGTAAAAGGCTGACCAATTTCTTTGAGGAGAAAATAGAACAGTCTTAAAAGAATATCAGAACTGCCTGGGCTGAAGATTGCTTTGGTCCTCTCAGTATCGTCAGGGTTAGGTGCTCTATTACAATTTAACACAATATCTGTAGCCAGAAAAGGCTATTCTGGGCTGTAAGTCAGAAACCCCAGCAGATCCCTGCCCGCCTTTGATCCTAGTAACACATGTTAAGGCCGTCAATCCCAGCTCTTTACGTGCTGCTCAGGTCCCAGCATGTTGGAAACAGGTAAAAGTGATTCTGTTAATAAACAAACTGTGCCAGACTGTGCCCAGCAGTTGTTCAATTTATGTCCACTTTCACCCCTGCCAGCCGCTTCGAATAAGGGGTGGCAACATTGATAAATATCCAACTATCAGAGTGTCTGGAACAGGTCAGGTTATTACATCCTTCTTAGTCATATTTGTGGCCTCATCCCAACAGCGAAAAGACACACTTGGAGATGGTCAAATCCATCAAGTTGTCATTAGATCAAGGAAAAAATGCTGCCTTGATACTATTAGATCTCTCTGCGGCATTTGATATGGTGCAGTACTCATATTTCTTCAGCGCATCGGAGACATTGGAGTGGAGGTTCAAGCACTTAATTGAATTTGCTTCTTTTTAGAGCATCGAGAACAGGCTGTGTGGATGGCACCTTGTGCTTCTGCCACCAAAGCTCTTTAAGTGGGGGTTTAAGAGCCCTACTATATTTAACATGTATGATCCCCACTGCTCCCTTGACAGAGTCATTCGGTGTTAAAATGGTCTCGTATGGAGGCGCCACACAGTTGTGCCTTTCGTTTGAGAATCGTTCCTTGCAGGCCCAGAGTTCTTTAATCCTGCCTGCAGTCTGGACTGAACGGGATGCAAGTAGGGGTGGGCGGTGAGTTCCGCTCTGCTGGCGAAGTTAACAGAGTTTTCCGCACTCCGTGCTCCACTGGAGCACAGAGTTTGGCAAAAAACTCCATTAGCCTTAGCAGCGGAGCAGCGCTCGCCAGCGTGGAGTGGCCTAGGGTGTCTCTTCTATGTGGACATGTGGGACACTGGGCCAGGACATTAGGGGGTGACTAAAAACCAAACTTGCAGGCAGAGCTCCACGGAAAAAAAGAACCTGTATCCCCAGACTCCCTGAAGTTTCTCAAAGAGTCTGAGGCGATAAGTTCCATGCGAGGCACCAATCTTCAGGACAATTCTGACATGACAGAGATTGTTGCGGTGTGAGAGCTGCTAGCCATCTAGTTTGCCTTCTTCTCCTGCATAGGGCACAGTGGTGAGGAATGTGGGTGCAAAATTTGCTCAACAACTCTCTTTCTAGCCCCAGGTTGATGCATGGTGGGTTCTTGTTTTACGCTTTTGCAGGCCTTCAAGAAATTTCTCTTTCTTTTGCTGCTTCCCTCCTGGAAATTTGTGGTTCATGCTCTTACCACATCAAGGCAGGACTATGTAAATAACTTGTACATGGACCTTCTGGGAGGCTTGATTAAGCGCTTGCAAGTGGTAAAGAATGCAACTGCTCGCCTGAATAAAAATCCCCCACCAGGCCCCTGTCTCTCACCATCTTTTGGCCTTGCATTGGCTACCAGCTAGGGGAAGGGTACTGTACTTGCCATCTGGTCTTTCATGTCTCAGGCTCTCAATATCTGTCCGATAGACTCAGCCACTTCCAGCCCTCCAGAGCACTTCCCTCTGCTAATGCAATGCTGGTCCTTGTTCCAAAAATGTGTTCCAAAAAAGGTGGCTTGCCATTTTCTTTCCTGGCTGCTCAAGTATGGAATGAGCTTCCATGTACAAAGAATGAATCACAATACCACAAGCTATTTAAAGAACCTGACTTTTTGCTCAAGCATAAATGTTGTGGTCCATATATTCTGTTATCCTCAGCACTGGGACGGTCCCATGAGTACCTGCACTCTTTATAAGTAATAGTCATTCTTTGCCTTCTTCATTCAAAGCCCCTCACATCTGTGGTGTCAGTCTCTTTAAACATCTTGTTTCAAAACAGAGGGGCTCAAAGTCAAATGGAAGATAATTTTTAAGTTACCTTGTGAGAAAACAGCAGATGGATTTTCAGTGCCAACTCACACCTGGGAGGACATTGTGCCAGTTTATATGGAAATACTACTCCAGGTAAAGATGGGAATAGTGGGAAACTCTACGAACGAAGAGTAGGCCTATTATTCGGTCCAAGTGAAACTTCATAATAAAAATGTTGCACACACTGACCTTTACATATTAACAATAAAGGAAGGGATACAGATAGATGGAGTTAAATACCAATTGGTTTTCAATATGCCTTCCTGAACACCCAACACCTCCGCAACAAATACATCAGCCCCGAATTAAGAAACACGGCGCTTCATGTCACGAAGTGCCACTTTTTTGCAGCCCATTACGCCTCCCTAACACCAGGTGTGCACCGTATTTATCATACGGTGCACCCAAGAAGCTGGTTAAGGACAATAGCGCCATTATTTTTGACGCTATTGTACTTTGTAGGATTAGCGCCAAACATATTGGTGCTAATCCTGCAAAGTACATAGGGGCCCATTAAAAATAATGGTGTGCCACCTTTTAATGCCTGCTCCACGTAGACGTTAAAAATGCTGCTACAAATGGCGCAGTGGGATCTCATAGATTCCACTACGCCAGTTCTTCGGCCCACAACGGGGGGACGTCCCCCTTGCATACATTATGCCTTGACAGGAATAAAGTGGCGCAAGGCTTTACAAAGTGACGGAATACTTGCATTGCACCTCTTTGTAAATCTGGTGCAGCGTTCTTGCCACACTATTGACACATTACTGCCAAAAAAATGACGCTAATGTGGCGAAAGTCAGCTCTACGCCCTTCTTAAATTTGGGCCATCGTATTTTCATTCTGTGCACAACTTGGCCCAAGAGACACTGCATTTTCAAGGACAGAACCAGCTCACCTGGGCCAAGTTTTGCAAAGTTTCCTCCCTGAGAATCACCCATACCAGTCTTGAGAACATTGAGACACAATCCCGCCGCCTGCCTGTGATTAATAGGGCCCCACAAAATGAAATAGAAGTGCATTGAAAATGTGAAGAGCCGAGCAAACTTTTTATGGCATTTCAAATTATTTAATCATAAAATTGCTCCGGAGCTTGTTTGATTTGGAACTTCATTACAGTGCGGAATGTTAATGCGCAGCGCGCGCATTGTAAATTAACAATTTGTCCAGTGATGCGTAGCCCAGCCCTGCTGTGGCCAGCTATAATAGCGCTACTTCTTCCACTCTGCAACGAATTAACAAATAATTGCATGAACTTTAAATAAAATTAGTTTTTATAAGACATCGCAGTGAAGTTTGAATATTTAGAGGCAGGGCGAGGTTTTCAACAGAGGGCCAGGACAGTTTACACGCCATGAAAAGAGGGTGCAGGGTTTCATTTGCAAGGGGCATCATGCCTTGAATAAATATTCACAAACACTGTCTCTGCAACCTTTGAAGAGTAAAAATGCACACAGTACTGCCAAGGTCGCCGCAAAGCAGCTCCAAATTACAGAAAAGAAAAAAGGTTACAACAAAACAACAATTTGGGTGGTATTCCTGGTAAAGTGGTAATATTTCATGTGGTATTGCGGTCACAGAAAAATGAATGGCTAACTGTGAGTAGTCCTTGATGTTAGCAAAAAAGCGAATAAAGACAACAGAAAATGCAGATGTGGTACCCGGGTAGATGGGATAAAAGCAGTGCTTAATTTGTGCTTGTTGTTTCCGGGTCTGAGCACCTGCACTTATTTTTGAGGGCCGGGTCTTATTCTTCTACCTCAAGCATTTGCAGCGAGCAAAAGACACATATGGGAAAGACGGATGAAGGGAAAAACGAAAAAGCGTCACAAAAGGAGAAAGTAGAAAGCTGCAAGAGTGAGCTGAAGGGGCAGGGAGTGGCTGTAAATAGATTGAAGAGGCCCGAGATGGCTCCAGGATTACGCCGCCTCAGTATACCATGTTCACACATTTAATTGAAGCAGCCGCATGTTGAAGAGGAGGGCTTTGAGCACCAGCACCTTTTTATTTACAAATTAAGCACTGGATAAAAAATGTGTTCAAGATAGTGATCTAGAAGAATGATGAATGGGAATGAGACCACATAGAATGTGAAAGGATACTGAGAAAAAGGTTGGTACATGACTCAATGTCATAAAAGCAACACTGATTCAGTCCACTTTTTCCTATTAGAAAAGCATTGGGATCTAGGACCTTAACCCAATTTTAATTTGAGCTAAAACGAGACTACGATTTACAGAGCGCACCAGGTAGTTAAATTAATGCCCTGGACTAGAACATGATTTTCATGATGCCAAAGGTTCACGTGGCTCGATACTCAGCTCCTCAATGTCCCTACTGAGATTCCACTGTCTGTGCTCAAATGTTATCAAACGTGTGTTTTCAGACATTCCATCTCGTCTGCCTTCAGAACCCACCCCATCTCATGTTGTCATGTCTCCTGGTTCATGGGTGTAACTTGTTTCCCCTATAACCCTTGCATACTGGATTTTTTTGGGAGGGCGGGGGGGGGGGGGGGGGGTCATGCCACAGCCAGCCATCAAATGTCTGCATCTGAGGATGGCGTTACTGTGGTGTGGGTAAAAGGTGAATCTGAAACTGGAGAAGAACTTTGGCCTCCAAGCCAGAGCAGTGTCAGGTATCCCTTCTGACCTGGAAGAGTGACATTATTAATAGTTTGGACTTATCACTTGCCTTTGAACATTTGACTTTCTTTTAGGACTTTGCTAATTATTTTTTGGACCATGTATGTTAAGCTATGGTTTTCTGTAGTTTTGTTTCTGGTTTCACCCTTATGTATTAGTCTTGATCTCTGGGGTGCCATTTTCTGTTTTTATAATGTACCCACCACCTTCCACGTTTACCTTCAAACTCTGGTTAAAGACACTACATATGTTTTCCTTTTGCCAAATATGAAGCCCGGTATACATTATTTCTTATCATGATTACAATAAACATACTTGGACTTAAAAATATACAATCTGAAAAACACAAGGTCTATTTTATGACCTTTGCTAATAAGTGATTGACGATGAACTGGTAATCTACTTTCGGGGCTGGTTGTGAGATGTATAGGCCTATAGATGGTGTTTAACGTGACTTCATGCAGTGTATTATCATAAACACGTGAATGAAAAATACATGACTTTTGGTTCTATTTTATAATGTGTCATTTTTAAGAAGATGCTCACAGATGAGATTTTAGCAAATGTAGATTTGTGAATGGTGCATACCAACAATAAGTTTAACTGAGTTTGGGTGCGTTGTTAAGTCTGTAGTGTACTGTGGATTGTTTTCATTCTTCCTGAGGGTGCTGTCCATGTTTCTGTCATGTCTCATACCTCTCCCTGTGCAATACTGCCTGTGAGTCTGGTAGTGATGATGCTTGTGGTGGTGGTGTTGTGGTGATGGCGGTGTTGATTAAGGCGGAGGTGTTTGAGGTAGCGGTGAGTGAGGTAGCGGTGATTGAGGTGATGGTGGTTGAGGTGATGGCTGAGCTGGTAGGTTTTCTGGTATTGCAAGCTGACTGACAACAGGGTTTTTGGGTGGTGTGGACCTGACAGGCTGCGCTGTCTCGACTGAATCCAGTACATACATTATTCATGCAGATTCTTTGTTATTGTCTCTATTATCTTTCTCCCCTTTGTCTTCTAGTAGGATGCCTGATTTATGGTTTGTGCCCTGAGCCAGATCAGTTTGTGAACATTAAGGGTGATTTTTGATTCCTCTCTTTCATTCCAACAGTAGTTTTTCATCTAAACCGCTTAAGAAAAGTTCTTCCATTCTTTCCATCTGCAGCAAACTCTCCAGTTGCTCAAGCAATAACTAGACCTCATTCATATTATTACAGTGCGACGTATTTAAGTCTTCCATCATATAAAATCCAATGTCTTCAAAATATCCAAATTTTACAGATTGTGCCCTGGCTGCCAATAAGAAATTGTATTCTAGTCAAGAGCCTAGGCATTTGTTTTGAAGCTCTAAATGAGTGTGGTCACCTTTATTTGACAGGTATTTAATTGTCACTGTCCCTTCTACCCAGTGGCGTAGCGTGGGTTGTCAGCACCCGGGGCAAGGCAAGTAATTTGCGCCCCCTAACCCGTGGATTTTAGCACTCGCGAGTGCGAGCGCGCCCCCCCCCAGATGTTGCGCCCCGTGCGGCTGGCCCCCTCTCCACCCCCCCACGCTACGCCACTGCTTCAACCCATTATTTCCATGTTCCATCAGTTGTTAAGGTGCACGAAGTTGGTTGGACTTTCAGATATCTGAAATACTGGAAGAAGCTCCCTTCCAATTGTGTTTGGAAATCAGTTTATTTAGATTTAGGAAACAATTATAAACTTGGGCCCGTATTTATACTTTTTTTGCGCCGCATTTTCGTCGTTTTTTGACGCAAAAACGATGCAAACTTGCAAAATACCATTGTATTTTGTAGGTTTGCGCCGTTTTGCGTCAAAAAGCGGCGCAAATGCGGCGCTAAAAAAAGTATAAATACGGGCCTTGGAATTTCTAAACTAGATTCGATATAACAGGTTTTTCATCTCCACTGCCCCCTGTGTCTTACTGCTGAGATGCTTTATTTCGCAATATCGTGCTTTACAAAATTTAAAAATGAATACATATGCCAATAAATAAATAAATACATACATAATTAAATAAATAAATACATCTTCATGGTCAAGGCATGTCACATTTGACTCTCCTCCATCAAATTATGTTTACCACATGTTGGCAACATGCCACAACATTATCCAAGGCACAGATGTGCTTGTCAGTCATCTGAGTTAGTCTTTTAAAGTGGTCCACAGTCTCATAAAGAGTTGCCCATTGTCACAAATATCCTCCACACAGTAGACTGGCCAGCAGGATGTCAATCACAGAGAGGGTTGTCATCTGGGAGACTGAAGAGGTAGGACAGTTCCTCCTCACTGCAGGTGTCCTCTTCCTCAGATGACTGAGTGAAAACCAGTGATGCATCTGCCTGGGAGGAGTGTGTACAGGAGTCAACAGAGTTACCTGCAGTTTGAAGGCTGTGTAGAAGTGAGTCTCATGCAACTAGGGCAAGCATCCAAGGCCGCTTTGCAGGTGTCTCGTGACTAGCAATCCTCAGTAACAACCCTGGAGTAAAACTCCTGGCCAGTTGTGATGCAGTCTTGGGTGATGGTTTCTGTGTAGGGCTAACAATGCCTTTCTCCTCCTGATCCTCTTCCTCAACTATCTCCTCCTTTTCTTCCTCTCTTTCTTCTTCTGTACTAGTGGCTGACGAAATAGCCTGTTTGAAGGAGGACTGGATTTTCATCTGGAATTGGCCGCTATACTGTGCATGTCTCCGGCACAGCATCATTCTCAGGCACAGTATCTCCAGTACCAGCAATAGGAAGTTGATAAATGGTGATAAAGATTTTGATCAACACTTCAACAAACTTGCTTCATTATAGATTTCTGAAAGACGTCACTCTAGGTTAGTAACACAAGAGCATAAACAAACATATAGCAGTGTGGATTCACCATGCACATGATTACCACATATATACAACGTCAACTCAATTACTCCAAGCATTAATGCTTGCTTTATGAATGGACTGGTTAACATCAGCTCTTAAACTAATGTCCTTGAAGTTGGTGTTGGTACGGTATCCCCTGATCCAACATCTGGAGAGACAATGAATGTGAGATAAAGAGTTATGCATCAAAGAATTACAGTGGTATTTGATGCAGAAAAGAAAAAATATGAGATGTAGTAAATAAAATATATTCATAGACTTACATGATTGCTGGATCATAGAGGGCCTAATTTCTGCTGATAGAATGCACCACGGTGTCACTTGTGGTGTTGTTTGCAATGTGGACCTTAAGGGCTGTTTCCTATCTGTACATGACAAGAGAGGAATATTCAAAGTAATAAGACATCCAAAGGCATACATGATGATGATATTGTGTTAGGTACATAGTATAATAAACATGCAGGGTCCTCTTGTGGATGTTAACACAAGAGCTAAAGAAAATATTTCTTGCTGCCATCATAATACCAGATCTTAGCATTAACACGCGACAAACGCTATAACAGCCAATAAAGGAATACAATGGAAACACTGGTAGAAATATAGGTGTGACACAACAGACTTACACCTGTCATCTCACTTACAAAGAGGGAGATATATTTGACCCAAAATCAAAAGAACAGACAGTATACCGTCTGCACCATCCTTCTATTGTGTGCATCCAGTATACATTATGGCGCATCCTTAGGAGCTAAATTGCTGGTCTCCTCAGGCGGTGGATGGGACAACTACATGGGCCCTAAAAAGTGGATTAAAAGAAGAATTCTATGAGCA
Source organism: Pleurodeles waltl (assembly GCF_031143425.1). Classification (NCBI taxonomy): domain Eukaryota; kingdom Metazoa; phylum Chordata; class Amphibia; order Caudata; family Salamandridae; genus Pleurodeles; species Pleurodeles waltl. The sequence continues at coordinate 96,131,843 of NC_090446.1, read as the reverse complement.
TATTTGTGTTCAAAGCATGACCAATCAAGTTATATTTGAATAAAAGAGTTCATCAAAATGAAACAGCAATTAAAAAACAAAACTAGTACGGTGCAATAAACAAAGGTATTCACATCCCCTATAGTGTGTTAGTGTCAATAATAGCATAATGAGTTTTGTTGGCATGCATTTGTAGACGGGTCCTGTGTGTTGCTCTGCCCCAGTAGGACTTACTTCCTCCCAGCTCTAACAACCAATTGACTTGTAATTGTGACAGTATGAGAGGAAGGAAGAGTAACATTAAAATAATGTAAATAGTATCATACGTGAGGGGTTTTGTGTTAGAGGTTTATTTGAGGGTTATGTATCTAATGTCTGCATAGCAGTTTAGGGTTGTAGGAAGGATAGAGTTGCATGAGTTGTTGTAGGATACATTGTTTGGATCATGCAGGGGTTTCATTTTTACATGGACTTGCACTAGAGTTGTTTCACCGGGCAGGCTATGTAGCAGGTGAGGATGCATTGTAGAGAGGACAGACCTGTGACTCGGGCGAGAAGGAGATGGGACCAATGTGTGCCCCCGCAATAGCTTTTGCCAATTGAATCTCAGAGAACTTCTCTTTTATCAACTTCCTCTCATCCTGCAGTTTCTTTGCAAAGTATCTGTGTGCCTCTCAACCACAGCATTGACAAGAGTCTGTGACTTCCTGCCACAAGGCCACTTTCTGTGCTCCACTGAGGGTTCATGAGGGCAGACCAGGTATCTGTTTGTAGTGTTTGATTATACATTTAACTATAAGAGCTGTCCTCTACTCAGAGAAGTTAATTTTCCTCTTGAGTGTTGTTCTCTACATCGTCCAGGATTTTGGCCGCAGGGTCATATGGTCGAGGGGAAAAGGACAAAGCTTAGAATGTGGGCAATATTTATGTGGTGTTAATGAGTAGCAAAGTGAGTGATTTGGGTCATGTGTATATTATTTGCCTATTCCTTTCCATTTAGAGGTCTCCACTTAGGTAGCGAAAGTCTCCATCTTTGTAACGTAGATCTCTTCCTGAGCGGATGTATGTCCATCAACAAGGAGAAAGTGATAATATGGTCGTAAAGTTACTTGTGCTAGTTTCATCATCAAAAATACAATAACAGGAGGCTGCACCCACTCATTTGAAAGGGTGGAGACATGTACACCTACACCTAAACGTAAATCTCCACTCAGAAATGGTGAATAGTAAAAAAGATGGAGAGTTACACTTAGGTATAGTAAGCCTTCACATTATTAGATCTATGCATATACATTTACATTTGAGAATCACTCCAAATGTGTCTCTTGCTCACTTGAAAAACTTCAAGACAGTTATGTTCACTCTTTGATGGGAGACATAGGTGTTAGGGGCAGGGCAAAGATTCATGGGGGTTGTCTTGGCCCTTTAGCTGTGACAAAAATGCATTCACCAATCATGTGGATGCACTTTAATCATAGATATCTCTGCCAGGCAGACTGTGATCCTTAAGTGACACCAGCAGTAGTCCATCAATGGGTCTCCCACCAACCAGGCGGGCCCCTAGGGGACTTGCTAGGCTTTAAATTAGCCACTAAATATCTGAAAATGCAATGCACATTTAAAAATTATAATCTTAATTTATGCTGCCCATTTTACAGGTTCTTCCTACTTTTGATATGACTGAGTAATCCTCAAGTGCCACAGTTTAAAGATTAACAGAATGACAGTGTCAACTACTATGGATTCGACATTCAAATTGACTGTCGCCTGCCAATCATCTACTTTCTAAGCTTACTTTCATATGGATGGTAGTCTAAATTGAGAAGTGTATATCTTAGCTTTCGTAGTTCAAAAAATATAAATACATAACAAGGAAAATAAATATATCTACTTCGGGTACCACCCACCAAATATGACAGACAACGTTCCTCAGTACTTGGAAAAACAAGACAGATAATGGGTGTCAGAGGAGGTGCAGGATTGCCATCAGGCTACATATTAAAATACTTAGGGGCATATTTATGGGAGGGCTGTGTCACGTTTGAACCACGGAACATGATACATGCATGACGCAGACCTCTAAGTCATATTTTTAAAGCCAGGCAAAGATACTTTGGGGGTGATTCTAACCCTGGCGGTCGGTGATAAAGCGGCGGCCAACCCGCCAACAGGCTGGCGGTCCAAAAAATGGAATTCTGACCCTGGCGGGAACCGCCAACACAGCCCGCCACATTAACACTCCGCCCGCCGCGGCGGTACAGACAAACAGCGCGGCGGTCACCGCCAACAGGCAGGCGCCAGACAATGTACCGCCCACAGTATCATAACTCACCAATCCGCCACCTTTTCCGGGGCGGGAGCCCCACCGATAAAAACACGGCGGAAACAGACTACGAACGGGAAAACGCTCACCTCTATGCACTCCACGAGGAAGGAGGACAGCATGGAACCCGAATTAAACATACTACCTGCTCTCGTCTACCTGCTCATCTACCACGAGTACGAACGCCGGCGCAGACGACAACGGTGAGTACTGCACCTACGACACACGGGAGGGGAGAGGAGGAAAGCTTACGGCACACACATATGCGACCCCCACCCCCCCAAACTATGTACACACCAATGCAGAGCAACAAGTCACAGTGACACCACCCAAACCCCCCTGATAAAAGCAAAGACATAATTAAATTGTGAATAAAAATTTATGTACAAAATAGGCCCTGAAAAGTTATGGCCAACTAGCCAAAAAATCAATATCAAAATAAGTCTATATACAGTGCAATGGATAACCGAGGCAATTAGTCCTGCACATCAAAAGAAAATCGAAGTGTCCGTGGGCCAAAGTGTAACAACACAAGGGCAAAGCCCACACAGGAGACCTGAGTCCTCTGGAGAGAACACTGCAGGGGCATCTGATGAAAAAACTACAGGCACCTCAGGGGGAAGGGAAGGGGGGGGACCACAGCCACATGAGTCCACGACGCCAGAACCACGAAGGGGCCACCATGCCTACTGTGCCATCCTGGGGAGTGCAAAGCCACAGTCTCTCAAGTCTCTACAGTAGGTGGGTTGCCCACTGTTCCATCCTGGGGAGTGCAAAGCCACAGTCTCTCAAGTCTCACAAGTGGGTGGGTTGCCCACTGTGCCATCCTGGGGAGTGCAAAGCCACAGTCTCTCAAGTCTCACAAGTGGGTGGGTTGCCCACTGTGCCATCCTGGGGAGTGCAAAGCCACAGTCCATCAGGTGGATTACAGTCTCCACTGGTCAAGGAGGAGGCATGGTGGGCACAGTGAACCGTTAACAGTGCATGCAGGAAGGGCCCAGCGGAGCGGTGCTTGAGACGGCGGGGCCCAGCGGAGCGGTGCTTGACAGGAAGGGCCCAGCGGAGCGGTGCTTGACAGGAAGGGCCCAGCGGAGCGGTGCTTGAGACGGCGGGGCCCAGCGGAGCGGTGCTTGACAGGAAGGGCCCAGCGGAGCGGTGCTTGAGACGGCGGGGCCCAGCGGAGCGGTGCTTGAGACGGCGGGGCCCAGCGGAGCGGTGCTTGACAGGAAGGGCCCAGCGGAGCGGTGCTTGACAGGAAGGGCCCAGCGGAGCGGTGCTTGAGATGGCGGGGCCCAGCGGAGCGGTGCTTGACAGGAAGGGCCCAGCGGAGCGGTGCTTGAGACGGCGGGGCCCAGCGGAGCGGTGCTTGAGACGGCGGGGCCCAGCGGAGCGGTGCTTGACAGGAAGGGCCCAGCGGAGCGGTGCTTGACAGGAAGGGCCCAGCGGAGCGGTGCTTGAGACAGCGGGGCCCAGCGGAGCGGTGCTTGAGACGGCGGGGCCCAGCGGAGCGGTGCTTGACAGGAAGGGCCCAGCGGAGCGGTGCTTGGCAGGAAGGGCCCAGCGGAGCGGTGCTTGAGACGGCGGGGCCCAGCGGAGCGGTGCTTGAGACGGCGGGGCCCAGCGGAGCGGTGCTTGAGACGGCGGGGCCCAGCGGAGCGGTGCTTGACAGGAAGGGCCCAGCGGAGCGGTGCTTGACAGGAAGGGCCCAGCGGAGTGGTGCTTGAGACGGCGGGGCCCAGCGGAGCGGTGCTTGAGACGGCGGGGCCCTGCGGAGCGGTGCTTGAGACGGCGGGGCCCAGCTGAGCGGTGCTTGACAGGAAGGGCCCAGCGGAGCGGTGCTTGAGACGGCGGGGCCCAGCGGAGCGGTGCTTGACAGGAAGGGCCCAGCGGAGCGGTGCTTGACAGGAAGGGCCCAGCGGAGCGGTGCTTGAGACGGCGGAGCCCAGCGGAGCGGTGCTTGAGACGGCGGGGCCCTGTTCAGCAGTGCTCTTCTGCACGGCGGGGCCCTGTTCAGCGGTGCTCTTCTGCACGGCGGGTCCCTGTTCAGCGGTGCTCTTCTGCACGGCGGGGCCCTGTTCAGCGGTGCTCTTCTGCACGGCGGGGCCCTGTTCAGCGGTGCTCTTCTGCACGGCGGGGCCCTCTTCAGCGGTGCTCTTCTGCACGGCGGGGCCCTGTTCAGCGGTGCTCTTCTGCACGGCGGGGCCCTGTTCAGCGGTGCTCTTCTGCACGGCGGGGCCCTGTTCAGCAGTGCTCTTCTGCACGGCGGGGCCCTCTTCAGCGGTGCTCTTCTGCACGGCGGGGCCCTCTTCAGCGGTGCTCGTCCAGTAAGTCAAGGGAGCCAGACCTGGCCTGGACTCCCTGCTCACTCGCCCTCCGACCATGCTGTTGCTGGACCCTTCGGTGACGGAGTCCTGGGCCCTTTGGTGTTCTCCCTAACACCCGGGATGGGGCTTGTGGGCCCCTCCTGCTCCGCGCTCCTGCTGGCTGACTTCTCCGCCCTGCTGCCCTTTCGCTCCTTAGATGGGGCTCTCGGGCCCTTGCCTCCCCTAGCTGTTGTGGCTGGTGAAGTGGGCGAACTTTGCTCCTTGGGGGCAGCCGTGTCGGTCCTCTCACGGCGGCCCTTTAGTTTCCGGGTACTCTTGCCTGGGGGGGGGCTGGCTGTCCCCTTGCTGCTGATTGAAGTGTCACTGCTGGCAAAGGGTGGACTCCAGAACCCATGCACCACAGTGACACTCGAAGCTGGGCTGGTGGTGGCTGAGGTGCTCTTGGGACTCTTTGCAGATGAAGGGGGTGGGTCAGTGGAGGGAAAGAGGTCAAGATTAGCGAGGAAAACTTTCTTAGGACCAAGGTAAAAGGTAGGAGAAGTGGTGATGGGAGTGGAGAAAGAGGATGTGGTTGTAGGAGAGTCAGGTGTGCTGTCTTTGGGTGCAGGTGCTTGTGCTGGAGGCTGTCGTGAGGTGGATGGCTGTTGGGTGGGTGTCTGCCTGCGTTTGTGTGTCTTGGAAGAGGGGGTGACAGACACAGTGGGAGAGGACACAGGGGACGTGTAAATGGTAGTGGGGGTGGTGACTGCATGTGTGCGGACTGGACTGGAGGGTGTGCTGGTGATGGAAGCACTGGCTGATGGTGGTGTGCATGCAGGTGTGAGTGTAGACGTCACAGGGAGGGAGGAGGGAGACGAGGAGGAGGGGGACACAGAGGTGGTAGTGACTGTTGGAATGTCTGCATCTGGGTGTTGCTTGTGTGAATGCTTGTGGGTTCTGTGGTGCTTGTGTCTGGATGAGCTGCCCTTGGGTGTTGAGGTGTGTGCAGGCTGGTCTGATGGTGTGGATGGGATAGGCTGAGGAACAGGAGACAGAGACAGGCTGGAGGCAGTCAGAAGAGGGAGGCTGGAAACAGGGACAATGGCTGCCGTCAGTGCTGAGGCCAGAGCATTGAACGATCGTTGATGGGCAGCCTGACCCGAATGAATGCCCTCCAGGCAGGTATTGCTCCGATGCACCTCCCTTTCTACCCCCTGGATGGCATTCAAAAGGGTAGTCTGCCCAACAATGATGGTCTGAAGGAGGTCAATGACCTCCTCACTGAGGGCAGCAGGGGTAACAGGGGCAGGGGCTGAGGTGCCTGGGGCGAAGGAGACGCCCGCCTTCCTGGGCGAGCGGGCACGGAGCGTAGGCTGAGGGGCTGCTGGGAGGGCGGGGCTGGTGCGCTGGGTGGCGGCTGTACCTGTAGAGGCGGGGGGCCCGGATGTTGCCGCCACCGCTAGGGAGCTCCCATCCGAGGACGTGTCGCTGTCGCTGGTGTCACCACCGGTCCCCGTTGTGGTGCTCCCCTCGCCCTCCGGATCACTGTTGCCCTCGGTGTCTGTTCCTGGTCCCACCGGGGCCTTGTGACTTGCAGCTCCCTCGTGCTCCGATGCCAAATCTCCTCCGCCTGATGATGCTAATGCACACATGCACAAGAAGATGAAGAAGAAGGGTGGGGGGAGAAAAACGAAGACCAGGTTGAGTGCATGCAATGTCAACACCGTTGGCGGAGAGGACAGACACAGGAGCCTCATGCACTAAGCCGCGCATTCAGGGTACACTACTCAGTACTTCTAACTAGGACAACAGGTCTAGAGACGACAAAGGCGCACATGTGTGATGCTGGACCATCGATAGCTGTACTTGTCACCCTACAGAGGTGGTGGCCGGGAGCACAGGGCCATGCCTAAAGGAGAGGACTACACTACAGAAAGCGCCCTGGCCTAATGTCACCCACAACCCTCCTCCCCCACCCAGACGCCTCCACTGCGCAGAGAGATAGCAGAATGTGCTGATACTCACCCCCTTGTGTCTGCTGTGATGTCCTCAAGCGCCCATCCAAATCAGGGTAGGCCACCGCCAGGATCCGGGACACCAGGGGGGTCAGGGTACGACTGGCACCCCTCCTAGGTTGGGAGGCCATCCCCAGCAGTGACTCAGCGGTCTTCCTGGTCCCGCGGCAGATGTCCTCCCACCTGTTGCGGCAGTGGGTGCCCCGTCTGACGTGGACCCCCAGGGCCCGGACTTCCTTGGCGATGGCACGCCAAATGTCCACTTTCTGATGGGCGCTGACCTATTTGACATGTACAGGGTGGGAAGGAAAAATCATCAATTTTCTGCATGTTAGATGCGATTGGCCCCCCCTCCCCAACCTTGCCATATGGCACATGCTCTCATCTGTCGTGCGTTGCACTCCTCATTCGCCCCCCACCCCACCAACTTACATCCACCCCACTCCACACAGGCATAGCCCATTCAATGTGCACCCAGTGTACTTACCTGTTGGTCTGGAGGACTGTAGAGTAACGCATACTGGGGGAGGACCCCATCCACAAGTTTCTCCAACTCCTCAGACGTGAAGGCAGGGGCCCTTTCCCCAGTCGCAGCAGCCATTGTCACTTCCAGACCGAGGTCACAGCAGCACTTGCAGTATAGGTCCTCTCCTGTGGATGATCAGGTCTCGAGTGATTAAGCAGATAGAAAATGGCGGTCACGCCCGCAGCGGTGCGTACCGCGGCGGTGCGTACCGCGACCGCCGGCGCACCTCGTCATTGGCTCCTGAAACCCATAGGCTTCAATGTTAGCCAATGCCGCTTCGTATAGCGGTCTTCGACCGCCTACCGGCACGGTGTGCCACGCCAGCCCATTGACCTCACATCCCATTGTCCCACTTCACAGGTCAGGCAGCCGCCATTTCAAGGGCCCACATGGCATAATTTGTACTGCGTCACACAGGCCTAGGACTTGCATTGCCACACATACACGCCTTTCAATACATAGATAATCGTGTGCTATGCATGCAGTGGTGAACGTACCTGTGATTTGCTTGACTCTGTGCTCCATGTTGTCCTTCCTAGGCACCGTCCGCTGGGACTTGCGAGGAGAAGGATGAATCCTCGCGTGTACCGACCGCTGGTGGACCTGTCGACAATGGAAGAACGCCATATCATACTACGATACCGACTTGACCGAGTCACTATACATGAACTGTGTGCCCAGCTGGAGCCAGCCCTGATGTCCCCCATCCGCCAACCCACAGGAATTCCCCCTCTAGTGCAGGTTTTGTCAGTCCTCCATTTTTTGGCAAGTGGCTCATTCCAGACAACAGTGGCCATGTCATTTGGAATGTCTCAGCCTATGTTTTCAAAAATCTTGTCTAGAGTGTTGTCTGCCCTGACGAAACACATGCGGCGCTACATTGTATTCCCTGAGGAGGTTGATTTGGCCACTGTGAAGGGTGATTTTTATGCCCTTGGACATATCCCCAACATAATTGGTGCCATTGATGGGACCCATGTGGCTTTAGTACCCCCAAAAGACGATGAGCAGGTGTACAGAAACAGGAAAAGTTACCATTCTATGAACGTCCAGGTGGTCTGTTTGGCTGACCAGTACATCTCCCATGTGAATGCCAAGTTCCCTGGGTCAGTGCATGACGCGTATGTGATGGGAAATAGCAGCATCCCTTATGTGATGGAACAGCTACAGAGACAACGTGTGTGGCTAATTGGTGACTCTGGTTACCCCAACCTGCCTTGGCTATTGACCCCAGTGAGGACTCCCCGGACCAGGGCAGAGGAACGGTACAATGAGGCCCATGGGCGAACTAAGAGGATCATTGAAAGAACCTTTGGCCTCCTGAAGGCCAGGTTTAGGTGCCTGCATATGACAGGGGGATCCCTGATGTACTCACCAAAGAAGGTGTGCCAGATCATCGTGGCCTGCTGTATGCTTCACAATCTGGCATTGCGACGTCAGGTGCCTTTCCTGCAGGAGGATGGTCCAGATGGTGGTGTTGAAGCAGCTGTGGAGCCTGCGGAGAGTGAAGAGGAGGAAGACGAAGAGGACGACCCAGACAACAGGGACAGAGTTATCCAACAGTATTTTCAGTAGCACCCAGGTAAGAATCACCCACGCCATTTAACATTTACTGAAAGCCCCCTGCATCTTTACTTTGTGTATTTCCCCCAGTTCTTTTAAACTGATGTTTGATTTTCCCTTCCCTTTTCAGTGCTGTATGACCCACTGCGTGACTTCTGCTTGGTTAGCCCATGGACTAATGCTTATTGACATCGGTATGTTGTCATCACAAAAATAACAGAACATTATTGATCAGTAATGTGTTATACATTTGTAAATAATACAGGCTGACTCCAGAATGATTTCAGTGCAATGAGTGATTTATTTTTAGTGCTAGATATTGGTACATGATATTAAAACGGTGTGGGTGAGGGTGGAGTTATGTCCATGGCAGAGTCCAGTTCTCGGTCGCACAGGTGCATTGTCCATATGCCTGTGGAAGGATGGAGCAGGGGCAGTTCAAGGTTGGACAGGGTGACACTGTGGGACAGTGGAATGACATCCGGGGGGATATTAGGCTGGCGGGGGTCTTGGCATCCTACTCTGTCTTCCTTTGAGATCTCAGGTTCCTCTTGCGGGTGGTTGTTCTTCAGCAGGAGGTGGGGTTCTGGTGGGCCGTCGTTCTGTGGGGGCCTCCTGACCACTAGCGCCAGCGGAGGTGGTAGGCTGTTCCTGGCTAGTGACAGGGGCCCTTTGTGGTGCCACATGGTCCCGCAATGTGGTTTCTATCCGGTTGAGGGCCTGGACTATGGTCCCCATAGCGGTAGCGATGTTCCTGAGTTCATTGCTGAACCCCATGTACCGTTCCTCCTGCTGTGCCTGGATCTCGGTGAACCTGGCCAGTACCGTCGCCATCGTCTCCTGGGAGTGATGGTATGCTCCCATGATGGTGGTGAGGGCCTCTTGGAGAGTCGGTTCCCTGGGCCTGTCCTCCCCCCCCTGTCGCACAGCAGCCCTCCCAGTTGCCCTGTTTCCCCGGGCCTCTGTCTCCTGGACGGTGTGCCCACTACCACTGCCCCCAGGTCCCTGTTGTTGTTGGGGTGTTGGGTCAGCCTGGGTGCCCTGTAGTGGCGGACACACCGCTGATTGACGCGTCCTCGAGACAGAGGCATGGGCCCGCTGGGTGGGAGTTGTGCTTGTGTTCCCAGAGGGGGTTGGGTCTGCTGTGGCCTGTGTCTGTGTGTGGGGAACCGACTGTCCAGAGGTCCCCGATGGTCCGGGCTGGTCATCAGGTTCTAGGTCGACAGAGCTGCTGTCCTCGCTGGGGGCCTGTTCTGGGGGTGGGATGGACAAATCTGGACCCTCCGTGGCGGTGTGTTGGCGTTCGGGCCCTGCAGGGGTAAAGGAGTATGGTTATTGTTTCGGTGTGTGCCATGGCATGCATTTTGAGTGCCCTTGGCCCCCAGTGCTGGCATTCCCTTGTGGGAGGTGTTGTGAGAGTGGTGGGGGGGGGGGTGTATGGGTATGTGCAATGGTCATGCTTTGGTGGTGGCTGTCTATGGTTTGTGTTGGCATTCAGGGGTTGGTGTTGTTTAGGGTGGGTTGTGCTGGTGAGACATTGGCAGGGAGGTTGTGTGCTGGGGGGTTGAGATTGGGGGTGAGGGGAGGGGTGGCATGCTGGTGGTTGGGGGGGGGTGAAGTAGTTGAGATTCGACTTACCAGAGTCCATTCCTCTGTGTACTCCAGCGAGGCCATCAGGATGCAGGATGTTTACCACCTCTTGCTCCCATGCTGTGAATTGGGGTGGAGTGGGTGGGGGTCCGCCGCCAGTCTTCTGCACAGCGATGTTGTGCCTTGAGATCATCGAGCGCACCTTCCCCCGTAGGTCGTTCCATCGCTTTCTGATATCTTCCCGATTTCTGGGATGCTGTCCCACAGCGTTGACCCTGTCTACGATCCTTTGCCATAGCTCAGCCTTCCTTGCTATAGTGGTGTGCTGCACCTGTGTGCCGAAGAGCTGGGGCTCAACCCTTATAATTTCCTCCACCATGACCCTGAGTTCTTGGTCCGAGAACCTGGGGTGTCTTTGGGGTGCCATGGGGTGGTGTGGATGAGGTGTGGGGTGGTGTTTGTGGTGATGTGCGTGGTGATATGTGGTGATGTGTGCGTAGATGTGGTGTGGGTGATGAAGTTGGCTCCTGTGTGTGTTGGGGTTTTCTATTGCTGTGCTTGCTCTCTCTATCTCTATCTCTGTCGCCTTCTCTCCTATTTCCAACTAGTGGGGGTTTGTGGGTGATGTGGGTGTGTGTTTTATAGTTGATTGGATGTGTGGGAGTGTTGTTTGTATGTGTCTCAGGTGTGTGTATTTCAAATTGTCCAATGTGGCTGTGTTTTGGAGCTGTGTGTGTATTTTGAGCGCAGCGGTGTGTACCGCCAATGGAATACCGCGGTTGAAAGACCGCCGCGTGGATTCGTGGGTCAGAATGGCATGGGCGTGTTTGTGTTGGCGTGACGGTGGAGGTTTGGTCCTCTCCAGTTTTCCGCGGCCCGCTGGTGAGGCGGCCTTCCTTGGATGTCGGATTGTTGGCGGTTTCACAGTTGGTGGTCAGAATGACCGTGGCGGTTTACCGCGGCCGCGGCGGTAGAATGGCGGACTTCTGACCGGCGGTAAGGGCCTTTTACCGCCGAGGTCAGAATGACCCCCTTTGTGTTGCTTTGAGTGTCTCCAAAAATCTGGAGTAATGCAACACAGCGCAAATCTCTGCGTGCATTACTCTGTCCTGGGAAGGCATTCCATTGGCACTGCATGGGTGTTCCCACGCAACTCCCATGGCTTTTGATGCATTCCCAGATTTACAAGACCTTGTAAGACTGGGAATGTGCCAAAAAGGTATGCCTCCCCAGGAGAGCCGTAACAAGGAGAAATATCTTTATTACTTCCTCTTTCTATGTGTGCTAAATTCTGCAGCACACATAAATAAAGGAATATGCCTCTCATGATTGTTATTATGAAGGAAGGTGTTCCTTCCTGCAGAAAAACCATCCTGCATGCAACGCAGGCACCCTTGCATCATGGTGCAAAAGTGCCCGCATTGGCGGTAGGCAGCTCATTATGTGCCAGCGCAGACGGAAAAGTCAGGAATGAAACATATGCCATAAATACGTCACATTCCTACCCTTTTCCAGTGATGCCACATTCTCATAAATATTTCCCATAAAGTTTTTTTTTACATAGTCAGTGAAACATTTCAAACAGAAACACTACACTTGCCAATCCGTCATGCTAGATAGGAAGACTATGTAGCTTGAGTCGATTAATATCCGGTTTTGTGTGATGTCTAGATGTGAACGGCCAGACACCAGAAGATGACAACGCAACATGTCGAATTCTTCTTCCAAATATATATATGTACATAAGGCATGGTTTTTACAAGGCATATTAATACTTGGGTTTTCTCTTCATTTCTTCTCTGAGGGCCAGTACTGTCTATTCTGCGTTCAACATAAAATAGCATTACTGCAGTAAATCCCATCTCTGCCCAGACACGTCCTTTATCCAGCACAAACCCTATTAGATCCTCTGTCTAAATGTAAATTCACAAGAATCTATGTAAAAATGAGAAATCCATAACTAAAACTCCATTGTAATGAATCCATTTCTACATTTTTATGTTTGTAGTCACCAGTCCTTTTAATTCTGTGGAAATCACATCGTCTTCATCCCACCCCCGAGCCGTATTCCTGTCCAGGCCCAGTCTGATCCACCCAATGACCTGGTTTCCTTAGTAATATTTTCATGGTGATGGGTTGGAGATGGGTTTGTGCTTATGCCTTTCAGATTCACATGATGATGAAAACAAACTGAAATTATTGCAAGTGCCTGAAGTGGGATCAAAATAGTTCGGAAGTTTTTAGTAGGTACTGACTGAGGCTTGCAAAATGTAAACGAATATTCCGAGTGATGACTTTAACTGTCAAATCTGCTTTATTACTCCTAAATTCAATCGTGTGTAGAACTTAAATGTTATTTATAAGGATGACATCAGTATTTGTGGTCACACAGTATTAAATTGTGGCACACAGTCAAAACAATGTAGTCAGAATTACTCAGAAAAGGTCTTGCAAAGTCCACCGTGGTGGTTAATTTGGAAATGAATCCAAGAGCCTAATGATGCATCGCCGACTATGATGTGTGCCAATCCGTAATGTCCTTTTGGTTTGTAGTAAAAACAGGCGAACTTATAAAATGGAGTGACAAAAAAACGTGTAGCAAGAAAAAGACAAAGAAAAAAAGAAAAAATGTAAAACTTGATAAGAAAAATTGGTGAGTTCGCAAAAAATGCATTTTATTCAAATCACCAAAACTGAAATGCACATTTAAAGGCACGCACGTATATTTTTAAAAGGTCCCTGTTAGACCTGACAGCCTTAGGGTGGTCACCCTTAACTTTTTGCCTGCCTCCCTCCACTTTTTGGACACTGTTTTTGCTGGCTTTTAGACTCTGCGCACTTTACCACTGCTAACCAGTGCTAAAGTGCATATGCTCTCTCCCTTAAAACATAGTAACCTTGAATCATACCTGATTGGACTATTAATTTACTTATAAGTCCCTAGTAATGTGCACTCTATGTGCATAGGGCCGGTAGATTAAATGCTACTAGTGGGCCTGCAGCACTGGTTGTGCCACCCACTTAAGTAGCCCCTTTTCCTTGTCTCAGGCCTGCCATTGCAAGGCCTGGGTGTGCAGTTTCACAGTCACATCGACTTGGCATTTAAAAGTACTTGCCAAGCCTAAACCTCCCCTTTCTCCACATATAAGTCACCTCTAATGTGTGCCCTAGGTAACCCCTAGAGCAGGGTGCTGTGTGGGTGAAAGGCAGCACATGTACCTGTGTAGTTTACATGTCCTGGTAGTGTAAAACTCCTAAATTCGTTTTTGCACTACTGTGAGGCCTGCTCCCTTCATTGGCTAACATTGGGACTGCCCTCATACAGTATTGAAGTGGTAGCTGCTGATCTGAAAGGAGTAGGAAGGTCATATTTAGTATGGCCAGAATGGTAATATAAAATCCTGCTGACTGGTGAAGTTGGATTTAATATTACTATTCTAGAAATGTCACTTTTAGAAAGTGAGCATTTCTTTGCACTTAAATCTTTCTGTGCCTTACAATCCACGTCTGGCTGGGCTTAGTTGACAGCTCCTTGTGCATTCACTCAGACACACCCCAAACACAGGGTACTCAGCCTCACTTGCATACATCTGCATTTTGAATGGGTCTTCCTGGGCTGGGAGGGTGGAGGGCCTGCTCTCACACAAAGGAATGCCACACCCCCTACTGGGACCCTGGCAGACAGGATTGAACTGAAAGGGGACCTGGTGCACTTCTTAGCCACTCTTTGAAGTCTCCCCCACTTCAAAGGCACATTTGGGTATAAAACAGGGCCTCTGCCCTACCTCATCAGACACTTGCTGGAGAAGAAACCTGAACCAGAAACTACATCCTGCCAAGAAAAACTGCCTGGCTGCTCAAAGGACTCACCTGTCTGCTTTCTACAAAGGACTGCTGCCTTGCTGTTGGCCTGCTGCCTTGCTGAACTCTTGTCTGGCTGTGAAAGTGCTCTCCAAGGGCTTGGATAGAGCTTGCCTCCTGTCCCCTGAAGTCTCAGGACCAAAAAGACTTCTCTTTTTCACTAGGACGCTCCGTGCGCGAAAATTTTGACGCACAGCTTGTCCTGCGGCGAGAAAAACACCACACACCGACGCTGATCGACGCGACGCCTTCGGGACGACCGGAACTTCGACGCACGGCTTCGCAAGGACAACGCCGCCCGACCTCTAGAGGAGAAATCGACACGACGCTTGCCGTGAGATCGTAATTTCGACGCGCAGCCCCGCAGAACGACGCGCAGCCGGAAAACAAGCAGGAAAATCCACGCACAGACCCGGGACATCTAGTAATCCCCGCGATCCACAGAAAGAGACTGTCCGCGTGCCGGAAAACGACGCACGACTTCCCCGCGTGAAAAATAACGACAAAAGTCCGTGTGTGCTGGGGAGAAATCAACGCACACACCCTTTTTCCACGTATCTCTTCTTCTGTGGCCCTCTGAGGAGATTTTCCACTCCAAACCAGGTACTTTGTGCTTGAAAGAGACTTTGGGGGTCATTCTGACCCCCGCCGGCGGTGGAAGCCGCCGGCCTGGCGGGACCCGCCAGAAGACCGTACCGCGGTCAAAAGACCGCGGTGTTCATTCTGACTTTCCCGCTGGGCTGGCGGGCGACCGCCAAAAGGCCGCCCGCCCGCCCAGCGGGAAAGCACCAGCAACGAGGAAGCCGGCTCCGAATGGAGCCGGCGGAGTTGCTGGTGTGCGACGGGTGCAGTTGCACCTGTCGTGATTTTCAGTGTCTGCCAAGCAGACACTGAAAATCAATGTGGGGCCCTGTTAGGGGGCCCCTGCAGTGCCCATGCCAGTGGCATGGGCACTGCAGGGGCCCCCAGGGGCCCCACAACACCCGTTCCCGCCAGCCTGGTTCTGGCGGTGAAAACCGCCAGAACCAGGCTGGCGGGAAGGGGGTCGTAATCCCCATGGCGGCGCTGCTTGCAGCGCCGCCGTGGAGGATTCACAGGGGCAGCGGGAAGCCGGCGGGAAACCGCCGGCTTCCCTTTTCTGACCACGGCTTTACCGCCGCGGTCAGAATAGGCCCAGAAGCACCGCCAGCCTGTTGGCGGTGCTTCCTCCGTCCCCTACCCTGGCGGTCTCGGACCGCCAGGGTAGGAATGACCCCCTTTGTTTGCTTGTTAAAGACTTAAGACATTTTTATATCACTTTCCAGTGATATCTCTACAAATTCACATAGCAACTTTATTCGTTTTGACCTACAATTATCCGGATAAATATTATATATTTTTCTAAACACTGTGTGGTGTATTTGTGTGGTGCTATATGGTGGTATTGTATGATTTATTGCACAAATACTTTACACATTGCCTTCTAAGTTAAGCCTGACTGCTCGTGCCAAGCTACCAGAGGGTGGGCACAGGATAATCTTGGATTGTGTGTGACTTACCCTGACTAGAGTGAGGGCTTTTGCTTGGACAGGGGGGTAACCTGACTGCCAACCAAAAACCCAATTTCTAACATTGGTGATCAGCGGTGAGGATAGGACTTGTATTTGTGCAGTGACATACAGTAGCTAAGTATTTCACTACCTACCCACAGTTGAAGGTCAACTTGATTTTTATCTCTTTTTTGCAAATTCGTTTTTTCCTGACAATTTTCAAAAACTAAATCCTCACTCAACATGTCTCTGACTGGGTCTCAGATAGGAGACTTTGACCTAGTCCTGTTGGATACATATACGGTCAAACAACTCAAAGGATTCTGCAGGGCAATGAGGGTACCCACCCAAGGGGCCTCCAAAAAGGAGGACTTTCAAGTGGCGCTGAGGGCCTGGGCAGAAGCCCATTTAGAAGAGGATGATGAGGAAGAGGAGCCAGAAAATGGCCCCTCTGAGGATTTGTCACTATCTGTGGATGGTGTTACCACTGCAATTGTGCCCCCTTCCAGACCAGGGAGCAGTGTCTCTGTGCAAGGCCTGACCGCAGAGGAAAGGAGAGAGGAAAGGGAGTTCCAATTGCAAATGGCAAAACTGAAAATTGAGGCTCAACAGGAGGAAAGAAGGGCAGAGAGAGAAGCCAAGCAAGCTGAGGCTGAAAGAGCAGCCAAACAGATTGAAGCTGAAAGAGCTGAAGCTGCAGCTGAGAGAGCCTTGGCTGAAAAGAAACTGTTATTGGCTCATGAACTGAGTCTCAAGGAGCTGGATCTCAAGGCAAAGCAGTCTGAATCCATGAATAATGGTGGCAGCATACTGACAGGACCTGCTGGAGAAAAGAAGGTTCGTATACCCAAAAATGTGGTGCCCAGTTTTGTGGTGGGAGATGACATAGATAAATGGTTAGCTGCTTATGAAGTTGCACTAAGGTCTCATGAGGTTCCTGAAGGGCAATGGGGGGTAGCTATGTGGGGTTATGTACCGCCATTGGGGAGGGACACACTTCTCACATTGGATCAACCTGATGAAAACACATACCCACTTCAGAAAGCCACTTTACTTGCCAAGTTTGGGCTGACCCCTGAGGGATACCGTCAGAGGTTCAGGGACAGCACCAAACAAACCACACAAACATGGGTAGATTTCTTTGACTTCTCCAGTAAGGCACTGAATGGATGGGTGCGGGGCAACAAAGTAGATGATTATAAAGGTTTATATGACTTGATTCTGAGAGAGCATATGCTTAATACTACTTATACAGAGTTGCGCCAGTACTTAGTGGATAGTAAGCTGACTGATCCCAGGAAGCTTGCTGAGGAGGCGGACCTCTGGGTTAGCACCAGAGTGTCCAAGAAGGTACCTGGGGGGAACACCCACAAAGGTGGTCAGGGTTCCCAACAAAAGAAAGAGTGGGGAGATAAACTTACAGATAAGGAACTCCCCAAAGGCCCCCAAAAGAATTCCCAGGGAGGGGGTGGCAACCCTTCCTTTTCCAAATTTGGGAAAAAGCCAGGGACATATGATAGGTCAGGAAAATCCAACCCCAAATGCATGGAGTGTTACCAGTATGGTCACTATAAAGGCGACCCCCAGTGCTCCAAGAGAGCACCGCCCACTACCGGACAGACAGCTGGGTTGACTAGTGTAGCGCTCGGGGGGGGAGATGGACACAGATAGCTTTGGGGAACAGGTAGAGATTTCCCTAGTATCCCTGGGAGAAGAAGAAATGGTGCCCAAAGCCCACATGCCCCAAAATACTTCCAAGTACAGGCAGTGGGTCACCATTGATGGGCAGAAGGTGGAGGCTCTGCGTGACACAGGAGCCAGTGTGACTACTATCAACAGTCAGCTGGTGTCAACAGAGCAGATAGTCCCTAATACATTCCACCAGGTCATAGTCGCTGACAATCGTGAGAGTCACCTACCGGTGGCTCTGGTTCCCTTTGAGTGGGGGGGGGGTCTCTGGTACTCTGAAAGTAGCTGTGAGTCCTGCCATGCCTGTAGATTGCCTGTTAGGCAATGATCTTGAGCATACTGCTTGGAAAGAAGTGGAGCTCAGGTCTCACCTGGAGATGTTAGGGTTACCTGAGTGGGTCTGCATGACCACACGGTCCATGGCTGACCGAGAGGGAAGTCAAAGGCGTCTGGAGCCTGGAACAATGGCCCAGAGAGCTGCCAAGAGGAGGGGCAAGGGGCGCGGGAAACCGGCCCCAGAAGTTCCCGCAGTGGCTGACGGGGCTCCTGAGGAGGAGGCTCCCGAGCCAACTGGGGAAGACATTGTCTCCCTAGGTGACTTACCTGAGCTTGCTGGCTGGCAAGTTGAGGGTGGACCCACCAGGGAGGAATTCTGCAAGGTGCAGAAAGAATGTCCCACTCTGGGAGGTCTGAGGAAACAAGCCTCAGGCCAGGCGGCAGGTGAAGCCTCTGGCGATCACCACATATATTGGGAGAATGATCTCCTCTACAGTGAGCCTAAGGTTCCGGCCTTTGGGGCAGCGCATACGCTGGTGGTCCCCCAGTGTTACCGAACCTTCCTACTGGGTCTGGCTCACGACATTCCCCTGGCAGGACATTTGGGGCAAGGCAAGACCTTTGACAGGCTTGTCACCCACTTTTATTGGCCCAGAATGAGGACAAACTCAGATAAGTTCTGCAGATCTTGTCCTACCTGCCAGGCCAGTGGTAAAGCAGGAAAAAGGGTTAAAACCCCCCTGATTCCACTTCCTGTCGTTGGCACCCCCTTTGAAAGGGTGGGCATCGACATTGTTGGACCATTGGACCCCAAAACTGCCTTAGGCAACAGGTTCATCCTGGTTTTGGTGGACCATGCCACCCGTTACCCAGAGGCAATCCCTCTGAGGACCGTAACTGCACAGGTGGTGACCAGAACTCTGATGGGGATATTTACCCGTGTGGGATTCCCCAAGGAGATAGTGTCTGACAGAGGCACTAACTTCATGTCTGCATACATGAAGTCTCTGTGGGATGCGTCTGGTGTAACCTACAAGTTCAACACACCCTATCACCCTCAGTCTAATGGTCTTGTGGAGAGATTCAACAACACCTTGAAAGGCATGATTGGTGGCCTCCCGGAGGCCATGAGGCGTAAGTGGGACGTCCTCTTACCATGCCTTCTCTTTGCTTACAGAGAGGTCCCCCAGAGGGGGGTAGGGTTCAGTCCCTTTGAGCTTCTCTATGGGTACCCTGTCAGGGGACCCTTAAGCATTGTTAAGGAGGGGTTGGAGAAAGCTCCAAAGGCACCCCCTCAGGATGTGGTCAGCTACATGTTGGCCCTCCGCAACCAGATGACCCGCTTCTGGAAAGAGGCCCAAAGTAACCTTGAGGCCAGTCAAGAGGTAATGAAACGCTGGTATGACCAGAAGGCCACCCTGGTAGAGTTTCAACCTGGAGACAAAGGGGGTCATTCTGACCCAACGACCACGAGAGCACCGCCAACAGGCTGGCGGTGCTCTCAAGGGCATTCTGACTGCGGCGGTTTGGCCGCGGTCAGAAAGGGAAAACCGGCGGTCTCCCGCCGGTTTTCCGCTGCCCTCAGGAATCCTCCATGGCGGCGCAGCTTGCTGCGCCGCCATGGGGATTCCGACACCCCATACCGCCATCCTGTTCCTGGCGGTTCGCCCGCCAGGAACAGGATGGCGGTATGGGGTGTCGTGGGGCCCCTGGGGGCCCCTGCAGTGCCCATGCCAATGGCATGGGCACTGCAGGGGCCCCCGTAAGAGGGCCCCACAAAGAATTTCAGTGTCTGCTTAGCAGACACTGAAATTCGCGACGGGTGCAACTGCACCCGTCGCACCTTCCCACTCCGCCGGCTCCATTCGGAGCCGGCTTCCTCGTGGGAAGGGGTTTCCCGCTGGGCTGGCGGGCGGCCTTCTGGCGGTCGCCCGCCAGCCCAGCGGGAAAGCCAGAATGGCCTCCGCGGTCTTTCGACCGCGGAGCGGCCATATGGCGGTTCCCGCCAGGCGGGCGGCGACCGCCGCCCGCCGGCCTCAGAATGAGGCCCAAAGTGTGGATAATGGAGCCAGTAGAGCCTAGAGCTCTCCAGGACCGCTGGTCTGGCCCATTTGAAGTAAAGGAGCGGAAAGGGGAGGCCACTTACCTAGTGGACGTCCAAACCCCTAGGAACCCCCTAAGGGTGCTCCATGTTAACCGACTAAAGGCTCATTTTGAGAGGTCTGAGATCAACATGCTTCTGGTCACAGATGAAGGAATGGAAGAGGAGAGTGAACCTCTCCCCGACCTCCTCTCTGCCCAAGAAGGTGATGGGTCAGTGAACGGGGTCATTCTTTCTGACTCCCTGACTCTAAACCAGAAAGGAGACTGCTATGAGCTGTTGGAGCAGTTCTCCCCCCTGTTCTCCCTTACTCCTGGACTGACCCACCTCTGTGTTCATGACATTGACACCGGTGACAGTCTCCCTGTGAAGAACAAAATTTACAGGTTATCGGATAAGGTGAAGGCCAGCATCAAGGGGGAGGTCTCCAAGATGTTAGCTCTAAGGGTTATCGAGAAATCCAGTAGTCCCTGGGCCAGCCCAGTGGTGTTGGTCCCTAAGGCTACTGCCCCAGGTGCGAAGCCAGAACTCCGGTTCTGTGTGGACTACCGGGGTCTCAACTCAGTCACACGGACTGATGCTCACCCCATCTCTCGAGCTGATGAGCTTGTTGACAGGCTGGGCGCTGCCAAGTTCCTGAGTACGTTTGATCTTACTTCAGGGTACTGGCAGATCGCCCTGACTGAGGGGGCTAAAGAAAGATCCGCATTTTCAACCCCTGATGGCCATTACCAGTTCCGGGTGATGCCGTTTGGATTGAAAAATGCCCCCGCTACCTTCCAACGGTTGGTTAACGGGGTCCTAGCTGGCAAGGATGCCTTCTGTGCAGCCTACCTGGATGACATAGCTGTCTACAGTTCCAGCTGGGAGGAACACCTGCTCCACCTCAAGGAGGTGCTTCAGGCCCTGCAACAGGCAGGCCTGACCATCAAGCGAGTAAGTGCCAGATTGGACAGGGTTCCGTGGTGTACTTGGAACACCTAGTGGGTGGTGGCAAGGTGCAGCCACTAAAGGCCAAGATTGAAACTATCAAGGCCTGGCAACCACCTAGAACTCAGACTGAGGTGAGAGCCTTTTTAGGCCTCACAGGATACTATCGCAGATTTGTCAAGGGCTATGGTACCATTGTGTCACCCTTGACAGAACTCACTTCCAAGAAACAACCTAGGTTGGTGAATTGGACAGAGGCTTGTCAGAAAGCCTTTGACTCCCTGAAGGAAGCCATGTGCACGGCCCCCGTGCTCAAGGCCCCTGACTACTCCCAGGAATTTATCGTGCAGACAGACGCTTCAGAGCATGGCATAGGGGCAGTCCTAGCACAGCTAAATGAGGAGGGCCTAGACCAACCAGTAGTCTTTATTAGCAGAAGGCTATTACCACGGGAACAGAGGTGGAGTGCTATTGAGAGAGAAGCTTTTGCTGTGGTCTAGGCACTGAAGAAGCTAAGACCCTACCTGTTTGGGACTCACTTCCGGGTTCAGACAGACCACAGGCCCCTCAGATGGCTCATGCAGATGAGGGGTGAGAATCCAAAACTCTTGAGGTGGTCCATTTCCCTACAGGGGATGGACTTTACGGTGGAACATCGCCCAGGGGTTGACCACGCCAATGCTGATGGTCTCTCCAGATACTTCCGCCTTAGCGATGAGAGCTCCCAGGAGGTCGGGTAGCTCTCCCCACTTTCAGCTGGGGGGAACACATGTTATACCTGACAGCCTTAGGGTGGTCACCCCTAACTTTTTGCCTGCCTCCCTCCACTTTTTGGACACTGTTTTTGCTGGCTTTTAGACTCTGCGCACTTTACCACTGCTAACCAGTGCTAAAGTGCATATGCTCTCTCCCTTAAAACATAGTAACCTTTAATCATACCTGATTGGACTATTAATTTACTTATAAGTCCCTAGTAATGTGCACTCTATGTGCATAGGGCCGGTAGATTAAATGCTACTAGTGGGCCTGCAGCACTGGTTGTGCCACCCACTTAAGTAGCCCCTTTTCCTTGTCTCAGGCCTGCCATTGCAAGGCCTGGGTGTGCAGTTTCACTGTCACCTCGACTTGGCATTTAAAAGTACTTGCCAAGCCCAAACCTCCCCTTTCTCCACATATAAGTCACCTCTAATGTGTGCCCTAGGTAACCCCTAGAGCAGGGTGCTGTGTGGGTGAAAGGCAGGACATGTACCTGTGTAGTTTACATGTCCTGGTAGTGTAAAACTCCTAAATTCGTTTTTGCACTACTGTGAGGCCTGCTCCCTTCATAGGCTAACATTGGGGCTGCCCTCATACAGTATTGAAGTGGTAGCTGCTGATCTGAAAGGAGTAGGAAGGTCATATTTAGTATGGCCAGAATGGTAATATAAAATCCTGCTGACTGGTGAAGTTGGATTTAATATTACTATTCTAGAAATGCCACTTTTAGAAAGTGAGCATTTCTTTGCACTTAAATCTTTCTGTGCCTTTCAATCCACGTCTGGCTGGGCTTAGTTGACAGCTCCTTGTGCATTCACTCAGACACACCCCAAACACAGGGTACTCAGCCTCACTTGCATACATCTGCATTTTGAATGGGTCTTCCTGGGCTGGGAGGGTGGAGGGCCTGCTCTCACACAAAGGACTGCCACACCCCGTACTGGGACCCTGGCAGACAGGATTGAACTGAAAGGGGAACTGGTGCACTTCTTAGCCAATCTTTGAAGTCTCCCCCACTTCAAAGGCACATTTGGGTATAAAACAGGGCCTCTGCCCTACCTCATCAGACACTTGCTGGAGAAGAAAACTGAACCAGAAACTACATCCTGCCAAGAAGAACTGCCTGGC
The DNA here is from genome assembly GCF_031143425.1 of Pleurodeles waltl. Lineage (NCBI taxonomy): Eukaryota > Metazoa > Chordata > Amphibia > Caudata > Salamandridae > Pleurodeles > Pleurodeles waltl. The sequence continues at coordinate 96,109,274 of NC_090446.1, read as the reverse complement.
TGCTCAAAGGACTCACCTGTCTGCTTTCTACAAAGGACTGCTGCCTTGCTGTTGGCCTGCTGCCTTGCTGAACTCTTGTCTGGCTGTGAAAGTGCTCTCCAAGGGCTTGGATAGAGCTTGCCTCCTGTTCCCTGAAGTCTCAGGACCAAAAAGACTTCTCTTTTTCACTTGGTCGCTCCGTGCGCCGAACATTTTGACGCACAGCTTGTTCCGCGGCGAGAAAAACGCCGCACACCGATGCTGATCGACGCGACGCCTTCGGGACGACCGGAACTTCGACGCACGGCTTTGCAAGGACAACGCCGCCCGACCTCTAGAGGAGAAATCGACGCGACGCTTGCCGTGAGATCGTAATTTCGACGCGCAGCCCTGCAGAACGACGCGCAGCCGGAAAACAAGCAGGAAAATCCACGCACAGACCCGGGACATCTGGTAATCCCCGCGATCCACAGAAAGAGACTGTCCGCGCGCCGGAAAACGACGCACGACTTCCCCGCGTGAAAAATAACGATGCAAGTCCGTGTGTGCTGGGGAGAAATCAACGCACACACCCTTTTTCCACGTATCTCTTCTTCTGTGGCCCTCTGAGGAGATCTTCCACTCCAAACCAGGTACTTTGTGCTTGAAAGAGACTTTGTTTGCTTTTTAAAGACTTAAGACATTTTATATCACTTTCCAGTGATATCTCTACAAATTCACATTGCAACTTTATTCGTTTTGACCTACAATTATCCGGATAAATATTATATATTTTTCTAAACACTGTGTGGTGTATTTTTGTGGTGCTATATGGTGGTATTGTATGATTTATTGCACAAATACTTTACACATTGCCTTCTAAGTTAAGCCTGACTGCTCGTGCCAAGCTACCAGAGGGTGGGCACAGGATAATCTTGGATTGTGTGTGACTTACCCTGACTAGAGTGAGGGCTTTTGCTTGGACAGGGGGTAACCTGACTGTCAACCAAAAACCCCATTTCTAACAGTCCCGTTGCTAGAGGGACTAACGTGTGGTTTGAACATGTAGAGTGACATGAGTACACAAATATAGAAGTGCGAGAGGAAGCTTTAAAGAAGCAAACAGGATAATTCTTGAAAAATGAGAGAAAAGGGGTATGTTCGAAAGGATCTGAACCGAGGAGCGGGTGCTATGGAACCAGAGGTGAGGTTAGATTGAGAAAGAAAGGTAAATGGTTTCTGGTGAAATCCCCCTTCAAATTAAAAAATAAAGTGGGAAAAATAAGAATCAAGGGGTGAGGAGAAGTGCACGGGTGAGCCACATAGGGCCTGAGGCCATCCCCATAATTTAAAAAAACAGAAATAAGAGAACTAGCGGTGCAGAGAAAGAAGGTTGAAAACAACATTACTAACCTACAGTGGGGGCCTATACCACTCCATTGGTGTCTCAGGGGTCTTCAAGCTCTTCATCACCGGCAGCTTGGTCATGTGGCAGAAAGAGAGCAAACACTATTCTGTTCCATCTTGCAAGAAGCAAACAAACAGGTTCCCAGAAAGCTTACAGGGTCATTTAGAATCTTGCAGGTTGTCGGATGTTCTGCAAGTTCATCAGGGCCATAGCCTCTCTTCCCTGGTGGACTGCTGTCTACTGAATTAAAGCTGGCAGGGATCTCAGTGCCTTAAGTGGAGTTGCCACTGCAGAACTAAACTGAAAACATTGAGGGCCAGATTGGTCAAAGTGTTGCTTTGCCCTTGCATCACAAAAGGTAACGCAAGGGCAACGCAACATTAAAATAAGATTTATAAAAGCCACGCCAGGCCACTTTGTGGGGCCCTGTGGTGCTTGGTAAATTTGGAGTAACATAAGACAGCGCAAGTCACTGCCTTGCGTTACTGTGCCCCACAGAGGCATTCCATGGGTGGAGAGTGGTGTTCTCATGCATCCTCCTTTGGACTTTGGCGCATTCTCAGATCTACCAAGTGCAATAGACCTGGGATTGAGTTAAAATTCTATGCCTTCCTAGGGAAGGTGTATCATGGAGAAATATTTTTTATTTCTCCTAGTTTTTCCCCTTTCTATGTGTGCTGCATTCTGCAGCACATGCAGAAAGAGGGTAAGGCCCCAAAGGGTTGTGTTTGTACAGGAAGGTGTGGCAATGCAGGCATCTTTGCACCATGGAGCTTCAGCACAGAGGGAGTGCAAGAATGAGCCATTTCTTTATATTTATGGTGCATTTCTGACCTCTCCATTTTCATGCAGCACAGCACAGTGCAGCAGGGTCTTTCAGCGTTGTGTGAAAGTTTGACAAATCTGGGCCTGAGCATTTCTGAGTGGGAACAATGCAAAGGTTTTCTGTTTTCAAGAAAAACATGAAAAGTGGGAGTATGTTTTTGAGGATGAAGGAAATCAATGGAACTGACAAACAGGACATTTTCTCCCTGATGAGTGGAGTTCTTGAGCAATTTCCCAGGCTAGATCACCATGACTAGCATAACAGCCCCGAGCAGGGGAATTTAGTGATGGTTGTGTTGCCCTTTATTTGGTGTGGTAACAGTCACATGACCTGGTTGCACAGTGGCAATGCCTGGTCAGGTCAGATGTTTACACTGGTGGACTCAACTGAGTCTTCGCTGGTGTAAGCCTGGAGAATGTACATGAAGCGGGACCTTGAGATTGGTTGAGGGGGATCCTCATGACCTACAGCAGTGCTGCTGCTCAGCAAACTATAAATTATGCACCCAGGCACAAAGGTGCTGCTACTTTATTCCACTTACAGCCAGATTTACTAATGTTTTAGTGCTATGCAACTCAGTAAGACAACTGGAGAGGACATGAATGCATCATGTATACTAACATATGGTACACTCCTGCTCTCTCTGTGCACAGTGCATTCCTGCTCTCTTTCTGCTCCGACACACTTGTGGCTGCCAATCGCTAAACCAAGCATCTCGGCACCATGCTTTGTTGTGCTTCATCTGGGAAGGCATAGCATTTTGACACATTCCCAGGTGTGCTAGCATTAGTAAATCTTGGAATGCTCTGAAAACCATAGGTGGATACATGGGAACACCCATGCTTCACCCATGGAATGTCTTCGAAGCACACAGTAACACATAGCAGAGTTTTGCACTGCCTTGAGTTGCTCCAGATTTACTATGCCACACAGAACAACAAGGTGGCTCTGTGTAACATACTAAATCTGACTTAAGGACTTGCGTTGCATGCTTCGCCTTGCATGATGCAATGGATATGCAAGGCCACAGTAGATCATGGCTTTTGTTTTTTACTACACCAACAAAAAGGATGCCTCAGTCATTTAATTCTTGGTTACTGATGCCCTTCTACCAATGGCCCAGAATTCGACACATTAACATCCCTCCTATGAGTGCCAGTAATTTCAGGTGAGGAATTAATATGTATTTAAATTTATAGGGAAATACAATGCTGGGGTGAAATGCCACAGACCCGCTCTTTTCCTGTAAACTCGAATTTCTTATGGGTCAGTAACTTCAGTTATGGTCCCATTTGAATTCCTGGGCCACTCATAATGTAGGCATAAATGGGTGTGCCTTGAGATTTTCTTAAACCAGGGCATTTGGTTATCTGTTTTTGGCATACCATAAAAAAGCAAAAATAGAGGATCTATTTTTCTCTTGGGATTTCTGGAAAAGTGCCACAGTGTTGTTTGGAGACGTGTCCCAATCTGACTGTTTTTTGTACTTTGACTTGAAAACAACTATTTCAAGTTTTTGATAATTTCTCTCCTGATTGCCACTCACCATTGCTGAAAATTAAAATTGTCTTTCAGAAAATCATATTGTGATGTTGCTGACACTCAAATCTTGACCTCCTACGATCCCTGACATGCACAGTTTTGGCATCATCATTTCATAGTGCAGCTTCAACCCGGGGTGAACTAAACTGGTACCCACCCCTGAGATTACCTGAACACCACATTTGCCACGATGAACATCTATTTTCAAATAATTCGTAATTGTGCATGATTTAGGTTGCCGTGTGTAAAGTGCATCTTTGGATGAGAAAATGCATCTCTGAATCAGCAGCCTCCTTCATATGAGTTAATAGTCTCCTCTGATCTCATCAAGGTGGACCACAGTTATTAACTACTTCATAGCGCTCCATCCTTCTAAGAGAGCTCGATAACTGGTGAACAATTCATCTGCACTAGGAGTGTTTGAGAACATGGGTTTATCAAAACCAGTCAAGAATCAAACCCTTAACCTCCTATTCTCCCAGATCCAAATTGTTGTCTCTGATGACCATGACCACTCTTGTTGTCTGACCAAGTTGAAAATATTTTGAATACCCCAGGGTAAATTAGCAACAAGTCAAAATTAACTCGTGGAACGTGTGCCTCCCTTCAGGCTAGAAACCTGATGAAAATAAGTCACAATATTCTCTTAGAGATCTTAGCATCAAGGAAACAAATCATGGGTTTCCTAATTACAAAACTACTGCCTCATAAATCAAAAGAGCTGAATTAGACAAAACATTGAAGAACATGTTATGTCATGTCATGTCATGTTACATTACGTTGGGTTATGTTATGTCACGGTAGTTGCTTTCATGGAGGGTGCACTAACCCCTAGAATGTCCTAACAGTTGTAATTGAGTCCGGGTTTCTCACAACCATGGTTTTTGAAACTTTTTTTCAGCCCATAGTCCGATTTTGTTCGTAGAGCAGCATCGTCAGTGTTATATACAAGGTTTTGCTACAGCTTCCTGTTTCTGTATCATAGTTGTTGAAACTGAATCTCTGAAACTGGAATTTCCTCCAAATAAATCCTCTGCAGCTGTTTGAAACCAAGGAGGACAGTTCTGGAACCTTACAACTCCCTGATGATCATTTTTAGCACAGTATCTGGTATACGCTCTGAGGGACAAAACTGGTAACATGTATTATCATGAGAATATTAGAATACACATTTTATCTCATTATAACTTATACTTCCCATACAGAGTTATTATTTTGTATTTTTTTGTGAACCAAACCACAGTGATTCTTTTTTTATTCTTCTAGGAAACTTTTGTATTTGTTTATATGCTTGATTATTCTTGGCTGCAGGGTATTCTGTTGTGGGTCTCTTTATGTGTGTCTCTTTTTGTTCTATGTGGCTTTATAGAAGCTGCAAAATACAGCACAAGAAGGGGAGGCTCAAACCTGGCACCATCACATAATCAGGTGCTCTGCAAAATATGAATCATTTAGAAGAGACCTGCTTTCCAAAATATTCTGTGAGTTTACCCTGAGTAACCAAGATCCTAAATTCTCTGAAAGTCTTCCATAAAAACATGCATCCTCAACTTAACAGTAGACAAACCAGGCCTGTCTGCCACTCTCTCTCACATAGATTATTACATTTCTCACTTACTTTATTTAGAAGCTTGAGCATCTCATTACTGCTTCCTTCTGAAAACACACTGGCGATCCAGAGAATTTGGAGAACATAAAAACAATCTTCTTTGTGGCAGAACTAAATCAACTTCCATGTACATAAATAAACAGAGATCAACCTCTCTTGATTATCTTTTAATCTTGGGCCATCCAAAGTATTCTTAATCCCCATTGTTTCAGTGCCAGGGTAGTCACTACATACATTCTACAGAGCCAAGAGATTTAACTGAAGTGTAATAATAATAATAATAATAATAATAATAATAATAATAATAATAATAATGATAACAACATCACTGATCTTAATCAAAAATCTAATTCAACTTTACTCTTCTTCTGATCTATCTATCTATCTATCTATCTATCTATCTATCTATCTATCTATCTATCTATCTATCTATCTACCTAAAATCAAAGTTCAAAAGGAAGATGTTCTCTCAGGTTGCAGGTGAAAAACGTTTACCCTGGAAACTGACGTGCTTCAGCGGACTCCGCAGCCTGGATCACATGACTCATTACACCATACACAGAAATACCTTCAACCAACTTGAAGAAAGGATTACACGATGTGTATATGAGCAATATCTTGCAAGGGAAAATATATGTGATGCGTCACTTTGTGGCGTAAAACTTTGTTCACCTGCATCCTGAGTGAGTGTCTTACTTTTCAACTTTGATTATATTCCCGTCTGTGCTCCTCTGACTCACGCTCCACTCCCCTTGGGTGTTGGGCCTGTTTACAGAACACCGTGTGGATATTTGATTTACGGGACCCTGACCTGCCGCTTATTTCTATGGCGAGATACTGACTGGATTGTGATCCATTTGTCCCAGCGTACGAAGTGAATGGGTGTTCAGGTATGGGATGGGCTCAGGGCGGTTTGTGGAATGAGCACGGTTTGTTCCCCTCACTGGTGCCTTCCTCCGTGGCTCCCCTCTGTCGCTATGTGACACGTGGGTTTATTCCTACTTTAAATGTATCGTGTCTTTTGTGCTATTTTTCCGGGATGAACTTTGCCATCTTCGCAACTACATCAGGTTGTGCTTACATCAGTTTACAGCAGTTTTTTACAGCACTCAAATACCGCAGGGAGAACCTATCCATTTCGGATAGGTGGTGTGCAGGTGTTCACATGCGTTGACCGTTTTTTTGTATCCATACTCTGGTTCATACAGCAACTGTCTGATGGGTGAACTGGACAATATTAGAAAGGCAGCAGCACAAGCTCTTTTCACCAAAATTCAACCTGGTGGAGCGGGACAATTGAAACATATTAATGAAGGACAAGGCCTAGGGGAAAAAAAAAAAAATTTGAAAAACTGAGTTGAGCTGAGAATTCTAAATGGTGGGAAACTACATCATCACAAAACTATGTGGATAGTATGATGGTCCTAAGGGGTCTACGCATCCATAATGTTCCTACTTATGAAACACCTAATCCACTAATGTTGGAAAAGTGGGCAGAGAATCTGGCAAGGAGTTCGAGGAGAATGTTGAATATCTTGATAAAATACGCATGGCTTGATAGAGAGAGTCTTCTTAAGGAGACAGCAACTCTGAAGGGTGAATTGGATACAAGACCTGAGAAGGAAATTATTGAGAAACTTATGACAGAAATGACAAATCGTTTGACCAAACATGAGGAAGATATCATGCCAGCGGCAGAAATTTGACTTATGATCATAAATATGATGATGAACCAGGGAACAAGATATTTATGCTATTCCCACCTATGAAAATGAGAGCAACGAGTCTGATACTTCAGGAAGCACCACCTCAGGGACTGAGAATAGTCACAAATTTACCACTTTTTTAGATCAATACAGACTTTTGAGGAGGAATTGAAAGATGTCAAGCAATCTGTGACCCCAAGGAACAAAGGCAGGGGATCTGAAACAAAGACCAGAGGCAGAGGAAGAGGACGAGCAAACAAAGGAGTTAGATGATCAGAAAGAGAAACCAAAGGCATTTGAAGAAAGTTGCAGGGGAAAGTGGGAAATGCAGTAAATGACCCCACAGAGGAAAAATAATGAACCCTGAAAAGGTAAATAGAAACATCATCAATCTCTGGACCACAGAGCTTACTGACACTGAACAACACGTCTTATGTTTTGGTCTTTCTTTTTGCCCACATCAGGGATTTAATTATATGAACCCTGGAATTGATTTGTTTAAATGCATAAGAAAACTTGAATTATTTAAGTGGCATCATTTCAAAATGAAATCAAGAGTAAGGCCTAATGTGACTGAGACTGACCCAGTATCAGATACTTCATTTATGTACTAGTATGTCCATGTTCAGTAAAATATGTTTGGAGCACTATCTGTACTGTAAGAAAGAGTGTACAAGTAAATTTGAGAGCCATTGACCAGGGTGATCAGAAATATCCAGTTGCAAGACACTTTCAGGAGAAACACAACAAAGACCACACCAAATTATTGTATTTTGCAGTGAAACAAATACAACATAATCTAAAAGGTGGTAATCAAACCTAAGGTTAAACCAGAGAGATTCGGAAGCAATGATTGATCTTGAGACTCAAAGCCCCGGGGGGGTCTCATCCTGGATGAAGAATTGAGTGTATATCTATCATGATAAAAATGTGTTACTAGAGGTGCTGCTGATATTTTTAGAGATATCCTGTAGATAACAGTCTTAGTATTTATTGTCTGTCTGTCTTTGAATAGTTACTATTGTTTAGCCATCCAAATAGTAGGTATACTGTAATTTTGTCATACCATATTTCATTTCTTTTTCACAGGAGGAAAGGAAGGGGTTCTGCATTTGTCTGGATTGTTTGTTGGACCCCCCTACCATTTTCTTCAAGTACACGAAGTCCAATACTTTATATCACATAAGAGAAAAGTACTATTTTGTCTTTGTTTTGTTTTATATACTTGGCTTTAGGGTGGATGCCTAATGTGAAGGGATTAGTATGTTGGGGATATGCGTTGTTGTTGGGACTTGTGGACCATACAACTAGATTTATTGCTGGGGTCAGGCTGGAGATTCATATGGGGTTTATTATTTATGGTTTGTTTCCTATGAAGGGTTCCAGTTTATGAATGACAGGTATTAGCCCACTTGGGCATAATTGGTTGCTTATATCGATTTGCTTTTTATTTAAGTCACATAATTTTGTATGATCATATACATATTATGCTAACCTTTATTTATTGTTTTTTCACTATGGGTTTACTTTGAGCACCTCCCTTTGCTCCTTTGAGTAATTGTATTTTTATATAGGAGCTGGGGTAAATCATCAATATCTTTTTTGCCCTCCTTCATTGAATGACATACTGTATTTCACCACAGAATGTTTTGTTTTCTTCCCCCACTAGTGTTTAGTGCCTTGCTATTTCAAGTCAAACATGCTTACAAATAACTTTCTATTTCCATTTTTGCAATATTGATTCGTGGTCATGGATTCAAATTTTAGAATGTTCTGCATCAGTGTGGATGTATGTGGTGATATCATGTGCTTTTCAAATCCTGCTCTAGATATAGTATTTTTATTAATTTCAATGATTTTTTCCATACGCATTGATGATGAGTGGCGACTGTTATTTTTGTAATGTATTAATTGTACATATTGTGATCATATGTTCTTTACTTTGGAGTCATTTATGTACCAGCACGATGGCATACCAATACTGTATATATTTTCCATTGCAAGATGGAGCTCATGTACACATTGTGTAATTGTTGTCCTTTCTTTATATTGGTTGAAGGTATTTCACTGCATGTAAGGTGTAATGAGTCATGTGATCAAGGCCGTGGAGTCGGCTGAAACGTGTCAGTTTCCAGAGTAAAAATTTGTTGTTCACGTGCAACCTGAGTGAGCGTCTTACTTTTGAACTTTGATTATGCTCCTCCGACTCACGCTCCACTTCCCTTGGGTATCGGCCCATTTACGGAGCATTGTGCATAGATAATTATAAATATAGATATAATATCTCTCTCTCTCTCTCTCTCTCTCTCTCTCTCTCTCTATATATATATACGCATAGATACATATATATATTACCTAGTGGCCGTCGACATTCAGTAGTTATATTTAGGCCCTAGTTTTTAGAAAAAATACATTTATTGTTTTGCTAGTAACTTTGGTGTCATTTGATGAATCTTCACAAACTTCTCCAAGAATATACGATGCTCACATCGTCTGGAAAGTTTCATAGTGAACTGTCAAGCCGTGGCCGAGAAAAATTGGGGGTCTCTATCACTTTTTCCCCATACATTTTTCCGTAGGGATCTTAAACAGGAATAGCGCCCGAACCAGTAGATGGAATTACACCAAATTTGGCAGAGAGGTAGCTTTTGGTTCAGAAAGCACTCTTTTTGATATATAGTGTAAATCCTCCTCAGGGAGGTGGTGGTCCCTGAGGTCGGGTGGTCCGCGGTCCCCCCTTATTTGTTGTTGAGCCACAGGGAGGTAGTGTCCTTAGGGCTTTAATAAGCTTTAGGAGGGGGCCCCATGCAGCCCTCCTCAATTTTAATAAATAAGCATGCCCCTGGGACCTGCCCCTCCTGGGGGGGAAAATGAAAAGCAAGCGCGGGAGACCATGGTTCCATTTTTTAAAATTTCACAGTGAATCCACAGATATTTGTGAATTTCTTAGTGAATTTAAAAAAAGCTTTTTTCCCTGGCGGGGTCCATGCACCAAGGCTATGGGATTGGAGCAAATACATCCTGCCCTCTTTTCTATTTTTTTTAGGCTCATATGAAGTCGAATCTCAATATGGCTGACAACACTTCCTAGCTGAAGTGTTGGCATCCAATCAGATCTCTGCAAGAGATCAGGAAGATTTTCTAATCGTTCACGCCACTAGATAAACAATTTGGTTATCCTTGAATTTCTCTAAAACTACTGAATGGATTTAGACAAAATAAGAAAAAGGCTTCATTCTGGACCAAGAACTAGCTTTCTGCCAAAGTTAGACGCTCATTATGAGTCTGGCGGTCTTAATACCGCCACACTTGCGGTGGCAGTTGAACTGCCGCAGTCGTTGCGGTCTGACCGCGGCGGAGCCACCATGGTCTGTCCGCCAACACCGCCAGGTTGCCACCAGTCGACAGCCTCATGGTCTCGGCGGTTGCAATCCGCCAGGATAGCTCTGCATGGGCAGTGCAGGGGCCCCCATGGACAACCCCGTCATGCTTTCCACTGCCAGAATTACGGGCCGCTGCACCTGCCACATCGTCACATTGCCATTGATGTTAAGGCCCTGTTTCCCGCCGGCCAGGCGGAAACTTGTAATAGGGCCAGCAGTGTTCTGGCCGCACTGGTGGTCAGATGGCTGTAATAGTTTGGCAGGCGGCCTCCACCGCCCTCCAATCTTGTAATGAGGGCCTTAGTGTGATTCCATCTACCAGTTCAGGCCGTAGTTGTGTTCAAAATCCTCATGGGAATTAAAATGGGAAACACTTTTTTTGACACCCCCTTTGTCTCGGCCCCCCTTGGCAGATCAACCTGAAACTTGCACCCTTGGGCACACTTTCTTTGGAAAATTTTGTGAAGGTACAATAAATGGTGCCAAAGATATAGCCAAGTTGAAAAATGCTCTTTCAATGAAAACATGGGCCTAACTATAACTACCTAACGGCGACTGCCACTAGGTAAAATATATATATATATATATATATATATATATATATATATATATATATATATATATATATATATATAAATATGTATATATATATATATATATATATATATATATATATATATATATATATATATATAATTTTTTTTTTTCTCCAATTCGCTTATGACCGAGGTGCGCATAGGAAATCCAGGAGCCAGCACTCTCCATAAACTATCAACTATGTTCCCTGAACAAGGCTACTTGGGATGCCAAAACGCGTTTTATGGTGGCAGCACTGAATTCATTTTAAAATGTTTTTACAACGCAGTTGAACGCAGCAATCTTCAGTTCTTTTGTTATGACACTGGCAAAGGGCAAAGGTGATATATACACACACACATATATATATATATATATATATATATATATATATATACACATATGTCTTTATATATATGAAACTTTCAGTTTTGTCATTTTTGAAACACACTTGTTTGCTGAAAAAGTGTCATGTTCATATATTCATTAATTTACATGTTTCATCCATTTTAGCAACTCTACTGTACACAGGAGCTTATAGGGAGGGTCTGCTGGTAGTAGGCTGTGAGGGTGGGACAGATGGGGAAGGGGTAGTTTTATCAGGTTAGGTGTTTGAGGGTTAATGGAGGGGGTGGGGAGCATTGTGAGTGGTGAGGATGGGTCAGTCGGGGAAGGTGTTGTTTTATTGCAGTAGTTAGTAGATAGTTTTTGGAGGTTTTAGGGATGGCATATTCCTGTTACGGGTGGTTAGGGAGAGACTGTTTGCAAAGCAGTAGGTTTATTAGGATTGTTTTTCTGAGGGTTTAGGAAGTGGGTGGGACTATTGTGGGTGGAGTGGACAGGTTTGTTAAAATAAATACTTACTTTTTCCTGCTTATTGATTTTTAGTAATATTAAATTATGGTTAGTAATTTTATTTTATTATTGTTAGATGTTCCATTAGTTGTAACTTTTACTACAACATCTGCAGAACATGATGTTCCACCAACCTACCGTCAGATCAGATGCTAGTCCACAAACTTGCCCATCACAAAACATATGTCCTAAGGTTCAACATCATAGTCCTCTCATTAGTCTACTCTCTAGTCTCTAGAAAGCAGACTAAAGCTCTCAACTCAAGGACTTAAGATCCCTTATCTCCGGGCGTGATGCATGCCTCCTGAAAACAGTGTTGGAGAAGTTATAATACGCTACATTTGACTCTCCACTTCAGAACTTGATGTCACTTGAGAGTACCATCAGTTAATAGTAGTAATGTCTGTATACTGCCCTATCCTTTTCCTCTAGTCACCACTCACCATTAAGGAAGAATACTAGTTAAAACAACAAATAGAACACAAGAGATGTGTTTGTAAAATGCATATTGCCAAGTCCTTTCCAACCCTGAACCTAACACTGACTCCGTCTAGTTCTTAACTGAGCAGGAATCCATTGTCTGCCACCTCCGCCAAGAGTTGTTGTTTATGCAAGAGTCTTTCCAACAGGACTAAATTCTTGTGGCCTTAACAGACCCAAACAGGAAAGAGCGGAGTCTGTGCCTGCTCTCTCCAGCTCCGCAACACAGTGCCGGGATGGAGAGCGCACACTATGCATGTATGTTTTACCGGCCCGAGACGGCCACCCAAACACACATGCGCTCTGAGGGAGAGTGCTGTGCACTCCCCTTCGCTGCGTGTCACCCCTGTGGCCCCGCCCCTTTCACAACCAAGAGATAATAAACATAGTTTATTATTCCTTCCTTGAGAAAGTTTTTGCAGCTTCTGCTGCTGGTGGTGGTGGTGGGGGGGGGGGGAAGCGGGGGGTGACGCTCCTCCACCCTAACGGAGGAGCCACGCCTGTTAGAAAGGGCACCCACAAAGACCTATTCTCCATCACTGTTGCTTTAAGTTGACCGGTTGATAACCTGAGACAACAACATATTCTCAAGTTATCCAACAGGTCCATGTCCCAAGAAAACGAACCTTAGGATAAGGCACTCTTAAAGCCTCTGGCTTCCACACGCATGGCTACTTGGCAATTCACGGAAGAGTATGTCTGTACTCGACACCAGTGACTGAGAAGAGGGCAGCTGTAACAGATTTCAGAAACGAGGGTGAAAATGCACTCGTTTATTAAAAGACAACGGCTGACACTTCTATGAAGCTTGAACAGTCTGAAGCATAATTATGTTTTCCCGTTGTGGTACAAACAGAACGCACGAGGCGAAACTGCTGAGCGCGACGCTCCCGCTGCCGAGCGAGCAGTTACACCTCCCGTCCGACGGTGGCCCTGCTAATCCCCTCCGTTTCTGCGACGAGGCGTCACCTCCGCCGTTCCCTGTTTCTAATTATGGCTCTCCCTGCTCCTTCTTCAGTGGGAGGGTTGGCAGGCCCTCTTCCCCCGACATACCGCACTTCCGGCGCCGCGCGCTCAGTGCTGACTACTCTGGCAGACAGTCAGCTGCAAAGCATCTTTTTGGGCCCATTATGGCACGAACATAGTTCCTTCTCTGAAACTGTCAATCTTGCTCGCGCCACCACTGGGCGCCTGTGAGATGGGACTTGCTTGTATTTTTTTTTATCTGTGAGCGTTGTTTATCTTAATACTCGCCTTGACTGCTTTAAAATGTCGACCAGCGCTCATTTCATCAAAATCGCTCTATTTTTAGTGATAAGGGGACAAAACCTTGCAGTTCGGGCTTGCATCTTTTCGGGTATGGCCAAGACTGCTTTACATATGGTTGGTTCATGTCAGTAGTTACAGAATGAGCAAAAGAAACAGAAAGGGACAGTAGAGGAGATTAATTCAAAACATTCCATCCATAATTTTTTGTTGTATGATTGCAATGGTGAAATCAGCCTCCACTTTCTCTGTGTTTTAAGAAGCCATAAATAGCTCCAGGACACTCATGACTTTTCCAATCTCTAGTTCCAATTGGGATACCCGGGCAATGAGATATGCAAGATTTGTCTTGGATTGATGAACAGCCACAATAAACTTGGAATGCGGACTTCTTTTCTGGTAGTTTCTTCCTGATTCTTGGGACTGACTTGTACATACATGCCAAGAATTTGAAGCTTCAAAGAAGGAGATTATGAAGAAAAAAAAACTTGGGCTAATTTATTTTCCCATCTATTCCCATCGACTTGCATGGAATCAGAGACAATTTGAGGCGGGAAACAGTTAAAATAAAGCTGTTTTGGGCTTAAAAAATCTGTCTCTCCTGCCTGAATTGGTTCTGTTGCTATGTATACATTTCCCACCTGCTCAGAGCAGGCAGAACGTGTCAGCGGCAGTGCTTAATTTGAGCTGGTGGTTGCCGTTGAGGGGCAGCGACACTTATTTTTAAGGGCTGGCATTTAGTTTTTCTGCGTCAGGCAAATACTGTGAGCAAAAGACACATATGGGAAAGGCGGAGTAAAGAAAAACAGAGAAATGTCACAAAGGGAGAAAGCTGCAAGAGTGAGCTGAAGGGGCAGGGAGCAGCTGTAAATGGATTAAAGAGGCCCAAGATGGCGTTAGGGTTATGCTTAGTGGAATTTAATAAAATATCTACTTGTACATGGGACAGGTTGCTTCTTAAATATACTTGCCCAGTAAAAAAAATAGACTTTTCCCTTTGGAGCCATGTAGTGCGGCGACAAATTATGACAGCAATCTCATTATGTAAGAGCTCTGATACTAGCCTCTCTGATTATACCAGGGCTACTACTATAGTAGGGCTTGAATACTTGCAATGTCAATCCCTACTGTAGCAATTTCCTTATTTTACCACCTTTCCGCAGATCTACATACTGGGGCTGGAGGAAGCAGTGAGCAATAGTTCCAGGGCAGGAATTACTTTGAGTCTGCAAAAATATTAACTTACATGTATTATTTTACCAGATATTCTCTAATCTTTTCTCATAATGAGAAAGGTTGGACATTCACTTCTGACAATAGTAGAAGTTCTTCCAGGGTTGGGAAAAAAGTAGGTGGATGGAAAGTGAACTTGTAAATGCTCAATAGATTTTCACATGAGCAAATCTACACATGCATAATTGCTCGAGCTATAATACAGTACATACATATTTTCTAGAAGTACGATTTCCTGATTTACTTCTGTCATTTCTTGTGAATTCATGAAAACCACTAATTCAAAGAGATATACCATGAGTGCACTTTTGTGACTTTCTTTAAGAATTGGGTCCCTAATTAGGTCTGGTGATAACAAACACATTTTGTTTTTATTAAACTTCTATTTCTCTCTGTAGCTATATGCTATCTTTACTGTGAGTGATCGCATTCTCTATTCCACAAGGAAAATATGTAGGTTTGTTCAGTGCCAGGAACTATTGTGGAAATCAGTGGCATAATGAAACTGGAGGGGGCCCCCCTTGCAAAGAACATGGAGCACCCCCCCACCCCTCCTCCAGACTCTCTCAGAGCAGGTGCTGTGCTGGGGGGGCCCCTGGAGGTGGTCTGCGGAGCTATTGTTACGCCACTGGTGGCAATGTGTGCTTTTTAAGACCAAACATTTCTTTTCTTTTTGCCACTCTTTGTTACAATGATGAGGGCCTGGGAGCTCCCATAACAATAAAGTGTTTCAAAAGTCATGGCAAAACTAGACACGCATTGACAAAACCAAAAGACTCACAAAAAAATGTCAGATTGGTTGGCTTTGCCACTGCTTATTTATTTTCATGCTTCCCATAATCTTGTTGAAAATGGTTACACTGATTTTACATTAGGAATATTTTTTTGAAATGCTAGCATGCATCAACACATTTTACTAAATGATGCTTCAAAGAAATATCACCTAAAATTTCATAGTAGCGAAACAGTTCATTTCATTCAGAACATTTTATTTTGAAAGCAGAGGATCATCACTCTTGCTTACAAGCGTTTGCAAACATTTGCATTTAATCAGAGAGCATTCTGGGAACATTATACTTAGCCTCATATTGTTAAACGTTTCAAACGTGTGTACACTTTTTTTTTTACTGGAACCACTGTCGGTAGTGCAGTGTGATCTTAAAATGTTTATGTACAGTTCTCACCCTAATAATGAAGGTTTTTCATTAATGAAACGTAAATATAAGTTCGAACAGCATTAGCACATGGGTGTCCATGTTACCTCAACTGCAGACAGTTCTGTTCTCTGTAAACTAACAGCCAAAGGGTTTGTGTTGCAGGGGGTTGGGGCAACTTGTTCCAAGGACAAAATAAATATGAAAACTTGTTGCTCTTGACCCCAAGCAGCATGTCCTTGGTGTCAGGTGATAGGAATGCCATATCCCTGTATGCTGCCTCAGTGTTCTGTGCTTCCATGTTTAATTGCAGCCATCACATGTTTGAGAGGAGAACTTTTGGCACCCGCACATTTTTATTGACAAATTAACCACTGGTCAGCGGGGTCGAGGGGTGCTGGGTTGAAGGTTAGGAATTTCAAGGCAGGCAAGGACAGAGAAGGGTTAGTCCAAGTGGAGAATTATCCATTCTCCCTGGGTTGTGATGTGCCCGGACGGAGACCTTGTGGGCCATAGGCCTCTGCATATACTGTAGTTAAGGGCTTTATCAAGTTCCACCTGGACTCAGGCCATATGGCATTGCTGGGTTTCCTTTGGAGGCAAGTGCTAGTTTTCAAGGTAAAAAGAGAAATGACTGGCCTGGCCTACAATCTAAGCATGAGTCAGTCAGCTCACTGTTAGTGACTACACTTTCTCTTGTAGGCCAAGCTAGTTAATTATTACAGCAGTATCCCCATCACAGATTTCTAAAGGATGCTGTGCTCCACAGAGCCTTCAGTCAACCTGGATTTGTGTAAAGTACTAATTGATGCTTATGTTTTGTTTTCTTGAAGCATGCCACTGTTGTTATTGGGCATCACAGAACTGTGCATTCCATTCAGGCCTGCTACCTACATCAGTGTAAACTTGTATGCAGCCCCCAGTGCCAGTTTGGCTGGGAACCAATGCTGTCTTCCACAGCCCAGTCGAGTCCTTCCTGTGAGCGGCGTTAAAGCGTTTTTTAGACAATATGCAAAATATGCAAATTTTGTGTGATAATAATTTCTTATGATTAGTGTTTTTAATGATGCAAAGTCATAACAGATGAACTAATGATGCTGCACTTGAAATGTGTTATGTAGGTTATTTAGCAGAGTAGATAATGAGATAAATAGTTATACCACATGTTTGTGCAAGGCACCATTATTTTAATATGGATGTAGCTTCTGATGTTCTGTTAAGCCTGCTTCTGCTCATTCCCCATGCTTATCAGTGTCCTGCTGCAAGACATCTCTCCCTTCGTCTCCATGGAGCATCAAGTGAATGGCATCAATATAATAGTTATATACACCATCGTTAGAAAGCCTATGTTGTGAATGAGGCTCCCTTTATGTATCCAAAGTTTACTTTTCAAGGATTTCCACTGGAAGCATTAGTGTGAATGTGCAAATGTTATGACCCTTGCTAGAGGGATGTTCCAGTTTGTGTTGATCATCTCCTGAGTGCTGTTTGTTGAGGGAGAAGATGGAACCCTTCTTCTACCTTCGGAAATGGGGTTGTGTTAGAGCTTTTATCAAATTACACATTTGTTTCTGATTTGTCAATGCGATCCTAATCATGATTGTGCTACGCTGAAGTTACAAAAAGTTATGTTAGTATCTAAATTCTCCTGGACTTTAGCTGTTCAAGTTTTAGTTTAAGTTTCCTTTTGGGTCATTTCTTTTGGGGCTTTGTTCGATTTTGCAGCTGTCATTAGGACTGCTTTAGCTCAACACTTTGGGCCTGATTCAAAGTTTGGTGGATGGGTTACTCCGTCACAAAGGTGACGGATATCTCATCCAATGCATTACACATTTGTGACGGAATAACCCGTCCATCAAAATCTAAATCAGGCAATCTACTGTATGTCCGTTTGACTTAGATTTTCTGTAGTATGCGTCAGTACTCTTTATGAGTTTGACATTTAGCATTCTTGCTGAGATTCTGCCTTACTATAGATTGATGAGTTTTATGATTCTGCATTATTTATAATTTAGTATTTGAGCCTTTTTATCATTTAGATGCATTTTACCCTATACAACAAATTATTACTGTTATGTATTAAAATTGATATTTTTGCCCTATTAATGGCTCAGAACTCACTCTTTTACACTTTATTATTTCTGGTTATCTCTGTTAAATTACTCTTGTTGAGGAGTGTAGTCTTTAACCAGTTGATCATCTGGAGACGCTGGATCCAAATTACTTGGGTACATTTTGGGGTTCCAAATATTGGGGTTTGGATGATTTTTGGAGTCCGGCTCCCACCGTGGTATGGTCTTGTCTCCATTTATTGCTCTCAGTGAAAGAATACTGTGATTTCAGCTGCTGCCCTGCAGGTTTGCTCCAAAACTAAATTTCACTGCTCCCGTTATCCACCTCCACCATGATTCCATGACATCCCACAAGCTCATTCAAACATACTTTAGAGGGCTGTGGCACTCTGCTGACAAACAAGGCCTATCCTTGTTTCTTGTTACCATAACCCCCCGTCCCATCTCATCACAGGGATAGGACGGGTAAGCAAGGCTTGCTGATATCACTCCACTCTGAGACAAGATGGGGATGGGTGGGGTGTGAAGATGATTCAAGTGTAGCATCAGGCTCATCTGGACATCATCCTAGAGAGTCTTGGATTACCTTCACCAAGATTGCCTGAGTACATATTGAAGAGGGAGCCCCTGAGGTATGGCAAGCATCTTAAGACAGGAGTGTGTGTTTGCCAGACCTGAACAATGCGCATGAGCAGCCATCACACAAATTGTCTGAATTAAAATCTCTAAATGTTGGAAAAGGTTGTCTGGGGTTTGAGTGTTGGTTTGGAGGCTAAGGCCAGGGGCTTGGGAAGTCCTGGCTGTCATCAGGGGAAGCGCAGTATGCTTGCCTGCAATGTTGCAGGGGTCAGGTGGTGGCTGGGTCAATGCTTAATTTGTGCTTGTGTTTGCCAGTATTCGGCACAGTCACTTAGAACCTGATTTAGAGAATTTGGCAGACATCTTAATCCATCACAATGGTGATGGATATCTCATCTGCCAAAATATAAATCCAATAGGCTATATTGAGATTTAGGTTTTGGTGGATGGGATATCCATTGTGACGGACTAACTCGTACCTGGAGTACTAAACCAGGTCCTTAGTTCTTAAAACTGGAACTTTTAAATGACATTTCACCACATGGTGGAGGTGTCTGCCTATTTTCTGAAGAGCTTGTCAGTTTAACAAGTCAATATACATGAAAAAATAATACTTGCAGCGTGTCCAGACCTTAGTACCAGAATTTTGTAGCCCTGGCTTCGGCCAAGGGTTGTCCAAGCTGCAGTTGCATCCTGAGCGATACCATGGGCCTTTGCACTGATTTTTTTCTTTTTTTTAGAAGTTAAGCACTATGCTAGGCTGTGCTCCTGCAGCAAATCCAAACTGTTTATTGTATAAATAAACCTTGAGTGGGACTTGTTGCTGTATTGTCCTAGTTGTTTTGTCTTGAAAGAGAGAAGGCAGCATTATTGGTAGACACTTTTTGCAGCATTTTAAATAATGTTTTGTGTAGACATTGTTTAAATACATCTAGCACATGCATGTAGAAGAAAGCTGGTGATTACTGAGGTACATTGATGTTTTATTAGGGGTCGTCCGATGGACTTGTGGTTCCCTCACTGCTCATCACAGCACCGTCTGATGCTAAACCTGGTAAGCTCGGTTTCATTTATTGTTTAAATGGGTGATGCCCCTTACTCTTCCTGTGTCTTTCAGCTGGTTTGAATCTACCAACCTTTGTAACATCCAGAATGGTATCCACCAGTTAAAAAGACATAATTGGAAAAATAGTGGGCTTCAGTCCAGTAATTCTCTCACAGTCTTTTCCTGTTTCTCCACAGATTCTTACATTTGCGCGGCACATTCTGTTCTGTCCACCATCGCAGGTAATAATACACGACAATGAACCTTAGAGGGCCTACAACTTTGGAGCCTGACATTATCAACAACTATAAAGTGATGAAGGAATACATTCATATTTACATCTGATCATCAATGTTTTGCTCCCATTCTTCTCTCCATCCTTTGTGACAGTGGCTATCAACCTGGGGTCTGGGACCCCTGGGGGTCCGCAAAGCATCCTCTGGGGGTCTGCAAATACTTAGAATATTATATAATATTAAATTATTAATAACGTGTATATAAATAAAGAAGATAAATGTACAACTGAACGTTTTAAAACATAAAGGTAATGTGAAGGAATTTGAAATTGGAGGCTAAAAACGTACATTTAGGGCCATATTTAAAGAAAAGTGGTGCAGTGCGGTGCTGTGCCAAAATTGGCAGTGCAGCACTGCGTCACTTTAGAAACGCAGGGATGCATCGTATTTAAGGGAAAAAGGCGCACCCCTGCGTTTCCCCGTGCGCTAGCACAAAATGTAGCTGCCAGCGCCAACGCAGGTGCAAGGATGTCAGTGTTGAGGGGTGTGATTGTTCATGTGGGGGAAAGTGTCACTTCCTGCACATAAACAATCACTAATGGCGCTTTGGCAGTTCTGTGTGTGCTGCACAATGCAGCACACGCAGAAGTGCCTAAGCGTAATTTTCAAATGATTGTTTATGTGCAGGAAGGGACACCTTCCCCCACATAACCAATAATTTCTGGCATTTTGCTTTTTCTATGAGTGCAGCATAATGCAGCAGGCATAGAAAAAACAAAAAACGAGGAAGAATAAAATTATTCCTCCTCATTGTGCTTTGGTAACGCGACCCCTCGGGTGGCGCTAGATTTTGTCGCTGCCTCTGGTTTACGAGATGTCATAAATCTGAGGCCGCGTCAAAAAGCAATGGGTGTTGCTGTGGCACACCCACAGCAACACCCATTGCACGCCCCGTCTACGCACAGTGCTGCGTGGGAAGGTGCCGTATTTACAAAGTGGCGTTAAGCCACAAAAAGTGGCTTAACGGCACCTTGTAAATACGATGTTGTGCTTAGCGCCACCGGAGCGTCACTAAAAGTGACACTCCGGTGGCGCTAGGGGCCTATAAATATGACCCTTAGTATCTTCAGATTGATTCATGGGAGCAGTGCAGATGCATCCCACAGAATATAGAATGGACGATGAATGGCCTCAATTGAATTTAGAAAAAAAATCTATTAAATTTAGATATTTATTTTTTGATTTATGTGTTTGCAAATTAAATAATATGTCATCATTTGTGTATTTGCTGATTTTGTTTCTGTATTTTTTGCGTATTGTTATGCTGTTGAAATCATCAACAATGCTTTGGCCCGGGTCCGCTGCTTCCAGTAATGACTCAAGGGGGTCCCCGGAATCCAATAATGATTCAGTGGGGGTCCCCGGGTTCCAGAAATGGTTAAGTGGGGATCCCTAGTAGTCAAAATGTTGGGTACCACTGCTCTAAGCGATTGCTATAATGGGGAAACTGTACTGTATTGTATTTCATTGTCCTGTAGTATTCCCTTTGCGCTTTACCACCTCTTGACATGGCCCGAACTGCCTTGAGGCTGTACAAGTTAGAATCTACTGTTTGTTGTGTATGGTTAGAGAATGGGGGCCCGGCGGAAAGGTGACGCAGGAGCGATCAGGGCCGGAAGACGACGGTCTGAGAGAGGTAGGCTGGGGAAAGGGCGGGGGAGGGTCTTTAGGTTTAGGATAAAAGGGGGTGGGGGTGGAACGATCAGCCTCTTCAGCGCTGGCTGTCACGCTGCGCGAAGTTTGGCCGATCGTTAGGAGCAGGTAGGCGGTTTTATTATAATAGCGTCAGCATTAAATCATGGCCGCAGGTCACGATCTGGATGCCATTAGGGCCGCGCTTCACCTCCTAGGCGAAGCTGGCCGAGGAGACCTGCTCAGGCCTGGTGTCCTTGACCAGGCCTGGATAGGTATGACGTGTGCGCCTCGTGTGGCGTCACAGGGGGTGGCAGCAGCAACCGCCGCTTGCCTTTCCCCCAGTAGGGAATCAAAAAAGGAATTGAAGAAGGGGCGGGGACGCAGTGTGTCCACCCCCTCCCATTTTTATAGATGGGGGGCCTTAGGGGGAACCTCGAGAGCCTGAGCAGGTGGGAGGTAAGGCCTTGGGGGGAGGGGGGCCATCTGGGGGTGACACAGGCCCCCTAGCTCAGTTTTCTGGACGGGGGACCTTCAAAGTCAGGAAGAACAGGAAGAAGGAGACCACGGGGGCTGGAGCAGCCCCTGGACCTTACTTTGGCTGGGGCCCCAGCCAGAGGTCAAATAGGGAGTAAGGGGAAAGGGCTGGGGGCGTCAGTGCTGGGGTGGGGGCCCCTGGGTTAGCAGGGCCAGGCAGAGCTGAGGCATCTGGCACAGGGGAGGGGGCCCAGGCAAAAGAGGACAGTGGGTTTAGCAGGGGGTGGTGGCAAGACACCCCCTTGCCACGGATTGGGCATTCGTTGATATAGAGGCCAGGATACAGGAACAGCGCAAATTGGTGGCAGAGATAGAACTTAGGTGGGCCAAGTTGTGCAGTGAGATGGGGGAGGC
The DNA here is from genome assembly GCF_031143425.1 of Pleurodeles waltl. Classification (NCBI taxonomy): domain Eukaryota; kingdom Metazoa; phylum Chordata; class Amphibia; order Caudata; family Salamandridae; genus Pleurodeles; species Pleurodeles waltl. The sequence continues at coordinate 96,086,763 of NC_090446.1, read as the reverse complement.
TGAGGGGAAGTCCAGAAAGGCTAAGAGAAAGTCAGCTGGGGTTGGTGGGGGGCAGGACCAAAGGCGTGGGGCAGAGGAGGGTAGTTGGGTGTGGATTCCACATGAGCAGGAGGCAGGACAGGAAGCTAATGAGGCTGGTGGGCCTGGCAGCGTGACAGAGGCATCTGGCGCATACGGCCAGGCGCAGCGCAGAGAGTCAATGCCAGCGGCAGAGGCTGGCAGAAAGGTGGCGAAGCCAACGGGGCGCAACATGGCCTTAGGACGTTAGTCGGAAGCGATAGAGGGGTCTTCAGCGGCCTTCTCTACCCCGTGGGATCGCACGAAGCACGAAGCACGCTGCTGGTTTGACCAAGGGGGTTTCAGGTTGGATGATAAATATGGTATCGCGGATACAACTGGCGCTGATGACGGTATGGTGTGGATTAGGACGAAATGTTTGAGCTGGATTATGAGGAGGACCTTGATGAATGGGAAGAAGGTGAACTGTGGGAGAAAGAAGTTAGCGCAGGGCCAGGGAAGGGGCAGGGGTGCAGGAGCGGCACAACACCATCTACGTTAATGTTTTGCAGGCTTCAACGTCTACCGCCATAGGACAAGTGGTCTCCCGCAAGGATGGAGGCAGGCGTAGACCAAGGCTGGACGCTAAGGGGCTGGTCGTGGCTTTCCAGGTAAGGGAGGATGGTGGGCACCATGGGGTGAATGGAAGGGTAAGGCTGGTGTGGCACAATACAAATCCATTGGTGTGGGGGAAGATTCCATACATGTGCAGCCTGCTACAGGTGCGGTAGAGGCAGGCGGGGAGGCAAAAAGGGGAATTCAGACTGCAGGGCAAAGCAAGGAAGGAGATGCAGGGGCTGGTGGGGAGAAGGCAGAGGAGGATAAAGAGGGGGCGGGTCATAAGGAGAGGCTCCCATACATGGGTCTCGCAATGCCTTTGGGGTCACATGTCGCGGACAAGACCAAGGCAAAAATATGGAAACATGAATACGTGGATGTTTTTAAACTATTGCATTGGGACATCCAGGCAAAAGAGGAGTCCAATGAAGAAGAGTGGGAATTGGCGAAGAGGCCAAGTGTTCCAATTACTATGGACAACTGGACCTCTGCCTTTTTGATCTACGCCAGTATATACTGTGAGAAATATATTGACAGGACCATTGCCATGTTTAAATATATGGACATTATCCGGAAAGCCCAATTAAATTTTGGGGGGTTTGCATGGTTAAATTACGACGATGAGAAGTTTTGGGCCTGAGTTACCATAAACCCTGAGAAACTTTGTGGGGATGTGGATTCAGAGCTGCGGATGCAATGGATGGCTTCATCGCATTCTGCGGCCTCAACCCACACAGCTAGTGGTCTCATAGTAGTCTATGAGCTGTTTCAGCAGCGTCCTGCTCTGGAGGGGGGGCATGTATGCCTCAGAGGGTGCAGGTATCCACCTCGGGAGCGTGTTGGAATTTTAACAATTTTAACAAGGGGTTTTGCTCGAGGCACACATGTAAGTTCAAACACGAGTGTTCTAAATGTGGGGGAAAACACCCAGTCATGCAATGTTTTTCCCTTGCCAGCCCGGCTGAGCAGTGGAGGTCCACCAGGGGCAGGGAGGCACAAGGACCTACTGCGCCAAAGGGCGCCTACTCCAATTAGGTTGAAGAGGTTATTTTATTGGTTGCGTGTGTAACCAGATATGGACACAGCGCTGAAGTTGGAATGAGGTTTCAGAGAGGGTTTCCGAGTGGGATATCAGGGACAAAGACAAAGGAGATGGGCTGAAAATGTACAATCTGCTAAAGCCATGCCGGAGGTGGTGGCAGCGAAATTGAGCAAGGAAGTGGCGGAAGGTAGAATATTGGGCCCCTTTCATGAGTAACCAATGGAGAATTTAACAATCTCACATTTGGGGGTAGTACCGAAAAAGAGCAAGGGAGATTACAGGCTGATACATCATTTGTCATGGCCGAAAGGGGCGTTGGTGAATGACTTCATTGTGCAGGAGGATACCAGAGTGGTATATGCCACAGTGGATGATGCTATTTGGCTCATCCGAAGTTGTGGAAAATGGGCTGAACTAGTTAAGTGTGACTTTAACGCAGCTTTTCGGCTGCCCCCCATTCAATCGGATGATTTTTCTTTGCTGGGGATGCAGTTGGCAGGGGCTATCTATGTGGACAAGGTACTTCCCATGGGGTGTGCGAGTTCTTGTGCACTGTTTGAGGCTTTTAGCACCTTTTTGCAGTGGGTTTTTGTTCAGGTCAGTGGGCACCGGACGGTGTCACACTATTTAGATGATTTCCTGTGTGCAGGTACAGCACAGTCGGGCTTGTGTGGCAAGGCGCTGCAGCAGTTTGAGCGGCTGGCTATGGACTTTGGGGTACCTTTGGCCCCGGAAAAGACGGAGGGCCAGAGTTGCATTTTGACCTTTTTGGGCATTGAACTGGACACAGAAGAACTCATAGCGCGTCTGCCTGCAGCAAAAGTGAAGGAGATTCTGCTATTTTTGAAGGGGATCAGGGTGAAGCATAAAATCGAACTGCGAGTGGTGCAGCAGCTGCTTGGTTTTCTGAATTTTGAATGCAGAGTGGTCAGGGGTGGCAGGACTTTTTGTAGGCGTATGGGTTTGGCTATGTCAGGTGCTTCTCTACCACATCACAGGATCAGGTTGACCATTGGTCTGTGGGAAGACATTAATGTATGGGACCTGTGTTTGACGCAGTTCAATGGCGTCTCCATGTCTTTTTGGGAGAGGATATGCTATGGCAGGTGCAGATTTTTTCAGACGCTGCCGGTGCAGCTGGTTTTGGACTATTTTGGGATGGTCGCGGAGACATGGCCGGCGTAGTGGTTGAGGCAGGGGAGGAGCGTTGTATTTCTGGAATTCTTTCCTCTCCTAGTGGCATTGGTGGTGTGGGGGGATGAACTGGCAAACAGGTCAGTGATGTTTCACGTCGATAATTTGACCATTATTGAATTGGTGAACAGAGAGAGAGCCAAGGATCTGAGGGTGCTGCGGTTTCTCAGGAGGTTTATGTTGCGTTGCTTAACTTTAAATGTTATATTTAAGGCTGCGCATATTCCTGGGGTAAACAATTCTATTGCAGATTCCCTGTCTCGTTCACAGTAGCAGCGTTTCCGGCAGTTGGCGCCTGGTGCAGAAAAACACAAGACGGCGGTCCCGGCAGACATTTGGGAGTGTGGCACGTGACAGTCATGCAACTGGTGGAGAGGTCACTAGCGGATTCCACCCTCAAGAGTTACCGACTTGCATGGCTGGAATTTCAGGATTTTGAAGTTTACAAGGGGAAGTTTTGGAATCAGGAACAGGGAATTTTAGAGGCCTAGGTTGATGCGTTTTGTGGTGTTTCTGATTCGGAAGGGGCTTCGCCCACCACGATCGGGGGAAGGTTGGCAGGAGTGTATTTTTATGGGAAATTGTTTTTTGGATGGGATCTGGCTCGGAATGATATTTTGGACAAGATGTTGAAGGAGTGGGGGAGAATTCGCACAGGAGTAGCTCATGTTCGTGAAGCAATTACATCCGAGTTACTCTTGGAGATCCTACACGTGTTGCCAGTTTGCTGTTTTAATGCACATGAAGTGGCATTGTTTCGTTTATGTATTATATGGATGTTTTTTGGTGCTTTTCATGTGTCTGGGAAAAGGGGTTGGTTTAAAAATGAGTGAGGTTCCTTGTCACAGTGACAGGTTAGGTATCTGGTTGAGGCGCTCAAAGACGGATCAATTGGGTAAGGGTTAGTGGATATGGTTGGAACAAGGGGGAGTGTCAGAAGCATGCCCGGTATGGGAATGGGACAAGTTCAGGGAAGCCAGGTTGGACACAAGGGATGGTGTGTTTATTCATGAGAATGGCACAAAGGTTACATCTTTTCAGCTTTTGTCGGTGATGAGAATGGGTTTGAGACGACTGGGTAGACAGGTGGGAAATTTTGGTACGCATTCTTTTAGGATTGGTGCAGCGACGGAAGCTGCCAGGTTGGGGTGGGATTGGGTAGGATCAGGCGCATTGGTCGTTGGCGTTCAAAGTGCTGTGAGAGATATGTAAGGGCGTGAACGGTTGAGGGGATGGGTACAGAAATGTGGTGTAGAGAGTGCTTCCTAAGGGGTGACCTTGTTATGGGGGGTTGTTTACTTCCTGACATTTCTTTCTTTTCCAGGTTGCGTTGGTGGCCCGGAGAAACATAAGGCAAGTACGTGGTTGGTCGGACATTCTTTCCTTCATTGGGCAGCGAAGTTTGCGGTGAGACAGGTCTATAGACGATCTTTGGGACTCCGGAGCAGCAGGCATGAAGTGCTGTGGTGGGGAAAGAGCGGCATGAGGTGGGGCAATTTGCTTCCTTTTATCACATCGATTTTATCAACATGGGGATGTCCTGACGTCTTGGTTTTACATCTGCGAGAGAATGACCTGGTGTGTCTCTCTGGGCTCACCCTTCTGCAACACGTGCAACGTGATTTGGTACTGATGAAGCGCAACATGCATGGGACTTGCTTAGTATGGATGGAATTTGTGCCCAGAAGGAAATGGCGGGGAGCACATAAACATGGGGCCATTGAGAGATCCCGGAGGAAGTTCAATAGAGCTATGAGGGTGTTCTGCTGGGCGCAGGGCATTAAAGTATTGACACCTGAGGGGTTAAAAGAAGCGGAGCAGGTGCTTTTCAGGGACGACAGTGTGCATCTCTCGGACATGAGGAATGCACATTACTTGATGGAATTGCGCTTCATGCTGACTAACTTGTGGGGGGAAAGATTTTGGCGTTGTGCAAGCAATGAAGAGGCATGATGAGTTGCAGTGGATTCGCTGGTGGGGCAGCAAAACGCCAACTGGGTTTGTGCTGGGTGGTAGTAGATAGGGGATGGTGGAGAGTCAGATGCGGGCTAGCCCACCCTTCCGGGGGGAAAAAGAAGCAGGTGAAGGATGACAGACTGGGGGGAGGCCTGAGTCAGGCAGGGGGTACGAAGAAAAGGGGATGTGTGGGAATGAAAGGGGAAATTGGGTAGGCAAAGATACGTGGTGGATTGAAGTGAGGATGTACAAAGGGGAGTTACAAGTTTTAAGATAAAGTTATCATTCAAGTTATGGTTATACTGTTGTGTATCATGATAAGCAAGCCTGTCCTAATAAATGGCCTTTTACACTACAACTAAGGGTGTCAGTCTATGTCCCGAGCAAGTTGTTTTGGGTGTCTTCTTTGAGTATACTGTTTGGTGTGATAGATGGGGGTCCAAAGTGATGCTCCAACCAATGTGTGGTGATACGTTACAGCAGCTTAAGTGCGGAGAAGTCAGTGAAAGGAATGCGAGGGGATAATTTTATAACTTTCAGTACTAACCAGTGTGACCTTTAGTCTTAGGGGCGATGTAAAGAGGTTTCTGTAAGCGCCAGGTCTGGATACGTTTCCTGAATTTCAAGTTATTTTTGCTGATCTATATTCTCTTGGAGGGAATATAAACCAAACCTTGAGATATTTATACAATAGTACCAGGTTTACACATGTGACTGACAGGCCAATTAATTAAAATAAACAGAAAGGGAGCACTCCCACAATTCAGGAATTTGGACGTTGATTTTACATATCATGGGGCATATTTAATGAATTGGCCTCCTTGAGCCACATCAGTGTCATTTATTTTTTACACCAATGTGGCCCAAGGAGGCCAAAATCCCTGCACCATATTGACAAAGTGGCACAATGCATGCATTGCGCCACTTTGTAACCCTTTGTGCTACATTATGCCTGCGTCAGGCATAATGTATGCAAGGAAGGCATTCACCCATTAGGGGGGCCGAAAAAATGGCGCAAAGAAATCTAACAGATTTCTTTGCGTCATTTTTTTGCACTTTTAACGCCTGCTCAGAGCAGGCGTTAAAAGGAGGCACACCATTCATTACAATGGGTCTCAATGAGCTTTGCAGGATTAGTGTCATCATTTTTTACGCTATTCTTGCACAGCTCTGGACTAGCATCAAAATTCTGATGCACGTCCCCTAACTACTGCCATGGTGTGCCATATTTTAAATACGACGCACACAGGGTGGCGTTAGGGGGGGCTTTAAGGGGTGCAGGAAAAGTGGTGCTGCACGATGTGCAGCACCACTTTTCTTAAATATGCCCCCATGTTTGTTTAAGGTACTCTATAAAGAGATATTCTACTGTCAACCTGCTATGTTGAGGGAATGTGTATTTTCTTATTTGAGCTCCTGAAGGGCCATTAAGATGTCAATTTCCAAGATGGCTTCCAGTGCCTACTGGGTATTCACAAATATGACATGGATGGATGGGTTGTTCAACGAACAGGTGAGTTATTAGTTGCTTTATATATACTGAGGAATTGATGTACCACGTAACAATTATTTTCCACCTACAACACAAGCAGAATGTTATGGTTTGTTTACATTTCTCAAGCCCTGCAGTCTACTGAACCTAAATGGCAACATGGACATACTTGTACGAGCATTATGGTGGACACAGTGATTTTAGGAGCCCTTTAGAACATAGCCTATGCATAAGGTTGTTCTGTGATATAATCATTTGATGGGATGTTTAGCAGGGCACTTAACATAAAGGAAGATCCTATGTTGGGAGCAGGGAAGGGAAACTACTGGGAGCTCTAGTATACAGTTTGCACGAGGGAAATGATTGAGTAAGGATTTGCACAGGGAGGGTGATGTTGGCAAGGTGTAGATTTTTAAGCAGTGGTTGTGGACAGAGGTGTAGAGGAAGATGGACCTGCTCAAGATACCAGTTTGAAAAAGTAAGTCCGGAGTAGCTGTATAGGTTGCTGTTGTACATTGGAATTCAGCCTCCCTGGAGGATGCAGGTGTTGAATCTTGGGAGGTTGAGAAGTTGTCTGCTAATGCATCCAGGTACCACCTATTAAATAACCAACCAGTAAAATGCACGATTTGTTTTATCTTACCTCTTGTGTTAAATAACTGCCACCTATTACACAATCCACTTGTAAAATATGCAAATGTTTATTATCTTTCTTCCTGTGTTTATATCAAATGTTATTGTTTTATGAAAGAAAAACAATACACACACAGTCATAATATAGTGCTCTATGCTAACATAGTCAACATCCATTATAGCTTTCAGTTCACCTTATCCCAGACCGTAATAAGCCCACAATTCCCCCCTTATTTTCACATGGTTCGGAGGGCACCCCCTTGCCACATTTACATGGTCCTCATGTTTTGTGCACCGGCCTATTCCCGAACACCATTCAGAAAAGGTGGGATACCTGCAGAGTTCCAGTGTTTGGCAATGTTTATTTTCACAATAACAGTTTCAATCTTAACCAGAGTATGGGCTCCACAATCACCCCTTAAATCTTCACAGATACCTAAAAGTACAGTTTGTGGTGAAGAGTCGATTGGTCGCCCAAGGACTCCAAACAGAGGGATGATTTATTTTACCAATATGCTGTTATAACTGGGCAGTCCCATACCATAGCAAAGACGTCCCTATTGTCTTTGGGCAGCAAAAGCATTTGGCTTCAGTGAGTTTGTGGGCCCACAGCAGCCACTGGGATGTAAGAAAGGTAAGATGTAGGTATTTGAGCCCAATGAGTCGTAGTCTTGCTTGAATGGCATCGATGCATGGGGCCATAAAGGCATATCTGTAGTTGCTATCATCCAGTGGACCCAACCACCCCTCCCATCGTACCTTCAGTCCCAAGAGGAGATTAGATAAGTTGATAACCAGTGATTTGTATATCAATGACACCCCCCTCTGTCCCTTGGGAGCCCATGAGGATCTTTGCCTCAAGTGAACTGTATTTTGGTATATCAGAGTGAGAATCCTAGTGGCATGTGTGAGAATGGAGCAATTATAAATAGCGACAGAACTAAGATTTGTGTGAATCAAATTCCTCATTAAGCTCTTGGAAGAGCATAATTTGTGCCCCCTACCAGACATCCTCCACCTTCGATAGTCTGATGATGTCCCTCGGAAACCCTCAAGTCACGCTGAATGTTCCAGCCATCTGCCTTTCCTTAGGGGTGTCTTGAGTGACACGTTCCGGTCCCATCCAATCCACAGCATCCCTGACCTCCATGTGAGCAGGGCCACCCTAGTGACCTCTGGGAGGGCCCATGGAATACAGGAACCATAAAGGAGACTCAAACTATTGTCTTGGCCAATAAGTGCCACTTCCCCTCAGACCACCACCCTCATTTCAGCCAGTTACTGAGCACTAGAGTTTTCGCTACCCAATAATAAAGACGCACATATGTCATGACCTTGCCACCATAGAATGCAGATTGCACACATTTACTGAAGGCCATTGGAAAGGCTGGTCATCAGTTCATAGAACCAGCTCTGAGGTATAAATATTGGGAAATTCTGACGCACATATAGCAGTCACGGAAGGACCATCATCTTGAACAAGGCGACCCTGCCCAAAATGTTAAGCGGTAACTTGGACCACCTGTCTTGATCATTCTGAGATATGAGAATTAACAGTCTCAGGTTAAGACTCCAAGTCAAACAGGGCTCAAGTGAAATATGAATTTCTGAGTATTGGAAAATGAGATGACGTATCAGCAGAGGCATTTGCCAGTTCTCAACACCACTGTTGCCCCTCAGGGGAACCAGAAGGGATTTAGACCGATCAACCCAGATGCATCACCATAATCCCCGAGCATTTGAGTTAGTTGAGACCCTGTAATGGATGGGCAGGAGAGGACCAGAGGTATATCACCGAACTATATCCTGTCTTCCATCGCTGCTCAGTAGTCAAAGCCCACACCTGGTCATCGCAGGAAACCCACACCACCTGGTGTTCTATGGCCAGAGAGAATACGAGGAGCAAAAGGGGGGAACCGTGCTTGGTGCTTCTGTAGATTGGCATTGGAGGAGAGGGGCCCCATTCACTTGGACCTGGACTTGTGTCTATGCATAAAGTACTGGAACATATGACAGGAACCTCAGACCAAACCTCGTCTTTAGCAGCACCAAAATTGAGGAAACTCAAATGCTTTTTCAGTGTCAATAAGGGTTAAGGCACTGGGACACTTCAGGTGTCTAAACATGAAAGGATATGTACATCCTGTGTACGAAGTGTTGCTAGCTGCGTTGTGGGAGAAATTTGCACTGATAGTGCTCACCTGATGACTTGCAGGACCCTCTTCACCGGGACCCTGGTGTAGAGTTTGATCTCTGTAATTATAGGGAAAATTGGCCGATAGGCACATTGGTCTGGGGGTCAACCCGACATTTGTAATATCACAATGGTTGCAAGATCCAACTCCAGCAAGAAGCAGCCCATATCCGTTGTTTCAAGGTACATCTCAAGAAGGGGCTGGAAGAATTATAGTATTCAACAGGATATCTGTCTGGTCCCAGGGTTTTACCGGGATTCATGTCCTTCAGGGCCTCTCCTATCCCATTCAGTGAGAGGGGTTGTTTGAGGTTTTCTTGATTAGCGGTATTCAGGAGGGACACTGGATGGTCTGCAATGACTGGAGAATCCTGCTTGCTCTTACTTCCTGCATTAAGTAACATATACTTATTAAATAATTCACTTTTGATATATATAGACATTTCTAATCTTAATTCCTGGATTAAATAACTGATACCTATGAAGTAACCCACATGTAATGTATACTGATATTTCTTGTTTTACTTCATGAGTTGAATAACTGATAGTGTGTGTGTGGGGAGGGCTGCACATGTAGTCCTATCACTTTATTTGCTTACATCCTTTATCCATAGACATTATGAACCAGATGTATGAAATGCAATATGCATTTCTTAAATAGCGACTTCATAGAAATCACTATTTCAGAAATGCAAAAGGCTATGTAAAAAGATACCGATTTCCTAATAGCGATTCTTATTTTGTACAAAGTAGGAGTCACTATTAGGAAATCAGTATTAAGAAGCCCATTGCATTTTAGTCAATAGCGATTTAGGAAATACAAAACCAGGGATGGCAAAGGGCAAAAGGTCCCCCTTGGTGCACCCCAAACATAAGGGTGCACCTGTAGAGCATACATATGCCTAGGGAGCATGTCTGGTCTCTATTGCAATTAAAAAAGCACCTTGGTGTGCACATGGTTACCACCTACTTCAAGCCGGTGGTAACTGCATCTCCTAAATGCCCAAGTCGCATTTAGGAAATGCTTTGTACATCAGAATAGGAATTGCAAGTAGGAAATCACTTTTTGCGATTTCCTATTCTGAGAATCGCAAATTGAGATTTCTACCGGGTAGAAATCGCAATTTGCGATTTTTCAATTCCTAAAAAAGCCTTTGTACATAAGAAAAGGGCGTTTTGCATTTCTTATCTGCTCGAAATCCCGATTCGGACCGTTAAGAAATGCAAACAGGCTTTGTACATCTGGCCCTCTGCTATGTGATCAGTCACTGAAAAGGCGTCAGGTAAAGTGCAAGTTAATCAATTCTGGAAGTCAGGGACATTGCCCCCTGTTGGTTCTAATCATTGAATAATGGCACTTGATATTACTCCTGGTGTAAGGTAGGTTGAGAAAAACCTGGCTCTAGCGTATTCTGATTATGGCACTCATTTTATCCAAAATGGTTCTCAATTTTTTATGCAGAATAAAACTGCAAGCAGCATTAATCAAGTGATTAAGGAGTTAAGTAGGATGTGAACCTTATCAGCGGCAAGGGCAGCTTTTGCTGAAGAATCTTAGAGCGCAAGAATCAATTTTTACCTTTTTAGGCTCTACCGTACCTGCCTCTCAGGGACACACAATAGGAATTACTCAGTTTAGCACCATTTCTCTTCTAATTGAATTCCAAGTGCTAAATCCCGAATAAACATTTCTGCAGCTGCTTTGGCCAAAGAGTAATAGCCATATTTTAATGACTCTCATGTGGATTAAAGGCTGTTCCTGTGCATTGTGATTCCCGTGTCACAGAATATACTTAGTGGATAATTCTTTCTACATTTAGCTAAAGTGTCACATTTTTCTAGAGCAACCATGATTTTTAATTATGTACTTCAATTAACTCTCGGAGAGGAGCCCTAACACAGGGCTCTGGTTCTCTTTCATTTTTCTGATCCTTGTCAAACCTGTTGTGGCTCCTGGGGGTATTGTTTGACATATTTTCTCGACTCTTGGGCTTAACACATTCTTTTCTTTAAAGCACCTGCTTCATTAATGGAACTAGGCGCTTGTCTTAAACTGCATCTTTTCAAATCAGGGGACACTACAACATTTAGGCACTTTTTACAAGTCACGTGGAGCAGTATCCACATGGGGTTGAACTGCTCCACCCAATCGTGAATGGCCAGGTATTCCTGCACCTGAATTATCCCAGTGCGGAAACACCGGACCTGACTTGACCACCCCGAAAATCCATCCAGTAAAGCTGATCTAGGCCTCGGCTGCAAGTGCAGCCTGACACCCATCCACCCCCTTTAAAAGCGCAGAAAGAGCACAAAACACTCTCTTCCTCCTGCCATCTGTGCCACCCTCTCCATCCATCCCAACAAGCCCTGGACCCCATTTTCCACTTGCTTAGTGCTTTAAGCCCCAGAGAATTGGGAATTATGCATGGAATTCCCACTAGAAAAAATAGGTCCCCATAGTTATTCCCCATTCCTTAGGGCTTAACTTGTAAGGATGTGGAGACACTCAATTCTATCATTAATCCCAGCATTTCAGTACTCTACTCACCGAGACGCCCATTCCAAGAACAACACTCGCCTACTTACTTGATCACTTTACTCCACACTTTCCCAGGGAACTATGATTTCTATTAGTCCCAGTTATAAAGGTAGGTATATTAGAAAACTGATGTTAGCTTTACATTCTGTAATTCATCCCCTGGCCTTGAAACTTCTGGAGCCCATATACCTTTTGCACTAGGTACGCCTTCCAAATCATTTTTGATCTGATTTGACTTGACCAGTTGTCTAAGAGCTGAGAGTACTGTTTCACCCAAAGCCTTATGTTACCAGGAAGTCACTGATACTGCCCTAAATTTTGCAATTGATTGCATTTGTTTGGCTTTTTATATACCCCTGTTTCATGTGTTTGGGACCTTTCCTTATGGAAAGCCTGCGTATGAATGGTGTGTAGGAGTAAAATACCACAGGCCTAGCTAGAAAGCAGCAGAACTCTCTTCCAAATGGAGAGATTATAGTGGGTAGTCCTAAACAAAAGGGAGTGGGTGATGGGAACACAGCATCAGAGGCAGTGAGTTACATCAGAAAGGGGAAGGGAGCTGTGATCAGGTATACAGAGAGTGGTGGTGCTTGTGGTCTAAATATTGAAAAGGGCGTGGGATGTAAAGTACTGGGTGTGGAAACATCACCCTATCCAAATTTCTCCCACATAAACTATTACATTCAAGCATGATTGCTTTATTGCCAGGGTGTCTGTTTCTAAAACCACATCTAAAAGTGATCAGCACGCTGAAGGCTGTCATTGAGATATGCATAAGCATCTCAAATTGTTTTAAATTAGCTAACCAAGGTAAATTTCTGTTTGTTTTAAATTGGTTTCACTTTGAGGGAGTCCTAATCTCAATCATTCCTTTAAGTGCAAAACAGATGTACACAGTATCCAACAGACGGCAATTGCACTGGATTTGATTATATTTGTTATTTGTTTGTGTACGTCCGTGTATGTGTGTGTACATGCTGTGAAGGTGTGGTGCACATCTCGGCGTTTCAAGGTCAGCCTTGGTTGGAGCCTGGTTGCCTTATCAGAGGTGACATTTCTTGGGCAATAGCAGGGCAGGGCCTTCTCTCTCATACAAATAAGCTGTTAATGGTTATTTTCTGAACGGACAATAGGTATTTTAGCTAAACAGGTAAAGGCGTATAGTCCAGTTCCCTTTCTCAGACCTGCCTGTGTTCCTCTGGAAGGTCAACATTTTAATCTGTTTTGAATTAAATAAAATAAAAACATGGAGGCTGATCACATGTTTGTGGAGAGATAGGTAGCAGACTACTTTGAAATAAATCATTTTGCAATATGTTTTCCAATATTCATATTGAGTAAAATTCTGCAAGACGAGGGATAGATTGTAATCTAACTTCTCATCTAGAGTCAACTATTGTGTTGCCTGTAAATTCATAAATGAATTGAAAAGCTGGTTAGTACCGATTAGCTAGTTGTCTGATAATGCGCCTAGATGTTTTCATTCAAAACAGTAACGACCTTTCTTTTTATTTTCAAAATGTAAGGATTTTCTCTTAAGTGTTCTATTGAGAACTCATATTTATTTTGCTACTCCTCTTCAGTCAGATGGTGAAATACTAACCTAGTGGAGCTTACTTGAGTCTTTCTGAAGTTAGTGTCTGTTGCACAAACCCTGGGCTCTGAATGCCATGGAAGTAATGTTCTTTTTGTTATCTCTTAGCATCCCAAATCGTGCCACATACACTAGCCATGAGGGCTAGTATAGAAGCGGGCAATCAGGAATGTGATGAGAGAAAACAGAGACAAAGGACTCCACACTCGTCACTTCAGGGGACAAGGAGGTCTACAGGCTTTAATGGAAGATATACCCAAGTAATGCCTCTGTATAATCAACTCTCCATACTTTAAAATGAAATTGAGAATTTGCGAAAATTGAACAAAGGCATAAATATCTCAAACACACATCTGCATCAAAACGTTGCCCTATTTTTGGAGTATCTTCCCCAAGCTTCATCATCATAGGCTCTTTGGGAGGATCAAGATAGTTTCTACTTGATTTCAGCAAAATTGAAACATAGTTAATAGCATTAACATCCTGTTGTTCTCTACTCTTAGCAACATATGAAGAGACAAATTTATACGCGTGCAATTGTCCTTTTAAGAATCCATCCTGTTCTTCACCGGGCCTTTTGGCAACACACAACCACAGCATTTAGACTTCAAGTAATTGTGTGAGGAATTGTTCAATATTAATTTTCAGAAATGAACATTTTAGAATATTTCCAAAACATCCATAGAACAATAATTTACAGTGGAGTAGGTCTTGGTACTTGAAATCTGGTATTCACGTAGCAGTGCCCTGACTGCAGCAACATTTTAACATGATTGTTAGCAAAGGATGCCATGAACCACACGAATAGTTTTACAGAAGGTTCAAAATGGCATAATTCTTTCCTCCCTCTCAAAAGTTTGTGGCCTGCCGGGAATTGATGCTCACTGCCAGTGCATTTCAGTGGAGTGCATCATCTTTATGTGCATGCAGTCTGAATACAGATAGCATCAGTACTCCTTGATGACCGCCAGCCTTTCCTTGTCTGAAAGGTAGCCAGTGTGCGCTTCCCAGAGTAAGTGCAACATGCAACAAAGAGCTTCTGCCATCAACCTAAATCTGGGGTTAAACCATGTCTGCCAAAACTTCTCTCATGTCTTCTCATGGCATCACGTCCCATATGAGCTGGGCCATAGTAATGCCTCCCCATAGGTGATAACAAACTGTTAGAAATCACAACACTTCATCACTTGAAACCAAAATACCATCCTCCTCTTTCTGACTCAACCAGCTCTAATCCAACGCTGCTGTTCTTCCTCAGACACCCTGTAACCGTTTGACTTCAAGCAGTTAACAAGAGATTGTAACTTGCCTCATCAGTACCCTTGTTGACAATCTCTATGTTGAATGTACTACAGTTCAATGTACAATATCTAGTTCCTTCATCGGCATACTGATTGGATGCAGCACCACTTTTCTTAAATTTGGCCCATAGTTTTAGAAGAGACAGCTTTATTGAGGTCTTCCTCCTAACTTTTTGCCTACCTCTTCCACTTTTCAGACCTCATTTTTGCTGGCTTTAGGACTCTGTGCAAATTACCACTGCTACCCAGTGCTGAAAGGCTTGTGCTCTCTCCCCTAAAAAATGGTAACATTAGCTTAACTCTAATTGGCACATTTAATATACTTATAAGTTCCTAGTAAAGTGCATTACATGTGCCTCAGGCCTGTAAATTAAATTCTACTTGTGGGCCTGCAGCATTGATTGTGCCACCCACTTATAAAGCCCTCTAACCATGCGTCAGGCCTGTCATGCCAAAAACATGGATGCAGTTTTACACTGCCATGTCGACCTGGCAAGATAACCCTTTTGCCAGGCCCGAACTTTCCCTTTTTATACGCTTAAGTCACCTCTGCTGTAGGCCCTGGACAACCCAGAGGGCAAGTTGCAATGTATTTAAAGGTCAGAAAGTTTACTTTTATGTTTTACATGTCCTAGTAGTGAAAAAATCCCAAACTCTTTTTTCACTACAGCATGGCCTATCTCTCCCATAGAATAACATTAGAGTTACATTATTGCATCTTATACGTTTAATTCCCAATCTGGAAGAGATACATTTTTCGAGTTTGGTGTCTCTGGACTCACAATTTAAAATCACAACTTATGGTGAAATTGGACTTTAAATTACAGTTCTGAAAATGCCACTTTCAGAAAGTTGGGATTTTCTTCCTTAAGCCCTTTGGTTCTTGCAGCCTGTCTGTAAATACAGGTCTGGGGTGGGTGACAGCTTGGAGTTTCGCCCTGCATTAGAGAGCCACACACAAAGGGAGTTTAGGTGTGACATGATGGCCCATCCACAACTGGATGGGCCATCCAGTGCAGGATGGGAGTGAGGAGCTGGGCACAGCCTCACACCTTATCTGAATAGGCTGTGTCCTTTCCCCACACAAAGGGCTGCATACTGCCCTGTAGTGAGTCTATACCAAGGGCAGGAAAGGAGGACCTCTGTGCACTTCAAAGAGGTTTCTTTGAAGTCTCCCTCACCTTCAAAGTCACAACTGAATATAAGTATTTCACCTCTGACACCGCCACTTCAGTACACATCTGGGCCTGTGGATACTCTGCCAGGAAGAAGGGTTGCTGTGCTGCTATAAGGATTGCCACACTGCTGGGCTACTACCCTGCTGGACTCCTGCTTTTAAGTGCTGACCTGCTGCTTGCTGCACTCTTGCCTGGTAGTGAGAACGACTGGATCTGTATCTCTTTAACCCAAAACCCAAAGTGACTCCAAGGGCCAACTGACTGGTCTCCTGTTTTCTGAAGTCTCAGGGGCATAAAATTCTTCAAACTTACCTGCATCTGCACATGGACTGAGCCATTGGTGAGTCTGCCCTGCCAAGTGGTGCAATCCCAGTCCTGGGCCCTTGGAAGTGAGGCCTAAGGTGCTTCTTCAGTCAGACCCTTGCATCCTCATCAGAAATGGCGCATCTTCACCTTTGCTCATCACCACGTGCAGTGGTCCCAGCGCATCGCCCTCTGAATCGACACATCATCTGCTACAGGAACAGAACCAACGCATTGCATTCGGGACCAGCGCATTGCCCTTAGAACATCCGCACCTCTACTTTGTGTGGAGAAAACTGATGCATCTCTTTCTTTTGCAGTGTCGGAATGAACGCATCGCCTCGGCTGCTCCATGCATCTTCCTCGAGGCAACCAGGATCAAGATACTTATGTTCAGTGGGCCTAAGTGGGTTCCTGTATCCAGCCTGCTCTCCATCGTGGTCAGCCTGAACTCTTGACTTTGTGCTGGTCTGACCAGATATCCCTGATTGGCGCTTCTTGCTTCTAAGCACATTTCTACAGTTTATTCTTTGAAAATTCATAACCCAAGTTGTACTTATTGGGTTTTTGTCATTTTGTTCTTGTATTTAATTTAAGTTCTATTTTTGCAACCAGGTGTGGCATCTTTTGTGTGTTGATTTTATTTTTGTACTGTTTGAAGTGTTACACACTGCCTCTCATGTTAAGCTTGACTACTCTGTTTCAAGTTACCGGAGGGTGAGCACAGGTTAATTTAGGATGTTTGACACTGACTCGGATTGTGGTTCTTTCTTGGACAGGGTGCATACCTCTGCCAACCACAAACCCAATTTCTCACACATAACATCATCTATTTCCCATGTAGTTTTTTGTTTTGGCTTTTAAATGTCTTCTTTTTCTTCACTAACATCCTGCAAGCTTGGACACCTACTATCCGAAGCATGCCTCTGTGCTTGCAGGTGATGAACCCTCCAGCCAATAAGCCGTAGGAAACAAGCGTGTGCTAGCAAGTAACTGTGCTGATATTGTGCTAGTCCTTTGAGGCATTCATGAAATTCATATATTTTATAAACAATGCAAAAAGTCTAATTTTCACACTTCTTTTGGTGTGAAATGAGCATTGCTATTGCCAAGGAGCAACTCAGGATTTAAGGACAGGATTATACTGCCTTCATAGTTGAGGGTTCACCACCAGTAACTACATTTGATATTGTCCTGCGCATTGAGGGACTCTCATTCCCTCTCTACAAATATCTTTCTCAATTTGTCTCCTTGTTTTATGAGATCTCTCTTCCGCACTCTCATTAATTATCACTGATTCACTTTTGTACTTTGCTTCTCTTTCACCTGAACACATTCCTTCTTTCTCACCCATTGCTCTATTTATTTTGCAATGTCTCTCCTCTTTAGTCTCTCCCCATTTCCTTCCTTCTCTATATCTTTCTCTGTATTTAAAACTTTTGCCATCACTCTCCCTCACTCGTTCTCTCAGCTGCATTCTGTTGTTTTCTCTCTATTTGCCTTAATGTACTGTATATGCTACTCTCACGCCTCTCATCGTCTCACTCTTTCTATCTCTTTTTCCTCACTGCCTTTCCCTTTCTCTCCACTCACTCATTTTTACCTCTCTCCTGCTTTTATCTCTGTCTTTCTTTCTTTCTCTCGCTCTCCCTCTCCGTCTTTCTCTCTCTCTCTCTCTCTCTCTCTCTCTCTCTCTCCATATATATATATATATTTACACCACCAATCTGAAAAACAGAACGCTGGCAATCCAAACGACTCCAAAGTTTATTTAGTATCCTTCATATGCTTTGTTAATAACATTGTATCAGCTTCCATCTGCCAAATATTTGGGGTAAGAAGAAGAATGGTTGAAATGCCGATACAATGTTACTAACAAAGGATATGAAGTATACTAAATAAACTTTGGAGTCTTTTGAAGGGCCGGCGTTCTGTTTTTCAGATCGGTGGTGAATATTGACGGGTCCTGCACCCAGCGTATAACCAGCCATGGACCCAATTAACATAAAGAACACTCCCAATGCTCTTGGCCCTATCATTTCAGCCTCAATGATCTTGCCAGTGTTAGGGCATGCATACCGTCCTCAGGTAGGCAGATCAGTGCTTAATTTGAACCGGTGGTTTCCGGTGCGGAGGACCGTCACTTATTTTTGAGGGCCGGCCTTATTCTTCTGCCTCAGGCATTTCCTGCTAGCAAAAAACACATATGGGAAAGATGGAAGAAGAGGAAATTCAAACAGCGTCAGCAAGGGAGAAAAAGCTGCAAAAGTGAGCTGGAGGGCCAGAGAGCGGCTGTACATGAATTAAAGAGGACCGAGATGGCTTCAGAATTATGCTAAATCAGTATTTCGTTCCCACACATTTAATTGCAGCACCCACGTGTTTCGGAGGAGAGCTTTGGACACCGGCCCATTTTTATTTACAAATGAAGCACTGAGGCAGATACGGTATGCAGGCTGGCCGAGAGCACGCATGATGTACAAAGGTGTCCAGGCTCTCCACAGCCTGCAGATTCCCCAAGGGCACTCAGCCTTGAGCCAGTAAATGGAGGCTGTCCTAGGCCACATAGGCTGTTTTCGAGCACACACACTGTCTTAATGCGCACAGTCTGTTTTAAAGCAGTGAGGATGTACTCGGGTTTGCAAGCCGTCCACAATGCAAGGTGACTTAGGCCATGTAGGCTGCCGTAGAGGATGCGGGTTATACCAGGAAATGCAGGATATCCTAGGAAATGCAGGGTGTGTTAAGGGATGGCTTTGCCAGGGAACGCAGGCTGTCCACTCGTCCAAAGATCGGGTCGTACGATGAATCAAACATGATCACAGAAAACAAGTTGTGGTCACGTAACTCTCTAATACTGTAGCAACTGATGAAGAGGTTGTTGCTAGGCAACCGAACATATTTATGAATGAAAAACCTACTGTCGTGGCTGGGATCATGAACGCAACGCTTTCAATGACTGTACCTTCATCAGTCTGGAGAGAGAGGTGCTGTGGAATATGAAGAGATGGAACCAAAAAAAAATCAAACGTGGTACCAAAGGTAGGGGAATATAGCTTGTCATCAAAGGTAGATTATCAGGGATTCACTTCCAGGGTGGAATTTCTAGTTTACCTTAAACCTATGAACCTCCCAGATTGTTCATTTGAGGAAACCTTGTGAAAAGAGCTAACTTGGGCATTTAGGCCTTCATTACGAGTTGGTCAGAACTATCATTCTGACCAAAAACAAGACTAAAATGTTGTGTCGTAAATCCAACCACATACTCATCTACTAAAGGTAGGTGGATGTGTGGCTGGAAGACGGCCTGGAATTCGGAAAAAAATATTTGCCTGGTAATCCAAAATTCACTAAATTATTCCCCATTCACAATGGGCCTACATCTGATTAACTCCTAACCCCTTTGTAGTACTGGGTCTAAGTAGTATGGAGAATCCTGTATCAATAATTCCATGTCTTGCATCACCACTTGAAAACAACAGCCATGTTGTAGTGAGGGCCTGAGAGGGGCGCAAAAAATAGATTGACTGTCTCACACCATGTGTCATCAGATACACCGTTTCCAGTCCAGGCCAATCCTATAAACAAATGAAGTCTAAAACACAAAGAATGATTTAGGATGTCCTGTGAATGCTTGAAAAAGTGCTATGAAGTGAGGTGGCAACCAAAGTTCATGTTTTGTCAATTTGAAGAGTTGGAGAAGATTATGCCAATACGTTTCTCAGGAATGGTAGTCAGTCCAGTTACCCAATGGATACAAGACATTCACGTGATGATGACTGCAAGGAGACCACCCGGGAGTACATATGGACATCAAGGGGCATATTTCAGAGGCCCTAGCGCCATTCCAACGCCACATTAGCATATTTTTTTTATGCTAATGTGGTGTTAGAAGGTCAATTATACTGATTACCGAGCACTCAAAGACTTAACTTGCATTTGAAACAGATGTAGCCAGAAATTGGAAGTTTTGTTAAACTGAATCAATCGCTGACAAGATAGCTTGAACTTGTAGTTGTAAGTAAATGCATATAGATGCAACCCCTGAGGAACTAATAGATAAATTAAACACCTCTTTAATTAAAAGGTTAGATTTTAAATTTCCACTCCAGGAATAGAAGTGCAAAAATAAACATATCAACCTTGGCACATAGAGAACCTTCAAGAAACTAAATTGCAGCTAAAGCAAAAAGAACACAAGTGTAGGAGAAACTGCAGCCCCTCTCTTGAAACAGATCACTCCTCTCAGCAGATAAAAAAATCGCTTAATATCTCCAAAATGTTTTGAATCTTGAAGTGTTTCAATTTCTCCCCTATCGAGGAGCCATCACTAGAGCTTTGTGGAAAAATGTAATCATTCTTTGAGATCAGAAGACATATGTCAGGCTAACTGTCAAACAAACTCTTACATCATAGCTAAGGTGCCCTCTATACTTAGCCAATTCCAAGCAATCGCTAACCAATAACTTATTATGATAACAAATTCAATAGTAGCTGAATTTCCTGGCTTAAATTTCACTAGCAAAAATTTCTCAAAATCACAAGATTTTGAATTAAGCATTTTTCTGTCATTTTCTGTCCGAAGGAAATTGATTTGAGTAGAAAATGCCTTGCCAAGAGCCATTCTCAAACTAGCCCCCTGCTACTATTTCAGGAGCCTTTTTTATGCCAGCTAAGCCCTGGCCTGAAAAGTTCAAGAGAGATACTGGCCAACCCCATTTCACACTATCCTCCATATTATGCATAATTTCCAAAAAAGGTTCAAGAAATAAATATGTAATTTCGCACACCACTACCACATGCCCTAAGGTACTCCTTGAATTTTGCCACACTCACCAAAGAAAGCTAAATGTTTACTTTTAGGCGTCCTTTAACCTGCTGAGGAAAATCCAATCTTTGAATTTTGAGGCACACCGGGGGGGAAACAAAGTTTACCTTCCTTCCATTGTTACTGTATTTACAGCTGGGTGCATGTTCTGAAAGAAAAATATGTATTTCTAGCAGTTGACCCTCTACTTGTAAACAAACATACAAGAACACAGGACAAGTAAAGGTGAAATAATCAGATCAAAATATCTTTAGTATTGCATTATTATCTCTGAGGCACTCCACAGTCTTCAATAGAGCTTACAACAGTACAATGCTCTGTGATGAGAACTGCATAAGCTCACAATATTATAGCAAAATGAGATGTGTATAGGTAAAGCAACGCTCAGAAATTCGGGTGGACTTATGATTTGTGCCGCTTTGTATCTCTAGAAGTGCAGGAAGTAGGGGTTTCGAGGGCCAGCACTCACAAAAAGAAGAGGTGAGTCAGGAGCTTTGAATCACCACCAGCAGGTGGCAGCACTAAAGAGGCCTAGTTACCCTCAAATGGAAGATTGCTATTGGAGATGTGTAAACCCTTGCAAAGTTCATCATGGGATGAGAAAAATGGTCACCTGGGTGTGGTAGCCTTTAGAGGCAGGAGGGGTAAACACGACTGAGTCATAAAACAAATGAACTAAAAATAGTCTGAAAGTCTGTGGCACACTGTGCATTTACGATGAAGTTACAAGGCATGAGGTCACAAAGCTCGTACTCCGCACCAAAACATGGAAGGTGAATTTACTATTTTTTCATGCAATTCAGCGCAGAAGCCAAAGTTGCCACACTGTATGTGTGAAAGGGAGAAGACAGGACAGCGCCAAATCCACAAAGATATGGTGATGCTGCTCTCTTCCCAATCCCAGGCTCACTTACTGGCTTCCTGGTGCCACTGATACTTTTGTGCACCATATCTGTGTGAATCTAGCATAGGTTCTGTGCTGGAACGGTGATTTAAGAGTAACAAGTAATATTCTTAGACTTATTTTAAACTTTTCACTCTTTATATGTGCTGCACCCATATAGTGCACATGAGAACTTCGAAAGTTTGTACAAATGACACTTTTTCTCATTGCACCTACCTGAAGGTGTCATAATTTGTTGTTGCAAACTGCAAAGCCTATTTACGAATTTTAGAAGGCAGAACTTTGCATCAAAAACCACGGATGTTTATATGGGAACACACATGTACCATTCAGGGCCCGCTCCCTTGATACACAATACTGCAAAGTAGTGGATAGTTTGTGTTATTTATAGGCAACTTTCCAGTTTTGCGCTGGAAACAAATTCCCAAGTCAATAAAGACATTGCATTGGTTTGCATCATTGTGATGACTTTACACCAGTGCAGAGTGGTGATAAATGTGACCCAAAGAGGACTTTGCTTAGTTATGCACAGAGATTTAAGTAGTTATTATTCTTGGTGGCTCTATAGCTAAAACTATGAGGACATAAAATTAAACTACAAGTCTAGGACCCCCTAACCTGCAAGGTAATATTAACCCTGGCAAACCCTCCACTTCTGTTCTCCCCACTGAAATGGTGATCTGTGATTCTGGAGGTGCCGTTACCATGTGCCACAAATGAGCTGCCTCCTTGTCCTCTACCACATTCAATTTTCATCTCTTCCCCCTTATCTCCCAGTTATAGTGGCAGATTTAAGAAAAGTGGCACTGCACCCAGGTAAGCGCCACTCTTCTTGCGCCCCTTAGCGCCCCCTCCCGCCACCATGTGTGCGCCGTTTTTAAAATACGGCGCACCATGGCACAGGATAAGGGGCAATAGTGTCAAAAAAAATTACGCTATTGATATACTGTTCAGGGTTAGCGCCAAAATGTTGGCACTAACCATGGACAGTACATAGGGGCCCATTATAAATAACGGTGTGCCCCCTTTTAGATTTCTTTGCACCATTTTTCACCCCCCCAAATGGGGGAACGCCCCCTTTGCATACATTATGCCTGTTGCAGGCATAATGTGGCGCACGGGGTTACAAAGTGGTGCAATGCTTACATTGCACCACTTTGTAAATCTGGCATGGCGTTTTTGCCATAACATCACCACATTAGCATAAAAAAAAATTATGCTATTGTGGCGATATTATGGCGCAAGGGGCGCTTAAATCTGCCCTATAATTTTATATTTATTTAAAATCTTACCTCCACAGTGCAGATGCTCCGTCTCCGCACCAGGCCAGAGAGGCACAGGCTCCCATCTTGCCCTGCTGCCAATCCTGGCGCTGCTCAGAGGAGCGTTAAGATTGGCTGGGAGCGCCCCGACAGGGCACTCTGAGGCAGACTGGGAGCCTGTGGCAGCTCTCTCTAGCCCAGCAACACAGTGCCTGGCTGGAGAGAGCACACTGCGAATGTGTGTTTGGCTGGCCCGAGATGGCCGCTCTGAGGGGAGTGCACTGTGCTCTCCCCTTAGTGCTTGTCATCCTACATGCCCGCCCCTTTAAGAAGGAAAGGATAATAAACTTAGTTTATTATCGTTTCCTTGTTAAAGGATTTGCAGTGGTTGCTGCTGGTAATGGGGGCGACGCTCCCTGCCATAGCAGAGGAACCGCCACTGCTCACCTCTCCCCTCCAAAAACAGAACACTCACTGCAGTCACCTTACTTCCTGGTCTTTGACTGACTTTAGGCCATTTCTGTGTGTCATTGACGACTTCCGGGTTGGGGTGATCCACGTTTACTACCACCAGGCTTTTGAGCTCCTTTGTTACTTCATATTGATAGTTCTGTCTGTAGGCAGTAACAGGGTGATTTGTTTGTGTCTTATCTCTGTTAACCCATTGTCGCTTCATTCTTCCTGGCTGTTTCCCACACTGTCTCTTCTCCTTCTTCCTCCAGTGTTTCCCCCGCACTGTCCTATTGTGTTTCCTTCATGCTCCCCCATTGTTCCTTTTCATTGTTCTTGTCTGTGTACTCCTGCTGTCTCCTTTCATTCTTTACCCTTTGTTATTCTGCAATAAAATGACCATCAGGCATGGAGGCTAACTCTGGGCAGAGACTGTGTAAATTCAGGAGAATGGGAAAAGATTCAAGACAAGAATTGAGGGCAAAAGATTAATTTTACAGACACATCTCAGGACGCCAAGCATTGATATAAAAGCAAGTAAAGAGACCTCTGACATTCACTAGGCAGAGCAGCAGTCATGTGGGGGTGAACTGGGCTACCAGCCAAACAGTGTAGTCAGGAGCATTATCATTCGATCTCCCAAGAGTAGGGTGACCAGGCGTCCTGGATTTTCCAGGACAAGCCCGGGTTTTCACCTACTGTCCCAGCAGATTTGGGGAAATTTAGCTCATGTCCATTTTTTTTTAGAGGGTCTCCTGAAAACTGTGGGAGGTGACTTTTTTTTGTTTTTCAAAGAAGAGATAGTTATCAGGAAGCAATTTAATTAACAGGCATCATACTGCCTTTAAACATTACATTTTATGTATGTTCTTAGTGCCTTTTCTGTAATTCTACGAGATGAGCACTGTCATTCTGTGTGCTCAGTTGAAGTAGAATTCTAGTCCTTCTTCTATCTTTAGTTTTAAAATACTGGTCACCCTACCCAAGAGTTCCATCAAAGTAAGGATGTTTACTCTCATCTCCATGTGACCACCCACAGCCCAGAAATGGCCATCACTGAAACTGAAAACTAAAATCCACTCTGTGTTGCTGTTTAGTGATGGCTTGTCTGTGCTGTGGTACATGGACGACAAGAGGTCCCTTCCTTCTTTGCACAGCTGCAGAAGGTGTCGCTTTCCCATTCTGTAAAAGATGCTGTAGAAGAAAAAAGTGAGTTGCTTCGATGTTATGTTCACTGAAGGAAAGGTTGCACTTTTGGGACTAATGTTATTACTGCAGTATGCAAAGTTTGGCTTTTTTCCTGGGCCTAATCTAGGGCACACACTTGGATGTTCGTAGTATGAGTAAGACCACTTCCCAGAGGGTTTTATTCCTGATGATTGAATGCAAAAATATCGACCTATAATAAAAATGGAGGTGAAGATATCATCAACAATAATATTGTCATACTTATACATAAATTACAACAACAAAAGTACTGATTCCAAAATATCACCCTACAAAAATACCAGAAATATAGGGAAGGAGAGTTTAATCTGCCTTATCAGCTCAGCAAATATATATGCTGAGTAATGGTAAAATGGGAATGAAGAAGACTACAAACATTGGCATCCTGTACGAGGTTTAGGATCTGGACCACAATACAAAGTGTACTTAATAAATGTATCTACCACACTCAAAAGAGACTTACCTGATGGCGGGTATGTGGAGGGGCTGTGCCCCAGTCTATATAAGGCAAATGTACAAAAGAAATGTTCAACAAAAACTCTACATTTAATCTGAAAGAGTATCCTTGGTGTTTTGCTGGACCTTTGCTCTATCGTTTAGAAACCAGGGGGCATATTTATGAGAGGTTTGCGTAATGCTTGCATCACGCAATGTGGTACATGCGTGGCACAAACCACTAAGTCATATTTTGGTAGCCCGTCAATGCCATTTTGTGAGGCTTTGAATGTCTTCAAAAGTCCGGAGTGAGGCAAGGCATTACAAATCGCTACATTGTCTTAATCTACGCAAGGGAGGCAGTCCATGGGCGTTGCGTGGTGTTTCACACAACTCTCATGGTTTTTGATGCATTTCCGGATTTACCAAACCTGGTAAACCTGGGAATGCGCCAAATAGATACACCTCCTAAGGAAAGGCCCAACATGGGGCAATATCTTTAGTTTTCCTCATTTTTTCCTCTTTCTAAGTGTGCTGCAGAAGAAAAGCTTCTCAGGCTTGTTTTTATGCTGGAAGATGTGCCTTTCTGCACAAAAACAATCATGCATGGAACAGAGGTAGCCTTGCACGATGGTGCAAGGGTGCCCATGTCAGTGCTAGGTTGCCAAAAGGGCTCCAGTGTATGGGGGAAGGACAGGAATGTCCCATATTGGATATACACAGCTCATTTTAGCCCTTTCCCGCTGATGCAGGACGGCGCAGTATGCCCTGCATAATTATGGGCCCAGGTCTTCTGATCTCTTCAGCTCATGCTTTGGCTCTTCCAGACAATACAGATTACTGGCTCTTCTCTACATATGAAATTGATGTCTGATCTCCTTCAAAGAGCCCTTTCTCTTATTGTAAGCTACACAGACAGGTGAAGTGGTGGGCAGATGTGGACAGTGTATTCTTCAGTAGCACCTGACCTGGTTGCCGCCGATCAAATGCAACACCTGCTGCTCCCGCTAGCAGGTTCTCCTCAAGATGAGATTTCTGCAGCTTACCATGCTGAAACAAGCTAGGCGCTACATCAAACAAGATTTACTGGCAGTCATATAGTGTGGCGTAGAAGCTAAGGATGCCAAGTGTCCCCTCATCTACTTGGAACTAGATGCCACCTTAATAATGGACAAAAGCCACACCTAATAGACTCAATAGCAAACACAGAAAATTCTCCTAAAATAATGGACCATCTGTGCAAACAGTGGAAAGGTGGTCACCCTCTTCTGTAGCCATAAGTCTTCACTCTTCCAGAAAAGCAGTTATACATAATTCCGCACACAGATTTGATTTTACCTTTGGGTGTGCTCTTTTGCACTTATGTTCAGTCCTGTGTTCTCTTTGAGTTAATTTTCTTACTAATGACAGCTTTTCATCCAGAAGGTGTTATGAGGTTCACAATCCAGAGAATAGTAGGCTCTGGTCCTTCAAAGAGTAGTCGAAGGATCATGGAAACTGGTGAGACTTTTAGTTTCCTCCTAAGGACATTTCTACTTGTAGTCTGAATATCATCTGACGTCAATATCATGTCCTAAATATCGTTTTTGTAAATATCTTAATATTGAAGATAATGGTAGAAATACTACATTCAGTGCGACATATTTTTGTAAACAATATTTAAGACACAATATTTATGTCCTGCTATGGTGACCAGATTGTGAACCTCAAATACCGGGACATTTCACAAAAATAAAAGGACTACAATTTTATATTCACAGAGCAACACAGAATGATGCCCTCATCAACCTGGAATCACAGAAGTGGCACCAAGAAAATAAAAAAATGCTGTTTTTTAAAACCAATAAGATGCATTTTAATAAAATTGCTTTTTTACAATATCTGCTAACCAACCCTGCTATATAACACACAAAGACATGTCTCCCTCTGTTTTCACTCAACTCTCTCCAAAAACCAGGACTCAAGCCTAATTTGCCTAAAACTACCAGGACAGCTGGTGAAAAACTGGGAATGTCCCGGCAAATCCGGGACCCCTGGTCACCTTACGCCAGGCGATATTTTTAACTGTGATATTGTGACCCAGATCCCTTAAGCAAGGGACACAAAAAAGTAATTACTGACAGGCCTAGAAGTTCACTGGAATATGCCCCAACTCAAAAAAACTCCAGAGAATTTTAGGTGTGGTGCCCTACAGGACAGATTCAGTAACTCTTTCCTTGATTGGAAGACATGTATTTTGATATCGATATGCAATGCTCAGGTGAATCTGAGGGCCTCCATCACCAACCTGGCTTGATTGCTTTGCTAAAACATTTTTGACCTCTGTTTGACATTTTCTGGATACAGAGCTTTAAACTCAGGGCACCAGCAAGCTTTGCAAGGACACAAGAAGCTTTATATAATGCATAACCATGAACAAATATTAATGATATACATAGGGATGGGCTGTATATGAAAAGCAAATTTGTAGGTCTAGGTGACACAATCCTAATGTAATTTGCTATATAGATGCATTGAGCATAATGAATGTACAAGAACGAGAGACAATCAACAGCTACATCTTTCCATAAGGAGGATATTAGTAAAATTAATCTAAAAAAACAAGAGAGATTAGCGGGCACTGGTTATAGTTCTTTCCACCACAGTTCCTAAGGCTCTTCTTTAGATTTTGGTGGATTAGAAGCTCCATCACCAACATGGTGGATGTCTCTTGCACTTGTAATATGTATATATGATAACCGTCATATTTGTAACAGAGTATCCCATACACCAAACTTCAACTAAGTCCCAATTTGTGCACCACAGCGCTCAAAAGTAATAATCTTCCAAAGTGCAGCATTGTAGGAAAGCACAAATTGGCCTGTGCCAGAGAGGTGAATCTCCTGTTTCTTATTTCAACTCACTTTACACACTTCTTGTAGAAACTGTCAATTCTTACTGGTGCAAGATGATAAGATCTGTCTTTGCAGTCTTGCATCTGGCAGGGAGGGTGAAGTCTAGCAGCTGCAAAGCAGAAGGAGAATGAAGAGCAGAAGTAGAGGTAAGAGTAGAATGAGGATGAAGAGTGTTGGGAGAAGAGGAAGAGGGTTGTTAGCTGGGATGATGAAGGGAAAAACTTTAAGCCCATCTTTCTACAACTCTGCGTGCATTTTTCTAGACATACTGGCAGGGCCACTGGAATTATGCAATTGTGTGACCCCTGTGATTTTCACATAATTTTAAACTTGCTGCATTTGCTGCACAATTCATTATCTGTGGCATATTCTTCAGATTTTATCCAAAAAAAGGTTTGTAGCTCAAACGGTTCAAAAGTAACTAAAAACGTAGTAATACATGTTGCTGTGCAGTGAAAAGCTCTTTGCAGAGGTTGACTGGTCACCTTTCTGTAGCCTATTACTGTGTTTGGGTGTTAAACTTGTACTAATGAGTTGCAACTAATGCCCAGACAGTGTTAACAAGTTTAAAAATGACAAAATACTGAAGGAATGTTTTCCCAAAATGTGCTACTTAATGCACAATATTTGCCTTTTCTTGCTGCATAATTTACTCAACCCTGCTGCATAATTTGCCCTTCCTGACGCATAATTCCAGTAACCCTGCGTATTTGCTACGCATTTACTTAGCATAATTCTGACACTTTCCATGCTCGATAGCTTAACCTAAACAGATTAATTACCCATACTTAAGTTTGTTTATTAATGTGACTTGTTATAATGTTTTCACCAAATAAATGCAGGACCCCTAGATGGTAGTGTCCTTTTGGCATCAAAGTGAAGAAGAAATCAAAGCACGTATGAGTAGGCCCATGTAGTTATTCACAGCTAAAAAAAAAAAAATTAGAGGGAGTCAGGTAAACAGGAATATATATATTCACTGAAAACATGAAAAAACATAGGTTACAGGGATGTTACATTTAGGAAATAGAATACAAAAAACATAGAAACTCACTTAAAAAAACAAAGGTTACAGGGAGTTTATAGTTAGATTCACATGTTGAATGTACTAAACCATATAAATTCACCTGTTATAGTTAGTTCAAGTAACTATAACTCATGCCCTAAGGTAACTTTAACTCGCTCCCCCGCCATGCAGTTTTTTTGTCCAAATGTTTAATGCAAATATTACACTGATATTATCAATGATGTTATCAAAGATGTAATGAGTACTGTAATTTTTTCAGGTAATTGGCAGTGCATGGTGAGGGTGCAAGTTATAATTACCTTAGGGCACCAGTTTTGGCTTGGTACATTTAAAATGTGAGCCTAACTCTAATGTCTCTGTAACCTTAGATTTTTTAAGTGAATTTCTATGTTTTTTAAATTCCATTTCCTAACTATAACGTCCCTCTTACCTTTGGTTTTCTCAGTGAATTTCTATGTTTTTTTTATTGTAAAGTCTTTTCTTTACTATGGCCCTCATTACAACCCTGGCGGTCGGTGTTAAAACGGCGGTAATACCGCCAACATGCAGGCGTAAGAAAAAAATGGGATCACGACCATGGCGGAAACCGCCAACATAGACAGCCACTTTAACACTCCGACCGCCACGGCGGTTGAAACAAACACCGTGGCGGTAACCGCCAACAGACAGGCGGAAGACAAAGTACCGCCCACTGTATTTCACGACACCTATCCGCCACCTTTTTCGGGGCGGAACCAACGCGATCAAAAGCATGGCAGAAACAGTACACAGAAGAGAAAACACTCACCTCTCAACACCCAACGGGGAACCAGGACGCCATGGAGTCCGAGTTACAGGTCCTGCCCATGTTGGTGTATCTTCTCCTCTACCAGGAGTACGAATGGCGGCGGCGACGACCACGGTGAGTACTGCACCTACAACACAGGGGAGGGAGGAAAATAGAGTGACACACACACGCAATACCCCCACCCCCACCCTCACCCACAACAACATACACACAAATACATGCAGCAACATTACATATACACCCCCACACCCCCTGGAAGAACGCAAGGATAAAAGGAAATGATTGTAACCAGTGTAATCATGAAAAATCAGATAGTCAAAATTCAAAATTCAGTATATGTATGGCCACACTGCAGGTGCACTGCAGGTATGTACACCAACTACACAAGTCCATATAGTGTACCAATCATTGTCCGTGGACCACTGGGCCCAAAATGCATGGGCGAAGCCCACACTAGATACCTGACTCGAAACGGAGAGAACACTGCTGGGGCATCAGATCGAAAATATACAAGCACCTCAGGGGGAGTGGGCGGGGGGCACCTCAGCCAGATGAACGCACAACGCCTCTGCTGCACGAGGGGGCTCCATGCCCATTGCTGTATCCTGGGGAGTGCAAAGCCACAGTCTCTCAAGTCCCTCCAGTGGGTGGTTTGCCCACTGCATTATCCTGGGGAGAGCAAAGCCACAGTCTCTCAAGTCTCTCCAATGGGTGGTTTGCCCACTGCATTATTCTGGGGAGTGCAAAGCCACAGTCTCTCAAGTCTCTCCAGTGGGTGGTTTGCCCACTGCTTTATCCTGGGGAGTGCAAAGCCACAGTCTCTCAAGTCTCTCCAGTGGGTGGTTTGCCCACTGCTTTATCCTGGGGAGCGCAAAGCCACAGTCTCTCAAGTGGATGTCAATTTCCACTGGTTCTGGAGGGGGCCTTGTGCCCAGAGTGCTTCATCCTGCCAAGTACTGAGGTAGTGGATGTCATTCTCCACTGGTTCTGGAGGGGGCATTGTGCCCAGAGTGCTTTATCTTGCCAAGGACTGAGGTAGTGGATGTCTTTCTCCACTGGTTCTGGAGGGGGCCTTGTGCCCAGATTGCTTCATCCTGCCAAGGACTGAGGTAGTGGATGTCATTCTCCACTGGTTCTGGAGGGGGCCTTGTGCCCAGAGTGCTTCATCCTGCCAAGGACTGAGGTAGTGGATGTCTTTCTCCATTGGTTCTGGAGGGGGCATTGTGCCCAGAGTACTTCATCCTGCCAAGGACTGAGGTAGTGGATGTCTTTCTCCACTGGTTCTGGAGGGGGCACGGTGCCCAGAGTGCTCCACCTGCAGTGTGGCCGGTACAATTCCCTCACCTGGGTGTGCGTGCCACGAGATTGGCGAGGTACAAGTAGGATGATACGCCATGGAGGTAGCAACATACCCCACACTGCTTCGGCTTCGCCTTCCACCTGCATGTGCAAACAGTGATGGAAGTCATGCCTCATGGAAGATGCCCAGGGTCCGGGAACTCTCCTCCAGCCTCGGACGACTGACCACTGGGGATGGTAGCCATGTCAGCGGTGGTGCCAATGTGCGAGTACGTTGAGGGGCCGGTGGCGGTGCTTGCAGCGGTGTCTGTGGATGCGGTGCATGGGTCAGCACCTGCTAAGAGACACAGCAGGTCGTCTCCTGCAGCCTTGGACGGCTGCCCGCTGGGGACTGTCGCTGAGGCTGTGGACGTGCAGGTGGCGGTGGCGGTGGCGGTGCAGGTGGCGGTGCAGGTGGTGGTTGTGGTGGCGGGGCAGCTGGTGGTGTTCACCCGCCGTAAAGGTTGGTGTGGTCGTGGACAGAAGGTGTGACACTGGTCCCTCAATCGGTGCCACCATGCCCTCTCCTGACCTGCTCTTATGCTTTTGGCCCTTCCACCCATCTTTGATGGTGCCGCAGTTGTCTTGCCACTATCCCCTTTGGTTTTTGCTGAGCCCTTGATGGCTGGAAGTTTCGGCTTCTCCCTCCGGGATGTGGCACCTTTTTCACCTTGGCAGGTGGCGGAATGTCCTTGCCCTCGCTACATGGCACACTGGCAGCCCTGATGGGTGGCGCACTCGATGACCCCGCAGTTGCTGGCTCCACTGTGCCTGGGGATTTGGTGGCTGAGGTGCTGGGCTGGGACCTGGAAAGCCTGGCCCTAGGGGAAGGACGGGGGGAGGTATAGGGAAGAGGTCAATGTTAGCCAGGAAGAGTTTTTTAGACACACTGGGATGGGAAGATGGAGGGGGTTTGGGAGTGGAGGAACAGGTAGTGGTTGTAGGGGGTGTACGTCTGCTGAATTTGGGGAAGGTGCATGGGCACGAGGCTGTTGTGAGGTGGATGGCTGTTGGGTGGGTGTGTGCCTGCGTTTGTGTAATTTGGGTGGAGGGCTCACAGACACACTGGGAGAGGACACAGGGGATGTGTGAATGGTAGCGGGGGTGGTGACTGCACGTGAGCGGTGTGTGGTGATGGGCGTACTGGTGATGGAGGTAGTGGCTGAGGATGTAGTGCATGCAGGTGTGAGTGGAGACGAGACAGGGAAGGAGGAGGAGGACGTGGAGGAGGGGGACACAGTGGAGGCAGTGGAGGTTGGTGTGTATGCATGGGGATGGTGCTTGTGTGAGTGCCTGTGGGATGTATGGTGCTTATGTTTGCCTGAGCCACTCTTGTGTGTTGATGTGTGTGCATGCTGGTCTGATGGTGTGCTTGGGATAGGCTGAGGTATAGGGGATTGGGTCTGGGTGGAGGAAGTTGGAGGAGGGAGGCTGGACACAGGGACAATGGCTGCCATCAGTGCTGAGGCCAGAACCTGAAATGCTCTCTGTTGGGCCGCCTGCCCAGATTGAGTGCCCTCCAGGTATTCATTTGTTTGTTGCAAATAGCTCTCAACACCCTGGATGGCATTCAAAATGGTAGATTGCCCAACAGTGAGGGTTCTCAGGAGGTCAATAGCCTCTTCACTCAGGGCAGCAGGGCTGACTGGGGCAGGGCCTGAGGTGCCTGGGGCGAAGGAGATGCCCACCCTCCTGGTTGAGCGGGCACATGCTGAGGGCCTGCTGGGAGGGTGGTGCTGGTAAGGGGGGTGGCGGCTGTACCTGTTGATGCGGTGGGCACAGAGGTGCCCGCCACCGCAAGGGAACTCCCACCAGAGGAGGAGTCGCTGTCACTGGTGTATGGTCTTGTCCCCGTCGTGGAGCTCCCCTCGCCCTCCATCCCACTGGTGGCTTCAGACTCCGTTGCTTCACCCTCCAGGGCCAAGTGGCTTGCAGCTCCCTCCTGCTCCGGTGCCAATGCTCCTCCGCCTGATGATGCTATTGCACGCAAGAACAGGGAGACCACAAAAAGGGGGGAAAGATAGAAGAAAAACATGTTCAGTGCATGCAACACCACTACCGTTGGCGGACACAACACACATGGAGCAGCCCTCTGCACTACGCCATGCACTAACAGTTCCTAGAAGGTTCACCTGACCATGGGGTACGAGGCCTAAGCCCAATTGCTGCACACCTGGAAGTCACAGGAGCCTGACTAGATGTAGATGTCTCTTACCACTAGTGGGGTTGGGGTTCCACTGAACCTGCCTCACCTTGCCTACCAAGTTCGCCCTGGCCTAGGGGAACCCACTGCCCACCTCCCCCACCCAGACACCTCATTATGCGTGCAGAGTCAGCTGAATGAGAGTGTACTCACCCCCTTGTGGCTGCTGTGATGCTTTCAAGCGCCCATCCAACTCCGGATACGCCACCGCCAGGATCCGGGACATCAGGGGAGTCATGGTGCAACGGGCACCTCTTCCACGTTGGGAGGCCATCCCCAGCTGGGCCTCCGCCGTCTTCTTGCTCCAGCAACGCAGGTCCTCCCATCTTTTACGGCAGTGGGTGCTCTGTCTGTGGTAGACCCCGAGGGTCCGGACGTCCTTGGCGATGGCACGCTAAATACCCTTCTTCTGGTGGGTGCTGACCTAGGGGAATGGTACAGGGGGAAAGGAAATTAATCACCCGTCCGGACCGTCATACTCATTGCCCACCAGTTCCCACCCATGCCCTGACGCACATACACTCACCATCCACACATGCAGGCCTCAGCCCCCCCATGTATCTTCCATCCACACCACTCAAAGCTGGCATTGCCCATGCAGCATGCTCACAGTGTACTCACCTGTTTGTCTGGAAGACCGTACAGTTGCGTGTACTGGGGGAGGACGCTATCCACTAGTTTCTCCATCTCCTCCGAAGTGAAGGCAGGGGCCTTTTCCCCAGACACTGTGGCGATCGTCGCTTCCAGACACAGGTCACAGCTGCAGTATTGGTCCTCTCCTGTTGAAGGTCAGGTATCAAGTGAGTGAACAGACAGAAAATGGCAGTCACGTCCACAGCGGTGCGTACCGTCACCGCCGGCTTACATTGTCATTAGCTCCTGAGACCCATAAGGCCCAATGTTAACCAATGCAGAATTGCGCCGCGGTCTTCAACAGCACACCGCGGCGGTGTACAACGCCAGCGCAGTTACCTCATATCCCCTTGTCCCACCTTACAGGTCAGGCAGCCACCATTTCAGGGGGCCGCATGGGATGGATAATAACTGTGTCACACCTATCTAGGCCGGGAATACAGACAGATACCGGCACAAAGCGGATTAATAACGTTTCGGCAAATAACACCTTGTGATACCTCAGTGTTGGATGAATCTCTGCTCGCTGTTCTCATCCATAGGGCACGTCTGCTGGGGCAGGTGATGAGATGGCGGCATCCTCCGGTGTACAGACTCCTGGTGGACCTGTCGACAATGGAAGAGAGACACATCATAATCACATACAGACTTGATCGTGCAACAATCCTGGAACTATGTGCCCAGTTGGAGCCAGACCTGATGTCAGCTATCTGCCATCCCACAGGGATACCCCCTCTAGTGCAGGTCCTGTCTGTACTCCATTTCCTGGCCAGTGGGTCTTTTCAAACAACAGTGGTCATGGCATCAGGGATGTCCCAGCCAATGTTCTCTAATGTGTTGTTCAGAGTGTTGTCTGCCCTGCTGAAACACATGCGCAGCTACATCGTTTTTCCTCAGGTGGAGAATTTGCCCACAGTGAAAGGTGACTTCTGTGCCCTGGGACATATCCCCAACATCATTGGTGCCATTGATGGGACACATGTGGCATTTTGTACCCCCCCACAGGAATGAACAGGTGTACAGAAACCGGAAGAGTTACCATTCGATGAATGTGCAGATGGTGTTTTTGGCAGACCTGTACATCTCCCATGTCAATGCCAAGTATCCTGGCTCTGTGCATGACGCTTACATTTTGATAAATAGCAGCATCCCTTATGTGATGCGGCAACTCCTGAGGCACTGTGTGTGGCTAATAGGTGAGGCCAAGATCCCAATACAGTTGACATAGGTGTCTGGGTATGGGGTTGTCCCTAAGGGTTAGATTGTGTCTAACAGTTGTCCCTCGACATTTGCAGGTGACTCTGGTTTCCCCAACTTGTCATGGCTACTGACCCCAGTGAGGAATCCCAGGACAAGGTCAGGGGAATGCTACAATGAGGCACATGGGCGAACTGGGAGGATAATCGAACGCACCTTCGGCCTCCTGAAGGCTGGATTCCGGTGCCTCCATCTGACAGGTGGTTCCCTATACTACTCACCGAAGAAGGTGTGCCAGATAATCGTGGCCTGCTGTATGCTGCACAACCTGGCTTTGTGACGCCAGGTGCCTTTTCTGCAGGAGGATGGGCCAGAAGTATATTGACATTGCTATATTTCAGAGATGTTGCAATTACACATTAGTGAAAGCACAGACTGACTCCAGATTGCTTTGTGATTCAAGTGTGTTTATTCCTGTGCAAATAAGTGGAGGGGGTTGTAAAATGGGCTGGGGTGATGTGGAGGTATGTCCATGGCAGAATCCAGTCTATTTGTTTCACAGGTGCATTGTACAAAGGGGCATAGGAAGTGGAGCAATGGCAGTTTAAGGATGGACAGGGTGACATAGTGGGACTGAAGGGTGACATTCAGGGGGGTCTTAGTTCCTGGCGGGGGTCTTGGCAATGTTTTCTGTCTTGCTCCTGGATCTCAGGGACCGTTTGCAGGGTGGTTCTCCATCTGCAGGGGGTGGGGTGCTGATGTCCTGTTGTTCCTGTGACGGTGCCTCCTGTCAGCTAGCGCCGGCAGAGGTGGAGGGCTGTTCATCGTCCAGGCTAGTGTCAGGGGTCCGTTGGTGTGCCACTGTGTCCCTCCTGGTGTTGAGAAGGTCTGCCAGCACCCCTGCAATGGTGCCCAGGGTGGTGTTGATGGACTTCAAGTCCTCCCTGATCCCCAGGTAGTGTTCCTCCTGCAGCCGCTGGGTCCCCTGAAACTTGTCCAGTACCATGCCCATGGTCTCCTGAGAATGGTGGTAAGCTCCCATGAGGTTGGAGAGTGCCTCGTGGAGAGTGGGTTCCCTGGACCTGTCCTCCCCTGTCACACAGCAGCCCTCCCAGCTTCCCTGTTATCCTGTGCCTCTGTCCCCTGAACCATGTGCCCACTGCCACTGCCCCCAGGTCCCTGATCGTCCTGTGTTAGTGGGGTTGCCTGAGTTCCCTGTAGTGGTGGACACACTGAAGATTGAGGTGTCCTGGGGACAGAGGTATGGGCCCTGCTGGGTGGGTGCTGTGCTGGTGTTTCCTGAGGGGGGAGGCTCTGTGGTGGTTTGTGACTGTGTCAGGGAAACCGACTGTCCCGAGGTCCCTTATGGGCCGGGCTGGTCATCTTGATCCAGGCATTCAGAGCTGCTGTCTTCATTGTGGGTCTCTTCTGTGGGGGCAGTGGATATGTCTGGCTCCTCCTGTCCAGTGACGTTGGGTATTGGTCCTGTTGGGGTATAAATGCATAGTTATTTTATCTGTGTGTGCCATCTTGTACAATAGGTGAGTGACCCTCTACTCCTGTGCTTGCATTATTGGCTTGGTCCTTGTGTGATTGATGATTTTGGGGCACGAGTGAGTCTCTGTACTGGACATGCTTTGGTGATGGGTGTCCATGCATTGGTGTTACATGCAGGGCTTGGTTTTGGGATGTGTGGGTTGTGTTAGTGGGGTATCTGTGGGTTGTTGGGGTGTGAGGGTAAGGGTGGGGGTATGTGTTGGCATGCAGGTGGGGTGTGGGGGATAGAGTAGTAAAGATATGTCTTACCAGAGTCCAGTCCTCCTGCTGCTCCTGCGAGGCCCTCAGGATGCATAATTGCAAAGACTTGCTCCTCCCATGTTGTTAGTTGCGGGGGGGAGGTCCACCGCTAGTCCTCTGTACAGCAATCTGGTGTTTGGATACCATGGAACGTACCTTCCCCCGTAGGTCGTTCCACCTCTTCCTGATGTCATCCCGTGTTCTTGGATGCTGTCCCACTGCGTTAACCCTGTCGACGATTCTGCGCCATAGCTCCATCTTCCTTGCAATGGACGTCTGCTGCACCTGTGATCCGAATAGCTGTGGCTCTACCTGAACGATTTCCTCCACCATGACCCTGAGCTCCTCCTCAGAGAACCTGGGGTGTCTTTGAGGTGCCATGATGTGGTGTGGGTGATGTGTGAGGTGGTGTCTGTTGTGATGCGTGAGGGGATATGTTGGTGTGTATTGTTTGAGGTGCGTGGATGTTGTGTAAGTGATGGTGTTGTTTGTCTGTGGATGCTGGTGTTGCTTTAGGTAGTCTCTCTCTCTAGCCTTCTTTCTAGATTTTTGTTGTAAGGGTTTGTGAGTGATGTGGGTGTGTGCTTTATATTGGATTGGGTGTGTGGGTCTGGTGTGTATATGTGTATCAGGTGTGTGTATTTCGAATTGTCCAATGTGGGTGTGTTTTGTAAATGTGTGTGTATTTTGAGCGCAGTGGTGTGTACCGCCAATGGAATATCGCGGTTGAAAGACCGCTGCGTTGATTCGTGGGTCGTGATACTGTGGGCGTATTCCTGTTGGCGTGACGGTGTCGGTTTTGGTATCGCCAGTTTATCACTGACCTTTGGTGTGGCCGACTTGTGTGGGTGTCTGTATTGTGGCAGATTCCGAGTTGTGGGTCGTAATACCTGTAGCGGAATTCCGCTGCCGCAGCGGTATGTTGGCGTCTTCTGCACAGCAGAAAGCGGGATTTACCACCAGGGTTGTAATGAGGGCCTATATGTTAATCCAGTGAGATCACCTTTCATTAGGAACCTTCAACATTTGAAGTTGAAAACAAATTAAAGTAAGGAAATGACAACAGACACACCAGGACTAGACCCCTCAACTTTCAGTGTGAGGATCTGTGACCTTAACCATTATGCCACAGATGACTCCTTGAGATGTAAAGTCATGGCATG
This sequence comes from Pleurodeles waltl, assembly GCF_031143425.1. Lineage (NCBI taxonomy): Eukaryota > Metazoa > Chordata > Amphibia > Caudata > Salamandridae > Pleurodeles > Pleurodeles waltl. Next base: position 96,048,577 of record NC_090446.1, on the reverse strand, counting down.
GAGAGACCATTGCATTAACTATCTATTTCTCTTTCTTCCTTCTGATTATGGGATGGAAGAGAGAGAAAGAGAGAGAGAGAGTGACAGGACCACCGGGGGAGCCTCAAGGCCCCTACTGTCCAAGCCGGCTCACCTCATTCCTGCGGAAGCCGGAATTGCTCCCACAAGCAGGGAGCTGCTTTAAATAGCAGCTCCCTACTTATAGGAGCAATGTTTTCATCTGTTTCCCTGCATGCGTTGAATTTGAATTAAGCCCCAGGGAGGTAGCAGCCCCTGGGGCTGCAGGCACGGGGCGCGTGGACTCCCTCATTGAATTTGAATCAAGCCCCGGGGAGGTGGCAGTCCCCGGGGCTGCGGCTGGGGGGTGTGCCCCCCCACATTGAATGTGAATGAAGCCCCAGGGAGGTGATGGTTCATGGGGCTGCGAGGGGCGTGCGGCGTACAGTTGTTTAAAGCCCCAGGGAGGCAATGCCCTCGGGACTTGGCCCACCCAGGGTCCTCAGAATTATCAAGCACGGGAGTCCACACTTGTTTTTTTTATATATATTCTCTGTGTTTGCAGTAAAAAATGAAAGAAAATGCTTTTTTGCTCTGGGGGGGAGGTCCCTACTTTGAGCACCACAGCTAAGGGGTCAGGGTGTCCCTACTTTTTTTTTTTCTTTTTTTTTTCTGGGACTCGGCTGAAGCCAAGTCCCAAGATGACTGCCAACACTTCCTTGTTGAAGTGTTTGCAGCTAATCAGATCGCAGCTCAAGATCGGGAGGGTTTGTGGAGCCTTGGCGTCCCTATATATACAAATTTGGATTTTCTTTGATTTCTCCAAAACTACTGAATGGATGTACACCAAGTAACAAGAAAGTTGCTTTCTGGACCAAAACCTACCTTTCTGCCAAATTTGGTGTAATTCCTTCTAGTGTTTTGGGCGCTATCCCTGTTAAACATCCCTATGGAGAAATGAATGGGCAAAAGGTGTATTGCGACCCCTTCTTTTTCTCAGTTCCAGTTTGATGGATCACCCCGAAACTTTCCAGACAGCAGCTCAGGTGAGTGGCAAATATTTTTTTGAAGATTTGTTAACCTGCACCAAAGAGATATATATATATATATATATATATATATATATATATATGTATATATATATATATATATATATATATATATATATATATATATATATATTCATAACATAGGTTGAGGAGAGGCATGGGGATGCTCATATAAGGTGGACAGCACCATGGAAAGTCCCAGAGCCAGTAATGCCTCCAATACCGGTAGCGGCCAACCATCATGTTGTATGGCCCACCACCACCTTCCTTAATAGGGTCTGCCCCTTTACAAAGACTCCTGGGATGGCTAATGGAAAAGGTTGAAGAACGACAAAACAAAAAGGTACACAGATGATGCAGATGAAATACGGGAGGCACGCACATTGAGGACACATCAAGGGTAGTCCACAGGCATAATGTGTGCATAAGTAAAACTCCCACTGTGAACTGTCCTGGAATATGTAATTTAAAAATACCTGTCACAATGACTCTGTGTAGTAAAATGAATTGTTTTGTCATTTTACTAACCTTTTTGATCTACCAGCAATGGTCACAATGTATTTCTTTAATTTTCTGTCAACCAGCCCCATATAGGGCTACCCACGAACTCGCACTGCCCTGGGGCCATCGCATTCATTGACATACGGATCGGCTGCTTCAAAGCCGCTCTCTGTTTCACAGTACAGGTGCCTTACCACCTGCATTTTAAAGAGGGGTTAGAGATCTCCCTACCAGTAAGTGCAATGAATGACTGCACCTGGCTGCAGGGAGAAGTCCTGGGGCTTCATGGGACCCCCTTTCACCATTTGAGGGGGCTGCACTCAGGCCACGCTCCCACGCAAATGAAGTAAAAATCTTTGAAGACAGCGCTAGCACACAAGTGTATGCAGCCCTTTCTGTAACACCATAGTGTACTGGGGGGCAAAAAAGCAGGTGCACACTTCTGTTGTGGCCCCCTAGAGGACTATTGTAGTACAGAAAGGGTTGCAAATGCTTGTGAGCTCCTTTTGTAACACTGATAGAGGTAGCACACATGTAGCACCAGCAAAATCTCCAGAGAGTGTTCCCTCATTTGCACGAGGGCATGACTCCTTGCAAATGAGGGAATCCCTTTACCTCTGACTCTGCACCATATTACTGATGCAGGCACAGAGGTAACCTTGTTCTTTTGAGGCTCACTGAAAGTACGCCACAAAAAGGTGCCCCCCCGAGTGCGGTCCTCTCGAGAGTGCAGGTGAGTTTTCTCACTCACTGTATCTGCCTGTAGGGGTATTTCTAACCCTCCTTTGAAGTGTTGGCTACATGATGCCTGGATTGTCAAAGATGGAGCAGCTTTGAAGCAGCCATTCCGTATTTCAATAGAAGTGCTGGCCCCAGGTGAGCGTGAGTGTGCAGCTGCCCTGGAGGTGGCATGTTGATCTGTAATAGGGCACACTGTCCCAGTTTGTGGCTGCTGCACCTGCCTAAATGTAAGGTTTAAATGTGATGTGGACAAGGTGTGCTGAGCACAGTGAAAATTTGAGGAGAGCAGCCACTCCTGACAATGAGAGAGCATTCTTGCCTAACTAGAGCAGATGCAAGGATAGTGCCCTAGTGCCAGCAGATGGTGTGTGCCCAGGACCGGAGTGAAAGGTCTCCCCATTGAGGATAGTTTCTGTGTGGATTCAGGGCAGCAAAGTGACAGTGGATTGGTCAGCATTTCCCCATGCCAGCCAGGTAATCCAAAAAAAGAAAAATCAGGACTTTTTCTGCCATGCGCATGGAGTAAGAACTTTAAGGATGATGAAAAAATGCAAGCAATACAATCTGATATGAACTATTCAGAAGTCAGAGAGAAGGACAACGATGAGGGCACTGTACACTGTTAGGAAGGAGAAAGCTAGCATGCAGAGATTAGTGTCAGTGCTGGAAAGATGCGAGGCAGAACTGAGGCCAGGGTGACCAAGGTGGATAACATGTCGTATCAAGAGAAATGAGTCCCTGCTATGAACTATTCAAAAGTCAGAGAGAAAGACAACGATGAGGGCACTGTACACTGTTATGAAGGAAAAAAGCTACTGTGTAGTTATTTTTGTCAGTGTTGGAAAGATGCTGGGCAGAACTGAGGCCAGGGTGACCACAGTGGATAACATAATGTCAGCAATGGAAATGAGGCTGCAGGCAGATAAGGGTAGATTGGAGGTGGCACTGGAGTTACAACATGGTGCTTTTATTGCCACAGTCATACTGCAAGGTAAGCTGGAGATATAAGACAATGAGAGGAGATCATCTAACATTTGAGATCTAAGATTCCCAGCCTTTGCCAAAGAAACAAACATTACAGAAGAGATGCACCCTTTCTTTGTAGCAACCTGGTCCCTCCAGGTTATTGTGGCACCACACTGGTAAGGAGTGATATTAGGCTGGCCTCCCCTCACCCCCCCCCCCATTCCTTCTAGCCTCCATCTATTGTTGGGGTCATATTTGTTGTTGTATCAGAAGACCACTAGTATTAAATGACGTGACTTCTGTGTAACAAGAACTTCAGCATGGTAACAAGTCGTTTGCTTCTTCCTTATGTTAGTGTTGTGACTTAACCAAAATGGCAACAGTTGATCATGGTCCACATTGCAGCTGCTGCATTCATAGTCCCACTAAGGGGAACAAAAAAGTGACGGATGCAATGCTTGAAATTTTGTCACACACTGATATTTACTCAGGACCACATCCCAAATCCATGATTATTTTGCACACCATGCCACCTCAGTTTGGACTCAGCAATAGGCAACTCAGTCGTGACCCTGGTCTAACGGTAACAGACAGCCCGAACTGCCAGGCCAGGTCATCCCTGAACCGGAACTCACGCAACTCAGCACTGGGTTTGCTCTGGTTAGGGGTTATGAATCAGGTGTAACTTTGTTGCAGTGATACAGTGTGCATAGGACCCACATCTGGGCATAGCCATCCCATTTAGGGTGACAGACTAAAGTATACAAACAAGTGATGGATGCAATTCTTGAATCAATCTCAGCCACTGGTAATTACTCTGACTGCTTTCCAATCCATTGTTATTTTGCAAACCATGCCACCTCAGTTTGGACCTACTGATATCCAAATCATTTGTGATCCTGCTTCAATGTGGCCAGTCCAGCCTGAACTGCCAGGCCAAGTCCTCCCTGAACGAGAATACAAGCAAAGTGCCACGTCACAAGAAGACTCCAAAAATGGGGAGGGCTTTAAGTAGGAGTACATTTCTGATATTGGGCCTGATTACAACTTTGGTGGAGGGGGTTAATCCGTCCCAAATGAATATTTTGGGGTAGATTTATTAACATTTTGCACTGGGTGTGCATTACATTAGTGATGCAAGTCTGCACAAAAAGTTTATTTTTTTATGTACTTTCCCTTTGAACTGCTTTGCTTTATTTTGCATCAAGCAGGTGTTCCATTTGTAGTGCATAGGCATTTCCATGCAAGCACCCATGATTTTTGATGCAAGCCCTTATCTAGTCACAATAGTTTGCCCAAAAACATAATGCAACTTTGAAGCTGGCTTTCAAATGGAAAAATGATTTTATTTTTTTAAAACGTTTCACACTTTGCATGTCTGGGAGGAGTTTTAATTTTAGCTTAAGCATAGTATTTTATACTTAAAGGGTATCCTTCCTGTAGAAACCCTACACTGGACATGATACAGACACCTGCACCTTTGCACTTGTGCATAGGTGTGTGCATATTGCTAGGTATTCTTATTGTGCACCAGTGGTAAGGAGAGGGTAGGACAGTGTCATATTTTAATAGATGTGGAACTTTTCGGTTCTCTGCCCTTCACTCCAAGCAGTGTGGCAAACTGCACAGCGCTGTGTTACACTTTTGTAAATCTGTCTCTTTGTGCGGAGGTTCTGTCAAGTTTATGCTAATTTCCTTTTACAAGCCATTATGTTCTGTGCTCATGGCTGCTTGGTTTAATTGGACTCCAAAGTGCCCTTAGGATTTGGAACATCTACAAGTATGCAAAACTATCGGTTTTGCATATTTGGCCCTTTTAAAAAACATAGAATTAGTTGCTTTCTTGAAGTGCACTGAGAAATTTCCCAGTCATCTCTATCTGACTCTTCCTGTGCAGTCTCACCTTGTACACAGCTCCAACACCTGAAATGGTCAAGCAGCCTGAATGATGCCAGTACGGTCCATCAGTGGGAGTCCACCAAGACACAGTACAACTCAGGCCCTACCCAACCTGAACAGTCTCATCTCCTTCCACCAACCACCTAGACACCTCTGCCAGTGGAGTAACATAGGCCCACACATCCCCCACGGTGCGGATGTGGGTGTGTGAGGGGGGACATAAGCTCCATTGGGGCCCCTCAGCACACAACCCTGGCCTGATCGCTCCTGACTAAGTCCAGAATGGGGCCACTCCATGTAGTTTGCAGGGGACCCCCTCGAGTTTCGTTATGGTACTGACCTCTGCTCCACAGGACTCCTATTCGTACACATCTCACGTATATACAGAACCAGATCAAGAGGAATGGCATTCTCTTACATCACTCCCAATCCACCTCAGAGCCTCCTTCTTCTCTCTTCTTGAATTCTGCAAGAAGTTGAAGAGCTGGTTTTTCGAATAACCAACCTACCATAGGCAGGACTAGGCTGACTTACCTCCTCAGCTGCAGTATGCCCTGCAGGCTATGGTGGGCTTTGCAGATACACATAACCTTGCTCTATGGTTGTTTCTCACATTGTATTTCTCTAGCTCTCCCTCTTTCTTTTGCTCTCTCTTTTTCTATTATTTTCTCCCTACTTTTGATTCTATAGCTCTATCTCTCTCTCATTTCTCTTTCTTTCCCTTTGTCATTTACTCTCTCTATCGCTGCCTCTCTTTTTCTCTTTCTTTTATACTTTTACTGTCACTCTCATTTTCCTATCTCTTTCTCTCTCCTCTGTCTCGCTTACTGTCTCTTTTTTCCTCACTCTTTGTAGCTTTCTCCTCTCTCTCCCTCTCTCTCATTCACTTCTTCTCGCTAACTTTTCTATCTGTCTCTCGTGCAAACTCTCTGCCAGTCTCTTTGACACTCTTTCTCAAATTCTCTCTAAATCTGCATCCCTTTCTCCATCACTCCCTACTCTTTCTCTATCTCTCTTTTCTGTCACTTTCAAGCTGTCTTCCAATGTCACTCATTTTCTGTAACTCTCACTCTCTGTCTCACTTCAACCATGACTTTTTTGGGGCAATTTTATAAAGGGCAAACTCTACCCGAAGCGCTTTACATTAGCACCAGTTACGTTACACAAGGACACATTCATTTTTTGGTAGGCACGGGGAGATTAAGTGGCTGATTTAAGAAAAGCGGTGCTGCACCCAGTGCAGCGCCACGTTCCTTGCGCCCCTTAGCCCCCCCCACCCCCACCATGTGTGCGCTGTATTTAAAATACGGCGCACCATGGCGCAGAGTAGGGGGCAATAGCGTCAGAATTTCTGATGCTATTGATCTACTCGGCAGGAGTAGTGCCAAAATGTTGGTGCCACTCCTGCAGAGTACATAGGTGCCCACTGTATTCACTGGCATGCCCCCTTTAAAGCCTGCTCAGAGCAGGTGTTAAAAGTGCCGAGAAGAATGGCGCAAGGAAATCTCTGATATTTCCTTGAGCCATTGTTTCGGTCCCCTTAACTGGGGAACACCCCCTTGCATACATTATGCCTGGCGCAGGCATAGTGGGGCGCAATGCATGCACTGCGCCACTTTGTAAATATAGTGCGTGTAAAAAGCCACTTTAGCGCCAATAAATGACACTATGGTGGTCTTAGGGCCTCTTAAATCAGGCCCTAAGCGATTTGCCCAGAAAGATAGGATACTGAGCCCTCACCGGGACTCGAACCTGGTTCTACAGTGCCAACGTCAGCAGCGCTGTCCACTACGCCACAACCTCTCCTTTTCCGGCTTTCGCCACGTCCCTCGGTTTCCGTTCTCTTTAGCTCTCTCTTCAGCTCTCTGTCCGTCTGTTTCACTCCCACTTTGGCACTCTCATTGGCCTCTCTCTTTCTCTAGTCCTTTAGTTGTTTCGCGCTTTCTCGCGCGCGCTTCCTCCCTAGCCCCTTAGATTTCTAGCCCACCGCCTGCAGAGGGGTCAGAAAGGATCTCCCAGGAGTTTCCGCCCGTAGCCATCGACAACAGATGGACCTTCTTCCGAACAATAAACGCATTGCACTCTAGGAAGGCTGCAAAGCTCACAAGCAGAAGCGGCAGACGCTCCCTACGCTCCCGCGAGAGCACAGGCAACCCATATCTACAGGCGCCGACCTATTGCCACGTAAGGGAAAATGCAAATATATAAGATCATTGCTGTGAAGCAAAAACGAGAAAAATCCATGTGACGAATAAACAACCTGCGGATCAATTAAATTAATTTTTGATGACATAACTGTAACGCTCTTAAAATTATTCCAGAGCACTTTCGAAGTCGGAACATGAAACAACAAAACAAGCCCCAGGGGGCGACCATCAATGAGAAACATATGAAAGAAGAAAAAAAAAACAATATTGTGCTAAAATGAAGGCATTAAAATGACTGCGCGGTTAGAAAACAAATGATGGAGAGGCCGTAAAACAGGACTCCAGCTGCATAAGAAGGCTGTTAATTAACACGTATTCCTTGTCCGGAGGGTTAATTGTGTTGTGGAGCGGTCGGAGCCGAGCTGGAGAACTGCGGGGGCCTGCTGCAAGCTCCGATGATAAGCTATGTCGTGCGGCATTTATGTTTAGAAAATTGGAAATTACACACAATTTGAGATTGGTAGGTGGCCCAGGGTTACTGTGCAGAGGCAGTCACTCCTCTGAACCGGGCTTTGACGGAATTCATGAATGAAAGGCTGGCGGAGCTGTGATGGGCTAAACCCGTGGCTCTTACTTCATCATCACTCAAGTCATCCGCCAATCTGTCTTTAACATGGCATAGATGACTTGTTTGTAAAATGACATCAACGTTTCAGTGGCAACACCATTTCATCTTCTGCCAAAAATGTGTCTTTAACAAAGCATAGATGACTTGTTTGTACAATGTCATCAACACTTCAGTGACAACACTATTTCATCTTCTCCCAAAAATCATCGTCCACCCACCTTCACTACCTGCTCAATAGGATCTTCTGTTTGACTTTGTCACCTATTCAAATTCATCACCTGTTCAACTCTATCCCCTTTTAAATTCATACCCCATTTTTTTATCACCCATTTAATTCCGTCACCCATTTAGCATCATCCCCTGTTTACTAACACCTATACACTGTATTCAGCCTCATAGTGGCCACCCACCTACCTTCAGTGCCTATTCAACATCCACTCCCATTTAAATTCATCACTTTTAGAAGCAGCAGCAATGTAAAGTCTTCATTTATTTCAATGCACCTTCTGGTCATTCTCATCAGTTGTTCAACATCATCATCCATTCTACTGCATCATCCGTTCGACTTCATCTCCCACTCAATTTGATAACTTGTTAAAATTAATCAGTGGTTCAACTTCATCTCATTTTTATTCATATTCTATTAAGCTTCATTGGCCATTTAATCTTTAATCTTGCCATTTGGCCATCTTTATCATCCATTTGGTTTCTTATGAGAAGATCATCCAATGTACTTCACTACCAGTTCAGGTTCATGACCAATGTAAATTAATCACCTTTTCAACTTCATCACAATGTAGCTGTGTGACCTACGCATGATCCTTATTCACCCACTTAACTTTATCCCCCACTTAACTTCATTACACAATTTCTTAATTTCCTCTTAAGTTCATCTCACATTGAGCTTAATTTTCCTTTAATATTAATTACAAATTTTTTTAGCAATCATTTAAATTCTTTGCCTTTCTAACTTCATCACCTGTATAATCCTATTGCCCTTTTCACATCACTGATTACTGAAATTCTTCCTCTATTCAGATTCTTTGTGTCTGAGATCATCAGCCTCTAGCTTTGCCACATGTTCAGCTTAATTACCAGATCAGCCTCACCACCGATTTTAGTGCATCAGTCATTGCATATCTATACAAATAATATTTATCATTCATTGAACTTCACCATAAATATTATTTTGTCAGCCATTTAAGTGTTATCATTCTTTGATCTCCACTACCAATTAAACATCTTCACTACCTATTAAATATCTTCAGGCCTGGTTTGGAACTCGCCAGACGGGTTATTCCATCACAACGATAATGGGCAGCCCAGCCGTCGAAAACTAAATCCCATTATGTCCTATGGGATTTAGATTTTGGCGGACAGGCTATCCGTCACCACAGTGGGACAGAGTAACCCACCCGCCGAGTACAAAATCACGCCCTTCATCTGTTCCACTCACTTGATATTCATCACTCTTTAACTGTGTCACTTTTGTTAAGCATTCTGGAAGCAACCTAACCACAAGGGAGGAAGGCAACCAAACCACAAGAGACATAACAAGCAACAAACATCAACAGGCCAAGGACCCCCAAAGTCAGCTGATGGACAGCTGATTGTCTTATCGTAATATAATGTCAGCTGATTGTCTTATCCTACAGCAATTAGGTATAGCTCCGCCCATATCTTGACTCTTAATCCTAATCCGTACACTATATTGAGGCCTTGATCAATTATTTTTTCATTAAAGTAAATTAATATTCATAACGTACTACTAATACGAGTCCTTACTTACCTTTTCTGTTTATATATCGATTTTTGTTCAACTATTAATTTATTATCTGTGAATAACTTTATCATTTTATTAACCCTAATTCTATTTTGTTTTTGCTCACTCTATCTGTATTAATAATAGTGACCTTTGCACTTAATTACTTCATAATGTTATGCACTGTAATAGATTAGCTTTTTTTCTTTTTATTCTAACATTGTTCCAAATGTTTTTTAATTAATTATACATTTTTCCACTAGTGAATAGACAACTATTAGCAATGTAATTCATGGATGGCAACTCACCTTCATACCATTTTGTGTTAATTTGTATTCAATTGGAAAAGATACATTTCATTCTAACACCATTTCATATTTTGTAATTAAATGAATGCTTGTATTGATGAATTGAAAGAACAGGTGATGGCCGAAATGCTGAACAATGCAAACCTTCACCCCCAGTCACAAACCAGGGGTTATTCTGTTGGACCTGGCTTTTTGACAGGGACATCCCCAAACTTTTTGCCTCCTTCCTCCTATTTTTTCTGACCTGTTGTTGTTGGCTTTTGACCTCTGAGCACTTTACCACTGCTAACCAGTGCTAAAGTGCATATGCTCTCTGTGTAAAGTGTACTATTGATTGGTTTATCCATGATTGACTATTTAATTTACCTGTAAGTCCCTAGTAGAGTGCACTACATGTGCCTAGGGCATGTAGATTAAATGCTACTAGTGGGCCTGCAGCACTGGTTGTGCCACCCACCTCAGTAGCCCCTTAACCTTGTCTCAGGCCTGCCATTGCAAGGCCTGTGTGTGCAGTTTCACTGCCACTTCGACTTGGCATTTAAAAGTACTTGCCAAGCCTAGAACTCCCCTTTTTCTACATATAAGTCATCCCTAATGTGTGCCCTAGGTAACCCCTAGAGCAGGGTGCTGTGTGGGTAAAAGGCAGGACATGTACCTGTGTAGTTATATGTCCTGGTAGTGTAAAACTCCTAAATTCGTTTTTACACTACTGTGAGGCCTGCTCCCTTCATAGGCTAACCTTGGGGCTGCCCTCATACACTGTTGAAGTGGCAGCTGCTGATCTGAAAGGAGCAGGAAGGTCATATTTAGTATGGCCAGAATGGTAATATAGAATCCTGCTGACTGGTGAAGTCGGATTTAATATTGCTATTCTAGAAATGCCACTTTTAGAAAGTGAGCATTTCTTTGCACTAAAAACTTGTTGTGCCCTTCAATCCACGTCTGGCTAGGTTTAGTTGACAGCTCCATGTGCATTCACTCAGACACACCCCAAACACAGGGTACTCAGCCTCACTTGCATACATCTGCATTTTGAATGGGTCTTCCTGGGCTGGGAGGGTGGAGGGCCTGCCCTCACACAAAGGACTGCCACACCCCCTACTGGGACTCTGGCAGACAGGATTGAACTGAAAGGGGGCTTGGTGCATTTCTTAGAGACTCTTTGAAGTCACCCCCACTTCAAAGGCACAACTTAGTATAAAACAGGGCCTCTGCCCTACCTCAAGAGACACTTGCTGGAGAAGAAACCTGAACCAGAAACTACATCCTGCCAAGAAGAACTGCCTGGCTGCTCAAAGGACTCACCTGTCTGCTTTCTACAAAGGACTGCTGTCTTGCTGTTGCCCTGCTGCCTTGCTGAACTCTTGTCTGGCTGTGAAAGTGCTCTCCAAGGGCTTGGATAGAGCTTGCCTCCTGTTCCTTGAAGTCTCAGGACCAAAAAGACTTCTTCCTTTCACGTGGACGCTCCGTGCGCCGAAAATTTCGACGCACAGCTTGTTTCGCGGCGAGAAAAACGCCGCACACCGACGCTGATCGACGCGACGCCCTCGGGACGATCGAGACTTCGACGCACAACCTCGCAAGGACAAAGCCGCCCGACTTTCCAGGAGAAATCGACGCAACGCCTACCGTGAGTGCGAAACTTTGACGCACGGCCTCGCAAGGACAACGCCGCCCGACTTCCAAGGAGAAATCGACGCGACGCCTGCCGTGAGACCAAAATTTCGACGCACGGCCTCGAAAGGACAACGCCGCCCGACTTCCAAGGAGAAATCGACGCGACGCCTACCGTGAGATCGAAACTTCGACGCGCAGCCCCGCAGAACGACGCGCAGCCGGAAAATAAGCAGGAGAATCCACGCACATACCCGGGACATCTGGTAATCCCCGCGATCCACAACAAGAGACTGTCTGCGCGCCGGAAAATGACGCCCGACTTCCCCGCGTGGAAAAGAACGACGCAAGTCTGTGTGTGCTGAGCGGAAATCGACGCACACACCCCTTTTTCCACGCATCTCTTCTCCTGTGGCCCTCTGAGGAGATTTCCCACCAGAAACCAGGTACTCTGTGCTTGAAAGACACTTTATTGCTTTTTAAAGACTTAAAGACACTTAGGCCCTCATTCTGACCCTGGCGGTCGGCGGAGAGACGGCGGTCGGACCGCGAACAGACCGGCGGTATTAAAAATGGCATTCTGACCGCGGCGGTCCCCGCCGCGACCGACCGCTACTTCTCCACTCCGACCGCCACGGCGGTCATGACCGCGGGGCTGGAGTTTGCGCACTCCGGCCCGGCGGTCGTCCCAAGACCGCCAAGGGTATTATGACCCTGCCTACCGCCGCGGTTTCTTGCGGGCGGGAACCGCCGTGCGAACCATGGCGGTAAGCACTATCGGGGCCAGGGAATTCCTTCCCTGGCACTGATAGGGGTCTCCCCCACCCCCCACTACCCACCCGAGTCCTCCCCCCACACCCTCCACCCCCCTGCCACCCCCCAGAGGTGGTACGAACCCCCTCCCCACCCCCACCCCGACATGCACATACATGTACCCCGACATGCACACACCCCCAACATGCACATATACACACCCCCTACACACACATACACAACGGGGACACATACCCGCACACATACATGCCGACATGCGCACCTGCCGAACAGCACACATTACCCATAGACACAGCAGCACCCCCCGCCCGCATACACGCACTCACACACCCCCTCTACACACTCACACGCACACCCCCATGCACGCCCACATCACACAACACCCCCCCACCCCCTCCCCTCACGGACGATCAACTTACCTTGTGCGTTGGTCCTCCGGGAGGCGACGGGAGCCATAGGGACGTGACCGCCAACAGAAGACCGCCAACAGAAGACCGCCACACGGAAATGTGGGTCGTAATTCTGTGGGCGGTGTTCTGCTGGCGTGGCGGTGGAGGTTGACCAGTCTCCACTTTCCCGCCGACCGCCAGTGTGGCTGCTGGCGGTTTTCCGGCGGAACGCTCCCAGCGGTCAGAATGCACACAGCGGCACACCGCCGCGGTCGGCGGTCTTCACCGCGGCGGTAACTCAGCGGTCTTGCGAAAAGACCGCCAAGGTCAGAATGAGGGCCTTAATATCACTTTTCAGTGATATCTTTACAAATTCGTATTGCAACTTTGATCGTTTTGACCTACAATTACCCAGATAAATATTCTATATTTTTCTAAACACTGTGTGGTGTATTTTTGTGGTGTTATACTATGGTGTTGTATGATTTATTGCACAAATGCTTTACACATTGCCTTCTAAGTTAAGCCTGACTGCTCGTGCCAAGCTACCGGAGGGTGAGCACAGGCTGATTTTGGATTGTGTGTGACTTACCCTGACTAGAGTGAGGGTTCTTGCTTGGACAGAGGGCAACCTAACTGCCAACCAAAAACCCCATTTCTAACATTGGTGATCAGCGGTGAGGATAGGACTTGTGTTTGTGCAGTGACATACAGTAGCTGAGTATTTCACTACCTACCCACAGTTGAAGGTCAACTTGATTTTTCACCTTTTTTTGCTTTTGGTTCTCTGATGTCCTCCTGGATATACTATTGATATTTGGGACTTTGGATTTTGGTTTTTGCTAGTAAGATCTTATCAGAATGGGATTGCTTACCTACTCACTCTTTGTGCCTACTGACCACCTCACTAAGGCTGACTTAAGGAGGCTTTGCAGAAAATGGGGCCTTCCTGTATCAAGGAAATCTACTAAGATGGAAATGCTACATGCCTACATAGTCTGGGAGGAAGAAAGATGGGCAGAGAGAGAGGCAGAAAAAAACCAAATGACTAAATACCCCTCAGATGAGGAGGGGGACTACTCAAATGAGGAGGATGACTACTCAGATGAGGAAAGAGATCCAGTGAGAGCAGAATGGCTCCGAGCTCGAGAGCGGTGGATGGAAAAACTAGATGAGTTTCTTGAAAGGGCTGAGGCAGCGAGTCTCTTAGCCCTGGAGGAAGAAAAGATTGCAGCTCAAGAGCTGAGCTGTAAAGAGCTGAAACTGGAGGCCGGAAGGGCTGAGTTCAGTTCAAATGGTGGCAGCAAAAATCTTGCATCTAGTACTGCTGAAGAAGGGCACAAGCCCAGAGATGTGGTGCCCAACTTGAAGAAGGGAGTTGACACACCCCAGGCAGTTCAAGGGTATGAGGTAGTTCCCGTTATGCACAGGGTCCCTGAGAAGGATTGGGGAACTGGCACAGGGAGTCATATTCCTACTGGGGGGAGGGACACTTTACTGACTCTAGCAGAGAGTGACAGAGAAAAGGGTTCCCCCCTGGTGGACGTCCTGGATATAGAGTGTAGAGACATCCCAGAAGAGTATGGGTTGAGTGTCAGGGACAGGCAGATACTGTCTCACCAGTCTCAAGAGGGTGACATAGAGTGCTTTTCCAAGGCTGAGTTACTGGGTGGTTGGGTGAAGGGTACTGTGGTTAATACATGTGAAGGGCAGAGTGATGTAATTGCTGGAGAGCATATGTCTGGTCCTTATTTTCCAGAGCTACGCCAACACCAGGTGGAGTGTGAGTTCTCTGACCCCAGGGAACTTACAGTGGAGGCAGACTTTTGGGTGAGTACCAGAGAGTCTGAAGAGGCATTTGGGGGTGCTCCTGAAGGGAGTGGTCTAGGTGGTTCCCGACCAAGTGAGGTGGGAGAGGATTGTAGTGTCCCAGGTAGGTCTCAGAGCCTAACCTGTACCGTAGGGCCACCTTTTGAGGGAAGCCCCGCAGTGTCAGAAGAACTTGGGGGGATGACTGTAGACAGCATCCCAACAGTTCTGGTGTCTGGCAGTACCACTCCTAGTGAGGGGGTGCAGAAGTCCAGACATAGGGTTGAGAGGGGGTGGCAGACCCCAGTGGAGGATCTTGAAAGTCAGGGGTCAGCTCGGAGAGCAGAGCCCCCCAGGAATGACCCAGGTGAGACCGTTTCTGGTTTGGGGGAAACCCAGACTCTGCCGGATGGGCAGAGGTCGGGAGACCTGCGCCAACCAGACTCTTGTGTGGCCCTTGGGGACGGCGTGTCCCTTGTGGGGGGTGAGAGTGCCCCCCAGGAAGTCCTGGCATGCCAGGCAAAGATTCAACCTCAGGGTGGTGACTCTGGGTTGGATAACCGG
The DNA here is from genome assembly GCF_031143425.1 of Pleurodeles waltl. Taxonomy (NCBI): domain Eukaryota; kingdom Metazoa; phylum Chordata; class Amphibia; order Caudata; family Salamandridae; genus Pleurodeles; species Pleurodeles waltl. The sequence continues at coordinate 96,033,429 of NC_090446.1, read as the reverse complement.
GTTCAGAGGTTAAACTTTGACCTGGTGGGGGGTAGATGTGCCCCCCAGAAAGTCCTGGAATGCCAGGCAATGGTTCAACCTCAGGGTGGTGACTCTGGGTTGGCTTACCAGGTGAAGAGGTCAAACTCTGACCGGGTGGGAGGTAGGTGTGCCTCCCAAGAAGTCCTGCTGTGCCAGGCAATTGTCCAACCTCAGGGTGTTGACTCTGGGTTGGATGGTCAGGTTCAGAGGTTAAACTCTGACCTGGTGGGGGGTAGGTGTGCCCCCCAGAAAGTCCTGGCGTGCCAGGCAGTTGTCCAACCTCAGGGTGTCGACTCTGGGTTGGATGGCCAGGTTCAGAGGTTAAACTCTGACCTGGTGGGAGGTAGGTGTGCCTCCCAGAAAGTCCTGGGGTGCCAGGCAATTGCCCAACCTCAGGGTGGTGACTCTGGGTTGGCTAACCAGGTTCAGAGGTCAAACTCTGACCTGGTGGGGGGTAGGTGTGCCCCCCAGAAAGTCCTGGTATACCAGGCAATGGTTCAACCTCAGGGTGGTGACCCTGGGTTGGAGAACCAGGCTCAGAGGTTAAACTCTGACCTGGTGGGAGGTAGGTGTGCCTCCCTGAAAGTCCTGGCCTGCCAGGCAATGGTTCAACCTCAGGGTGGTGACTCTGGGTTGGATATCCAGGCTCAGAGGTTAACCTCTGACCTGGTGGGGGGTAGGTGTGCCCCCCAGAAAGCCCTGGTGTACCAGGCAGTTGTCCAACCTCAGGATGGTGACCCTAGGTTGGAGAACCAGGTTCAGAGGTTAAACTCTGACCTGGTGGAAGGTCAGTGTGCCCTCCAGAAAGTCCTGGCGTGCCAGGCAATTGTTCAACCTCAGAGTGCTGACTCTGGGTTGGATAACCGGGTTCAGAGGTTAAACTCTGACCTGGTGGGGGGTAGGTGTGCCCCCCAGAAAGTCCTGGCGTGCCAGGCAATTGTTCAACCTCAGGGTGGTGACTCTGGGTTGGATACCCAGGTTCAGAGGTTAAACTCTGACCTGGTGGGAGGTAGGTGTGCCTCCCAAGAAGCCCTGCTGTGCCAGGCAATTGCCCAACCTCAGGGTGGTGACCCTGGGTTGGGGAACCAGGCTCAGAGGTTAAACTCTGACCTGGTGGGAGGTAGGTGTGCCTCCCAGAAAGTCCTGGTGCGCCAGGCAATTGTTCAACTTCAGGGTGGTGACTCTGAGTTGAATGGCCCAGTTCAGAGGTTAAACTCTGACCTGGTGGAGGGTCAGTGTGCCCTCCAGGAAGTCCTGGTGTGCCAGGCAATTGTTCAACTTCAGGGTGGTGACCCTGAGTTGAATGGTCAGATGCAGAGGTTAAACTCTGACCTGGGGGAGGGTCAGTGTGCCCTCCAGGAAGTCCTGGCGTGCCAGGCAATTGTTCAACTTCAGGGTGGTGACTCTGAGTTGAATGGGCAGGTGCAGAGGTTAAACTCTGACCTGGTGGGGGGTAGGTGTGCCTCCCAGGAAGTCCTGGTTTGCCAGGCAGTGATCCAGTCTGAGGGTACAGACCCTGGGCTGGAAGACCAGGTTCAGGGTGTCCCCCCGGACCTGGAGGGAGGGGCTACTGATAACAGTGCCCCTACCATGTTGTCTTCTGAGGATGCCACTCCTAGTTGGAGGGTGCTGGACCCCAGAAGGGAGGGCAGGGGGAGGGAAGCCTCACCCCGGGCCCTAGTCCAACCTGAAGGTACAGGCCCCAGGTTGGAGGGCCAGTTGCAGGTTAACAGCCCTGCACTGGTGGAGGAATGGTACAGGGTGACTTCTGTAAGCATCCTGACCATGTTGGACTCTGGGGGTACCGCTCCAGGAGGGAGGGTACAAAGCCCCAGAGGGGAGGACCAGGTTCAGGCTGTCATCCCTGACCTGGTGGAAGGGAGAGTGGTTAAAGGGTGCCCAGCACCTGGGGCTACCGCCCCCCACTCTCCACAGCCACAGTGGTTGGAGAGCTTTGAGAGGCCTGGGGCCTGGCTCTCATCCCTGACAACTGTCAGTAACCACGGTGGCTTGCTGTCCGGGTGGACAGAGTTATCCCTGGGGAGGGGACAAGTGTCACACCCCGGGGATAGAATGGGTAACACCACTGTGTTGGTCCTGGTGGTACTATCCTGCTCCTGGGATACATCTGTGAGCAAAGTAAGGTTAGGTGCTGCACAGATGGGATCCGCAGGAAAGGAGAAAGGTTCCCCATGGATGGGCTTAGTGGGCCCTGAGAGTATGGACAGAGGGATCCAATTGGAGTCAGGAAGGCGAAGAACTGGAGCATGCCCCTGCTGTTGTGGGCCTGGGTCCTTGTTCTGTCGCCTCAAACAGGGAAGTACATCAGGATAGTGATTGTTCTCCCCTGGCTTTAGGCTGGTAGGGGGTCATGTTGGACCTGGCTTTTTGACAGGGACATCCCCAAACTTTTTGCCTCCTTCCTCCTATTTTTTCTGACCTGTTTTTGTTGGCTTTTGACCTCTGAGCACTTTACCACTGCTAACCAGTGCTAAAGTGCATATGCTCTCTGTGTAAAGTGTACTATTGATTGGTTTATCCATGATTGACTATTTAATTTACCTGTAAGTCCCTAGTAGAGTGCACTACATGTGCCTAGGGCATGTAGATTAAATGCTACTAGTGGGCCTGCAGCACTGGTTGTGCCACCCACCTCAGTAGCCCCTTAACCTTGTCTCAGGCCTGCCATTGCAAGGCCTGTGTGTGCAGTTTCACTGCCACTTCGACTTGGCATTTAAAAGTACTTGCCAAGCCTAGAACTCCCCTTTTTCTACATATAAGTCATCCCTAATGTGTGCCCTAGGTAACCCCTAGAGCAGGGTGCTGTGTGGGTAAAAGGCAGGACATGTACCTGTGTAGTTATATGTCCTGGTAGTGTAAAACTCCTAAATTCGTTTTTACACTACTGTGAGGCCTGCTCCCTTCATAGGCTAACCTTGGGGCTGCCCTCATACACTGTTGAAGTGGCAGCTGCTGATCTGAAAGGAGCAGGAAGGTCATATTTAGTATGGCCAGAATGGTAATATAGAATCCTGCTGACTGGTGAAGTCGGATTTAATATTGCTATTCTAGAAATGCCACTTTTAGAAAGTGAGCATTTCTTTGCACTAAAAACTTGTTGTGCCCTTCAATCCACGTCTGGCTAGGTTTAGTTGACAGCTCCATGTGCATTCACTCAGACACACCCCAAACACAGGGTACTCAGCCTCACTTGCATACATCTGCATTTTGAATGGGTCTTCCTGGGCTGGGAGGGTGGAGGGCCTGCCCTCACACAAAGGACTGCCACACCCCCTACTGGGACTCTGGCAGACAGGATTGAACTGAAAGGGGGCTTGGTGCATTTCTTAGAGACTCTTTGAAGTCACCCCCACTTCAAAGGCACAACTTAGTATAAACCAGGGCCTCTGCCCTAACTCAAGAGACACTTGCTGGAGAAGAAACCTGAACCAGAAACTACATCCTGCCAAGAAGAACTGCCTGGCTGCTCAAAGGACTCACCTGTCTGCTTTCTACAAAGGACTGCTGTCTTGCTGTTGCCCTGCTGCCTTGCTGAACTCTTGTCTGGCTGTGAAAGTGCTCTCCAAGGGCTTGGATAGAGCTTGCCTCCTGTTCCTTGAAGTCTCAGGACCAAAAAGACTTCTTCCTTTCACGTGGACGCTCCGTGCGCCGAAAATTTCGACGCACAGCTTGTTTCGCGGCGAGAAAAACGCCGCACACCGACGCTGATCGACGCGACGCCCTCGGGACGATCGAGACTTCGACGCACAACCTCGCAAGGACAAAGCCGCCCGACTTTCCAGGAGAAATCGACGCAACGCCTACCGTGAGTGCGAAACTTTGACGCACGGCCTCGCAAGGACAACGCCGCCCGACTTCCAAGGAGAAATCGACGCGACGCCTGCCGTGAGACCAAAATTTCGACGCACGGCCTCGCAAGGACAACGACGCCCGACTTCCAAGGAGAAATCGACGCGACGCCTACCGTGAGATCGAAACTTCGACGCGCAGCCCCGCAGAACGACGCGCAGCCGGAAAATAAGCAGGAGAATCCACGCACAGACCCGGGACATCTGGTAATCCCCGCGATCCACAACAAGAGACTGTCTGCGCGCCGGAAAATGACGCCCGACTTCCCCGCGTGGAAAAGAACGACGCAAGTCTGTGTGTGCTGAGCGGATATCGACGCACACACCCCTTTTTCCACGCATCTCTTCTCCTGTGGCCCTCTGAGGAGATTTCCCACCAGAAACCAGGTACTCTGTGCTTGAAAGACACTTTATTGCTTTTTAAAGACTTAAAGACACTTAATATCACTTTTCAGTGATATCTTTACAAATTCGTATTGCAACTTTGATCGTTTTGACCTACAATTACCCAGATAAATATTCTATATTTTTCTAAACACTGTGTGGTGTATTTTTGTGGTGTTATACTATGGTGTTGTATGATTTATTGCACAAATGCTTTACACATTGCCTTCTAAGTTAAGCCTGACTGCTCGTGCCAAGCTACCGGAGGGTGAGCACAGGCTGATTTTGGATTGTGTGTGACTTACCCTGACTAGAGTGAGGGTTCTTGCTTGGACAGAGGGCAACCTAACTGCCAACCAAAAACCCCATTTCTAACATATTCCATCTTTTTTTTTAGCTCAGCATGCCACCCCAGATTGGACCTAGCCATATGCAAATCAGACTTTGATTCTGTTCCCCATGGGAACAGTCCAGCCTAAACTGTCAGTCCAGGTCTTCCTTGGACCAGAAATAAGTATCCTGCCAGCTTGAATCCAGTTGCAAAGTGAGCACCGGACCCAAGTCTGGGCATTCCTTTCCCACGTAGGGAGACAAAAGCAAAAAGAGCATATGATGGATGGAATGCTGAACACTGCAAACATTCACCCCCAGTCACAGATCTGGGTTTAATTCATCATCTTTTTTCTCACCATGGCACCCCAGTTTGGACCCAGAGCTGTGACTGGGCGTCTACGTTTAAAAAGGTTCAGCATTCAGTCCACCATCCTTTTGTGTTGCTGTAGTCATCCTAAGTAGGAAGTGTATGCCCAGATGTGGGTCCTTTGCTCAGTGCACCCCTTGGATTCAAGCTAGCCTGGCTGATAAGGGGCAATACCCTGAACCAGCCCCAGGATGCTTGCTTCTGGTCTAGGGAGGACGTGGCCCAGCATTTGGGGCTGTAGTGTTCCAATGGGGAACAGGGTCAAGACTGATTTTCATATGGCTGGGTCCAAACTGTGGTGTTGTGTTGAGCAAAAAATGATGGATTAAACCCAGATCTGTGACTGGGGGTGAATGTTTTAAAAGGTTTAGCATTCCGTCCATCATCTTTTTGTGTTGCTATATTCACCCTAAGTGGAAAGGGTATGACCAGATGTGGTCCCCTTGCTCACTGCACCACTTGGATTCAAACTAGCTTGGATGATAAGTTGTGACATTCCGAAACAAGTCCTAGGATGCTTGTTTATGTTCTGGGAGGACCTGGCCTGGCAGTTTGGGCTGAACTGTTATCTTGGGAGAAGGGTCAAGACTGATTTGCAGATGGCTGGATTTGTACACCGAGGTAATAACAGCTATGACTGGGTTGATCAGTCAAACATGTAGATTGTTCACTGTTCTCACCAAGAAATGTGGAGAGACTGGGAGACCCTCTGAAGCAGTCCACTTTCTCTGGGTGTTTCTCAGATCAGGAACGTGGTGGGCTTCTGGTCCTGGACAGTCTCTCCTCCTGCAGAGGCAGTTAGACTCAATTCCTCTTTCAGGAGACAGACAAGATTCTAAGCCCTAGACATTAGTTTGAACCTTAGTTCCTGCAACAGAAAGTGCAGGTTTTCACAGATATCCCTACTATTTGTAAGACTGGTGGTCACACTAACACCAGCTCCAGTCACATCAGTCCTTTAAGTTTTCAAGTAGTGTGTTGAGCGCTCCCTTCATTGGGCATGAAAAACTTGGAACTGGAACACAGTGGGGTGATTGAATACCACTTCTATGCACACTTCCTAGACAGGGGATGTGGATCCATCATCTCACAGTTCGGAGTCAGTTTGCAGTGATTCCCTTTCTAGTGTCCTTGTCAGGCTGTTCTCCAGACACAGACTTCATGTAAAGTGATAGGTTCCACAGCAGTTAGCACTGGGACTGTCTCCAAACTGTGGCACCCAAATCATAAGGACAATGAAATTACAGTTTTCTGCACTTAGCTGCCATCAGCCTTCTAAAGGAGGAATACGAGGTAGACTAAAGGTAAGGACTAAGCCATAAGCTTTATCACCTTGCAGTGCTGAGGAAGTTCATATTCAACATACATACATAATTTCAGGCCATGGTTCTGGGCATTCACAAAACAGTGGGGCCATATCTGGGAGGGCCAGTCTCTCACATGTTCACTGACTGAGATAAAAAGGTCTGGTCATACTATCGATCAAAAAACAGGGAATGCTGCCACCAGTTTTTGTGCAATACCCATGGCAGTCACAGTCTACTATGAGGATAGGCTTGTTGTGCCAGTCCAGGTCGGAAGACAGGCACTGGAGTTTGAATGGTCAAGGACAGGTGCAGTGATGTATGTATAAGCTAGATTAGCAGGATTCCAAGGTCAAAAATAAAAATCAACATAGCAGATATGCAAACATTCAAACACTCAAGGCTGGGAAACATCTCCATATCCCATGTAAGGAGAGGGGACATTCCTGACCCAACAATGATCTTCCTAATTCCTTTATTTAATACTTTGTAAATAACATAGGTACCACAGATTTTCCAAATATGTCAACAGATGTTCCCTTGTCAGAGACTGCAGAGTGGATCAAATGTCACTCATCCTGAACTCTGCATCTGAAATCAGATGTCCTCATGAACGTCTGTACTTAGAAGGAACTAGGACCTGAGTCCCACTATTTATGTGCAACACTACCCATTTCAACAGTATGGAATCCGACCTTCCTCCGATCAATCATATTCCACCAAGCACTCTCAAGCCACCTCGAGAGAGACCCTATCAAAACTGTGTTGAATGCTACACTCAATCGATTGGAACAACAAAACCCAAGAAAATTGAAATCAGCCAAGTCTAGCAACACTAATGGTACAACAATGAGTTTGTCTATTAAAACAAAACAGTCACTTTCTATCTTAATAGAGGAAGATGCACCCAACTGGAGGTGTACCATATGGCTTTCCAACTATACAAACAGGCCTATTAGCCAATACAGGGGCAAAGTGAGCCTACTTCTGATCCTGTATCTCTGTTCACAATGCATTCAATTTACTCTACGGTGATTACAGTGAAGTGTTGATCCTTCAGATCCACCAAGTGCAGCCTTTGAGGGACTGATGGAGCTTTTTCTAGGCTTCTACAGAATGCACCATATAATATTAATTTCAATGATATCCTACATAGCAGACCTTCATTCACTGTACAAACCACATCAAGCTCAAACATTATCTATCTAATGCAAACAGGAAATTAACACTAACAAGACAGAAATCAGCAGCCTATAGAAACAATGATTTAGAAGCAGTCTAATTTTAAGCTCATCATAATCAAAGCAGCTCATGTGACTTATACAGCAATACCAAAGCCAAATCCATTATCTATATGAACAATATTACACAACTAAACAACATGGCCCCATAGTGATGAATGCCACAGCTGCGTTGCAATGGGTAACCTCCTTTCAGTCCTACTGAGCTTTCTGATGGTCTTGGACCCTTGTTATCAACAATTCTATTGCTTTTCTTTTTTGGAGTATTATAAAGCCACAATTTTTCATTTTTTAATTGTTTGCAAATTACTGTTCTTTTTAGTGACACGGTTGACCCAATCAGCAGTTTTAAAGAGAGACATGTTGGGGAGATACACCCATTTCTACTACTGTAATGAGATTGCCATATTAGATTGGCCACAAAGAGGGTGCCATTTTTGGTTAGTGTGCCAGTCGTTCCCTTCCACTTGCAAAGCAGGGATGAGTATGAAGGAGTGTCTGCGATTACCTACTATTGAGAAGTGCCAATTGAATTGTGTTGTTTTAACCCCAAGCAGCCCCCATCGGGTGTTTTTCTTAAACAGGTGCTATCAATGATATCACTGCTATTTATTGTTTTTAGAAATTTTATAAACTGGTGGTCCAATTGCAAAATTGTTTAAAAATTGCTCCTATTTTTATTGACATAGTGCACCTCAGTCATCAATAATTCAGAGACACAGAGTAGAAAGACCCACCCGCTTCCACTGCTGTACTAAGGTGGCAAAGTAACTGTGTCAGATTGGCCATGAGGACGGCGCCATTTTAGTTAGCACCATAGTCGTTCCCTTGGTCTTGCAAAACAGGGACAACTAAAACTGAGGCATGAAAACCCATCTGAGCCTGACCGCTGGCTGGTTAGGCTTCCTGTTCAATATGCAAGCGTCGGAGGCAATGCAGATCACTTACACTCATACATTCTACCTCACCAGATTCAGGCAGGAGATTCTCAATTTTTTAAGCAGACCATATATTAAACATTATCTGCTCCAATAATGAACTGGAAACTATAGATCCTGTCTACCCTGTACCTCGGTCAGACCATTCAATTATATTATTCAGTTGGAAGATGGAAAACCGGCCTCTGGTGAAAAATAAATAGGATTCCAGTAGGTTCAACCACAACTAGGATTCTAATGGGTTTGACCATAACTAGCATAAAGTAGACAACAGACATTTACAGCAAAAATTTGATTATTTACCTTGTTTTGAAGGCGAGCTGGAGGACTCAGAAGAGTTACTATGGATATACAACAATCTGACATCAGCCATAGATATATTTGCTCTGTGAAGAAAAAAAATGAATGGAGATGAGTGATTCTCTTTATAATTACAAGGAGAAAGGGATAGTCTATGTAAAATAGATTGGGTTTGGTGGAAAGATTACCCTTCCACCTGTAAACTGAGATGGACTGTGTGGAACAATGCATATAAAAAAGCTATTAAGTCAGCTAAAGCAGTTTATTGTTCTTATGGAATGTTGAAGGCTGCTTGTTGAGCTTGAACCTCACTGCAGTATTATCGCCAGACCCTTTCCCTTTACTAGTCCTGTTATCTGAACTCATTTTTGTTGGCCTTTAGGTCCCTGTACTCTTTGCCATTGCTAATCAGTACTAACATTCTTGTGCTCTCTCCATAAAACATGATACAACTGGCTTACACCTGATTGATATAATATTTATTTACTTGTAGGTCCCTTGTATATAGGACGACGGGCACCTAGGGTCTGTAAATTAAATGCAACTCGTGGGTAGCAGCACTCATCGTATCACCCACTAAAAGTAGCATTTAAGCTATGGTGCGGTTTTAAACTGTCAATCTTAACTAGCAAAATAAACTTTTTGCCATGCCTAAACTTTCCTTTATAAGACATATAAGCCACCTCAGAGGAGGCCCTAAACAGCCCATAGGGTAAAGTGCACTGTATTTAAAAAGTAGGACATGTGTTTCTAAGTTTTACATGTCCTGGTAGCAAAAAACACCTATATTAATTTTTCACTACTGTAAAGCCTACCTATCTCATGGGATTACATTGGGTTACCTTATTACATTTAGTAAGTGCTATCTTTTGATTGGGAATAGATTGAAATGAGATGTTTGGGTTCAAATGTGTTATAATTTAAAGTAGTCTTTAATTGCAAAGACGGATTACTATTTTGAAAATGCCCTTTTTAGAAAGTTGACCTTTTCCTGCCCTAAACTTTCTGAGGCCTTCTAGCAGTTTCCAGCTGTCTGGGCCTTTAAATTGCTCCTCCATCTGTAATGCATATTGGGCCCAGACAGTGAGCAATCGAACCAGGATGTAGCTGGGAGAGGGTCATCCTACCTGGATGGGCTGGCAGAGCTGTAACCTGTCCCACTTACTTCCAGCATACTCAGAAAGGAACTTGACACCAGGCTTCTGTCAACCTAGAACTCTTGGAGCCTAGGCAGGGGAATAAAGGGGAAGGAAGCAACGTTCCAGAACCAAATGTGGGGGTGAACTAGAGGGTTCCCCCTCCTTCAAACGGTTTCACCAGGTATAAATATTGGACCTCCTGAGTCACTCATCAGTTCACTCCTGGACTTGCAGAGAACCCCCAGAAGGACTGCCTTTTACTTTAGAGGACTGCACTCCTGCTTGAAGCCTGCCTTGCTGTTTTATTCCTTGGACTACCAGAGTAACTTGTAGGATCAGATGACTGACCTCCTGTTCTGAGCTACAAGGACAAAACAAGCTCCAGAGTCTCCCCTGTAACTGCCCAGCTGACATGTTCCTGATACCCAAAAGGTACCTCCCCAGGTCCTGGACCCTTGGCTGGCATCAGCTGAGCTCCTCCAGTGAAATCCCAAGTAATTAACTATGTTCACTGGACTTTGAGAAGGTAACGTTTTCAGCACAGCTCACATGGTCCCTTATCCACCTGGCACCCCATTGTGGTCAGCCTGAACTTGTGACATTGCCCACTTTAGTGAGACTAGATATTCACAATTAATACTTTCCACTTCCCTGCAATACCTTTACTTAAACCTTTGCAATTACATCACTCCAGTTCTATTGACTGAATGTTTGTTGTTCTGGTGTCAAATTATTTATTACACTGTTTTCTATTTTTCTAAAGTGGTGAGAGACTTTTCATGTGTTGTGTTTTCAGTTTATTACTGTTTGCCTTATTTTTCTAACCTGTTGGAGGATGCTCTTGTAAGGTGCTCTCACTATTTTACTGTTTGAAGGGTTGCATTTTACTCATTGCCTCTAAAGTAAGCCTGACTGCTTTTGAACCAAGCTACTAGAGGATTAAGCACATGTTAATTCATCCTGACAAGTATTGTGAGTTTTACATGAGGAGGGTTAGAACCCCCTCAACCAAAATCCCAATTTCCTACACTGCTGATGTCACAGAGGCTCTATTCTAAGTTGTAAAAGAATTCAAAGAACCATCTACTGCCCACACATCTAATAATTTGAAGGGTAAGCACAATCAACTTGCCATTGAGTGTGCATTAACAATTGTAAAAATAAATCACCTAATAAAGCTGAGTCCTCACATCCACCAACAGACATAAGTAACTTTTGCTACCCTCTTGTGCCGTGTTTGCCACCTTGATGATATTTGTTCATGTCAGGAATAGTGCTCAAGACTTTGAAGGCAGCTAGGGTTATTCCAAACTAAAGAAAGCATTGGTGAATCCAGAGCATTTGGAGAATTATCAACCAGCTTAGCAACTGCCTTACATTTCATGAATACTTGAGTGGATGGCTTTTGCCCAATTCTAAAATTTCGTGGAGTCACTGGAGCTTACATACATCTCAAACACTTTTAAGGGGGGGCTCCAGTACAGAATGTGTGGCTACCACAGTCCTGAATGACCTAAGAACTGGAGCAGATCAGAATTTGACTGTGAGGTAATTCTTCTTAATGTGTCAGCTGCTCTCAACACCGTGGACCGCGGACCTCCAGATCCCTTTGTCTCAGTTGGAAGGCTTTCATATCAGAGGGACTATGTTGAAGGGTTTCAGAGAATTTTAACTCAGTGCACCGTCCAGATTGAATTGAGTGGAGACATTTCAGACTGTAAATAGCTTACCTGTAGAGCCTGCCTCAGCGACCTGTCTTGTCCTCACTATTGTTTGACCTATATATGCTTCCACTGACAAAGACTTTGCATAAGGCAGGCCAGACAGCATTACTATATGCCAACAAAATTCAAATTATCTTGAGAATTGAGGATAGGGTTGAATGGAGCACCATTCATTGAAAGTTCAGCAACTTAATGTGGTGGTCTCAACTAGGCTGGGATTTTATAATGCTGTCTGTTTGGGCCACCCTCCTATGCTATCAAAAACTTTCAAATTTTCCAGAATGCAGCAGCTAGAATGGGTTTGAGCATTAAAAAACAGAGACTATTTCCTCTGGTCTGTATATTGGTCCACAAGCAAACAAAAATTAAAACGTAAGGCATTATGTGTGGTCCATAAATCAATTTATGGTAAGAAGATTAACCTTCTTCACTGGAAATTTTCATTTTTACCAGCCCGTCTCCCTTTGAGATCTAAAGGTTTCTATATGCTAAAAGTTCCCCACTATAATCGAGCAATGATAGGAGGCCGAGCTTTTTCTGTTTTAACAGCAAGGGTATGAAGTACCTAACATTTGATGTCAGAAGTGACATACTGTTGAAATATAGAAAAGTCTGAAGGACTGGAAATGTAGGCAATTTTGGCTATGGATATCTATCAGTGTTAAGTACCGCAGAGCCAAAATACCTTTGGGAGAATGAGCGCTTAACAAAAGGAACTAAATAAATGAATAGTAACGTTTTAATTCTGGGCAGATAGAGACTGCAGTATTTCTCTCCAGCTACTCCAACCCTTTCTACATAGTAATCTACTAACCTCAACCAATATTTTCTCAACAAGAGCAAGAACATCTGATAAAATGTAGACCTCCTCCCTGCCTTACTGGTAATGACTTGAACCCAAGAATACTTGTTTATATCGTATGTAAAAATGAACACCACCACCGTCATTTTGCCGCTGAATAAAACTTACTACATCACCCATCTACTATTATATGACCTAACTCAAGCTGTACTTTTTAAGCTTGACTTCCATGAGATATACATATCTTTGCTGTGTACAAAGCTGGGGTATCCCAGAATTAAGTCCTGCTTTTAAAAATACCCTAAAAAATATAAAATGCAAAAGTAAGACAGATTCATAAATTGTAACATACAACGGGGTAGAAATAGGATGCTTGACTCAAGACCTTTCGATCTCAGTCAAAGAGATAGAAATCACTGCCAAAGTCCCTTCAGCCACAAGGAGACAGATAGAAAACAGAATTTAAGATCTTTCAGCCATGAGGGAAGAGATAGTAAACAGAACCAAATAACTTTTCAGCTAGTGGGCAAGAGATGGAAAACAGCACCAAAGATATTTGTTCTTCACATGGCCAAATTCTGAGACTCTCTTTCAGCAAGAATACAAAATACAAAGACTCAGGAGTTACAAAGAGTCCTAAACATACACTGTTTATAGACCACCTAAACAGTGCTTAATTTGTAAAAACAAATAAGGACCAGGACCCTTGTCAGGAGGGCATTGCAGCTTGCACAACCCATTGCCCCACCGGCACTGCCAGTGACAGTACCAACTTAAGTACCAACCATCACACTCCTACAAGTATGACATTCAGACTATTCCAAGGGTCCAAAGCTATAACAATGATTCAATAGCAAGTATTAGTCATTTTGAATGTATGTCGACTTTAGAAAATATTTTTGCTGTGCTAATCTCTAAATCAAACAAACAATGCCACCATGTGGCAGACAGTCATAGGTGCCAGTATTGACAATGATGTGCTGGTTCAAATTAAGCACTGACCTAACCCTACCTTCCCTCCACCATTGTTTCTCAACTTAGGCATGCCCTCCAAGCTGACACTAAGTGCTCCACCTCAGCAGGCCAGTGGGTGAGAAAAATTTACAGAAACAGTATAAGAAATGTTTTCTTTATTATCCCTCATGTGTATTTTCTCAACTTTATCCTAAAATCAACCGTCTAATCTTTAATATCAAATGGTTTCTTTCCACTGACTCTACAATGTAACCCTGGAGGGTGATTACCTACACCTCAACCTAAAAATAATCGTAAACTAACCATTGACCAAATCCTGTTTTATACACTCATGACCAATACCCCTATCTTCGTGCTATCTGTATTCCAACATTAGTACGAGCCCTGCCTTATCCTTATCACTGATGCAAACCCTAACCTTCATCAAAATCTACTTGTCCATCTGCCAGTTCCTAGCTTAGAGCCCCCTTGCCCCCACCATTAGAGCTGACTCCTGTTGTCTCTGTGCTAAAGGGCCATCCCACAGAAGGACAATCCTGCCTTGCACTTGTTTTGAGGAGGGTGGTGCAGGGTTCATCTTACATAGATTGAAGGCAGACAAAGTTGGGGAAATTTGCCCAATGTCTTCAATGCCAAAGTTGTTGACCTTGCCTAACTTTACTTACATGGCAACTAAAGAACCCATGGAGCAATCCCTTTCTATCCACATAGGAAAATTATTTGAGTGGTGGCTGAAGGTAGATGTGGAAAAATGGCATAAAAACCATACAGTCCTATCTAAGGGCATCTCTGTCATGCACATAAAGGAAGGAAGCTCATCTGCACTGATTATAAAGAATGAAAGAGAAGCTAAGCTGTTCTTCAAAAACACTCACCTGCCAGATGCTCCACCATGTGTACGGCTATCGACAGATCCAGCAACAACATGTCAAAGGGGAAGAACTAGAGTGCCTGGGTAATGGGAGGGAAGAACCACAGGAGGGACTACAAGAGTCACAGGGAAACCTCAGATGTTGAAAGGTAGAAGGAAGAAACTACAGGTGCATGGGTCGTAGAAATCTATGGAATTAGATGATAATGATTGATGCTGACAATAACTAAACTGATGATGATAACACATGAAACTCAACAGAGAACTCTTTCACCAGAAAACTGGGACATCTGTGGTGAAAGCCTTTGCCTCCTAAACTCGGTAGAGAATGATTGGAGAGATACTTCATCACCCTAAAGGTGATGGAGTGAGGGGTGTGTCTATGACACCCAGTGGTCCTGGCAATAATGGAAATGGCGCGTGACATAGGCTAACATTCTCTGTGCTAGACGGGTGGTGCAGTTGAAAAGGTGGCTGCACCCCACCACTGGGTGCAAAGTGCCAGAGAACCATGGCATCGCCACCACGGACTTTGACGCTGTTATTATCTGCTTCCACCCATATAGCTTGGATCCACACTTGCGCTTTTGCACTCATTTTCGAATGGCTGACACGCACACACAGCTGATTACCAAAACTGATGCAATGATTACTTTTCTAATGGATTGTGGGAAGGCTGTCTTACACACCCACTTCTGGACTCCATTTGACCTCACCCACATGGGGCTTCATTTTCAGAACAAGGTCTGGCTCTTTAAGAGATCAATTCTCTGCTTTAGAACTCCTGCCTCACTGTAATCCTGCTCATGGGAATTCTGTAGTCCATGCATTTTAACGAGATCCACACAAAAGCTGCTCTTTCTTCTGAAATCCCTAGCCCAAGCTTCCAATTCTGCAGGTGTATTCTTGTTCCATGCCTTTAAGAAATGTTATGATAATAAATCTAGAGCAGGAAAACCATTGAAGTAATATGTAAAAAAAAAAGACTTCACAAAGAAAATTTCAGATGCTATTCCAATTTTATTTTACATCAGGTTTGACAGTGCAGTTGTCTGCCAGACATATATACTACGAACAGGTTAACAGATATATAGATGTATAGGAAGATTAATATTTTACTTCATGTTGTTGGATGTTTGGTGTATCATTCCTTCTCCTGTAGGATGCTTGCATTGCAATGCATGAGGGTCTATTGTGCATGTCAAAAGTAGACTGAATCATCACGATTTGTTCTTATCTCATATATGCATTGCATATAGAAAGGAATTGTTTTTGTTTTTTCACTACAACAGGCTTTTTAAAAAGAAATATGCTATTCAGAATTCAAAATGGAAGCCAGACCCATTAGCCTTGTTCATACCTGTTTAGTATTGAGGTAAGTTGGGTATAATTTGTTGAAGGGACTGTAAGGTGAAGAGTTTGAACATGGATTGACTTATAGTTAGTGTTAAGGTAAGGGTTAGAGTTAGGAGTATATTTACATTAGTATAATGATTGCAGTTCTGTATAGGTTATGGGAAGGGTTCCAAGTAAGGTAAAGTGAAAGACTACCAGTACACTTTAGCATTACTGTTGAGGCGAAATACAACTGAGTTAATGCAAGGATGGGTGTTAAGGTAGTTTTATTGAGGGTTACAGTAAGGCATAAGAGTTACAGGTAAGGCAGTGTCAGATTTAGGGTTACAGGTTAGATCAAGTCTGAGTAAGGATATAAGTGAGATTTTTGTTGGAGAGAAATTTATTTCAGCAGGATAACTGTTGCAGTTAATGAAATTAAAGAGGTGTGCTTGGGAATTATCTGTAATGACATTATCTGTAATTTTGTCCTCTGTATAGAACCTGCAGCAGGGCTGAAGCTACCTAATAGAGTATATTGTGAACCCCTTCTTAAGCAGCAACTACAATCCTTTTCAGGGTGAGTTATAAGCACACCCCAAATTAACAGGTCCTCAGCCCGCTAGTAGCTTGGCACAGAGCAGTCAGGCTGAACTTAGAGGCAATGTGTAAAGTATTTATGGTGCAAGACAAACTGTTATAAAGTGAAAGCACAACACAGGAAAAATCTTACACCAATTTAGAAAAATATAGTCATTTGCAATTATAAAAAAACAAGAATAAAATGCCAAAAAACCAGTCGGTAGAATGGGTGTAATTCAAGTTTGAAGATTTCGGTGAAAATAGCGCCAAAAGGCACAAAGCGCCAACTGAAGATATCTGGTTGCACCAGACCGGGACAAAGTCACAAGTTCATGCTGACCATGAAAGAGCACAGGCCAGCTACGAGGACCTAGTTCGGCCCGCTGAACAAGAGTACTTTAAATCTTAGTTTCCGAGCATTGGAAGGTCCCATGTCAAGGATGTGTTGCACAGACAAGGCAATAAGTTGGTTCCAAAAAACTGCAAGGCTGCGATGCAAGAAATTGAATCATCATCAATGCTGCAGTCGAGTAGAGGTTTGAGCTGCGAGAGCCTGCCTTACTGAAGTGTCACACAGTGGCATTTATAAAGTGGGCTGCAGTTGATGCAGAGTATTTGAGCCAGAAGAAGCCTCAAAGCAGAGGCGATGCGTCAGTTCTTCTTGGGATTGCACCATACAGCAGAGGAGATGCACTGATTCTGCTAGATCCACAGATAGGCTGGCAGAACACCTTCAGGCCCACATCCAAGGGTCCAGGACTGGTGTGGCACCATTTGGCAGGGTAGTACTCACAGCAGACTCCAGGTGCTGTGTTCATGGCTGTTGGAACCTTCTGTCCTGAGGCTGTAGTCAAGAGGCCAGCCAACTATCCCTTTGAGCCACTTTTGGGTCATAGGTTCAACAGATGCAGGTCCAGTCCTTCTCACCCAGGCAAGAGGGCAAAAGGCAGCAGGTCAGCAGTCCAGCAGAGTGGCAGTCCTTTTAGCAGCACAGCAGTCCTTCTTCCTGGCAGAGTATCAACAGGTCCAGAAATGTACTGAGGACTTGCTGTATGGTGTCCAATATTTATACACAGTCCTTCCTTTGAAGTGGGAGGAGACTCTAGAGGTTTCCCTTTGAAGTCCCCAGGCATCCTGCCTTCTCTGTTTTAGTTCCAGACTAACTACAGGGGGTATGCATCCCTTTGTGCGGAGGCAGGACACAGCATATTCAAGTGTAAGTAGGGCTGCGCCCAGCACCACCCTCCCATCCTGCCAGTGAGGAATACACAAAACCCTGCTGTCAACTACTCCCAGTATGTGACCCAGTGACAGGCTGCAGGCACTAAATGAAAAGGGCAGGAAAATGCCAAATTACTAAAAGTGGCATCTTCAAAATTGTAATTTAAAATCAGACTTCACCACAAAAGTGGATTTTTCTTTACAATTGCAAAGTCCTGAAGCATGAACTGGCTACCTGCTCCCATTCGAAAATTCTCACTTATTAGATGTAATAAGGTAACTCCTTTGAGTGTCTATTGAAGAGGTAGGCCAGGCCTTGCAACATGAAAAATAAATTTACGAGTTTTTCACTACCTGGATATGTAAAACTAAAAAGTACATGTCCACTTTTTAAATACAATGCCCCTTGCTTTTTGGACCATCTAGGGACTAACTTAGGGGTGACTTAAAGGTTTATTTTGCTAGGTCGAAATGGCAGTTTAAAACTGAACACACAAGCTGCAATGACAGGCCTGAGACATGTTTAAAGGGCTACTTAGGTGGATGGTACAGTATGTGCTGCAGGCTCACTAGCAGCATTTAATTAACAGGTTTTGCTTGCATGGAGTGCCACTTTACTAGGGACTTACAAGTAAATTAAATGTGCCAATCATGGTTAAGCCAATGTTACCATGTTTTAGGGAAAACCTGCAAGCACTTTAGCAATGGTAAAGTGCACAGTCCTAAAGCCAGCAAAAAGAAGGTCAGCAAAACAGGCGGGCTCAAGCAAATGTTATGGGGGGAAAGCATGTCAAGGATGACAGGTCTAACAGGGGGTCTACCCAAGCATACCTGCTTATGCTACTCACCTGGAGCAGAGGAGGTATTTTCCTTCCTTGCTTTTAGGGTTGATAGAACTCTTCATGTTCCACTATCCTGCATTCTGATGGATAATTTCAACCACAGCTTCCTTGCCCTGTGACTCTCTCCAAAGAGTAGTTTGAATCTGGAAACTTTTGCAAATGCCCTCGTGCAAGTGCGGGTGGTGCCACCATCCCTCATTGCATCTCTGTCCTGCATGTGGAAATAACTACCAGGAGCTGTACATAGGCACTACCCCTGAACACTGACATAATTAACTCTTTTTCTATTCCTTCAACATTAAATTTGTTTTTTAACATCTTTATCAATTTTTCTCTTCAAGAATTTCTGGGACTGCAGGGATGTCACCCACCAAGGTGACACTGTTTAAACTATGCTGTGCATGTTGCAAGCAGAATTCTGTCACAGGCTCATTCACAACTGTCTTTGGTGCCTGTGCACAAAGCATCACTCAAAGGCCTTCAACAAGTAATCCCTGATTGACCGGAAGGCTGGAAGAGAGTGGATATTAAAAAGTGCATTGCCTAACACAAGAGATCAAGGTTAATCTGGCATTCCTGATTCCATTCTTCTGACCAGGTGATGTGGGCCTTGGAGAAAATCAGATGGGACAGAGCCTGGTTAAGCTAGAAAGGTCTGGTTCTTAGGATTGCTGACACTTAGCATTTGCTCACTGCTTTAGCTCCACATTTTACACCTATGCCCATAGGAAGTGAACAGAACCACTTGAGGGATTCTGATCTGCAGCTGTAGGTGGCTGCTTGCCACCCTTTGCACACAATTGATTTACTCAGGTGTTGGTCCAAATTTATCACCTGGTGAGAGGAGAAGCAGGCTCACCATCTGTAAGAGAGTTGTCTGATGTCCTATTGTTTGTGCTCCCCTTTGCCCAGCAAGAATTTGCTTTACGCAATGTTAACAGTTATTTTCCAGCCTTTTTGGCCTATTTCCATTTACCTAAGCAGGTATAATTATACAAATCACCCTTGTGATTTTTTTAAATACTCTCATGTATGTTTTGTCTGCTGTTTTCATTATGCTATGGTGAGATCTCAATTTAGTCCCCTCTTTCCTGATCCATAAACATTTTAAGCCTTTGCCTACTTGTACCATGAGGCTTCTATCTCATAAGCTCATTGCAATCCCTTCCACATGTTGTGTCAGTGAGCTGAAGACATTGTAAATTCAGCCTCCATACTCTACCTTCTTCCCTGAAAAGCTAGTGCTTAGGACTTGCACTGTTTCTTCAGAAAGTGGTGACACCCTTTCATGTGTGGCAGTCCATAATATTACCCGTATTCATCCTCTCTGTTTCTCTAAGGAGAGGCCACAACTTTTGGATTCATGGTAGCATCTTAGCGTCTACATCGAGAGGACTAAGGAGCACTAAGTGGATGGTCACCTCTTTGTTGGATTCTCAAGAGTGAAGCATGAACCTTATTACTATGCAATGTCCTTGAAATCAAACGGTGCAATGCTTTGGCCAAAAAGGAACTTCCTGGAGGCTTTTGGGTTTATTCTAGGGAAAATTTAGTGACTAGAGCTCTGATTCAGGGTGTCCTTGTTTTGGACATCTGCCACGCAGTCACGAGGACACCTGTATATACATTTATCATGTCTGCAGGGAGATTCCCTTTGTCTCCTCCCTCCTGCAGGACTTCTTGGTGTAAGGTCACCTTTTCAAACCCTCCTTGTTGGATGGAGCATTGCTTAGGCGTTGGTTGACAAGGTGAGAAGTTTGCATTTAGATACATCCAGCAGAAGAATATATTGCTTACTATAATGCTTTTTCTGTTGGACACTATCAAAACAAAGATGTCTCATCTCCCATCATCCTTCCTGTTGTGTGGAGTTGGCTTTTAGGATTTAATGAGGTTCCAATTCAGATTTGCACATGTCAATGTTTCTAATCTGTCAACCATGTTCCCCATCTGAGGGTGAGGAAACGACCAATGAACACATTTACATCAGCATGTGTATGCGCTTATATGGGTCTCTAAGTCGTCATGTCCAGGGGTGGAATAGAGTTGTGAAGGAGGCCAAGGGTGGCACGGGCTGGTGCACAGGAATTATTATGAGAGTTTACAGAAACTAGTCTGGCATCTGAGGAAAACTGAGTTTTTTAAATGTATGATTAATAAAAAAATCTCTACAAATAGAAATATGAAATAAGAAGTGAAAATTACATTACTTCATTCAGAAACTAAAAGTATGGATGTTGCAATAAAACAGAGCAGCTATTTACCGTATCTTTGTAACCTCTGCCATATATTAAAGAAATTGACCAGTTCGCTGCGGGTCTGATCTATTTAGACACGTTATGATTGCATCTTGGTATTTTCTAAGATTCAACTTAATTAAAACAAATCAGCCTCAGACAAAATATTCTCAGGGACGCTAGAGGATCAGGTGAAAAGACAATGGGCCTGATTACAACTTTGGAGGAAGGTGTTAATCCGTCCCAAAAGTGGCGGATATACCACCAGCCGTATTACGAGTCCATTATATCCTAAGGAACTTGTAATACGGCTCGTGGTATATCCGTCACATTTGGGACGGATTAACACTTTCTCCAAAGTTGTAATCAGGCCCTATATGTATTAAAGTTTTTTTTTTCATTCCCCAAAAGTGACAACTGCAATCAGCTGCATATGAGGAGATTCACTAGGTGGAGACTCTGTGGTTGCTTAGTGTCCCCTAGAAAGAGAGTTACTGAAATTGAGTGACATTTTTGTTACAGAACCAGTATTCAGTCAGGCAAGATCGCTACCTGACTTCCCCCTCTTGGTTGGCAGACTGAAACAGTGAATTGATGCCATCAGTGGAACCTCTAACACAGGAGTGTAGCTATCTGTAGTGCAGCAGGTGTAATGGCACCGGGGCCCAGAGTCCTGAAGGGTCCATTAAACACCCTATTGCTGTATTTTACTTCGCAACAAGCAGTTTGGGCATTATCCTTGCTCGCTCCATGGCCCAGGAAGCTCCACTGCCATGAAAGGCACATTGAAGTTCGCTGAACTGTCACCTAGTTTTAGTGTAAAAGAAAACAGACATTTAAGAAAGTACAAATAGGCTTGCAAGCCTCAAAAACGTTCCAAGTGTGGTTCACAGTCTCCGTGGACCACCACTTCGCTATCTCATCACTTGGAACACATATAGTGAAATTCTATAAATTTTCAAGCTACTTTTATACGTTTTCTGAATACAATAAACAGAGAACAGACCACGTGACTATGCTGAAACTGAAGGTAGACATTAACAGCACGTGCCTCTCCCTACTCCTGGGTAGAAATTGAGAAGACCTTAAGATAGAGACATAGGTGGTCATTCTGACCTCGGCGGTAAAAGGCGCTTACCGCCGGTCAGAAGACCGCCATAACACCGCCGCGGTCGCGGTAAAGCGTCACGGTCATTCTGACCCGCAACTGGCAAACCGCCAAAAAACCGACATCAACAAAAGTCCGCCACAGCAACGGCCAGCGAAAAACTGGCGATGACCAAACCTCCACCGTCACGCCAACAGAAATACGCCCATGCCATTCCGACCCACAAATCCCCGCAGCGGTCTTTCAACCGCGGTATTCCATTGGCGGTACACACTGCCGCGGTCAAAATACACACACCTTTACAAAACACTACCACATTGGACAATTCAAAATACACACACCTGAGACACATACACACACCACTCCCACACACCCAATTAAATATAAAACACACACCCACATCACCCACAAACCCTTACGACCACAATTGCGACTGAAGGACAGAGAGAGACAGCACAGCATAGAGTAGACCATCACACAGAGGCAAATCACAACATCACCCACACAATATCCACGCACAAAACACCATACACCACCACACTCACAACACTCTACAACACATACACCACCCCTCACCTCATCCACACCACCCCATGGCACCCCAAAGACACCCCAGGTTCTCTGACACCGAACTCAGGGTCATGGTCGAGGAAATAGTGCGGGTAGAGCCCCAGCTCTTCGGGGCACAGGTGCAGCACACCACCATTGCCAGGAAGATGGAGCTATGGAGCAGAATAGTGGACAGGGTCAACGCTGTGGGACAGCATCCACGAAATCGGGACGGCATCAGGAAGCGGTGGAACGACCTACGGGGGAAGGTGCGTTCCATGGTATCAAGGCACAACATCGCGGTACAGCGGACTGGTGGCGGACCCCCACCTACTCCCCCAGAATTCACAGCATGGGAGGAGGAAGTCTTGCACATCCTGCATCCTGAGGGCCTCGCAGGAGTAGGCGGAGGAATGGACTCTGGTAAGTCAAATCTTCACTACTTCATTCCCCCCACCCCACCTGAATGCCGAATCATACCCCCACCCTCACCCCCACCCCCATCACACCAACTCCTTGCAAATGGCTCACCATCACAACCCACCCATCCCAAAACCTAGCCCTGCATGCCTCCCCAAAGCATGGACACCCATCACCAAAGCATGCCCACTGCACATACCCATCTCCCCCACAAGCCACCGTCACAAAAGCCCCCACAAGGGAATGCAGCACTGGGGTACACGGCCACCCACCCATTACACGAAATGGCACACACAGAAGCAATAACCATACTCTAATACCCCTGCAGGACCCGAACGCCACCACACCGCCCAGGAGGGTCCAGAGATGTCCATCCCACCCCCAGAAGAGGCCCCTAGTGATGACAGCAGCTCTGTCTCCCTGGACCCAGATGACCAGCCCGGCCCATCGGGGACCTCGGGACAGTCGGTTCCCCACAGACAGCCACAATCTAGAGCAGACCTAACCCCCTCTGCGAACACCAGCACAGCTCCCACCCAGCGGGCCCATGCCTCTGTCTCCAGGACACGTCAATCAGCGGTGTGTCCACCACTACAGGGCACCCAGGTTGACCCACCACCCCAACAACAACAGGGACCTGGGGGCAGTGGTAGTGGGCACACGGTCCAGGGGACAGAGGCCCAGGGAAACAGGGGAACTGGGTGGGCTGCTGTGCGACAGGGGGGGGGGACAGGCCCAGGGAACCGACTCTCCAAGAGGCCCTCTCCTCCATCATGGGAGCATACCACCGCTCCCAGGAGACGATGGCTACGGTACTGGCCAGGTTCAAGGAGATCCAGGTACTGCAGGAGGAACAGTACATGGGGTTCAGAGAGGAACTGAGAAACATTAGTTCCGCAATGGGGACCATCGTCGTGGCCCTTAACCAGATAGTCACCACATTGCGGGACCATGTGGCACCACAAAGGGCCCCTGTCACTAGCATGGACCAGGAACAGCCTACCACCTCCGCCGGCGCTAGTGGACAGGAGGCCCCCACACAACGACAGGCCACCAGAACCCCACCTCCTGCAGAAGAAGAACCACCCCGCAAGCAGTACCTGAGATCTCACAAGAAGACAGAGTAGGATGCCAAGACCCCCGCCAGCAAACGATACCCCCTGATGTCATCCCACTGTCCCACATTGTCACCCTGTCCAAACTTAAACTGCCCCTGCTCCATCCTTCCACAGGCATATGGACAATGCACCTGTGAGACTGAAAACTGGACTCTGCCATGGACATTACTTCCCCATCACCCATCACCGTTTTACAATCATGTCCCTAAATTTAGCACTTTAATAAAATCACTTATTGCACTTAAAAAATCTGGAGTCTGCTTGTATTTTGAAGAAATGTATTAGACATAACGTTGCCAAAATGTTCAGTTACATTGTGATGACAACATACCACGGTCACACAGCTGTAGTCCATGGGCAAACAAAGCAGAGGTCACGCAGTGGGGCCCACAGCTCTGAAAACCGAAGGGAAAGTCACAACTCAGTTAACAGGAACTGGGGGGAAACACAGACAGTAGAGAGGCAGGAGACTTTAAGTAAATGTAAAATGGCGGGGTTGATTCGTACCTGTGTGCTACTGAAAATACTGTTGTATCACTGTGTCCCTGTTGTCTGTGTCGTCCCTGTCGTCTTCCTCCTCTTCACTCTCCACAGGCTCCACAGCTGCTACAACACCACCATCTGGACCATCCTCCTGCAGGAAAGGCACCTGGCGTCGCAAAGCCAGGTTGTGAAGCATACAGCAGGCCACGATGATATGGCACACCTTCTTTGGTGAGTACATTAGGGATCCACCTGTCATATGCAGGCACCTAAACCTGGCTTTCAGGAGGCCAAAGGTCCGCTCGATCACCCTCCTAGTACGCCCATGGGCCTCATTGTACCGTTCCTCTGCCCTTGTCCTGGGATTCCTCACTGGGGTCAGTAGATATTTCGCATGATGTACGCGTCATGCACTGACCCAGGGAACTTGGCATTTACATGGGAGATGTACTGGTCAGCCAAACAGACCACCTGGACATTCATCGAATGATAACTTTTTCTGTTCCTGTACACCTGCTCACTTTCACTGGGGGGAACCAAAGCCACATGGGTCCCATCAATGGCACCAATGATGTTGGGGATATGGCCAAGGGCATAGAAATCACCCTTCACTGTAGCCAAATCGCCCACCTCAGGGAAAACAATGTAGCTCCGCATGTATTTCATCAGGGCAGACAACACTCTGGACAAAACCTTAGAAAACATAGGCTGAGACATCCCTGATGATATGGCCACTGTTGTTTGGAATGATCCACTTGCCAAAAAATGGAGTACTGACAGAACCTGCACCAGAGGGGGAATCCCTGTGGGTTGGCGAATGGGGGACATCAGGTCTGGCTCCAGCTGGGCACACAGTTCATGTATAGTGGCTCGGTCAAGTCTGTATGTCAGTATGACATGTCTTTCTTCCATTGTCGACAGGTCCACCAGCGGTCTGTACACAGGAACATTCCTCCATCTCCTCGCAAGTCCCAGCGGACGGTGCCTAGGAAGGACAACATGGAGCACAGAGTCAAGCAACCCACAGGTACGTAACCACAGCTTGCACAGAACACGATTCGCTATGCATTGAATGGCTTGTATGAGTGGCAATGCAAGGCCTAGTCCTGTGTGACGCAGTACAAATTAAGCCATGTGGGCCCTTGAAATGGCGGCTGCCTGACCTGTGAAGTGTGACAATGGGATGTGAGGTCAATGCGCTGGCGTGGCACACCGTGGCGGTAGGCGGTCGAAGACTGCAGCGCAAAGCAGCATTGGTTAACATTGAACCCTATGGGTCTCAGGAGCCAATAACGATGTGCGCTGGCGGTCGCGGTATGCACCGCTGCGGTACGCACCTCCGCAGGCGTGACCGCCATCTTCTATCTGCTTAATCACTCGAGACCTGATCATCCACAGGAGAGGACCTATATTGCAAGTGCTGCTGTGACCTCGGTCTGGAAGATACAATGGCTGCTGCGACTGGGGAAAGGGCCCCTGCCTTCACATCTGAGGAATTGGAGAAACTTGTTGATGGGGTCCTCCCCCAGTATGCACTACTCTACGGTCCTCCAGACCAACAGGTAAGTACACTGGGACCATGCTTTGTGGGCAATGCCTGTGTTGAGTGGGGTGGATGAAAGATGGTGGGGAGGGGAGCGAATGAGGCATGCATCGCACGACAGATGAGAGCATGTGCCATATGGCAAGGTTGGGGAGGGGGGGCCACTCACATCGACCATGCAGAAAATTATGATATTTATTTTCCCACCCTGTCCATGTCACATAGGTCAGCGCCCATCAGAAGATCGACATTTGGCGTGCCATCGCCAAGGACGTCCGGACCCTGGGGGTCCACAACAGACGGGGCACCCACTACCGCAAGAGGTGGGAGGACATCCTCCGCGGGAGCAGGAAGACCGCAGAGGCTCTGCTGGGGATGGTCTCCCAACGTAGGAGGGGTGGCTCCCGACAATTGACCCCCCTGATGTCCCGGATCCTGGCGGTGGCCTACCCCGATTTGGATGGGCACGTGAGGACATCACAGCAGACACAAGGGGGTGAGTACCAGCACATTCTGCTATGTTAGCGCACAGTGGAGGTGTCTGGGTGGGGGAGGAGGGCTGTGGGTATTTCTAGGCCAGGGCGACTTCTGTAGGCTGGTCCCCTCCGTAAGGCATGGCCCTGTGCCCCCGCCCCCCACCTCTGTAGGGTGCTAAGTACAGCTATCCATGGCCCTGGGTCACCTATGTGTGCAGTTGTCGTCCATAGGCTTGTAGGCCAAGTCACAATAATTGAGTAGTGTACACGGAGTGCGTGGCGTAGTGCAGGGGGCTTCTGTGTCTGTCCTCTCCGCCAACGGTGTCGCCAATGCATGCACTCAACATGTCATTTTTTCTCCCCCCCCCCTTTTTTGTGGTCTTCCTGTTCATGTGTGCATTAGCATCATCAGGTGGAGGAGAAGTGCATCGGAGCACGAGGGAGCTGCATCTCACATGGCCCCAGAGGGCCATGCAACCGACTCCGAGTACACCAGTGAGACGGAGGGCGAGGGGAGCTCCACAACGGGGACCCGTGGAGACATCAGCGACACAGACACGTCCTCGGAAGGGAGCTGCCTTGTGGTGGCGGCAACATCGGTGCCCACCGCTACAACAGGTACAGCCGCCACCCCGCGCACCAGCTCCGCCCTCCAAGCAGCCCCTCAGCGTTCGCCCCTTGCCCGCTCGGCCAGGAAGGCGGGCATCTCCTTCGCCCCAGGCACCTCAGGCCCTGCCCCAGTTACCCCTGCTGCCCTCAGTGAGGAGATCATTGACCTCCTCCAGACGCTCATTGTTGGGCAGTCTACCCTTTTGAATGCCATCCAGGGTGTAGAAAGGGAGGTGCACCGGAGCAATGCATACCTGGAGGGCATTCATTCGGGTCAGGCTGCCCATCAGCGATCGTTCAACGCTCTGGCCTCAGCACTGACGGCAGCCACTGTCCCTGTCTCCTGCCTCCCCCCTCCAATTTCCTCATCCCAGTCCCACTCCCCTGTTCCTCTGCCTATCCCAGCCACACCTACAGACCAGCCTGCACACACATCAACACCCAAGGGCAGCTCATCCAGACATAAGCACCACAGATCACACAAGCATTCACACATGCAACATCCACATGCCAACAGCCACTGCCTCCTCTGTGTCTCCCTCCTCTTCGTCTCCCTCCTCCCTCCCTGTGACATCTCCACTCACACCTGCATGCACACCACCATCAGCCAGTACGTCCATCACCAGCACACCCACCAGAACACTCCGCACACGTGCAGTCACCACCCCCACTGCCATTTACACGTCCCCTGTGTTCTCTCCCAGTGTGTCTGTCACCCCCTCTTCAAGCACCGCTGAACAGGGCCCCGCCGTGACAAGCACCGCTGAACAGGGCCCCGTCGTGACAAGCACCGCTGAACAGGGCCCTTCCTGTCAAGCACCGCTGAACTGGGCCCCGCCGTGACAAGCACCGCTGAACAGGGCCCCGCCGTGACAAGCACCGCTGAACAGGGCCCGCCGTGACAAGCACCGCTGAACAGGGCCCTTCCTGTCAAGCACCGCTGAACTGGGCCCCGCCTTGACAAGCACCGCTGAACAGGGCCCTTCCTGTCAAGCACCGCTCCGCTGGGCCCTTCCTGTCAAGCACCGCTCCGCTGGGCCCTTCATCTCAAGCACCGCTCCGCTGGGCCCTTCCTGTCAAGCACTGCTCCGCTGGGCCCTTCATCTCAAGCACCGCTCCGCTGGGCCCTTCCTGTCAAGCACCGCTCCGCTGGGCCCTTCATCTCAAGCACCGCTCCGCTGGGCCCTTCCTGTCAAGCACCGCTCCGCTGGGCCCTTCCTGTCAAGCACCTCTCCGCTGGGCCCTTCATCTCAAGCACCGCTCCGCTGGGCCCTTCCTGTCAAGCACCGCTCCGCTGGGCCCTTCCTGTCAAGCACCGCTCCGCTGGGCCCTTCATATCAAGCACCGCTCCGCTGGGCCCTTCCTGTCAAGCACCGCTCCGCTGGGCCCTTCATCTCAAGCACCGCTCCGCTGGGCCCTTCCTGTCAAGCACCGCTCCGCTGTGCCCTTCCTGTCAAGCACCGCTCCGCTGGGCCCTTCATCTCAAGCACCGCTCCGCTGGGCCCTTCATCTCAAGCACCGCTCCGCTGGGCCCTTCCTGTCAAGCACCGCTCCGCTGGGCCCTTCCTGTCAAGCACCGCTCCGCTGGGCCCTTCATCTCAAGCACCGCTTCGCTGGGCCCTTCATCTCAAGCACCGCTCCGCTGGGCCCTTCCTGTCAAGCACCGCTCCGCTGGGCCCTTCCTCTCAAGCACCGCTCCGCTGGGCCCTTCCTGTCAAGCACCGCTCCGCTGGGCCCTTCCTGTCAAGCACCGCTCCGCTGGGCCCTTCATCTCAAGCACCGCTGGCCCATTGGCAGGGCCGGATCTGTGTCGGCCAGGGCTTCACGAAGCACTCTGGGCACCATGCCTCCTCCAGAACCAGTGGAGTCTGTAATCCACTTGATGGACTGTGGCTTTGCACTCCCCAGGATGGATCAGTGGGCAAGCCACCCACTGTAGAGACTTGAGAGACTGTGGCTTTGCACTCCCCAGGATGGTACAGTGGGCAACCCACCCACTGTAGAGACTTGTGAGACTGTGGCTTTGCACTCCCCAGGATGGTACAGTGGCCATGGAGGCCCCTCGTGGATCTGGCGTCGTGGACTCAACTGGCTGAGGTGCCCCCCTTCCCTTCCCTTTTACTATCTGATGCCCCTGCAGTGTTCTCTCCAATGGAATCGGGTCTCGTGGGTGGGCTTTGCCCATGTGTTTAGGCCCATTGGCCCACGAACAATGGATGATAGCCAATATGGCCCGGACTTTTGACCTATGTATATATTGTTCATGATGTAATATATTTTATTTATATATTTCATATTTCACTTAACTTCAATTATGCTATAATATACTTCATTTTTAATGATCATTTTATTTTGTCTTTGCATTCTTCCGGGGGGGATGGGGGGTGTCACTCTGACTTGTTGCTCTTCATTGATGTGTGTGTTGTAGTTGGTGAGGGTGGGGGTGGGTGTGTGGCGTATGTGTGTCCCTGTAATTTCTTGCCTCCCCTGTGTCGTAGGTGCAGTACTCACCGTTATCTTCTGCGCCGGCGTTCGTGCTCCTGGTAGAGGAGCAGGTAGACAATAGCTGGTAGGATGTGTAGTTCGGGTTCCATGCTGTCCAGATTCCTCGTGGAGTGTGTAGAGGTGAGCGTTTTCCCGTTCGAAGTCTGTTTCCGCCGTGTTTTTATCGGCGGGGCTCCCGCCCCGGAAAATGTGGCGGATTGGTGAGTTGTGATAGGGTGGGCGGTACATTGTCTGCCGCCTGTCTGTTGGCGGTGACCGCCGCGCTGCTTGTCTGTACCGCCGTGGCGGTCGGAGTGTTAAAGTGGCGGGCTGTGTTGGCGGTTCCCGCCAGGGTCGGAATTAAATTTTTTGGGCCGCCTGCCTGTTTGCGGGTTGGCCGCCGCTTTTACACCGACCGCCAGGGTTGGAATGACCCCCACAGTGAGGTACAGTAAAAAGCCGACCACTAAATCTGCAGTTCTCGCTTGGCTATGCCATCTTCAGAACAAGGCTACATTAAAAATGACATTAAACATTCAATGATGAGTCAGGCTTAGGGGCGTAGCTTAAGGGTGGGTGTTTGGGGCGTTACACCCCTTTAATAAATGTATTTTCTTATATCTAGTTGGGTACAAGCCGTATTGTGAGATATCAGTTGGCTTTCAGCACGTATTTTTTACATGCACACAGACAAAAAATTTAACACACACATTCTGTGTGAAAGTCCTAAAAATATTGGTTATTGTGTTTCATCTCTTAGTACTTCTACCAAACCAAATTCCTCTCCCCTTCCATTGCCCTCTAGGCTCCACTCATGCACCCTGCTTGTTGTATAATGTATTTAAAGCAGGAACACTGATCTAGAAGATAGTTTTCTATTGTTTTATTTTTCTGCTTCTGGCATAGCAGTGCAGGGAGGGGTGGGGCTCTGCCACGCGAGGTGGGAGGAGGGGAGAGTGCACCTAAGTACGCATGTGTGTTTGGCCGGCTGTCCAAGCTGGAGAAACAGCTGAGCTCGAGAAACAGCACAGACCCCAGACTTGTGTCTGAGCGGCAGTGACTGCCGTTCAGACCAATCCTGACGTTGCTTACATGCAATGTTTAGCATGTAAGCAGTGCCAGGATTGCTGGGGGCCTGTGCTGGTGTCCCCACATTGACGAAAGAGGACAACGAGCGAGGCTGCAGCATCCCTGACGGTAAGTTCAATTACTTTTCTTTTCTTTTTTTTCTTTTCTCCCCTCCATGTCAGCCTTATTGTTGGCCGATTAAGCTCACACCTCTTCAATCTTATTGACCAATGCACGCTGCTGGTCTGACTAAATGTGCAATGTACAACACTGAAAACAAGATGGAGGTACATGTACAGTGAGCGCCATTGTGAAATAACCAAAAGCAGGCTTTCAGCAGGTAAACAAATAAATTCACATTAACACAAGCAGCTGTGCATATATATATAAAATTTTGTTCTCACTGTTGTGACCTATGCGCCCAACAAGACACTGCTGGAGACAGCCATCTTGTCTTGCTCCATGACGCATTCATGCGTTTTCCTGTACTCCTCCTACAGGCAAAACGTTGCTCCTTCCAGCAGTTTGAAAGATATGCGTTTCCAATGAAATACAGCAATAGTTTACAGTTATAGGATATGAAATATGGCTGTGCATAATAAGTCCATGAATAATAAATACCCCTCCACGCAGAGTCTAAAGTGGCTGGTTTGTGTGAAGTATGGATGTGGGTGGGATTGGGGCCACGCATAGGGGGAGCTGGAACAATCATTGCTGCGGGGCATGTATGCTAACTCCCGTCTTCCTGTTCTCCCTGCAGCTGTTTTCTGTCCCATCTACCCTCCCCGCTGTGGCTGGTGCCATGGAGCATCCCTGGGAGCTTATTCATCAAATGTAGGATAGGGACACTATATCAGACACAAAGTACCCCATGCAGGCACCATAAACATAGACGCCTTCTACAAACAGGCTGCATGCTGCCTTTCTTTTAGAATATGTCAAAATATCAGAGGTTGTTTCATATTAGCTTTTATTTTAAAGTCAACAACATTGCTAAATAATCTGAAAATAAAGAAAGCAGGGCTCTGGGTGAGCATTGCCTGCTGGTGCTCAGCTCAGCAGTAATTAAATCAAGCACTGTCAAAGCCAGTAGGTCTAGCCTATGGAAGTGCTATTGGCTTTGCCAATGTGTTTTAGCCTTGTTGTACACCAATGTGGCTGCTGTTCAGCATGGCTAAAGGTTTGTGGCATAGAGGAGAGAGCAGCACATGGAGCAGCATAGAGTGTAGTAGAGGGTGCAAAGTTTAGTTTAGTTTAGTTTTAAGGATTTATAAAGCGCGTAGTGACCCGAAGGCATCCCAGCGCTAAAGTGGAGTGGCATTGAGTGTCATGGAGTTTCTTAGAGTGAAGTGTCTTAGACTGGAGTGTCATAGAGGATAGTGAAGTGCTGTGGATTATAATGGAGTGTTGTGGGTTAAAGTAGAGTAGAGTGATGAGTGGTGTATAGTGAAGGGGCAAAGAATGGAGGGACATAGACTGAAGGGGTGTAGACTGGAGGGGAGTGCCACGGAGGGGTGTAGAGTGGAGGGGAGTGCCACGGAGGGGTGTAGAGTGGAGGGGAGTGCCACGGAGGGGTGTAGACTGGAGGGGAGTGCCACGGAGGGGTATAGAGTGGAGTAGAGGGGTCTAGAGTGGGGTACAGTGTTGTATAGTGGGGTAGATTGTCATGGATTGGATTAGAGTGTTGTGTTGTAGTGTGGAGGGGCATAGAGTGGGGTTGGCATAGAGTGGAGTAGAGTGAAGTACAGTGGTGTGCAGGGTCATAGAGTGTCATAGAATTTCATAGATTGTCATGGAGTGTAGTGGTGTGGAGTGACATAGAATGTCATAGAGTGGAGTGACGTAGACTGGAGGGTCATAGAGTGGCATGGCACAGAGTGGAGTAAAGTGTTGTAGAGTGAAGTAGAGTGTCATATAGTTGAGGGCTGTTGGATGGAATGGAGTGCCGCAAGATGGAGTGGAGTAAAATTTCATAGAGTGGAGTGGTGTTGTGTGGAGTGGAATAGACTGGAATAAAGTTGTGTAGTGTGTCCTAGATTGGAATGGCATAGAGGGGGTCATTACGACCCTGGCGGTCATGGACCGCCAGGGCCGGGGACCGCGGATGCACCGCCATCAGGCTGGTGGTGCATCCAGGCCAATTCTGACCGCTGTGGTAAAGTAGTGGTCAGAAAAGGGAAACTGGCGGTTTCCCGCCTGTTTTCCCCTGGCCTGAGGAATCCTCCATGGCGGCGCTGCAGGCAGCGCCGCCATGGGGATTCCAACCCCCTTACCGCCAGCCTGGTTCTGGCGGTTTTGACTGCCAGAACCTGGTTGGCGGTAACGTGTGTCGTGGGGCCCCTGGGGGCCCCTGCAGTGCCCATGCCAATGGAATGGGCACTGCAGGGGCCCCCTAACAGGGCCCCACCAAGATTTTCAGTGTCTGCATAGCAGACACTGAAAATCGCGACGGGTGCAACTGCACCCGTCGCACCCTTTCCACTCCGCCGGCTCCATTCGGAGCCGGCATCCTCGTGGAAGGGGGTTTCCCGCTGGGCTGGCGGGCGGCCTTCTGGCGGTCGCCCGCCAGACCAGCGGGAAACTCAGAATTACCGCGGCGGTCTTTTGACCGCGCAGCGGTATTCTGACGGCGGTACTTTGGCGGGCGGCCTCCGCCGCCCGCCAAAGTCAGAATGAGGCCCAGAGTGTCGTAGAGTAGAGTGTTGTAGAGCAGAGTGTTGTAGAGTGTCTTATAAAAGGTTGTCACAGAGTGGAGTAGAGTATCATTGAGTGCTGTGGAGGGTCATAGAGTGGAGTGTCGAATATTGGATTGGCGTGGAGGGGTGTATAGCGTCATATAGTGTTGTAGAGCAGAGTGCCATAGAGTGTCTTAGGGTAGACTGTTGTAGAGTGAAGTAGAGTGTCATAGACTGTCATGGGGGTCGTAGGGTGGAGGGTCTTAAAGTGGAGGGTCATGTATTGACATGGAGTGGCGTGTAGCAGAGTAGCATGCCATGTCATAGAGTAGAGGGGTAAGGAGTGTTGTGACGTATAGTGGAGTAAATTGTCATAGAGTACCGTTGAGTGAAATGGAGTAGCATAGACTGGAGTACAGTGTCATAAAGTGGAGTGGCGTAGCACGGACTGGCACAAAGTGGAGTAAAGTGCCGCTGAGTGCCATACAGTGGAGTGGCATTGAGTATCATAGAGTGAAGTGTCGGAGAGTGTTGTAGAATGGAGCATGATAGAGTTGGGTGTCCCAGCGTACAGTGGATTGTTGTAGAGTGGAGTGTCGTAGTATAGAGTGGAGTGGCCTAGAGTGGAATGGCCTAGACTAGAGTGCCGGAGAGTAGAATGGAGTAGAGTGTCATAGAGTGTAATGGAGTAGAGTATTGTAGAGTTAAATGGATTAGACTATCATAGAGGGGAATGGAGTAGAATGCCATAGAGTAAGATGTATTAGATGTTCGTAATGTGGAGGAGGGTGGAGGGGAGTGTTGTAGAGTGGAGTGGTGTTGAGTAGCCTAGAGTGAAGTGGCATAGCGTGGAGTAGAGTGGCATACAGTGCAGTAGAGTGTCACAGAATGTCATAGAGTGGAGTGGCATAGAGAAGATTGATGTAGCATTAAGTGGTATAGAGTTGCACTGACTGGAGTACAGAGGCATGGAGTGGAGTGAAGTGAACTAGAGTGGAGCAGAGTGCAGTGGCACAGAGAGGAATAAAGTAGAGTGGCTTAGAGTGGATTAGAGTGGTGTAGAGTGGAGTAGAGTGCCATATAGTTGAGTGATGTGGAGTGTAGAGTAGAGTGCTGTGGTGTAGAGTAACAGAGTGGAGTGGTGCAGCGGAGAGGGGAGTAGAGGGTTGTAGTTTGTCGTAGAGTGTTGTAAAGTGGACTTGCATTAAGTGGGATAGAGTGGAGTTGCGTAGAGTGGAGAATACATGGTGTGATACTGCTCTGCCATTATAGACAACACAATTTTAATTGAAATGTCCATTATATTTGCACAGACATACAGTTTTACCAATAAAATTTGACAGCACACAAACATTAATGTGTGGAAATTGCATCACCAAGTGTATTGACTTGTTTCGATCATATAAAAATATTTGTTTTCTCCATACTTTAGAATTACAGAAATGTGCTTCAGTTGTGCTTTCCTAATTCTGATATGTTCTGAGATATTTGCACAGTTCATTTAAAAACACTTACATTTTATTGTGTTGCAGAAAAAGTAACATCCTGCAGCCTTTCGTCTCACCTGGGTAGCAAGCAGGATTGTCACATAAAGCCTCTCATTTTGAAGTCAGAGGAGTAAACACCAAGGTCCCTCAGAAGACAGAGCCTGACAGCTGACCTCTGTCTTTGAATGCATAGCAACTGTAACAAGATAAAAACAAAACTTAAAGGCCGGTTTACAGAAAGCGAATTTGTTGAAGAATACAGTAAACAGAATACGCTTCATGGGATGGACTAATTCAAGCTGGACAACCCAAAACAAACAAAAGCCGGTAAATAGAAAGCAAGTAAATGGGACTTACAAACCACAAAGTCAATGGTAACCAATGGGCAGAATGAATTCCCAGGGAATCTTTCTGAGTGTCCCCAAAAAGTCCTGCACTGTTTGGTAGACTTCGAGCCAAAAAGGAATATTGAATGGATCTCTACCAGGCTTTATATTCCTGTGCTTTCTATCTTACGTTAGTCAGCAAAAAATACGGGTGACAGCAGACGGGACAATGAAAAACAATTCCCAAATGGCTGATAGGCAAAGAGGCAATTACCAGACACATCATTGCACTTCAGCCACTTCCTGCTCTGTCACTGTTTTTCTCTTCCTCCTTCATTTCCTCTTTTGTGTTTTTCTATCTAGTGCTCTAGGTGAATGGCTCATAAGGAAAGTGCATTTTGGGAGTTGTAGTCCTGGTTCATGTTGATTGAGCTAATTGGACCCAAACACATGATAACAAAGTTAGAAAGGTGAGATCTAAGTGACATTGATTCATCTGGTCACTTTACTTGTGTGGGCCAAAGTTTGCCCCATGCCCTTTCAAGACACTGTGTGGGCCTAGGCTTGCACCTGGCTCTTTCCTGGCTCTGAAAGGGTGAAGCCTGCACCAGTGCATCATGCCTTTTCTGGGCCACTTATAGAAAGATTGAACACACTTGCTGTTTTTCTTCTCTTCTTTCTCAGTTTACCTTGCTTTCTCTCCCACTTCCCCTTGCCCTATGTCTTCCTCTCGTCTTAATCTCTCTTTTCCCCGTCTACCTAACCATCTAGAACCCTCTGTCTCTCCCCCACTCTGTCTTGCATTCTCTCACTATCTATTTCTCTCCTCCCTCACTCTTTAATCTTCTGCTGCCTTTATGTTACTCTATCTCCATCGTGCTAGCCCTCTTTTTCCTCTTTTCCATTGTTTTTTCCCATAGACATGGTTAGACTGGGGTCCTTCAATGGTGGCCCCCATTAGGGAATTGGATAGCTGACAATGTGGCCCATGTTCAGAATTTGGGCAGTTTTGAACTTGTAAAGAATTGCTCTATAATTGTTTCCAAGATATAGGAGAGCGCATAGACTTCTGCTTGTGACAGGCAATGTTTATTTTGATATTAGGAACATCAACAATAAAAACAGGCCCAACGGACCACAAAAGAGACCCACAAACAGCCAAAATGGCGGCCTACACACTGATCAGTCAGACTAACCCATTGGGCACTGCATGGTTACCCTGTAGGCCAGTCCTACCCAGTAAGTGTCACTGGTACTTTATTCATTTTCATGCACTGTAGTGTTTTAATGATTATGACAAAGTACCTGTTGATTGCTAACATCCAATATTTACTTTTGAGCAAGAGTTTATGAACTAATGAATCATAGGATTCTAGCTCACTTGATTTAGGCCACGCCCTTTCTTAAAAAGACCATGGGACATATTTATAATGCCCTAGCGCCACCTTGAGCCACATTAACGTCATTATTTTTTATGTTAATGTGGCCCGAGCCCGAAATCCCCACGCTGTATTTACAGAGTGGCGCAATACATGCATTGCGCCACTCTGTAAACCTTTTCGATACATTATGCCTGCGCCAGGCATAATGTATACGCAAGAGCAGGCATTAAAAGGGGGCTTCCATTCTTTAGAATAGGGCCCTATGTACTCTGCAGGAGTAGTGCCAATAATTTCGCGCTACTCCTGCAGAGTACATCAATAGCATCATGAGAAATTATGCTATTGCCCCCTACCCTGCACCATGGTGCGCTGTATTCTAAATACGGCGCACACATGGTGGTGGTAGGGGGGAGCTAGGGGCGCAGGGTAAGTGGTGCTGCACTGGGTGTAGCGCCACTTTCTATAAATCTGCCCCCATGTGCGTGGCAAATTCCTCATGGTCACGCCTATTTGACCACGCCCATGGAGAAACGCCCCACTTTTTTTGGATTACGCTTAAATCTCTGAAATACATGTATTGTCAATCAACATTACGGGGGAATGTTTTCCTTTAAAAAAAAAAACAGTTTGCAGTCAGTCTACGAGATAAAAAACTGATCCATCTGGAGAAAGTGCTCGAAACTCAGGCACTAAAGCAGGGAGAAAAGATTTATTTTGTTGCAAGATTCAGTCTTGCAGCTCCTGGCTTTAGGTGGTTATCGATTTCAGCCATGACTGATAATGAAACTGTGAGCCTAGAACGAGCTCCTAAGACAAAACATGAGTGAGACATACCATTCTACATTTTCATTGGTCTCTAGTTTCAGAAATTCACAAGCGTGATACAGTTTCTTGGGTGCCACAAGCCCATCCAAATACTGCAACCATACATCATGAATTTTTAAAGGCAGTTAGTCTATTGTAGGTATAGCTGTGACATTTCCAAGGTGGAATCATTCGGTGGGATACACACAAACCAGACCATTCAGGATTCCCCTTGTGCATCACTTTTTGGAACCGGCCAAGGTTGGTTGGTTTTCTTGGGTGCTCACCCTCCCAGGGCCCAAAAACTACAGACATCATCCAGGGAAGCTGAGCAGATTTTTTTAGGAATAGTTTTGAAGTTTTGGGGTATTTTGGCTACGAAGATACGATGGGATTCCTGCCAGTCATAACACACTTGATTTTCAGTAGGCTCTAATTTTCAGAAATACCCAAGGTTGCCGCAATTCCTTGGGTGCAGGATGGTCGTGGACACAAATACTGCAGCCATTCCTGTTGGAATCTAAGAGATAATTTGGGTAGTACAGTTGTCCATAGGGAATTCTTTGTAAGAAACCTTGCCGGAATTCATACGAGGTACAACACCCAGCATCTCTAGTTATCAAAAATGCCCATGGTTGGCAAGGTTTTTCATAGTATCATTTGACCCCAGGCTCAAAAGTTAATGCCATTTCCCAAGGAAACTGAGGGGTAATTGAGATATTTAAGCATAGCTTTGTTGTTTGTAGGGTCCCCAAGGTATGAATACATGTTAGAATGCACCCACAAAACAGCATACTGGATTTTACTAATGATCTTAGAACATTGCAATGTTGAGAGATCCATTGAAGACAATTGAGTAGCTCAGGCTTATAATGGCTGGTATTAGCCCGGAGCTCCAACATTCCAGTGTTAAGCTTTCAGTTTCTCCCTTTCTAATTTGGAACATTTTAATCTTAGTGGGTGGGATATTTGAGCAGTGTTGGACTGTACTGGTTTTACAGGCGTTTACCCTTATTATAGGCCCTCCACAAACTCTGTTGCTGAGCCTTTAACAACCACTATAGCGCTCAGAAGCGGGCTATCAGGCTATAGTATGGTAGCCTTTTTCCAGCTGATTCTGGGCCCCAGTACTGCAGCAATTACTAAGTGAAAGAAAGGAAATCACTTTTAGTGGTATGTTTGACACTTCCATGGAATTCTGGGTAGGAAAACATAATGGGCTGTTCACAAACTATACCACCCACATTTTCCTTGCGGCTTAGTTTTCAGAAGGTCACAGGTTGGTAGGGCTCTTTGGGTAACAGCCGACCCAAGCCTAAATACTGCGACTATAAATCAAGGGAAATGAGAGGAAGGTTGGGTTTTGTAGGACCAGTTTTGGTGTTTGTAGGATGTTTCCCCAATATGTCATCACAGGCGTGACAGAAAGACTGCCTATCCTCTTGGGGTGAGGATGAAGTCTGATGCCAGGATGGACTGCTCACCACTTTATTCAATTATGCATTTTCCCTTGGTGTTGTGCGGGCTTTCTGTCCCTCTCTGCGTTCTCCTGAGGCAGGAAGATAAGACCCCAATCTGCCACACCAGGAATGGAGAGATAATTTAAGAACATGGATATCTTGAATCTTGACCAGAATAATGGGGGAGTAATTGATTATGCCAGGTAAGACCTCCTCTTCATCGTGTTTATTGGGTGGAGACCCTATAGGGGGTTAACTACTGTGACAATCCCACGCAGCGATGCACAAGAAAGATGAACTGCTGGAAAGGGGGAATGTTCTTGTTAAGTGGTTGAGTCCTCAAACAAACATTGCCTGCAGTAAGGTCAAATCTATTCAGTCTTCCATACCTTGCAAAATACATACACAGTGTGGGCCATATTTACAAGGCCCGGGGGCATAGGGCAGCTCAGCAAGTGCCTTGGTGCGCCGCCCTGAGCCACTGGGAAAGGGCAGAAGTGTGCCACATCTACGGGATACAGCACATTTATGTCCTCTCCCTGTCCTGGTGCAGAAATTGCTGCCATGCACCAGCAAAGGCACCCTTGCACCATGGTGCAAGGGTACATCCATTGTGGAGATGATTGTTTTTGTGCAGGAAGGGGCACCTTCCTGCACAAAAACAATCAAAGGGCATTTTCCTCCTGTGTGTGCTACAGAATGCAGCACACATAGAAAAGGAAAAAATCGGGAGAAATAAAGATATTTCTTCCCGTTGCGTCACTCTTACGCCACCTCTGGGGTGGAGTAGGCTTGTGACGCATTCCCAGCTTTACAAAACCTTGTAAATCTGGGAAGGCATCAAAGTCCATGTATGTTGCATGGGAACACCCACGCAATACCTATGTAAATGCCTCCCTGATGCAAAGTAAGACAACGCAGTGACTTGTGCTGCATTGCCTTACTCCATATCTACAAGGCCATGAAAAGCCACGCAGAGTGGCTTTGCGTGGCCTTGTAGATATGAGTCAGCAGCCTGCGCCCTCGTTGCATCACTAAAGGTGTCGCTCTGATGGCGCAGGTTGCTTGTAAATATGGGCCTTTGTGTTTACAAGTTCAAAACTGTATGAATTTGCAAATATTGGCCACACTTTCACTTTCTAATTCACTAGTAGGGAGCACTTCCATTTTGGTGCATGGGCATATTTTCTGTCCGACCCTGGAAAGGTCTGTGCAGGAGAGCATGTTAATCGGTGAGCCTATATAAAGGAGTAAAGGTGCGGCTAGATAGAGTGATGATAGATAGATAGTTATAAATTTAATGATTTGAGAAAACCACAGTGGGGAGAGATTCTGTTCTTTGTTTCTTGTGTTTCCATAAGGAGGGAGGTATATTATTTCCTCCTGTGTTTCCCATATCGAGCCTGAGCGAGAATGGATCAGTGAGTTCAACAGTTCTTGGCAACTCGTGAGCCCAAGCCCTCGAAAGGCCAGCTCAGCCTTTCATCCTTCTAAGGTCGGGACTGCTTATTCACAGTACTTCGAAACTATGGAAGCGAGGTGTGAGGACTATGATAGAGACATGGCATGGCTGCCGCATATCCTTGTCAAGGCTCACATCTGTCTCTGATGTGCTAAGAGCGGTTTGGGATAACTTTTAGAAATGGCGGTAAACCACGTGTGGTCTCAGTCTGGTTCTTAAGCGCAGGCTATTTTTGATTCTTGACAACAGAAGCTGTATTTTCTGTGCGATTGGAAAGAAAAATCCCTGCAAGCTATAAATAGCCCCACGCCCACTCCCTGCTCTGAAATTGCTCTCACTGAAGTGTGAGTTCCCCTCCCTCTGCCCTGCAGATACTGCTTACATTCACACTGGGAGAATGAGGTCAGAGCATCACTCAGTCAGCATCACTGTCTGCAATGCAGGAAGTTGAGCACGCAAGTGTCTCCACGGGTTACTAAGGAAAGGTCATTATGGGTTTCAAAGTGGTGATTTTATGTAACTATGGGGGTCATTCCTAGATTGGCGGGCGGCGGTCGCCGCCTGCCAAGCGGGAACCGCCAGAAGACCGTACCGCGGTCAAAAGACCGCGGCGGTCATTCTGACTTTCCCGCTGGGCTGGCGGGCGACCGCCAGAAGGCCGCCCGCCCGCCCAGCGGGAAACCCCCTTTCACGAGGATGCCGGCTCCGAATGGAGCCGGCGGAGTGGAAGGGGTGCGACGGGTGCAGTGGCACCCGTCGTGATTTTCAGTGTCTGCATAGCAGACACTGAAAATCTTAATGGGGCCCTGTTAGGGGGCCCCTGCACTGCCCATGCCAGTGGCATGGGCAGTGCAGGTGCCCCCAGGGGCCCTACGACACCCGTTCCCGCCATCCTGTTCCTGGCGGTGAAGACCGCCAGGAACAGGATGGCGGTAAGGGGGTCGGAATCCCCATGGCGGCGCTGCAAGCAGCGCCGCCGTGGAGGATTCCCTGGGGCAGCGGGAAACTTTCCCGTTTCTGACCGCGGCTTTACCGCCGCGGTCAGAATGCCCCCGGAAGCACCGCCAGCCTGTTGGCGGTGCTTCCTCCGTCACCTACCCTGGCGGTCATAGACCGCCAGGGTAGGAATGACCCCCTATATGCCATGTGAATACCCTGAAAACCTGGCATGGATCAGGCCTTGTGAATCAATATTGGATCCAAGATGTCGATGATCCTCTTTCACTGCATATTTTTCACCGTCAGTGGGATAAGGTACAATAAAAAATATTTTCTGTCAAACAACACTTTTCTGAATCACCTTCGCCAGTTTCTCGACACGTCTTCACTAACCACACCACCATCTTTGAAATTAGTAATACTGTGTGAGGAGGGGCGAGGCCTTGAAGGGGTTAGGTCTAAAGCGGGGGCGGGGTTATAACTCCATCCCAGTTTGCCAAACATGCAAGGGTTTGGGGGTCAAGGAGAGGGGGCGGGGTTTTAGAGTTTAAAGCTACTACTCTCCACCAAAACAGCTTACATAGCCTAGTGAGGCTGCCAACAACTTCCTTGGGAGGTTGTAAAAGCCATGAAGGGTGTTGGCTGGGGAAAACCTCCACAAAAGGAGCTGAAAACCTGCTCTCTGCAGGCGTTGCCAGCTCAGTGGGTGCACACCGTGTGATATTGGCTCTTGACCTTGTGAAGGGAGCCAATATTGTGTAACACACAGTGGCACCATGTGATTTAACAAGTCTTTATAGCAGACATTTTAAAGCCTTAATTAGGCCACATCACCCTTACTTCAGTTAATGGCACCCTATAGGATCTGGCCCAAGCATGTCCTATAACGAGGTTTAAATACTACTGAGTATTATTGCAAGTCTTTGTATATGATGAGGATTATTGACTGATACTGCAAATCTGAACATGGATTAAGGTTTACTGAGTGATGGGGAGAAGCTGAACATGCACTAGGATTACTTGTTGATGTGTGGTCTTGATTTATGACTGGGATGGAAATCACGAGCATGTCCCAGAGGTTTTTGACAGGTAGGATTGCTGTGCACGTGCACTAAGATTACTGAGTGATAGTGTAAATGTGAATATGCGCTAATTACAACTGGTTGATGGGGAAAGTCTGAACATGCATTTGGGAATACTGACTGATAATATAACTCTGACCATACGTTAGGGATTATTGACCGATAGTGCAAACCTCGGTGTGCATTTAGGATAAAAGGAAGGTGGGTTAAATTTGAACACACTGTAGAGGTTGCTGAGTAATGGCAGAATTCTGAGCATGAACCAAGAATTACTTGGTGATGGGGAAAATCTGAACATGAATTTAGGATTAGTGAGTGAGAGTAAAAATAGGAAAAGTGGAGGATACTCAATCATAGTATAATTCTGAGAATACAATAAGGATTTTGCATGACGTTTGTTGGACCCGGCCCTTCTTACAGGGTCATCCCCAAAAGTTTGCCTTCCTCCTCCTATTTTTTCAGACCTCTTTTTGTTGGCTCTGGGACTCTGAGCACTTTATCACTGTTGACCAGTGCTAAAGTGCAGGTGCTCTCCCTTCTAAATTTGGTATGATTGTCTTACTCCTAATAGGCACATTTAATTCACCTGTAAGTCCCTTGCACAGTGGTATTCCTATACCCAGGGCCTGTAAATTAACTGCTACTAGTGGGCCTGCAGAGCAGCATGTCCCACCTACAGACGTGGCCTTTCAAACCTGTCTCAAGCCAGCTACCGCAAGGCCTGCGGGCACAGTTTACTGCCACAGGGACCTGGCATCTAAATTTACTTGCCAGACCTGGAGCTTCCCTTCTATTACATACAAATCACCCCCAAGCTAGACCCTAGCTATCCCTATGGGCAGGGTGCTGTGTAGTAAAAGGTAGGACATGTATCTTTATGTACTACATATCCTAGTAGTGTCAAACAGCCTATTTGATTTCTCACTGCTGTGAGTGCTGCCTCTCTAATAGGATTGCATTGGAGACATATGTCTAGGTGTTATTGCCTAATCTGTGAGGGGTGGCATAGGCATGTTTGGTATGGTTGTAATAGTAGTGAGAAATGCTGCTTATTGGATTAGGTGGATTTTTTATTACCAGTATAGAAATGCCTCCTTTAGAAAGTGGACATTTCTCTGTGCATATGACTCTGGTGTTTTGCAACTTACCTCCAATCCTCGTCTGAGTGACAGCTGGGTTTTTTGCATACCTTTCAGACAGCCTTACACAGGGAGGGTGGAGGTGTCACAAGAGTTCATCTGCATATTGAATGGTCTTCCTGGGCTAGGAGAGGCACAGCTGCACTTGTAAAGTCTGTGCCCTGGCCTCACCCAAAGGGCTTGTTACCCTCCACTAATATCTGGAGCCAGTGCTGGAGGAAAAAGTGGACACTCCTGAAGCCGGTTAGCAATGGTTGGAACCACTTCTCCCTCTTTTGCTGAGCCTGCTTAAAATGAGTAGAAGTACAGGGGGTCTTGCCCCACATTTTTAGACACTAATAGACCGAAATGGACATTGGATGCTGCTGGAAGGACTTGCCAGGAACCGCCTTGGGACTGCTGCTGTTGAGCTGACCTGTGAC
This sequence comes from Pleurodeles waltl, assembly GCF_031143425.1. Lineage (NCBI taxonomy): Eukaryota > Metazoa > Chordata > Amphibia > Caudata > Salamandridae > Pleurodeles > Pleurodeles waltl. The sequence goes on along the minus strand of NC_090446.1, from coordinate 95,989,908 downwards.
CTGATAGGTCACTGAGAGGAACTGCCACTGCCTTCATAACCCTTGTGCTGGTCTGCTTGCTTGGGTGCTACAGCCCTGTGCCCCATTGCTGTCCCCAGGGGCTGGGTGGAGTGCCCCTCTGTTCCTTTGCATTTGCCCCTTCTTCAAAGCGCTGGAAGGGCGCCCTGCCATTTTGTTTCCCAGCACGAGGGAAGCGCTGTAAGTGCTATTTGGTAGAACCCCATGCTCTGACCTCAGCCCATGAGGAGCACTCCTCTGTCCCTGTGGAGTCAGTTTGGACCGCATTCAGTGTAAAAGGAGAGTCAAAGCTACTATATATGACACAGGGAACTTGACATGTGCCAGGTGGAAACGTTTCCTCTTAAGTACATTTGTGATGTGTTGGCATCTCTGATCTTGTGCACCTCTGACATGTGTATTTAGGTTGGTGATAACAATGACTTACCATTCAGGGAATGTTTCATTTTGGTAGGCCTTCATAATATGATCCTGGCATTCATGACAATGGGCCTGATTCTGACCCTGGCGGCCGGTGACCGCCAGGGTCACCGGCCACGGGAGCACCGCCGACAGACCGGCGGTGCTCCGAAGGGCATTCTGACCGCGGCGGTTCAGCCGCGGTCAGAAAGGGTAAACCGGCGGTCACCCGCCGGTTTACCGCTGCCCTTCTGAATCCTCCATGGCGGCGGAGCGCGCTCCGCCGCCATGGGGATTCAGACACCCCCTACCGCCATCCTGTTCATGGCGGGAAACCCGCCATCCTGTTCATGGCGGGAAACCCGCCATGAACAGGATGGCGGTAGGGGGTGCCGCAGGGGCCCCCGTAAGAGGGCCCCGCAAAGTATTTCAGTGTCTGCTATGCAGACACTGAAATACGTGACGGGTGCCACTGCACCCGTCGCACCTTCCCACTACGCCGGCTCAATTCTGAGCCGGCGTCCTCGTGGGAAGGTTGATTTGCCCTGGGCTGGCGGGCGGCCTTTTGGAGGCCGCCCGCCAGCCCAGGGCAAATCTCAGAATCACCGCAGCGGTCTTTCGACCGCGGTGCGGTGTTCTGACGGGGTTACTTTGGCGGGCGGCCTCCGCCGCCCGCCAAAGTAAGAATGACCCCCAATGTGTTTTCTATTGCATGTACATTCCTGGTAATAATGACAACCTGACTACTGCTTGTGTTGCAGAATAACCAGTAACCTATATGTTTGCCTGACTACTGCTCATTTTTGCAGAATGAAAGTAGCCTGTGTAATGTTCTGACAACTGATTGTGTAGTAGGGTAGTTCTGACAAACATGCTGTGTTTTGTCTAATGATGTTTTATGCAATACAGTTTATTTTTATATAATGTGGTGTTGTGCTTCCTTTGTGGTGTATTTATTGCGTCACATGTTTTGTGTGTATTGTGCAATCGCTTTACACATTGCCTCTGGGATGAGCCTGACTGCTCGTGCCAAGCTACCAATGGGAGCCGGGGTTATCTTGGGTGTGTAACTCCCTCGCCCTGACTAGAGTGGCTGGTTTCTGCCTGGCTTAGGTGGATACCCTAGCCAATCAGACATCCCATTTATAACAATGTTGCAAATCTGAACAAATACTAAACATTCACTAAGTGGTGGCATTACTTACAGTGTAACATTAACCCTAAACCCTAAATATAATCCTAACTTCCAATAAAATCTACCTCTACCCGTAATCCTACACCTAATCTGAGTTGATGAATTGCTACTTTGATGCAGAAAATAAAGTGTATTCGTTAATCGGGGGAGTTGGGAATTAATTCTCTCTATTCAACCTAAAACCCAAACCTATTGTCTTTGTCACAATTGGAATTAAGATACCAGCCCTTAGAAGGGAACTAAGCTCTGTTAACTATATTGGGAAATGATATGTAACTGATAGCTGAAAACAATGCAATAGCCACTTCGATATGAAGGCACTATTAACGCTCCAGTGCTACCATCTCAATGTATTACTGTCTGCATATTTTGCCATTATTTGCATTTAATTGTCTGTAGCAGACTGTGTTTTTACCTGTCTTTTTCATTGTATATAATTCAGCACAATAATCTTAAATAGCATTTCATTGTTGGTGGTGTTAGATCTAACAGCATTTGACAAGCTTTTATGCCAACAAATACATTATAAATCCCTGAGTGATTTAGAATTCATTTCAAAGAAATATTGTTAAAACATAATTGTAACTGTGTTAAGTAAACACAAGGAAATGAACAAGATATGAAAATGCTCACAGATGTTCTGCAATAACAAGCAGCACAGACTCCCATGGAATAAAATGCAGTGTTAATCTTGAAAAAGGGAAAGAATCAAGTCTATCGATGAGCACCCGGGTGAGAAACTGATTTATCTAAGAATAGTGGAAGGAAGTGTATGAATCTGATTGGTACCAATACAACTGCGCCTGCTGAAGAGAAAGAGTGTTGATCATGTGGTGTTGTGAGCATGTGTGGGGTGGTAGTTTGAGAATTTGAACATCACCCATTGTAGAAGGATGGTTCTGACTGTCTGGTCCGCACCGTTTTGTTTTTGCTTTTGGATCACCTGGTTTTTGACCTTTCACTGTAAGGGAGCCTCATAGTTTGGGACTCACCCACAGTAAACTCATGGTAAAATGGTCTGTGAGTGCTGACCGCCCGTGAGGCTTTATTAAGCAAAGGCTGCTGTGAGGCGAGCAAGGGTAGAAGGCCCGGGGCTGGTTACACATGATCACATGTGCACATGCATTTGCACCCGTGTGAGGGCTGCATTGGGACGATACCTGTCGTGTGCAGCCAAAGAGCTGCACCTAAGTAGCCTGGTACCTTAGGGACCATGCAGAGTGGGTGGTGACTTGGAGTAGGCCTTATGAGATGGGTGTGTTCACATGTAAGGGATAGTCAGTGTGCTTACTGTCTTGATTGTAGTAACACTCCATTATATGTCAATGGGAAAGGCTGGCCTAGGGAGTAACTCTAGTTTCTAGGGTCTACAGACTCTAGAGTAGTAACAATGTACACTGTAACCTGTATGAAAAGAATAATGCAGTAGGTTACAAAAGCATACCTGTGCAGCTTTTGGGTCATCCTGGACTGCCTGACTCAGCTCAGGATTAGGGCCCTTTTACTGCTCTGTCCAGCTGCAAGAGCAGAGCCTTGCATCAATCAGCCTGCTCCCATTTCAAGCCAGGAATCGGGCCTGCCTCAGACCCCTCAACGAGGAGAGGCTCCTTGGAGGAATTGCTGGGAGAGGCCCTGGCAGGAATATTGGGGAGGAGGGGCTGAGTCTCTCTGAGCACATGTGGCAAGTGACCCTTGGACGATGCCATTTTGAGCCATTCCAGAAGACTGTGCATGAAGGTTGGGATGTGCACATCAGGATAGGCCAGAGGAGCAGCCCTGCTGGACACTTCCGCTCCCACTTAGAATGTCTTGCACAGGGAAGAGAGCTCTCTCTTGTCTGTGCCTTTGCAGAACGATGGGACTGAAGATGGGAGTCATGGACAACTAGAAAGAGGAACCCCCTGATTGCCCACTGGGACAAGGAGTCTGCCCCTGACAGACCCCAGACCCTGTAACACACACTCCAAGACCAGGTAAGCTCGCCCTCTTACTCCATCTGAGGACCAGTTGGAGGAAAGACTGTGCCCTCACGTAAGAAAAGCGCACTGCCCAGAAGACAAGAAAGCACAACAATGAAAGGCTGGCACAGGGAGTCAGTAGGAATGGCTCCCTACCAAGTCAGGAACCTTCTAGGCTGGAGGCCTAAAGAAAATGCTCCAGGTGTCAAGGACTCACCACCAGGAGCAGAGTGAGCTGAAGATCACCTAGATATCCCTGAGGAAAAGTGTGCGACCTTTGAACCCAGGGGGGCCGGCGACAAAGTGTGTGGGGCTCTGCTTCCGATTCCAAAGTTGCCACCGGGTTGGGCCAGTGCCTTTGGGCCACCCCCAAGAAGGTGCAAGGGGTGGGGAGTGCTGTCGTGCATCCTTGGGAAAATGTCTGTTGCGCGGGAGAGCCATTGCGCCCCCCGATGGTGGCAAGGACGGGCCAATGTTCCCACCCTATGCCCCCAACCGAGAAAATGTAGGTGGGTAGCGCTGTTGCATTTCACATGAAGATGCCTCCCAAGGGCGAAGCCAAGCAGGGGGTCTCCGGTCTGCCCCCCGAAGATACGTGTAGGGACCCAGGACCCCCTCCCGGGACCCCAAGCAGAGCCAGCAGGAGGGGCACCATCATGCGACCCGCCTCAGCTGTAAGCAGGACCCCTTCCCCATCCCGGCACACCGTGGTGGAAGATAACAGAGGGGATCGCCGTTGTGCTCCCCGTAAAGATGTGGGAAGAGAGGTGCTGCTGGGAGGGCCACCGCCAACAATGCATCTGCCTGTAGGATCTGGCAGACACAAGAGGAGAGGTGGAGAGCACAGGCGTGCCTCCCCTGTGCAGCCTATCCCAAGGCCGCCTCACCAGCGTCTGCCCGCTGAAGCAAGCAGACCTACGAAGGCAGTAGTGCCAACTCCCACAACAGCACCACCAGGTGCTGGCAATGCGGGGAGTCATCTGGAGGGCTGGGGCGTAGGCTCCCTGCACCGCTCCCCAATATCACCTACTTTGTGGTGGGGGGGTCCGGGTAGGACTGGACCCCCTGGGGGAGAAGAGATCATCGCGTTGCGAGACTGCCAATGATGAAGATGGCAGAGCGACTCTCCCTGACACAGCGGGAGAGCCACTCATCAAATATGCACGCTCCTGGAGGAGCGCCTCATAATGCCCTTTGGGACCTTGCCCAAAGGCCTGCCAAACCACCTGTTTGGCATGGTGGTGACCCCCAGGAGAGCGGGGTCACCACCAAAATCAACACCACATGAAGTCAGCAGAGCAGGAACTAAATAATTTGGACTATATCAGTAGAATTGTGATTACAAAATTTGTTTGGTTTTAGAAGAGTTGGAACTCTGGAATTCAGGTGCTCTCAGCTGAGGGTGAGGTTGTACATTTTAAAGGTATATTTGGAGTGTAGGTAATGAATCACATTGTGATGGTCAAGTTTGGGGTCAAGATTGTTTTTGGTAGACGTTCCATGGAAGCTTAAGAATTTGAAATATATCAGCAGTTTGGGAGTTAAAGAACCTGGTTAGTATTAGGGCAGACTGAACTTAAGAATTCAGATGGTATTATTAGAAAGGCAGCATTGCAATGGCACCAGAAGAGTTGCAGTGTAAGTACTTGAAAGGTATTTGTGGAGTCGTAATTAATTTCACTTGAGTCAAAGTTCGAGAACTTTGTTTGGATCCTTAAAGCAGAAGCATGAATATGCAAATGGCATCAATAAAATGGAAGTTTGAGAACTTGAATGGTTATCATCAGTCAAGTGGTGATGTGAGAAATTCAAGGGCATTAGTAATGTGGGGGTTTAATAAATTTGATCGGTATCTAAACTTCCAGCTTCTAAGACCTGAATCATGCAGACCAAGCGTATTAATGTAGACAACATGTTCTTTCCATCCCTGTAGGTTTTCTAGTGCTCCTCGTTTCACCCTGTCCTTGTTTCTAATGATTTTTTGATGAGTGGTATTCTATTGATTACATTTACGGTATCTCTCTGCTCAGTGCTTAACTTGTGCCTGTATTTTGTAGTGCTAATTACCAGAACTGTTTTCTGACAGCCCACCACATGGTGGCGTTGTCCTATTTTTTAACAAAGCAGCGAAGTGTTTACCAACATCAATATACATTAAAATAAAAGTTATAAAACCTAGTTCAGGCCAACAATAAAATCAAAGTTATAAAACCTAGTTCAGGCCATTCCTAGAGGTTTGGGGGACATCAAGTAACCCAAGTTGGCACATGTGCTGGAGAGTGATGGTTGGTAAGTAACAGTGGTTCTGGCATTTGGCATCACTGGCAGTGGGTGCTTCAGGGTGCAATTGCTTCCCGTGAACGTCTTTGGCCCTGGCACGTATTTGCTTTACATATTAGGTACTATATGAATTGCAAAGGTTATCAAATGGATAACCTATAATTGGTCAGTAGTTGAATCCCAACAAAAATTGATGTAATTGTAAGGGTTTGGGTTATAGCTGGGATTTGTCAAGCTTGATTGGGTCCATGGGACCACTTTCTTTCTCTGATGCTTCTTCTGGAGAGTCTTTGTATTTTGCCTCAGGCCTCTGTTGTGTCCCTGATGGGTATTATAACCTTTGAATCCTTGAAGTGGGTTTCATTTATTTCCTCTATTATCCTACAGTCAATGCATCAAGTATTGTTTTTGGAAATGTAAGATAATAAGAAATGCTGGTTTAAATCTGTTGCTTAGCTAATCAAAAGGCTTCGGCTACCACAGAAACAACCTGCTCGAATACTAAGGCATGAGAGCTCTATAAGTAAGCCATCTCCATTCTTGAGTGTCACTTGAAGGGTCAGTACAGGCCATCAAGACTGCTTGATGCATTGTGGGCCCAGTTCACAAATTGACCTTCCGCTTACCAGCTACACTTATGTATGACACAAAGTGATCCCAGCGTTCAGCCTCCTTTATCACATATCCTTGCTACGCTACACTACTTTACATGCCTACATTTCGGGGCACTGACCAATGTTTTGGTGCTCCTTTCCAAGGAACAGGAGCAACGATGTAAAAGGAATGAGCATAGTATAGAGTAGTGTATGTAGTAGATGTACTTTTACTTCATCAAAAGAAAAAGCAAAGACTGGGCAATCATTTATTGAGTCTTTTTTTTGTGTGCTTGTGAATCGGGATTACTAGCCCACAGCACCTCCCTTGGGTAGGCTTTGGAGTGCTCTGCAATGCTACCCTTTGAGAGACAAGCGCTTTAATGGGATGTATGGTTCCTAGTGTTGGTCCCATTTCATGTAGGCATAAGGGAAGAGGCTTCACTGCAGTGGAATGTGTTTTCCCATTAAGAAGTTAATGTAAAAAAAAATATGTTGTTGCACGTTTCCTCCCTGCATGCACGAACAGAGGGGCTTATTTATACTTGTTTTGTGCTGAATTTGCGTGATTTTTTTTAACACAAATTCAGTGCAAAACCAACTCCATGTTTATACGTTGGTGCTAGACCTGTCTAGCGCCAAATTTATGGAGTTAAAGTCATTTTTTGGACGTGGAAACCTACTTTGCGTCAATGAGGTGCAAAGTAGGCGTTCCCGTGCAAAAAATAACTCTACGGCCTGAGCGCCATATTTATCCCCCTGTGCTAAAATCACGCACGGGAGGGAGGAGGGATCAAAAAAAGCTTGCTTGCCCCATTTTTTAACACCTGGGTCAGGGCAAGCGTTAGAGGACCTGTGGGCCTATTTCCATGGTGGAACATCGTGGAATAAGACCACAGGTGCCCTCCCCAGGCCCCAGGGACACCCCCACCCACACCAGAGGGACAGCAGAGGATGGGGGACCCCATCCCAGGTAAGTATAGGTACGTACATGTAAGTATATTTTTTTTAAGTGCCATTGGGGCCTCCTACATGGCACTGGGTGCATTGGCCATGCCCAGGGGACCCTAGTCCCCTGTGCTGGCCACTGGGGTGGTGGGCATGACTCCTGTCTTTTCTAAGACAGGCGTCATGTGGTATTTATGGTTTTTCATTAGAAAATGACTCTAGGTAGGTTAGAGTCATTTTTGTTTACTCTAACCTGCCTAGCGTCATTTTTTGGTGCAAACCCCCCTTCTACCATACCACCGCTCCACCCGACTAAAGTAATTTTTTTTTACGCTAGCCTACCCTTTGCACTGGCTTGCACCATTCCATAAATATGATGCCTGGCTGGTGCACAGAAATGGTGCAAGCTGGTGCAAAACTTTTTGGTGCAAAACTGCGTTGCACTGGATTTGGTTGTGGTCGCTTTCTCAGAAAACAAGGATTCAAGTTGTGAGTCACTGGTTTCTGCTATTTGTGACAATTTTTGTCCAGGCTTTATTCCATTGTAAATGACTTGTAGCACTTGTTGTGACAATTATAAAATATTTGATCCTCTCCACCCATCAGTTTCAATCTTTTGTGAACTTTGTCTTGCTGTATTTCTGCAGGATCTTCAACTTTCGTCTTTTCAACCACAGTTGATGTTAACTTTTCTTTTGGATTAGTTTGGCATATGACACATTTTTCTTTATTGAAGGAGTCTGCAGATTTTGTAGTTAGCAGCACTCTGTCAGGAGGTAAAGATCCTCTGCTACCACCTGCTTCACTCATGTTTACGAATTTGAATCAACGGAAAACCTAAAAACATAAACAATGTTAAAATAAATTACTAATATGGTGGCCGAAACACATCATTTTAGAGCTGTCACTTTGGAAAAAGGTAGAAGGGTTGCTCTGAGGAGTTATTTTCTGTCTCTGTAGGACTACTTGACCCCCAAAACATATATTTTGACACCAAAATAAAGTATGTAGGTCTCATGGTTCCTGAAATATTACATCATCACTGCAACACTCCTGACATTTTTAGGTTGAGTCTAGACAGCGTGCATGCACTGTCTGCAAAACCTGCTGGAATGAGTAAAGGACTTTACTCCCACCTGCCACTGCCTGTCGCTTTCCATAGGTTGAAGGCGGTGTTGCACTTATTTTGCTGCCTTCTAACTGGTTTGGCAGCCAATATGACACTTCCTGTTCTAGGTTGAGGAGCGCTGGCTTAGTACAGTTTAATTATGCCTGGATTCTTTTTCTGTTGTTTGGATGGACTATATTTTTGTTTCCTGCCTCTGTGGTACTTTCAAGTTTTATTCAGGACTGCCAATCGAGTTACCACTGCATAAAACTTGAAAGCGCCTTGAGTGCGACTGAAAAACAAAACAAAAAATGACAAGTAACTATTAGTTACTTGCCATTGTTTTGTTTTTCAGTTACTGGTCATATTTTGTTTTGTTTTTCAGTCGCGCTCATGGCGCTTTCAGGTTTTGTACAGCAGGAGTGCGTGCTGTACAAATCTTGTTCTTCTTTCCTTTCAAGCCTCTCACCCCATCACCTTTTCTTTCCTGCCCCTTCTCCCCCCAACATGGCAAGAAAAGTCCAGTTAGGAATTTACACCGCTAATAGCTCTAACTTGTTTTATTTTACTTGCAAATCCCAACATGACCTTCCCCAATCTGCCCAAATCATCCAATGCTTCATTTGAATTACACCCGTCATTTAAAAAATGATGCAAACACTACCCGCATAGAAAATCTGATTATATTCACAGTGGCATGAAATAGTTCAAACACCACGTGGTAGAATTCATGCATTTTTTGATAAAGCTTTACAGAAAGTAGAATTTCTTATACATTTAAGTTGCTCTTTATTGTTTAAGACCAGGCAACTTACAAAATCCGTGAAAATGATTTATTTAATAAACTATAAATGTTGATATTTCTGGATGACTGATTTTCATTAAAACGAAACTTGTAAAAATATGATTTCTGAGCAGGAGGAGGCAAATGATTTATGTTTTCTTGAATTCCCTACTCTGTACTTATTTAATTTTTTTGCCTGGTGCATTTATGGATGAAATTGCTTATTATATTTTTGAGATATGTAAGCTTCCTGATAACGTTTCCTTTTTCCACTTTTGCGCCCATCAGCTGGAATTATGTGGTAGAGAGGACCAAATTATGTGGCAGGGTTGACCAATTTATGTGGCAAGAAAAGTCCAACTATGCATTTACAAAGCCAATAGCTCTAACTCAAGCAAGACCTAGTGCATTGCAAATGCTTGTTAAAAATGTCATCCAGAAAAAATCGACCAGGATCAGCAATGTCTACACAAGCTAAATTACTTCTCTAATGATCTAAAGGCACAAATCAAAAATGAAAATCTCTGGACAACATTTTTTTGCAGAGGTATATCAGTGGGCTGGGATAATACAGTTGTAAGTATGTGTGAACTGTAATGCAACTGTAAATAATAAGAAACGTGTGAAATGTAAATATGGAAATCCACAGTTGCTTCACTGCTAGCCAGTACGGCCTTGCCATATAAATATAAACGCATGCATACGTGGGGGTACGGAAGCATTCATCCATGCATCCTCATCCCCCGTCCCCAGGATTATGAATAATAACACTGTTGTTGCATCCATCCATAAACTGAAGCCTCCTGTCTTGCAATGCCTTCCAGAGGTTGATGCTGCCGCCTCGCGCTTGGAACACTCGTTCCCGGGGACCACGGGCCTCTTTAAACTGCACCGCAAATGCGATTCATTTTCTGCCTTAAATATCTCAAGCCGCAGACATTAACTGACTGATCTAGTAATGTCTGGGAGTTTGTGCCTCGGACCGCGCACTGATCTATGGGAACAGAAAGCACAGCAGACACCCCAGTGCACTTTGCAGCTAGCATATCACTCTGTTCGCGCGCTAATAGCATTGCCCCCGCTTTCTAACCCCCACAAGTGAGTTTGGCTGATTTATTCGCTTGACTTAAATGGATTGAGAGGGTAAATCCGCTTGGCTTGTCATTTTGGTGTTATCATATCAAACATGTATCAAAATGTAGAGAACGGAGGGCAGCTCCGAGAGACACTAGACTGCGGCTCTGGTGATACGGGTAGTTTGTGACACTTATTACAGAATATTATTTCACTTTTGGGCACATTTTTATGGTGATTAAAGGCAACCTGGATGCTAATAAAAAAAAACTCTGACATAGCTGCGCCGTTACTCATAGCTTTTAACACGAAGAACGTAAAAAGATTATTTGGTGTATTCGTAGGCTTGGTATGCAATGTGCTGAGAAGAGATGCCTACAAAACAGTGGGCGCTTCAGGGAGAAAAAAACACGTGAGGGAGAAAAAAACACGTGAGTCCTCAGCTCTCAAAATATAATGGCCGAGAGTTCCTAAGAGAAGGAAGGGGGTATGTTCTGTGTGAAAGATCACAGACATTATTGGCCGTAAATGAAACACTGCGTTGATTCCTGTAAATTCTGTAAATTCCTGTGTTGCCAGAATGAACGAATTCATATAACGTAAATTCCTGCATTTACATTATACCTGGTTATTAAGGTCAATGGCGAAATAAATTCAATTCAAGTTAAAAAAATACAGCAAATTGGCAGAGTAAACTCCAAATCTTGATTCACAGAATCAGGAATCGTGACGTTTTAGCCACTTAAACCTCACTTGAGAATAAAGCCATTCTGCAGCGGTTTGAACATTCAGCACTGGTGTTATTATAGGGACATTCCAGGGAGGTCCTAAGTCCCCAGATAGGTGACCACCCTCAAACTCGAAGACACTTAGGTGCTCACAATCCCATTGGAAGTCAATTTCCTCCTAAAAGCTCACAAGCTATGCATGCATACGGTTTATGCATGTGAGTATTACTGCACAATAATGGTTGCCAGAATGTTCAAACAGTATTCTTACATACAAGTTAGTACCTGACTCTAATGTCAGGAGTACTCCTAAGGGGGCACTGACTTTGATCCTTTACTTTTGTAAATTAAGCCCTCCATGCTTAGTCCTAGACTTAACATTCTTCTAATTTTAAGATATTTTTAGTTTTGGTAGAGAATGTGATTGAGGTATGAGGATGAATAATTTGCCCAAGGTCAAATAATTTGGTCATATTACGAATCCGTGATTAAAACTCACTAGTCCTAGCTTGACAATAAACAAGTCATACCACACAAATGAACAGAACTATGAACCATGAATTAGTGCACCTGCGCATATATTTGAATAATCTTTCACCCACATAATTGCAAAACTGAGGCACAAGGACATGTATTTCTCAAAGAAGCATGGGGTGTGTACAGCTGCAAGCGTTTTCTCTTGTGAAGTTTACATGAATTTCGTGAATATTACACTTTCTATATATAGGTCGCCAAGTTTTCTACTTGTGGGCCCTTAGGTATTGTTCAAGTGATTGTAATTCATAAGCAGTAACAGAACATCACCATATCCACCCATTTTCAAAGTTGTTGGAAGAATGGTTGTGAAGTTCAATTGTGATGAGAGGGCATATCCAATTACCACCTGCGAGGAAATATTTCCAGTTTGCTAGAAAAAACTCAAGCAAAACAGTTGCTGGGCTGGAGAGAGCCTGCACAGGCTCCCAGTTTGCTTGGGAGTGCCAAGCCAGGGCGCTCCCAGCCTTTAACCTGCTTTAAGCAGCTTCAGGATTGGCCACAGGGCAGGCTGGGAGCCTGTGCCTGCAGGCAGCGGTGAGGAGCAGCGTGGTTCTCCAGGCAGTGGCGGTCCAGGTAAGTTTATTCTCTTTTTTTTTAAATGTATTAATATTCCCCCCATGCGAGCCACCCCGCCCCCTCTAACACCACGAGCCGCGACTGAGGCTGAGTCAATCACCATTGGTAACTCCCTACCCCTTTACCCTACTCTTGCAGATGCCTGCTTTATCACTTTGTGATAGTTTTTCTGTCTTTCTCTCCCTCGTCCTTGTGTATTTCTCTCTATTTTGCTCTCTGTGAATGTTTGAAGAGGAAAAATAAGGCCCGGTTCCCAAACAATTAATGCTTGTGCATCCCTGGCAACCACCGGCTCAAAGTAATCACTGGAAGGTGTCAATTATGACAGCTTCTTTTTCCAATGTTGCAGGATTCTGGGGATGAGTGCAGGAGCTGAGCTAAGAGTGAGACTGGAGATTGGTGCACCTTCATTCAACTGGTCCGTCCTCCCACTGTCTTCGAAGGTAAGTCGTGCTGCAGGTGGGAGAGGTGCGTAAGTAACTTTAAACGTGTTAAGTGTCTATGGGGGTCATTACAACCCTGGCGGTCTTTGACCATCAGGTCTTTTTTGGAGGAAGCACCGCCAACAGGCCGGCGGTGCTTCCAGGGGAATTACGACCGCAGGGGAAGCGCCGCAGTCGCACCGCCGGGACTGGCTTTTTCCCGCCACTTTTGTCCCGGCGGATTTAATCCTCCCAGGGGATTACGAGTCCCCCTCCCGCCAGCCTTTCCATGGCAGTTTGAACCGCCATGAAAAGGCTGGCGGAAAGGGGAGTCGCGGGGCAGTGCAGAGGCCCCCTGACACGGCCCCATGCAGCTTTTCACTGTCTGCATAGCAGACAGTGAAAAGCGCGACGGGTGCAACTGCACCCGTCACACAGCCGCAAAACCGCCAGCTCCATTTGGACCCAGCTCCCATGTTGCGGCCGAGATCCCCGCTGGGCCGGCAGGCGGAAACCAGGTTTCCGCCCGCCGGCCCAGCGGGGATCTCATAATAGATCCAGCGGGAGTGTGGGTGCATTGGCGGCCGCCCGGCGGTTTAACCTTGGCGGAATGAGAGTCTATGTGTGTGTGTACGTGTGTGCACACTTGTGCATGCACGTTTCTTCAGCAATATATATTTATGAGTGAAGGAATGTGGGTATTTATTTTCGGGAATGAAGTGAGGATGCTTCCTGACATAATGCTGACCCTGGCATAAGCCGCACCCCACATCTTGGCACCTAAAATTATAGGCCTGCATAATAGTGCAGTGTTGATACTCTTGACCAATATGAGGCTAAACCAGGTGTAGTCGGGGGGTCCTCTCGAAATGTTATGCACCCTTGAAATATTTGGGAAGACTGAAAATATCTATATATTCTGGCATAATGGGGACTTGATAGAGCCCAACCTTTTGCATAATGTAGACCCAACCAGAGTAGATGTTATTTTCTTGGCCTGGAGGATGATTCTTATTTGAATGCGTTTGGATCCTGAGTGCTAGTCACCACCTCCAGTGGCTGAGCTGCAGCTGGTTTGAGATATTTAAAGATCCCCAACAGGTCAGCAGGTTTTATCTGCTGAGGTGCCTTTCACCACCTTTGTGCGGCCTGCTTCTGTGAAGAAATAGGAAGACAACCAGCGTGCCCCGCAGTTGGAGTAAGGTAGTCCTGCCAACCCTTCCTTAATTTTCTGAAGACAAATGCCAAAGTTGGTGATTTTCTTCAAAAATTTAAAAATTATGACGGTCGTCTTGGAAGTTTTCACCCAGCACATGGGGAGCCTTTTGCCTTTTTTTCTCTGCCTGGCTCCACCATAGGAGGGCCCAGCCCTCATTAGGAACATGGGGCTATTCAAGACTAGGGGTGGGCAAAGCATTCTGTTCGGCCGGTGGATTTCGCAGAGTTTTCTTTGCTTCGCAGAGAGCGCAGAGTTTGGAATGTCTCTGTCAAGTGTCCTATTTTTACTTCATGTTCCATATGTAATAGGGATAATTGTATCAGGGGCGGCTCCTCCGTTAGGGCGGAGGAGCGTTGCCCACCCAACCTCCCAGCAACAGCAGCTGCAAAATGTTTACAAGAAAACAATAATGAACTGTGTTTATTATCATTTTCTTGTACAGGGGCGTGGCCACAGGGGTGACAAGCAGTGAGGGGGAGTCCTCAGTGTGCATGTATGTTTGGCCGGCCGTCTCAGGCCGGCCACACACACATGCACAGTAAGCTCTCTCCAACCCTGCACTGCGTTGCCTGGCTGGAGAGAGCATGCACAGTCTCCCAGTCTGACTGGGACCACCCTGGCTGGCCGCTCCCAGCCAATCCTGATGCTGCCCTGAGCAGCGTCAGGATTGGCTGCTGGGCAGGCTGGGAACCTGTGTCTGCAGCAGACGAGTGGCGCGATGGTGTCGGCGCTGGCTGCGATCGAGTTAACTGTTTAAAAAAAAATAAAAAAATGTTTATGCCCCGCTCCTGCCACGCACTGCGAGTTGCAACTAAATTGTATACCATGCCAGTGATGTGTAATGAGTGTACATATCCTATTAAAAGTTCTGCTACTATACATATTGAATAAGCTTACAAAGGGTCGGACTGGCCCAGAGGTCAATCAGGCGGTGCCCGATGGGCTAGTGTGACAGGTCAATGTGTAAGCTGATTTTTTTTATCAGTTCTGGGCCGTGTCTATGGCCAGGTGGGCCGCTTATTACAGTTGAATTCCCTGATATTACCACTTTTTTTTTAGCTATCTGCTTTGATAAGAGGCCCAATGTTACTTTGGTGCCCAGGCCTATTTTTTGCCCCATTCTGGCCCTACAGACAAGCAGGACCCAAATAGTTTTGAGTTCCCTACAATGATATGATTGATTCAAAAGAGCCTATAAAGTTAAGTATTTATTCTGAGAGGGCCATGGGACAGAGTAAGATGAGGGTTGTGTAGCCAATGGTGCAGGGGTTTTCTGATGCCTGGCTTTCTCAGATTTGCTGTCACAGAACTTCATCACTGAGTCCTCTAATGCGGGTCTGCATTTTTGGATTCCAATGTTGTTTTTTTACATAATAAATTGTTTTCAACCCCTTGAGTCTGGGAGATTTTTTTCAGTAATCATCCACTATATGTCATCTTCTGAATGGTTCCCTGATATAACATGCTGTCATCTTGGTTGTATTGTGTCCGTACCAGATTTTGTTTCAATGCTCAACATTTCTTATTTTAATTTTCGTGTAGTTATTTGGGAATATTTCAGATTCCCAAGCCAGTTAAGAAGTATGGGATCCTGAGCTGTTTGTACCTCATTTTCTGTAATCCAACCTTGCAATTCTGCTTTAATTACTGAATGCAATATTCTTCTTTGTAGTACTAAATTGAGCCCATTGTTAACACTTCATGGCTGGCGCTTTTGGGTAAGAAACATGGACATTCTGTTTGGAATGCTTCAGTAGATTTAATGATGATCACATACCCATATTCTGCTGATTTTATAATAATATCTTGATTTTTTGCCAGTTTCATATGTGCTTCTCTCTCACTCCTTAACAGATGTTTCTTCTTCATGGTGGTCATGTCCTTCAGCACTGCGTTCTCCAGTGTAACCACTTTCTGGGACTCGTGTGAGGGGCTGGTGCAAAGGTGGATTCATTTTTCAGTCCATTGTTTCCACCTTCCACATTCTCCAATGTTTGTCCTTTAAAATGTATTTTCAGTCTGACTTTTCAGAAACCTTTATGAAGTTCTTTTGTAGTTTCAAATGGAACCACGCCTAAGACTTTACTCAGAACTTTGATTTGAATGTCCATCATTTGTTGATCATGAAGGTTAACCTCTAATAAGTCGGTCATCTGTTGTCTTTGCAGAGACTTACTCCCACTCCTACTTATTCCTGGAGAATCTGGTGCCCCATCAACCCGAGGTCTGCTTTGTTGGCCTTGATTCTTGCCTCTTTCTCTGTATCTTCCTCTTTCTAAAACATTACTTTGTTTCATCCAAAATGAGCCTTTCTGGCTATTGGCCCCGACCAGATGGAGAGAATCTGGGATTTTTACACCCCCTTCTCCCTTCCACTTATCTGAACTGAAGTTCCAGTTGGTTGGTGTTGCTCTTTGTATCTCTCCTCGTTTCTTTGGTACCGATGCAGGTGATTGGTACAGTATTTGTCAGTGACGTACAGGGTAAATGCTTTTATGTTTAAATCTTTGCACATCTTGTCTCATGTTAGTAAGCTTGGCGTAAACAATAAATTCTTTGTGTTGTGTCAAACCTCTGTTGATTTCCTTCAATCTTTTTTATATGTTCTCAATTGGACTTTGTCTTCCTGCTGGTCTCTTTTAGTAATAAATGTCCAGCATAACATCAGACATTAGCTTGGACGTGATTATTATCAAAATCAACCATTCTCTTATGCACCTCCAGCTGTAAATGACCATTCTTTTTCTGAACGTAATAACATCTAAGAAAATTTGAGGTTTATGAATCACTGTTAATCCCCTTGGTGCTAATTTTGCTCATAGGTGATCTTTTATGATAGCCCGCTGAAGGACAGATTTATCTTGTTTCGTTTTATTGTTGATAGGGATTCTAGATCGTCAGTGTGGCTCATCATATTTGTAACTTTGGTGTCTCCTAGTATGGATTACTCTGATAATATTGGGTTCCAGAGTAGAGTGCTACTCGCCGAAAAGCACTTTGACGCATTGTCAGTGGTAGTGAGTGCTATATAAATACAATTACATTTACAATAACAATATTGATCACATCATCAAAGTTCAGCCCTATTTCTTCTGTCATTTTGAGGATGGACTAATATTATTCCGTACACTTGCTGTGGTTCTTTAGTACACCGCTGCTCAGTAATCAGTCAACAATAAAGGAGCAGCAGGTGTGTTTATTTGTGGCTATCCAGGCATAAGGAAGGTCAGGAATAAAGGATACTGGTGACCACCCATGACACATGAGTCCGTTGTGGACATAGTTTGGGATGTCCTGCCATAATGGTGGCTAGGAATAAGAGTGGCCGTGGACCAATGTGCAGCATTTGTGACATATTGCTCGCATTTTGGGCATAATTGTGAGCTATCACTCTTCCTGGGATGATGATGCTCACGTATTGTGCTTGACTAGTAGTGATCATTCTTAAACATTGAGGGTATTCTTCATATAGGGACTAACAGTGACTCCTAGGGACTGCACTTGATGTAATGAAGGCATTCTTGAAATATCTGTGGTTACCCTTGCTATAATAGTTGCACTGATATCATGGTGTCCTCTATCTTATTGTGTTCCAACTTAACATGTTGGTACCTCCTCCTGGGTTAATGGTCATGTCATCGGCACATAGTGGTCATGCTTGACATACTTATGGTTATACCTATTGAAATAATGGCCCTGGCATACCAGTGCCCATCCTCCTTATAATGAGGGAGACTTTGACATATTTATGGCTATCCTTGCTATAATGTGGACCTGTCCATAATGGGCCCATCCTTAGCATATTGTTGGTGCTTTTGATATACCTTAGGCTATCTCGGTATACGTGTAGAGGAAATTCCTTGCACATGAAGGACATCCAATTTGATTATAAAATGGACGTGAAAAGTCAGAATATGTTTATTTTATTTAAGGCACTAGTACATAAGAATACTTAGTGCGAATGGAAAGCTATCCATGAAATCACAAGCATTTAATCCCGGAATATGAGTGCATTTATCCAAAATGAACAGTCCGCTTTGAATAGCAAAGCAAGTGTATTTTTGGAAGTTGGCACTCTGATTTCTACAGAGAAGGCAGGAGCATTCCTGAAATATAGTTAGGACATACTTGAGAGATAATTGATGTTGAGTTTTGAAGGTTTTTGGTGTTCTTGGTCCCATGGGGCACATACACATACTTCTTTTCACTGTGCTTTTAGTCATCTACTTTGATGATACTTTTTATGACATTATTACTAGTACTGCCTGAAGCCTGACCATGAAAGACTGTTGTAATGTATTCACCTTCTCGCCCCATACGGTCTATGTAAATTGAATGATAGCACTGATTGGGATGCTGTCTGTGAGATTTGGGGCATAGCTTCCATTGATGCAGCAGGTGCAGTGGCACCGTGGCACAGAGGCCTGAGAACCCATTGAACCCTGATTATTGCTGTAGTTTATGATTACAAACAGCAGCCGGGAGGAGGCATTTCCTTCCTTGCACTAGAGCCCCTGACTCACGGGCTAAACTACTGTCTAAGTCAGCTGTCTCTGCTCTGTGACCGAGATAACCTACATGTAAAGAAAATCTAGAAAAATTAAAAGAAGTGGAAGGTATATGTGAAGAACAGTGCTAAATACATTTTGAAAAAAAAGGATGGCCATTCGATATTGTAAAGCCTGATTTTGGGACTACGTTTACTATATTTTGTCTTGACTGTGATCCATTATTGGTCTTTGGTTAGCATTGATATTGTTCAGCTGGTTTCAAATTGTGTGATGGAAACGACATTGGTTCCTGGGAGGGATAGAACATTGGTCAGGATCCCAAATTTAAAGTCACAGCTGTGCCTGACTGTTAGAAATTATTGTTCAGCTGGTTTCTAATTGAGTGATGGAAATTACATTGGTTCCTGGGAGGGATAGAACATGGGTCAGGATCCCAAATACTAATCACAGCTGTGCCTGACTGTTAGAAATGGGGTCTCTAGTTGGAAGAG
Source organism: Pleurodeles waltl (assembly GCF_031143425.1). Classification (NCBI taxonomy): domain Eukaryota; kingdom Metazoa; phylum Chordata; class Amphibia; order Caudata; family Salamandridae; genus Pleurodeles; species Pleurodeles waltl. Next base: position 95,971,067 of record NC_090446.1, on the reverse strand, counting down.
GTATTCACCCTGCCCAAGTAGGGACCGCAATCCCAGTCAGGGTAAGTCACAACACAACCTACATTATCCTGTGCTCACCCTCTGGTAGCTTGGCACAGAGCAGGAAGGCTTAATTTAAAAGGCAATGTGTAAAGCATTTCTACAATAACTCATACTGTAACAGAGTGAAAACACCACAAAAAGACTCTGCAGCAGGTTAGACAAATAGATTATGATTTCATAAATAAAATATGACCAGAACTACAAAACTCAAAGTGTGGAATTTGAGATATAATTTTTTAAAGATGAAATGCAAAATAGCGCATAGAAGTAATAGCGCTTTAGGGGTTACTTTAGGTCGCGCTGGACTGGGGCAAAGTCAAAGTGAAGGCTGACTGCAATGGAGCGCATGCCGGCCACAGGACCCATGCAGGCCTTGTGGGTCGGTTAGTGCGTCGATATGTCCCACGCAGTGATGGCAATGCATTGATTCCAAAGACAAATGCAGGAACTGAGATGTGATGGTTCCGAAGTGAAATACTCTGGGTTTCTCCATGCAGTTGAGGGATGCGTTGATTTCTGAAAACTGCTGTGGTGGCAAAGCGGGTTTCCGATACATGGAGAGCGATGTGCCGATTCTGCTCTTGCAACTGGGTCGATGCACTGGTTCTGCTGCCCGCTGACAGGAGATGCATTGATTTCTGTGATGCAAGCATCTTGGTTCACTGCCAGTGAATGAGGCACAGGAGCAGGGGTAGAGACTTTGATATCCCTGAGTCCCAAACAACAGAAGGCAAGCCAATAAGCCCTTGGAAACCACTTGGAGTGCAAGGCTGAGTCAAACTCTGCCTCAGCAGGGTCAGAGAGCAGCAGGAAGCAGGACGGTACAGCAGAATAGCAGTCCTTCCAGGTCAGCAGTCCATCAGAGCAACAGTTCTTCTTGCAGCACAAAAGTTCTTCTGACAGAGTTCAGTTGTAGGTCCAGACGTGTCTGATTTGATGAGGTCGGAGACCCAATACTTATACCTAGTTGTGCCTTTGAAGTGGGGGAGACTTCAAAGAAGGGTCTTTGAAGTGCACAGATGCCTCATCTTCTCAGACCTGTCCCCAGACCATCAATGGGGGTAATCCGCCCTTAGTGTGGGGACAGACAATGCATATTCAGGTTTAAGTGTCATCCTCTCCCACCTTCTTACCCAGGAAGAGCCATCAGAATACAGATGAATGCAGATGAGTACTCAGATACATATAATCTTACTGTGTTTGTGGCTTTCTAGAGGGAATTCACAAATTACACTTGTAAGAGCAGAGAAATACCTACTTTGTAAAAGTGGCATTTCTAAATTAGTGTTGTTAAATCCAACTTTATCAATAAAGGGGATTTATAATTACAATTCCAAAGATATGAAATAAGACATAGCTACTCCTACTCAATCAGGGATTACAACTTAAAAGTGCATTATGGAATTTCCAATGTCAATCTATGAGAGAGGTAGGCCTTGCAGTACTGACAAACAACTTTGGGAGTTTTTCACTACCAGGACATGTAAATCTTACAAGTACATGTCCCACCTTTATGTTACATAGCACCCTGCCCTATAGGCTACCTATGGCCTCCCTTAGGGGTGACTTGTGTGTCATAAAAGAGAAGTTTGAGGCTTGGCAGAGGGTTTCATATGCCAAGTCGAAGTGGCAGTGAAACTGTACACACAGGCCCTGCAATGGCAGTCTTGAGACATGGTTAAGGGGTTACTTATGTGGCTGGCACAATCAATGCAGCAGGCCCACTAGAAGCATTTAATTTAAAGGCCCTGAGCGCATATAGTTCACTTTACTAGGGACTTAAAAGTAAATTAAAAATGCCATTTGTGTATGAGCCAATATGTTCATGTTTAAGGGAGAGAGCACTTAAGCACTGGTCAGCAGTGGCAGAGTGCTCAAATTCCTAAAGTCAGCAAAAAAGAGGTCTGAAAAATGAAGGGAGACAGGAAAAGGTTGGTGGAAGACCACCTTAAGGCTGTCAGGTCTAACATTGCCCACGTGCACATAAAGCCTCATACAGCAGCATTCATGGGTGCCCAGGCATGCATGATGCAGCCCATGTATGACACAGGCATGTTCTCCGTGCACTCATTCACAAGGATACTGTTTAAAATCGGATACAGCAGCCTCCATCAGATAGCCATGGTGTCACTAGTCTGGTAAACAGAAGGTAAGAAAACACGTATTATATGCAGACCACCTGATGTGGTCCTCAGTGTTTGAGAAGAGAAGCAAGACGTGGGATGAGGAGTTCGCAGGATTTGATGCATGCATTGTGCATGAATCAGGTTTGCTGCACAACTTCTAATGTAGTTAGTCAGAATGAATACCCAGCCTGTATTGCTTCTTTTAAGGGTTAATAAACATACCCTTGGTGCTGTGGGATTCAGCCATAGCATTACTATGTGTCATAAGACAACGATCATTTTTATAATGACGTATTCAAATGAGTCGAAAAGACGCACTTTATTCCACGTCATACGCCCTCGCAGGTTTCCTGTCAGATGGAGTCAGCTGTAGAATCTTCGCTTGACAGTTCAGTGCGGAAGGTTCCAAAGGAGAAAAGTAAAGGGGGGAGGAATAGACTAAGGGAAAAGATAATATAACAGTGGTGAAGTAAACAATGCGCATTGACAGCCATAGAGTGATTGACACAACACACATTCCAAGCCTCCTCTTCCCTTGTTTGCAGTGGTATATTTTTCAGTCCTTGAAGTGCAATAAATAAAGTGACAACAGTGCAGGCGAGGCAGTGGTCAGAAAAGTTAAAACAGGATTAGCTCTGTAGAGTAAGCCTAGACCATTTAAGTCTGCTCAAGGTGTGGAGGAGCGGGGCTCTGTGGGGTATTGAGGAGGCAAGATCTGGGTTCAAGGACTGGATGATGGTTCTGGGGCCCTCCTCGCTGTACCTTGCAGGGATGGCACTGAGGTTCCACTAGAGCACTGTGGGGAGTGTCCCTAGACACCCCCGCCCGAGACGAACGAGTGTGATGAGGCTGCTGATCGTCACAAAAGCTTCATCTTTCAGCGGAAGCTTTGACTGTGCTCACTTCCGTGTCCAGATGATGCAGTGGCCTCGTTAACAGTGTCCGGCATCCCTCATCCTTCACGTACTCCAAGAGACAGGGCATCGTGCTGGCTCAGGGTCCAGTGCGCCCTGATGCGTCCTGCAGAGCACCCAGCACATCTCAGCCCCGGCTCCCCCCCCCGCGGTGCATCAGCGCGCGCTGACAGGCTCGTGCGCACGCGGCTCTCCTCTCTGTGACAACCCCGTGAAATATGACGTGTTTTCAGGTCTTTATTTCCCCATTAGGAAGGTGCCATTATTTCTCATCTTTGCAGAAAGGAGGTTGAAATGATGACCACATCACCAGCTCTCTAAATGGGATCTTTTAATGGGTGCGGCTCCTCTCTGCAACGGGCAGTGTTTTATGATGGGAGATTTCACAGGTAGAACACATTCAATGCTGAGTGCCCGTATGATGGCTTTCTCACCGTCACCTAAGCTGCTTGCCTTTAGGAAGTGTGCATCGCAGCCGCTTCCGACAGTTGCATCAGTGCTCGGGAACGTACTCAGTGGTGAAGAAAGGGGACCACGGGCCTGGGTGCCTACATAGAAAATGACCCCCTTGGCTGCTGGGAGGGTAGTGAAATACATCAATAACCAGGGCTTAGTGGGAGTTTCAGGCGGATGGGCTCCGGTGCCGCTGCGCATGCTGCACATTCGATAGCAAAATACATTGGGGCATATTTATACTGGTTTGTGCCGAATTTGCGTCTTTTTCTACGCAAATTTCGAGCAAAACTAACTCCATATTTATACTTTGGTGCTAGACCAGTCTAGCGCCAAATTTATGGAGTTAAAGTAATTTTTCTGACGTGGCAACCTAATTTGCGTCAATGTGACGCAAAGTAGATGTTCCTGTCCAAAAAATGACTCTAGAGCCTTAGCGCCATAATTATCCCCTGTGGTAAAATCAGGCACAGTGGGGAGGAGGGGTCAAATAATGGTGCACAGCTTGCTTTGCACCATTATTTAATGCCTGGAGAAACACCATGGAATAAGCCCACAGGTGCCCTCCCCAGGCCCCAGGGACACCCCCTCCTACACCAGAGGGACAATGGAGGATGGGGGACCCCATCCCAGGTAAGTATACATAAGTACAGGTAAATATTTTTTTTAAAGTTGGCATTGGGGGCTCTGAAATGCGCCCTCCTTCATGGTACTGGGGGCAATGGCCATGCCCAGGGGACCCTGGTCCCTTGTGCTGGCCATTGGGGTGGTGGGCATGACTCCTGTCTTTTCTAAGTCAGGAGTCTTGTGGTATGGATGGTTTTGCGTCAGAAAATGACTCTAGGCAGGTTAGAGTCATTTTTTTTACTCTAACCTGCCGAATGTCATTTTTTGGTGCAAAATCCCCTTCTTCCATACCGCCAGCCCCACCCGACTAACGCAATTATTTTTTAACGCTGCGCTAGCCTACCCTTTGCACCGGCTTGTACCATTCCATAAATATGGTGCCCGACTGGGACACAGAAATGGTGCAAGTCGGTGCTAAACTTTATGGTACAAAACTGCATTATTGCAGTTTTGCACCAAAAAGTTTTAATCAGGGCCTTCGTTACCACAGTTTACCTCACTTTACTCAAAATGATGACACACTGTCATGCCTACTCGCGCTTCCTAGATCAGTCCACGAGCTATAGAGGCACGTCAGCAAAAGAGAATTTGAATTGGTATAAAATGGAGATGCATGTTTGGTCAAAGCTGATTTAGCTCTGTAGCTTATTTGCCAGCTGCAGAGTTTCTGGTAAACTGCAGGTGAAACCTTTTTAAAACTAGGTGGACCAATTCAGCATTTCATCATTCTAATGTAGATAGAATGTGCATCAATTAGGAGTTCCAATAATACCATCAAATATTTAGACACCTTGGTTCAGAGTGTGGGTCAAACTTTGATAAAACATGCATAGGCCTTGTGGATATGTCTATTTTTTATTTTTTTTTATTTATTTGTGGCATTTATTTAATGCGAAGCTAGCCACATGACAATGGAAAACTTTACATGTTAACGTTTACGCATAACATATAAGAACATAACACCTTAGAAGGGTAGCACAGAAACAATATTAAAAAGTTTTTTTCATGGTGAACATACATCTTATTTACAGAAGAATACATGAGTAACAGAATAATGGGAATGTTTTTCATCTTGGGTTCTGTGTGATATCGAGTAGATGATGAGAGAGAAGCTCAAGTTGTCTATGATTTCACCCTTTGGTGTCACCCTGGTGAACAAGGTGAAAAATGTCCCCCATGTGCATTTTCTATCCATGTATAATTTGATGCTATTTATGAGCCCCAAAATAATTTGCCGCTGCTTTCTGTTGCTGTGCAGCTACAGAGGAGTATGGCGGGGGCGTAGTCTCTCCTCCATGTCTCAAAGGTAAGAGAAACAACTTTTGTTTTCCACTGTTGCTACGTCATTGTAGTGAAATACGTGATTTAGAATCTGGTGTTCACAACAGTGTCTCTCAGTCAGAGCCATACATACCTTGGCCTCTAGGAATTTCAGCCAGACATCCTTCACTGTTGTTTTTTTCTGCAGCCTGCCTCACTTTCTCAAGCCACTGATGTTTGTGCAAATGACATCCATGTGGTTATGCTTTCTTCATTTGGGGTTAAATGGGATATAATGTGTGCATAGTACACAACACGCACCACCTGATGAATGGACGACTATAACATTTACTTCTGTCGATAAAAGTTCACATCATTCTCCTCCTCAAAAATGTAAGCATGGTCCGTCGGAAGGAATTTACAGGGCATCATCTCAGAAATTCTCCTACCTCTGATGTTCTCACTGTGGGTTCCGGCTGCCACGTGAGAAGAATACGGGATGATGGTTTCTGCAAGCAGGATTCATCAAGGAGCAGGGATGAGATGTACAACACAGTGGAAAGAGAGCTGCAGGTTGAGAAGTCCACACCGTCAGGTGAGGGCAACGTGACCTCATGATTACAAGGCACTAATCAGACGGATGAACGTAGTCTGTTATCCATCCTCTCCAGAGTTAACAGGGGCATCCATAAAGCACCAGGGCAAAAATGATCCTGATTACAGGACCTGGAGGAACAATATGCAGGAATCAGTGCTTCTGCGCCACATCTGACATGTTTCCATCCTGTGTTTCACCTGGAAAATGTGGCTGTTTTTAACAACCGAGATCTCTGAGTGAAACACAAGAACTTACATACCTGATGGTGCAGTAACTGCGCCCATTGAATAAAATGCGCACTCGGAATAAAGGTCTCCTAGAGGAGCCTGCATGCACACTTTACGGGTGTAGGTCCACGGTCAGAGGAAGCACATTTTTTTGAAGAAACTGAACTGTCAGACATCTGCAAAATCGGAGTTATTTTTAACCCAGAAAGAGTCATTTTAATGATGTGATGGCTTACCATCAGAAAAAAGCAGGCAATGCAAAGGCGTTGAGTGAAGTAATCGCAAATAAGTAAATATCAGAAAACCTAAAACTGCAGAAGTAAAGGTCAGACACCAGCCAGCCAGACACCTGTGGAGCAGAATGTGGACTCTAGGAAATTATGTTAAAATATTATGTCATTTTATGCCCTTGACAGATGAGTTCAACATTTGGCTATGCAAAACCTTGAACACCGACTAAAATATGAACCTGGTTTGGCCTGGGCCAGGATGTTCACACACATGACACTATGTACCGATTGTTTGTGTGTTGATGCCACACTGTTAATCTCTGTATATGTCTGTTTGCTCTGGTGCTACCTGTAGTAGTGGTTTAGGACGAGATGCCTACCTCTTTCGTACAAACAACCCTACATGTCGGAACACACAAAAACTGTAACAAATTTGGTTGTTGGTTGAGGATGTAGAAGCCCCACTCAGCCAGCCAAACATCACATTACTTATCAAGGTGAACCACAAAAGTCACAAAATTATTCTGTGCATAATTCTCAGTTAGCCTGGCACAAAGCAGTCAGGCTTATTTTAGAGCCGACATGTAAATATAAATGCTGCACGCAAACAGCAATAAAATTAAAACACTAAACAAGAAAAATGTTCAACAAATTTAGACAATAGAGTACATTTTAGTAAATAAAATGATACCAGAAAAACAAAAGTCCAATCAGTAGAACCGCAGATATTCAGTTTTGAAGTTTTATTAAATAAAGTGCCTAAAAGCACAAAGCGCCACTTGTGGTCGCCTAGTCATGCTAGACTGGGTGAAAGTCACAAGTTTAGGCCGACCGCAAAGGAGCACGTGTCAGATACAGGGACCAACCTAGTCCCTCTGAGTTACCTCTTCAAAGTCCGGTGCAAAGAGTTCCAGTCACAGTGGAGCAGGCCACAAGGAGCAGGGAGAGCGCCATGGATGGGCATCACTGTAGCACGAAGAGCAGGCCGGGCAATGTGGGCTGCCATTTCTATAATATGAGCAGCCAGTTGGGCGTCATGGACTGTCATTGCTGGGGTGTCTCATTGGTGGTCACCACAGGATGTCCATGATGTAGCACAAAGTGAAGATCTCATGTTGATGATCATCACTGGCAGTGCTGCAGCACAAACAGCAGACCTTCCCCAAAGCTAACGCATTGGTGGTTGTTAGAAATGGGCTCTCTAGTTGGCAGTGGTTTGCACCCTGTCCAAGTAGGGACCCTCACTCAAGTCAGAGTAAGGGAGTCCCACAGCTAAGATAACCCCTGCTCACTCCCTTGGTAGTTTGGCTCAAGCAGTTATGCTTATCTCAGAGGCAATGCGTAAAGTATGTGTACACACACACAGTAACACAGTGAAAACACCACAAACGTACTCCGCAACAGTTTAGAAAAATAGCCAATATGTATCTGAGTAAAACAAGACCAAAAAGACAAAAATCCAACATACACAAGTAAAGATACACATTTTCAAAGATTATATGTAGTATAGCTCTTAGAAACACAATAGCTCCAACTGGGGCTATCAAAATGGCTTGATGGAGTTGCTTCCAACAGTCCAGTACCACCCGTGAGGGAGCAGGCCAGCCACAAAGTCGTATAGACCCCGGTTACAGTACCTTGGAAAATTCAGAGGCAGCAAAGATGTTTTATGGAGTCAGAGAGGTGAGGCATCACTGGAGCCAGTGCAGCATCACTTCCTTACTGCCACCTGCAGGTGAGGTGATGAGGCGTTGGCGGCGAGGAAACGGTTCATTACGACAAGGCAGGGTCAATGAGTCCAGCAGGTCAAGACGTGAGGCGTTGGCTTTGCAGTGTTGTGGTTACACCACAGGTCCACAGGTGCTGTGGCAGAGTCCGAGTCGGGTTTCACAGACATTGGTGACATGGCAGTCTGGACTCACGCTGTGGCGGGGCTTTGGAGGCACTGCAGTGACATTGGGCCTGCATTATAGTTTGCGGTTGTTGCACTCAGCAGGGACTATGGCTCTGGTGCGGGAAGTGGCAAGGGGTCAGAGAGCGGCGCCACTTCCGAAGTCATTCTGGAAGTCGATGCACTAGTTTCTTCCTTGTTTCACCAGCATTCACTCCCAAGTGCCCAGGAACTGAATTTGGCACCACTTGGCAAGTCTGGACTCTCAGCAAGAGTGTCCAGGCACTGGCAGGTGTAGTCTTGATGTCCCTGAGACTTCTTAACAGGAGACAAGCTCAGTCTAAGCCGTTGGAGAACCTTTGAAAGCAGGATTTAGAAAGCAAATCTAGTCCTTTCACTCCCAGGACAGAAGCATCAAGCAGCAGGCCAGCATGACAAAGTAACAGGCTGAGTGCAGTCCCTCCTACAGCATCCAGCTCTTCTTCCTGGCAGAATGTCCTCAGTCCAGAAGTTTTCTAACTTTTTTCTAACTGAACGTACAAACATACATAGATCAACCACCCAATTCATTAATCAATTCATGCCTCCATCCATCCACATATTCATTTTAGATTCTTGCAGTCTAATGGACTAGCTCGCAAAAGGTGGAAATCAGTTAATTTCCATCCGATGCAGCAAATGATTCTTTTGGTGGCTAGGATCTACCTTTCCTTTGGACACCTCCTCTTTTAACCCTTCGATCCCGTCTCGTGTTTGATGCCATCCACACTGTCATGCACCTACTTTGTATGCATATAATGGAGTCCTCCTTTGCTGAATCTTGCTGTGTGTGGGAGATAAGAGTCTGCTTTTGCTGTCCATGCTCAACCTGATCCGTTTTCATGGGTAGTCTGCACTGCTGCAGGATGTGGTTCTCTTGCTTTGAAGTTTGCATTGCTGTTACTTATCAGCTACATGCTCTGAATTTAACACATATCTATTGGATTTTATGAATGCTCACAACGAGAACAATTGAGAACCAGCTCGGAATGTGAAACACTGCAATCAATAGCTTGCAGAAAGATGAAAGTACCACCTTCGCCCTCTGCCTGCAAGGTCAACCCCCTAAAACATAAAAGGCTTGGGCAAGAAGGTGCACATCGCAGGTCAATCGCACATGTGCAGTCTTTTACAATGATCTCCTAATAACGTTTCAAAACACTGAATGAATTGAGACACATAGCTATACAATTCTTAGGGGTGGGTGAAGCTGCAAAGTCTGTTTTTCAACCTAGGCGAACAACTATGGGCATTATCAAACAGTTGCAAATTTTCTAGATATTTTCTCTTTGCTACTTTCATTTGTTTACACGTCTTAGACAATTTCCTAGAGTTATTTAACTCTCACAAAATGGTTCAGTATCATTTACCTTTGCAGAAATTTGTCTTTTATCTAGTGAAATTCAACTGTGCATAAAGTTCAGTAAAACTTAAACATGTGGAGAAAAAAACGGAATTTTACTTTCATTGTCTAAAGAAGGGAAATGCAAAATTCGAACTTTAAATAAAAATCTGTGCATCATTTTTTCAGCTGGGAAGGTTTCAGTTAGATTGAACATTCTTCCAGTGCAAATCATTCTATCTGTATGTACAAATCTGATCATGGGCCTAGATGTATAGGGATAATTTTTAAACTTCACAAAGAGAAACAATTAAGAACATGCAAAACCTGGACAGCAAAAACCCACTGATACATGCGCTTTTAAACAGCTTTGCTATTATTCAATCTATTATGAGAAGAGCCACCTCAAATGCGAAAAAGTGTCTGCATATTCTCATCATATGCAACACGGCTCTGATTAATCTTTCCTAAAATTCAGAATGATAATCAGCGCCTAATACTAACAGTGGATTATTTTAAACACCTAAACTGAGTTCCGACAGCATCACGAGGATTTCCAAGCCCTGGGCAAATTTACTTCATGGTTCACGTTGTTTTTCTATTTCTTTATGTCAAAGTGTATTATTAACATGAAAATTCACAATCTTCCGAGAGCCTTAGGCTGAAACTAAAATCGTTTCAAACTGCTTGATCCCTTTCTCCTGAGTTTGTTAACCCAATTTTACAACACTTTTAAATAGGTTTCATCTTGGGTAAGCTTTGTTATGTTCTATTTAATGAACTATGTGATCAATTCAAAACTGCCCCATTTCCAGTTGAAATGAAGGTTTCTGAGCACTGGCGAGCAAGGAGAACGGGAAATAAGACAATTCTGTCCTCAGAGAGAGGGTCTTATAGTTTGATAGCCAAAAGCTGGTGGTGATGGATATTCATAACCTAGAAAAACTTCCTTTTGAGAATCACACAGAGGATTTCTTTCATTTGAAGTTGAAGTGAAGTGTTTACTATTTGAGAGCCAAACATGGATCTTTATTGTCTTCGTGGGATCTAATTTTTAACAGTTTCCATTTTCAGAATGATGAGGGATTCAGTGAGGTGTTTCTCTTACTACGCTGGGCAACCTGAAAATCTGCGTGCATTATTGGGCATGCTAGTGTGGCCTCTATTTAAATATGCAAATTAGTCAGTGTTTTCAAGGCTAGATCTCATCCCTTCAGGCCATAACTAAGAACCTGAATTGGCAGTTGTTAGACTTGGCATCCTTAGCGTAGTCTCCCCTAACCTTCTGCCTTTGCTTCCCAGGTTGTTGATGTGTGATGGACTCTTGTTTGTGCTGTTTTTGATACTCTGGGCACTTTACCACTGCTAACCAGTGCTAAAGTGCAAGTGCTCCTATGTGAAATGAATGCGAAATTGGCTTATCCATGATTGGCATATTTGATTTAATAGTGAGCCCCTAGTAAAGTATACTAGAGGTGCCCAGGGCCTATAAATCAAATTCTACTAGTGGGTCTGTAGTACTGGTTGTGCCACCCAATTAGCAGTCCTGTAAACATGGCTCAGACCCGCCACTGCACTGACTGTGTGTGCATTTTCAACTTGGCCAGGCCTAAACCTTCCCTTTTCATACATATAGGGCACCCATAAGGTAAGCTTTAGGTAGCCCCATGGGCAGGGTGCAGTGTATGTTAAAGGTGGAACATATATTGATGTGTGTTACATGTCCTAACAGTGAAATACTGCTAAATTCAGTCTTCACTGTTGCAAGGCCTATCTCTCCCATAGGTTAACATGGGGGCTGCCTGTAAATATGGTTAAAGTGCAGATTCCATTTGAGAGCAGATTGAAATCTAGAGTTTGGGGTCCATGAACTCACAATTTCAAAATACATATTTGAGTGAAGTTGTTGTTGGTTTAAAAAGGCCACTTTTAGAAAGTAGGCATTTTCCTGCTTAAATCATTCTGTGACTCTGCCTGTTTGTGGATTGCCTGTCTTGGTCAGGTGGACAGTTGGACTGTTTGTGAATACCCTCTAGAAAGTGAGACAAAGGGAGTTGGGATGTAGCCTTCATATCCTGATGAGCCATCTGTGCTAGAGTGAAGGGAGGAGTGGTCACTTACAGCTGAATGGGCTGTGCCTACCCTCTCATAATGCAGTCTCCAACCCCCTGGTGTGTGTCTGGGGCTTGGCTGGGGCAGCTCTGGATCTTGTGAACAGCAGAGACTTTCCTTTGAAGTATGGCTACTTCAAATGCTGAGAGGGGTATAAGTATTGGACCCCAAACCCTTGAAAATCAGATCACCTCTGGAACTAAGAGAAGCCTCTGCCAAGGAGAAGAGCTGAAGAGCTGAAGAGGAGTGCTGCCCCTGCCTGTGACTGTGCTTTGTAGGGCTATCTTGCAGTTGCTGTTTCTGCATGTGAAAGGGGACAAAGACTGGACTTTGTGGTATATTCCTACTTGTGAAAACTCTCCAAGGGCTTGAGTGGAGCTAGCTTCCTGTTTTGAAGTCTCAGGGCCATCAAAGACTTCCTCTGCTAACATCTGGACTTTCTGTTGAGACCCCTGCCCTGCCAAGTGGTGTCCTATTCAGTCCCTGGGCCCTTGAAAGGTGAAGTTGGCAGACAAGAGCTGAAAATCCACGCACGGAATGCAGCGCGGGGACATTTTCAATGCTCTGTCTGCAACATGGCTGATAAACGATGCACCGCCGGCTTTGCGGCTACAATCGACGCTCCACCTGCATCACACCTGGGAGATCAATGCTTTGCGGCAGGAGAAATTATGTATTTTGGATTTTTGTAGTTTTGCCATTGTTTGATTTAGATAAATATTGCCTATTTTTCCAAACTGGTGTGGTGTCCATTTTGTAGTTTTTTCACTGTATTACTGTTAGTGTTGGTACAAATACTTTACACATTGCTTCTGAAATAAGCATGACTGCTTGTACCAAGCTACCAAGGGGGTAAGCAGGGGTTATCTAAGTGTGTTTCTCCATTGCCCTGACTAGAGTGAGGGTCCCTGCTTGGACAGGGGGTAACCTGACTGCCAATCAAAGACCCCATTTCTAACAGCAGTACTTGAAAGTGATTTGGCCACAAGAAATCACTAATTTAACCTGTGCTTAACCCTGGGTAGTTTGGAATAAAGAGCAGTCAGGCTTACCTTAGAGACAATGTGTTAAGTATTTGTGCAGTACACAAACAGTGACAACACAACATAATAAAGATCCAAACCCAATTTAGAAAAAATTAGAGAAACGTTTAATAAATTATTTGACACCAAAACCATCAAAATTCTATTACGACCAGAGTTATGAATTTGTAACTTTTAAGGTTCAAATTAGCAAGTTCTCAGTTTTAGAAAGTGGCCACCTGGGCACCTTTTGAACCACAATTAAGAGTCCAGGAGTAGATGGAGACCTTTTGGGGGTTCATGAATCACCCAGGCTTAGTCCAGGTACTGGTTTAAGATGGTGGGAGCCTGTTATGTCCCTGTGGCTCTGATCAGAAGGCCAGCTAAACTAGCCTTTGGAGTCACCTCTTAAGTCCTGGGTGCAAGTGAAGATGCAAGGCTCCCCAGTGGGCCTAGCCTCTGAAGGTTCAAGGTAGGCTTCTGGTAGCAAAGCAGTTCTTCCAAGTACAGCAGCAGTATGGTAGAGTGCACACGAGGGTCCTTGGAGAGTCCTTTTGAAGGCTCCGTAGTGAACTGAAGAGTGGGCCTGAGAGTCCTCTTGTTATATCCTAGTCCCCTGCTCCTAGAAGTTGGCAGACGTTTTTAGAAGGTTTCTTTGAAGTTCCAGGAGTTTCCTGCCTCCCCTGCCCAAGCTCCTAGATGACTGCACTGACAATACCGGGTTGTTAAGCTTTTTATGTGGTGGCAGAGCCCAGCCTATTCATTTGCAAGTGGGGCTGTGCTTAGCTCCGCTCCCCCATCAAGTCAGTTAATGGCTCATATAGGCTTTGCTAATCCCACCATTGTGTGACTGCCTGAGGTGAATTCACAAAGTCTCAACTGTCAGTGACACCCAATCATATGTCCTAAGGCAGGCTGCAGACACAGAGGGCTAAGGGCAGAAAAATGTCAACCTTCTAAAAGTGGCATTTTTAAGCTTGTAAGGATAAATCCAATGTTCCCTTTAAAGAGGGTTTATCATTACAAGTTCATAGATACCAAACTAGACATGCCTACCACCTCTGGTTTAGGAATTACAGCTTGTTAAATATAATAAGGAATCCTCAATGTTTTCCTAAGGGAGGTAGACCTCACAGTAGTGAAAAACAAATCTGGGAGGTTTTCACTATTAGGACATCAAAAACTAAAAGGTACATTGCCTACCTTTTAATTACACAGCACTCTGCCCTATGGGCTACCCAGAGCCTATTTTAGGGGTGTCTTATGTAATAAAAGGGGAGTTTAAGGCTTGGCAAAGGGTTTTAACTGCCAAGTCAACATGGCAGTGGGACGCTGCCGTCAGGCTGCAGTGCTAGGCTTGGGACATGCTTTAAAGTGCTACTTAATTGGGTGGCACAATCAGGTATATGCCAATCAAACCATGTTTTAGGGAAAGAGAACAAGCACTTTAGCACTGGTTGGAAATGGTAAAGTGCACAGAATCCTAAGGCCAACAAGCAAAAATCCAGCAAACGTGTGGGGACGGGGACAAAAGGTTGCCTAAGGCTAACATATCTAACAATGAACAAGCTGTAATGTCTATTCTAAAAGAGGCGATCCCTGCTTCAATATTTTCATATGAAGCAATAAACACAACTTCTTGAGTGTTCAGAAGGACTTCAGGGTATTAGCTTTATATATGCAGATAGTATATTTAGTGTAAGCTAAAATGTACTACCTTGATTATGAGTTGGACTGTGCAGGTGCGCCAAAATTACTGGAGATGAAATTCCAAATTCTTGCTAGGAATATTCCCCTGCACCAGGCAATTATGAGATTTTGACCATGGAATGGGGAATGACATATTGTAGTGGCTGCCAGGGGTGACGTTCTGTGCTCCCTCATGCAGAGCAATGGGTCAGGCAGAGGCCGGGCTGCACTTAGTCCCGCCCCCTGACTCAATCTGCTATTGATTTTCCCCGCCATATTTTCCAGGTGGTAACATCAGGTTGGGTGATCCAGCAATCAGGAATTTCAGTAGTGCGGACATCGTGCCAGTTGTCATCAGGAGAAGTGGTACCTTACTAAGGCTACTGGCATTAATAGATCACACTGCTAACCAATGACAGTTCTTTGCACAGGTTACCAATATCAGTTGTTCAAAATGTTTCCAGGTGTCATCTGCTCATGCAGCCAAGTAGTTCCAGCTCTCACCATGCCCACCAGAATCAGATCCAAACACAGCCTATCAGCAAATTCTCTTCACAAGGTTCATTAGGAATACCTTCTAAAACCACCAACCTGTGTTATTATTTCACTGTTCTAACAAGTGTCAGATTCTCATGCTGCCCTTCAAAGCATACTCTGTAGCTTTCATGCCAGTAGAATATCTTCAGGGTACCCAGTACATCCAGCTCTTTGCCTTACCTACCAACACCAGGTCCTCATACTGCTTATCACTTCTACTTAGCATATTACCCATCAGGGCCAGCTCCTTATTTTGCCTAGCATTGACCATCCTTTGCATTGTCCACCAGTGGCACCTCCTCACACTGCCTGTCAATGTGAACTTCTTACAATTCCTTCTAATGCCAGCCCCTCATACTCCCTAACAGTTCAAGCTCTTACACTGACAGACTAGTACCAAGTCTGTTCATTGATCACTTGCTCCTCAAACTGCACAACTAGTGCCAGATCCACACACCAATCAACAGTGCTAGCTCCTTACGATGCCCACCAGCTCTAGCATCTTACTACAACAACCAGTGCAAGCTCCTTTCAATATCTGCCACTGCGGGCAGTACACACTGCCCAACATTGCCACAGCCCCACATTTCTCACCAGTGTCTGTGTCTCAGAGTTAAATCAATGAGAGTTACTATTATTACACCAGTATTAGCTCCTCACACTGACCACCAAGCCCAGATCATGACCTAGTATGGCAGTCTCCATCACACTACTTGCCAGTGTTGTTTAACATAGTGTGTTGTTGTGATCTACCATGGAGTTTTGTGAGTGAATTTAACCTCCATCACCATTCAGTACTTGGCCTGTCCACTGAGGTAGCAATCAGTGGCCGAGTGTGATTTGTCTTTTAAGCAATTACTTATGTTGGAGAGGGAGTTTGAGGTGAATTGTGCTGAAGCTCCAATTCAAAGAACTAAGAGGACTGACCTAGAATTGGGACTGTCTGAGTCTTCAGATGACTAGGTCCAATGCCAATAAATGTGACAAACTCAAGACAAGAATTCAAGTCAAAACCATAAGCGTTTATTTCAAAGATTAAGCGCATGATAGAAGGCGTAAAGTTGTTATTCGGATCATGGGAAATCCGATATTAAAAGTCAGTCAATATCAATCAAAATCAACATATGCAAGTGGATAAGATAACTTCTAAAGCAAGTGATCAGATAGGACCAAAATTAGTTTAGTAAGAGGACTGACACAAGGTTTCCCTCAACGGTATTGGGCTAGGACTAGATATAACTCAATAGATAGACTTGCATAGAAACTGCACAGTTAGGAAAACAAAGAATGCTTAAGTATAAAGTAAAGAAACAGACTATCATTGAGCCTGCTCTCTAAGGATGTTCAAAAGGCGCAGGCACATCTCCCAAAACAATAATCTTTTATAGGGTTTTGGGCAAATAAAGCCTTATACTCAGTATGGTGAGACATGACATGCTAGGCCTGGATTAACACAGATACATTCACATAAACCAATTACTTTTCAAATACAACATATCAAACAGGATACATCTAGTAAACATGTACCTTGCTGCACATTAATAAAGGGGTGTATATATGAAATAAAGGAAATGACATGAGAAAACCAATAGGCAGTTCTGTTAATGAATGGTCTCCAGAGAAGACATGAGCAAGGGACCTTGAATGTAGCACAGGCAGGAATATCCAGAGCACAGCTTCCTTACGAGGAATCACTAAATTAGACAAAAAATGTGATTGATGGAATGCTTGCATTTATCTCAGCCACTGGTAAATTTGAGGGCCACAGCCCAATCCATCATTTTAATGCACACTATTCCACCTCAGTTTTGAGCCAGCTATATGCAAATCAGTCCTGACCGTGCTCCAATGGGAATAGTCTATTCCATTGCCAAGCCTGCTCCTCCCTAAACCAGAACACCAGCAACCTAGGACCGGTTTAACCTTAATTAGGGCTCATCAGCCAGGTATAGCTTGTTTCCGGTGTCCCAGGGTACATGGGACCCACATCTGAGCACACCTGTCACACACAGCGGGTCACACAAAAGTGATGGATGGACTGGTTGGATTAACCTCAGTCATTAGTAACTACTCAGGCCCGCATCCCAATCCATCGTTATCTTGCATATCATGCCACCTCGTGAGGAAGGCACAGTAAAGCAATTATTATTTTGCACAGTAAACAATACCACGGATGAGAGTTGTATTTTGCTGATTTTCTGAAATGGAAGCACACAGAAAAATATATGCGAGTGGAGAATGCTCATTCACATTAAATAAAAACTAACTCTTTCTGCAAATGGGAAATGATGTCAGTGCAAGCTGTTTGAGGCTTATTGAGGCTCGCGTAAACACATCTAAATTAAGGATTATTTTCTAATATTAAAATTAAAAATGTTCTCCTAATGATCAATGAGGAAATAGAGGGATTAGCCAGTATGCATGTGTTTATTAAACATGAGTAGGCAGAGGCATAAAAAAATGTACCTGTCTCTTCCCTCTGAGATATGCCCGATCCTGTCCTCCCTACCCACAACAGATGGCCCCACATCAGTGGTCAGAGGCATAAGTAGAATTTCATTGGAATTTCATTGGAAACAAAAGGGTGGATGCTCTCTTACCTCTCTATATCAATTTATGTAGTCATTTCTTTTCTGATTTCTACATAGCAGCGCTTGCTGCTGAGAATGTTTCAAAGCACTAGAAGACATGAAACACAACGCCTTAAAATACACTTTAAGCAGAGCATGAGAAAATGTACCAATTTGTGCATAAATTAATTGTTCTTCAGCAGCAACTGAGAGGAAGTCACAAAGGTCAGACTGGAGACTATTTGACAGAATATTGTTGCTGGTTACAAATGTGAAAGTACATTTTCTCTGGGTGATCGTTTTAAAGGACCTGTGTGTAGAGGGGAAGGCAAAGACAAACAGCGAAAGTTCTATTTTTTTATTTATTTTCGGCCCTCAATGAATAATAAGTGCTAGAAATGTAATCCATTACAATAGATTGCATGAAAAACAAGAGAGTAGTTTAAGGAGCGCGAAGTGCAGACAGGGGCCAAGTTTGTGAGTTTCTTTCATCCTGCCTTCTTCATGAATTTGTTCGCCCACCTGGATCTTTTTTTCTCCATCATTCAGCTTACCCTCTTCCTGTGACATCCCTTCTTTCGTCTCCCTCTGTTAGTCTCACTCTCCCTGTCATTCCTCTACTGTTTTTCTCCACTTTTCTCTTTTTTACTTCTCCTGGTCTTCCTTCTTTCTCCTTCGTCTCCTAATATATTCTAATCAGTTTATTTTCCCAAGCCTCACTTTGCTTGGCTCCATCACTAAGGATCCAATCCCATTTTAGTCACATTCACACTTCCTTACTAAAACTGACACTAGCCAGGCCAAAGCATTTTGGGCCTCATTATGGGTTTCATGGTCTCAGAACTGCTATGTTGGCTGTGGCGGTCGTACCGCTAACAGGCCGGCGGAGAAGACCACCAAATTATGCCCATGGCAGTATTCCCAACAGAATACATCCAAAGCACCACCGGCACTGCCACTGCAGTCAGACCGCAACGGATTATGGAAGGCACCCTCGGCGATACAATGTTACCGCCAGACAGTTTACGCGGTTGCACACCGCAAAGGTTTCCGCTGCAGTCGCACCACCATGGAAACCCAGGAGGAAACCAACAGTATGAAAGGAGACACTCACCTTCAGGAAGCCATACTCGTCCGGAGCAGCCATGGAACCAGAGCTACACATCATCCCACTGCTCCTGCATGCACAAAGACAACAAAATCTTCGCCACCAATGACAACAGCAACCTTAAGTACACACACTTACCTGTAATTGTTGTATAATGTCAATGTCTGTACACTCACACAATATGCCATCAGGAAAGTGGTGTGAGGGCGAGAACCACACGCCACTACACACTGACACACACACTGACATACAGCCACACACACACCCACACATACACAGTACACACACTATGGCCAACACACACACATCAAGGACGCACACTTGGCACGGAAACAGAGCACAGCCCAGTTACACACAATAACACACAACACCACAACATGTCATAGCACCACCACAACCATACCATCGTAAAAGCGTTATCAAGCACTCACTATAGACACAACCCAGGGACACGTCACACATACAACACAACCTACAACCAACAGGCAATGAACAACCACAACCATTCAGCGTACCAATTGATATACACATCACACACAGCACTTTGCATCTCACATACCATGCACTAAACCTACACAATGTCAATACACACCAAGCCACACAACACACCAACAAACACACGTCAACACAAGCACCAGTCAATAGCATCACAACAAAATGTCCTGAACAGACACATGCCCATCACACAACACACACACTATCAGTGGTGGACAAAAGCATTGCACACAACCTCACATACTGCCCAAACAACACAGGTAGCACAAGCACCACACACGCCCACACACACACACACACACACAAATACTGACACACAACCAATGTCAGGCAGGAACAACTCCATACTAGGAAATTAAATGCATGACAAAGATGTAACCAGTAAACCAACAACAGGTTGGGATAAATTATTATTAAAAGGCAAGGTTTTGAGAAATGAAGGACATATGCCAGTCCATTCAGATCAGGAAGGATGCACACAGTGCACATATGTGTGCCCAATCAATCAATCAATCCGTGTTTGTTAAGCTCAACTACTCACCCGTGATGGTCTCAAGGCGCTGAGGGGTGGCGTGGCGTGTCCATCAGTGCAGTGGTTCTTCAAATAGCCATGCCTTCAGCTCTTTCATGAAGTTGAGGAGGGGTGTAGTCTGTCTGAGGTGGGGCGGTAGGGTGTTCCAGGCTGTGGTGGCGAGGTAGGAGAATGATCGTCCCCCTGTTCTTGTTTTTCTGATGCGGGGTACGTCGGCGAAAGAGAGCTGGGCTGAGCGTAGGGTCCTGTGGGGTACGTGGAAATTGAGTCGCCTGTTCAGGTAGGCTGGTCTGGTGTCGTGGAGGGGTATGTGTGCGTGGCTGAGGATCTTGAATGTGATTCTTTTCTATAGGGGGAACCAGTGTAGTGTGTGCAGGTGCTGGGAGATGGGACAGTGTTGAGGTAGGTCGAAGACCGGTCTGGCGGCGGTGTTCTGGATGTTCTGTAGTTTGCGGGTGAGTTGCTTGTTGATTCTGGCATAGAGCGTGTTGCCATAGTCCAGTCTGCTGGGCAGGGCCATGTAGATGTTAAACAGCATGGGGCTGAGGCAGGATCCCTTGGAACTCTGCAGGTGGCAGGTGTGGGGTCAGAGAGGAAGGGGGAAAGTCTTACACGTTGAGTTCTGCTGGAGAGGAAAGATGAGATCCAGCCGAGGGCCTTGTCTCTGATGCCGGCCTCGTGAAGTCTGCATATCAGGGTGTGGTGGGAGGCCGTGTCGAAGGCCGCTGAGAGGTTGAGCAGGATGAGGGCCGCAGTCTCTCCCTTGTCCAGCAGGGAACGGATGTCTTCCATTGCGGCTAGGAGGGCTGTTTCGGTGCTGTTTTTTTTCTGATTCCAGATTGGGAGGCGTTGAGGATGTTGTGGTCTTTGATGAAAGTGGCGAGTTGGCTGTTAATGGCTTTCTTGATCACTTTCACTGAAAAAGGGAGCTGGGAGATGGGCCTGAGGTTCTTGAGGTCGGTGTGGTCCGCCAAGGGTTTCTTGAGGAGAGGATTGATCTCATTGTGTTTCAAGTCGTCAGGGAAGGAGGTGTTTGCTAGGGGCGGGAGATGGTGAGGCAAAGCTTGGGGCGATAGTTTTAGTGGCTCTGTTGAAGATGTGGTGGGGGCATGGGTCCATGGGGGCCCCAGAGTGTATGGTCCTCATTGTCTTCAGTGTATCTTCTGTGGTGAGGGGGGTCCAGTTGGTGATTGTTGGTTTTTTGGTGTTGGGTTCCGGTGGAGGGGGTTCTGCACATAGGTTGTCCTTGCTGAAGTTGTCATAGATGGTCTTGATTTTGTGGTGGAAGTATGTGTTGAATTTGTTGCAGAGATCTTGTGAGGGTGGGATGTCCACTGCATCCCTGTTGGGTTGGGCGAACTCCTTGATGATGCTGAAGAGTTCCTTGCTGTTGTGTACGTGTGAGGAGATTCTTTATTGTATTGCCTTCTTTCTGGTGCTTTTGATGAGATGGTGGTGTATGGTGGTGTGCGGTGGTGGCGGCTCTGAAGTTGATGTGGGCTTCTGTAGATTTGGTGTTTCTCCAGATTTTATTGAGGCGTCGACATGTGCGTCTGGATTCTCAGAGTTCTACGGTGAACCAGCTGGCTTTCTTGGTGTAGGTACTGTTGTTCTTTTTGAGGGGGGCTATGGTGTTGGCGCAGTCTGCAATCCATTTGTGAAAGGTGTGGGCTGCGATGTGCGGGTTGTCATTGTGTGCGATGGGGGGGCAGAATTGGCGAGGGTGGCGGTGAGCTGGTCATCGGTAATTCTTGCCCAGCTTCTACGAGATGGTTGGTGTTGGGGTCTGAGGATGGTGGGTGTGTTGAAGATGAAATGGATGCAGCGATGGTCTGTCCATGGAAGTTCGGAGGTGTGGCTGAGGGTGACAGAGGTTCTTGTTGTGAAGATGAGGTCGAGCATGTGTCCTGCTGAATGCGTTGATTCCGTCACGATCTGTTTGAGCCCTATGTTGTGGAGGTTGTCTGGAGGGATGCGGTGTTGGGGTCTTGTAGGTTGTCGAGGTGGAAGTTGAGGTCTCCCAGCAGGGTGTAGTTGGAGGCTGCGATGGCTTGCGTGGTGTCTGTGATGGAGTCGGAGAAAGGTGCACGGGGCCCGGGTGGGCAGTAGATGAGGGTTCCCCTGAGGGTGGACGTTGGTCTTGTCTGAAGTTTGAAGTGAAGGTGTTTCATCAGGCTTGTGGGGTCTTCGGAGTGTGTACTCAGTCAGATGTGAGCCTTGTGGATGATTGCGATTCCCTTCCCTGGATTGGCAGGGGCGGTCTTTCCTGGTGATCTTGTATCCTTGGGGAATTGCAATGGCAATGTCCAGGCCAGAGGTGGCATTGGTCTAGGTTTCAGTGACGAATGCGACGTCTGGGGTGGTGCTGCCAAGGAGGTCCCAGATTTCGGTAGTGTGTTTGTGGAGGGAGGGGACGTTGAGGAGGATGCATTTTAGGATCTTCGGTGTGGGTGTGTTGTTGTGGGTGGGTTGTGCCGGGTTGAAGGTCTTGATGGTGGTGTAGGATTGGTGGCAGCAGAGGTAGCTGAAGGGTCCGTGGGTGTCGGCCGGTGATGAGGGCTTGCAGTTGTTGTAGTGTCCTGGGTTAAGTGCGTGGAGTGCTGCTGGCGTGTAGAGGTGGCAGGTGGGAAGTCCAGCGGTCCTGGCGCTGGTCGCGGACGGGTCACAGACGGGCACAGATGGGCTTGTCTTTGGCACGCCATTAAGTAGAGAGAGGGAGGAGGAGAGGACAGCTGGGAGGGGGGAGCGGGAAAAACGGTGCGAAAAAGAGGCAGGCCACGGGGCAGCCGCAGCGGGGAAAGGGAAGAGTGAAAGTTGGAAAAAAGCAATGAGAGAAAATGCAAGAAAAATAGGAAAATGAGGGTAAAAAACACAGAAAAAGAGGAATTAGATAGAAAAAAGCACAGAAAGAGCAAGGACACAATACAGCAATCAGAAAAGCACGAAAGGGAGAAGACAGAGAAAAAGAGGTCGAGGGCCAGTGCGCAGCCTAGCAGAAGAGCAAAGCTCTCCCACCAGACACAAGGGATGAAGCGCAGGCAGGAACCTGTGGGTGGAAGAGGGCCTTGAACTTCTGACCGGGGTCAGAGTTCAACAGACATGGGTTGCACTTACTGGAGGAGCTACACGGAGGCAGAGCAGTTCACTGACCAGGTCAGTGGGGTTGCTCTTCCTACCACGCAGCGGGCGCCATTAAGTAGGGAGAGGTGGGAGGAGAGGACAGCTGGGAGGCGGGAGCGGGAAAAACCGTGTGAAAAAGGGGCCGGCTGCGAGGGCAGCAGCGGTGGGGAGAGGGAAAAGTGAAAGTTGGGACAAAGCGTGAAAGAGAGAAATGAGAGAGAATGCGAGAAAAATAGGAAAATGGGAGTAAAAAGCACAGAAAAAGAGGAATAAGATAGAAAAAAGCCCATAAAGCACAAGGGCACAATACAGCAAGCAGAAAAGCATGAAAGGGAGAACACAGAGAAAAAGAGGCAGAGGGCCGGTGGGCAGCCTACCAGAAGAGCAAAGCTCTCCCACTAGACACCAGAGATGAGGCGCAGGCAGGAGCCTGCGGGTGGAGGAGGGCCTCGAACTTCTGACCGGGGTCAGAGTTCAACAGACATGGGCTGCATGTACTGGAAGAGCTAGAGGCAGTTCACTGAACTTAACTCCCAGAACTGAACTCCTGCCCAGAACTTAACTCCTGACTACCAAGTAACCTCCACAGGTAGGAGCATCAAGGGGGCAGGCAGGCACCGCAGGGATTATCAGGTGGTGGCGGTGGAGGGTGGTGGGGTTGAGCTTAGGTTTGGGAGAGGAACCCTTGGGATATGGCTTGGGGGGTTAGGTTTAGGCTTAGGGGATGGTTGGCTTCTTTTGAGAGGGGTAGACTTCTTTGCAGGGTGAGGGGCATGGGTTCTTGCACGGGGCAGGGGAGGCCTTGGAGGTGGAAGGGACAGACTTGGGGAGAGAAGCAACACATTTAGGGATTTCAAGGGGGGAGAGGAGTAGAAAAAAGTGCAAATTCAGAAGGGAAGGCCTTCTGGGGCACATGGGGACGGTCATAGCAAATGGGTTTGGGTGTGGAGGGAGAGGGAGTGGTTATAAGAGGTGTTGGTGTAGATGTCCTGGGTGCATGTTTGTGCAAGGTATGCTTGCGGGTGCTGAATGTCTGTTGGGTGGGTGAATGTGGGTGTTTATGTGTCTTGGGATGAGGGGGGTGGTGGTGCTGGTGGATGCCGTGGTGGGTGGGTGATGAATGCTGTTTGGAGTGGTGACTGCAGGTAGATGGATGTGCTGCATGTAGGAGTGTCAGTGGTTGTGGTGTCTATGGGTGTGGGGACTGTGGCGGATGTCTGAGGGCCTGCTGTGGTGCTGTCTGTGGGTAGGATCTGTGTAGTGGCTGGATCTGTGAATGTTGGTGTGGTGTCTGCAGGTGTATCAGGTGTGTCAGGTGTGCTGTGTGCGATGCTGTGGGTGGTGGGGATGTCAGGGCAGGTTGTGGCTGTTGCTGTGTGTGCATCTGAATGTTGCTTATATGCATACCGGTGTGGTGTCTTGTGGTGATTATGTCTGTGTGGGCTACCCTTGGATGTTGAGGTGGATGCATGCCTGTCTGTTTGTGTGCTTTGGCTGGGTCTGGTAAGAGGGGTTTAGGATTGGGAAGAGGAAGGTGGAGGGGGTACGGAAGACAAAGGGTGACTGGCTGCCATCAGTGTGGAGGCCAGAGCCTGACAGGATCTCTGTGGGCCAGCCAGTGCACTGTGAATGCCCTCTAAGAATGCATTACTCTGTTGGATTTGAGTTGCCAGTCCCAGGATAGCATTCACAATGGTCGACTGACCCACAAAGATGGACCTCAGGAGGTCAATAGCCTCCTCACTGAGGGCAGCAGGGCTAACAGGGGCTGGGCAGAGGTGCCTGCGGCAAAGTAGATGCCCACACTCTTGAGTGAGCGGGCACGGGTAACTGGGTGGGGAGCTATAGGGACGGCAGTGGTAGAAAGGTGGTGCCATACGGAAATGGTGCTGGGGTGGTCCGAGGTGAGTCCGCCACCGCCAGGGAGCGTCCACTGGAGGAGGACCCGATGATGATTAATTGGATTCTGTCCCCCCTTGCACTCCCCTCGCCCTCCA
The DNA here is from genome assembly GCF_031143425.1 of Pleurodeles waltl. Lineage (NCBI taxonomy): Eukaryota > Metazoa > Chordata > Amphibia > Caudata > Salamandridae > Pleurodeles > Pleurodeles waltl. The sequence continues at coordinate 95,946,136 of NC_090446.1, read as the reverse complement.
GTCCACTGGGTCCCTCAGAGTTGGAGGTATCATGACTTGAGATCCCGTGGTCAGCAGCTTCCCCACTCAGCTGTGCCCCATCTCCTATGCCTGCCGATGTTGATGCTGGAAAACAGAAAGAGAGGTAGGGTCATCATATTCTTTACAAACACTAACATCACACTGTACACATTAATCACATTACAATCACTTGTACTACACCCCCAGGTAGAACGAGGTTAGTGCCCATATCATGTCACAATTAGATCCCACCTATACCCCTGCATTACAACAATGTCACACACCAGCTAAGTAGCCTATGGCACATCTACTATGCCATCATATCAGTAGAGCAATCAAAATAAAAATTCCACGACAACCTGACTTCCCAACATGAATCTGAGTCCATATCCACAGCAACATATTCAACCAACAACCAAGCAATGGGAAGTAGTGCTAACATTCAGTTCAAAATATCACATAAACAAAATTCACACATACCTACATTTGTAGCTGATATCATGTACCAGGTAAGGAACCACATCATGCGCCAAACACAAGGCAGCATGTACCATGCAAGCCAAAACCTTTTCATGTCACAGAGTCCACAACCCTCACTATTGACATTTACAAACATGCAACAACTATACATGCCTTTTACAATAATTTGAGTATGATAGCATCTAAACACATGTCAGCAACACATGGCCCAATAGCCAGGTAGGAAAGGATGATACATACATTGTGGAGCTACTCATCTAAGTCAGTCTCCACCTGTAAACAAAGTCATGTGCACTTATAGGGGTGAACTTGGCCAACAGGATTTACCCACAGACAAGGACAGGTACCTTATCATTACTTTCAATACAATGTAGATCTTTCATGTTCATGAAGGCCACATACCGTACAACTAATCATGATGATTGACATCATCAACAGACCATTGTTCAAGTGGCAAAATCACTATCCACACTTCAGACATGTGGAATCTTACATCTTTACTTGACCATTACAATGCCACAACACCCTTCTGAGCTTAACAGGATAGAGACATACACCTTGAGCCAAGCCAAATGACTGACTACACATACCATTCCAACAACATGTGAAGGTGAAATACCACTTCTGCAACACAATTCAGGCAGTACAAACTAAAGGATTCCATACTAAACACCATAAAAACATATCCACAAAAGCAAACGAAAGTCTGTTGAAGTTGCATCACAATGTTGACATATGTCTGAATCTAACAATGTACACATGATGTTGGCAAAAAACAGTTGCAATTGTACTAATTAGCAAGGTATTATGGCCTACTTAGCATGCCAACAACACATTGGAAGAGGAAATTGCTGTGTAGCCACTTACCATCCCAAAAATCGTGAATGGTGCTAATATTCTGAGCTCTCATATCAATGACATGGGTTGCACTAGGAGTCTAGTCATACCACCATGATTTAGTACATGCTGGATGTCCATTCTGAGGAAGCATCACACGTGCCGATGTTTAGTACACTCGTTCCAATGGGGACATCTCCTAACAGATCAGAGTAAGTGCAGCAAGTGTGGCATGTGAAATCTCCAATTGAGATCACAGCCTCACAGTAAGTTGACACTCATTGGAAACTTAGTAGGCATGTACTCATCTTGTCAGACTCAATGTTGCACATAGAGATGGATCAAGGGGCATTTGAATGGACAGAGGGCAAAGACCAGGACAACCTACCATCAGGATATTGGGAGTGTGGATCTGTAGGTGGCAAGGAACAACCAGCAGGGTACTTAGAGCAATATAATGGTACACACAACACAGTCACATGTGCATCATCATATGCTAATGTACAGAAGGGATGACATAGGTGAGTAATCTGTCCCTATACACAATACAATGTACGCACCTATGTACCAATGTTGAGGACTCTACATGTAGGTTTTCCTAGGATACATTTTACCTTTTGCACTTACCACATTGTCACCGGTTAGAGTCTTTCACATCATACACTGACCTTGCAGAAGAATTTACATGAGTTTAGTCAGTACTCACCTCCTTGTGGCTGCTGTGCTGCCCGCAAACGCCCATGCAACTCAAGGTAGGCCACCGCCAATATGCAGGCCATTAGATGGGTCAAGTTCAGATGGGCATCCCTTCATCCTTGGGAGGGCATCCCCAGCTGGTTCTCAGCAGTCTTATGGGCCGAGTGCCTCAGTTCCTCCCACTGTTTTTGACAGTGGGTGCACCGCCAGCTGTGGACCCCCAGGGTCTGCACCTTCTTGGCAATGGCATGCCAGATCCCCTTTATCTGATGGGCATTGACCTGCATGGATGACACAGATAAGAGTAGAAAGTCATCTAGACATGTTCCATCCCAAAACAAGTTGACTGAACAATCAAGTTGTCAAACATACCATTCATCACATTTACAAAAGCTTTTGCAAGTCACCCTCTGCAGTCAGGCCATGTGTGAAGTGGAGTCAGGCATACAATATGCATACCCAGTGCCAGGTTTTGGCTACATAGGATGTATGTCCTTAAAATGGTACCTCTCTACAACTGTTTCTCTCACCAATATAGATGTAAATGCTGTACATATGATGTACATATTTACAATTCTCCTCTGAGACACCATAGACCTGTCCATACAGGGGTGGGACCTCCTCCACCAGCTTGTCCATCTCTTCCGGAGTGACGGCAGGGGTCCTATCACCTGCAGGACATGGCATGATTGCTCCCAGAGGCAGTACACCACAGCTCAGTTTGTGAAGGATTTGCTGGCAGCAGTTTCAGGAGTCATTGTGCAGGGATTGTGCAGAAGATGGTGCTCACGCCAGCAACAAACAGGGCCATCACTGTCGTTGGATATCGCCATTGGCCTAAGTCTGCCAAAGGCAGCAATGTGTTCCAATGGCAATGTCCACTGCGGTTGTAACTGCCTACAGCCCTGACGACATCCGCCAGCAGAGTCAGGTCACTTCCTGATGTTCAGTACAGTAGGTCAGGCAGCTGCCATTTTAGGGCTCATATATGTATGATGTGGTTATGTAAGTGGTGCCATTTATTGAAACCTTATATCTATGACAATGTGTGAAGTGCAGGCTTACTGTTTCCAAGTATTGATGTGCATGTCATTATTAGAGGGAGTGAAAATAGGTATTATGGCTTATGTACATTAAATAGTGTTGTCACCATACTTGTGACAATTTGAAGATGGTCTAGGTTCAAATAGCAAGTGTTACATGTCTACACAGTTGATATAATTATCACTGTCAGTGACATGTATCTACATGTAGAGTACATGCAATGGTTTAGGGGATTGGATTCCGGTACACTTTCATAAATTGGCTAGATATGTGCTGTATACCACTTATTACCTGTTTCATGTGACATGAGTCAGATATATGTGTGACGTTGTTGTGATCATACTTATGATGTATGCATTGAGTCATTCACATACATTCTGGTGTTTGTCCCACATAGTTACCCTATCCTGAGGAGAGCAAGACAACCTCCAGTGTTCTGTCCACTACCAGACCTGCAGACCATAGAGGCGCGACATGTAATCCAAATATATCGCCTGGATAGGCATACAATTATAGATCTCTGTTGTTAGTTTGAGCCAGATCTGATGCCTGTCATTCGTAATCCCAATTGCATATATCCCATCATTCAAGTCATGTCAGTGCTGCACTTCCAGGCCACTAGGTCCTTTCAGAATACAGTGGCCTTAACTGCAGGGATGTCTCAGCCCATAATCAGTCTGGTTTTGAAGGCTGTACTGTCTGCATTGTTGAAACACCTGGACAGCTACATCAGATTTCCCCAACATGAGGAACTGGCCCATGTGAAGGCAGATTTCCATGCTTTGGGACACATTCCACAACTAGTTGGAGCCTTGGTTCCCTCAAGTGCAAATGAACAAGTATATAGGAACAGGAAAAATTTCCACTCCATAAATGTCCAAGTGGTCTGTTTAGCTGACCTCTACATTTCACGATTTTGTGCAATGTATCTAGAATCAGTCCATGACTCATTCATCATGTGGAACAGCGATATCCCACTGCTGATGACATGCCTATACACAGAGAGGGACTGGCTGGTTGGTAAGTCATGTGTGTTGGTACCTTTTTTCATGGCACCATTTATGTGTATGTCCAAGATTAAAGTTTGGATTGCTCTTACAGGGGACTCTGGCTAACCAAACCGCCCTTGGTTATTGACACCAGTAAGGTACCCACCCATGCCAAGGGAAGTCTGCTTCAATGAGCCCCACAGAAGGACAAGATGTGTCATGGAGAGGACTTTTGGGCTCCTGAAGGCAAGATTTTGCCGCATAGACAAATCTGGAGGAGTACTCCTCTACTCACCCTACAAGGTATATCAAATAATTGTAGCCTGCTGCATGCTCCACGACCTTGCCCTGAGATGTCAGACACCATTCATACCAGGTGCAGGGAAGCCAGCAGCTCCTGTGGGTGGCAATGCAGATATGCCAAGTGAGGATGAGCATGATGTGAATGAAGCTGTAGACATCAGGGCAGATGTCATCAATAAGTACTTCAACTGATGACTAAAGGTATGTGATGTGGTGATACAATAGAGATTCCATGGGGTATTGTTGAGGTTATGCATGCCATGTAAACTTCTTTTTACCACCATCAGTGTGATCTTAAATGGCTCAAAAGTTCATGACTCATGCATGGTAGATGTTCCTTAGAGTTGTGTACAGAACTGTTAGTGTACATAGTCCATTGTGCAGAAAGAAAATGCACACTCAAATTCACTTTAGTTTGATGTTTGTGTTCCTCCCTGGCATAACCTTATCTTTGTCAATCACAGATCTGCAGATTGACTGTTTTACTCATTCTCATTTGGCATTGTCAGATGGTGTTAAAGGCAAATGGGATTTGTAGACTGACATGAGGTGTGGACCTCATGGTTTAGACCAGGTACTGTTTTGCATGAGATTTGTGGTGTGTGAACTCTATGCCCAGACTGTTCGGACAGTGGTTTGGAGGTGTCCTTTTCCACAAAATAGACCTGTTTTGTGTTGGTGGTGGCTCAAATGCTGGCATGTGTGTGTCCATTTGTGTATTACATGTAATGATGTGGTATCCAGACACTCTCTCATCATTTTGGTTTGTGTTGTATGTGACCTAACGTGTGCATAGCTGTCAGTTTGTTTCCTCATTTCAGACCAATGTGTATGTGTCCGAAGACTGACATAGGTGAGTGTCAGGCCTATAGATACTTGACCATGGTAAGTTGAAGATTCCGTGACTGAGGAGATAACTACTGCCCTCTGTCTGTTTAATGAGGTATGGTCATTTGGGAGGATGAGGGATGGGTATGTGATAAGGCTTTAGCTGATGATACATTGAAAGGATCTTTCTGCCTCCTGGGATGGTGATAGACTGACATCTCCCTAATGTTTGTATCCTGTGGGTTGGTAGTGAATAACACCTAACCTGAAACAATGAAGTCCACAGCATGAATTCATAATGTACTGTTTGCAAAGCTCCAAATAAATATGTTGGAGATGTACAATACAGGTGACTTGTGTCATGTGTATGTTAAAAACCAAATGCAATATGTATCCTGGTTGTCCAGTACATGTGTGATGACCATCACAGAGGTATAACATTGGAGAGGAACATTTTGGTACAATTGTTGTCATACATGACAGTTGCATTTGGTTGATACATCACACTCACCCAGGATCTGTGAGTAAGTAGTATTTATTGGGGAGTGAACAACAACATGAGTGAATTGAAACAGAAATGAAATAAAGTTTACTGTGAATGGTTCAGTCATGGTGGATGAAATCCTCAGGATAGCAGCTACACCATTTGGAAACACAAGTCCAGTGTCCTTCCACTATATGAAAAAGGAGTTGGGTATCAGAACTGTGAACAGGATGTATCATTCACACACAAGAGGAACCAATCAGGAGAAGTTCACTTCCTGGCAGTGGGTTTAGTCTTGGCGTCTGCATCTCCTGGATGTCTGGTGGATGTCCACGTTTGCGGGGTGGTTCTTCTGCTACAGAGGATAGGGTGTCTGAGGCATTTCCTCCCCCTGGCAGGGCCTCAATTTCACTAGTAGCCACAGATGTTGAGGGGCCTGATGTCTCATGGCTAGTGGAAGAGTCCTGATGTTGGGTGCCAGAGCTACTCAGGGTAGTTCTGATGTCCATCATCACCCCAGCAATGGAAGCCAAGATGGCATTTCGGGCCTGCACTCCTGTATGGCTTCCTGATGGTTGTCCCTCTGCAGATGTCTGATCTCCTCTATCATGGTCAGTACTTGGCCCATCATGCCTTGGGATTTTTGGTAGGGTCCCAAGACTTGGGACATGGTCTCCTGGTCAGTAGGGTCCCTTGGAGTCCCCATCCTCTGGCCAACACCGTCCCTTCCATGCACCCTACCCCCACATACCTTTGCCACTGGCACAGTGTGCCCACTCCCACTGGTGGCAGGACCATCATTATCAGGGGTGACATGAGGAGGCTCAGGTACCTGTACTAGGGGGCACACAATTGAAGAGACTGTCCTTGGGACACAGGTTTGAAGGACTAATGGTTGCTTGTGATGTAAGTGCAACAGGGCTGGGAGGAGTCGTTGAGGGCAGGGTGAGGCTGACAGTTGTTGACTGACCAGGTGTCCCTGATGGGCCAGCTTGTCCTCAGTGTCCAGACAGCCAGTGTTTTTTTTCCTCACTGGGGCCTTCATCCAGAGGGGTAGTGTCTGTCTCTGGTATCCTCTCCTTGTTGGGGATGGCAAGGTTACCTGTAGGAGAAGTGAAGCACACAGTTGGTGTAAGTGATGCAACTAGTGATGTATCAATTAGACAACTAAACATAGTACGTGAGATGCACACACTGCCTTTACATGATGATGTGGTATTTTTAGTCTATTTTCCCAGAACCAGTTCACAGCAAGCTGATGCTGTTCATCGCAACAGGTAAGTCATTTTTAAGTGTTTTTTAAGGGTTTGGAAGGTGAGGGGAATTCAGGATTGAGGGTTTAAAGTTAATTGAATTGTTGTTTGTGGTGTATTTGTGTATTTAGTTCAATTCGTTTATTTTGTTTAGTGTTTTTCACTAGTTATGGTAAAGTATCTCTATGTTATGTTTAATAGTGTTATGTTAGTTGTGCTTAGATGGTTAACTATTATGTATTTTTGGGAATGTAATGTGTTATGCAGGTGTTTTTTTTTTAGGTCACAGTTTTTTTGCCTACGTACATGTTCTAAGAGTATTTGTAGTTTACATTTTTTTGAAGGAAATTAGTTTTGGTTTAAATAAACCAATGGTTTTTACTCTGATGTCCTTATGTCTTCGGATATCCTGGAAATTGTTCTTTTTTTTAAACACCTTTTCAGGTTTTTATGGAACCTTGATGCTTTGGCTTGCTTTTAGGGATTTATCTAATTTTTGGTGGATTGCTATTTTTTATTATGTGTAGAAAGAGAAAAAATAGGTGGTTAATTTTTTTTTAATAGATTATTATTTAAAAAATAAATATGGTATGTTGGTTTAGAGTATGCCATAGTTTTTGTGGACCTTTGGAGGCAAATGTTTAGTTTCTGGTATGCTTTTTGGCTTTTTGATAAATTTAGGGCCACAATTTGACTAACAGATTGCTTCATTCATAGTTCTTGTTAGCTTCATTCTTTTTGTAATGCTTCTATAAATGTATATAGTGTAGGTTAGGTACTTCCTAGTGTGGATTGGAAGGCATTGTACAATCCTTCCACTGAATTGTTTGTTTTGGCGTCCTATGTCAGGGTGCTGTCATAGACATTCCATGGTATTTGGAAGTTTGGTTGATGTCTGCCTCTGCCAAGCACTAACCTGTTCGTCCCACGGAGACACAATGTTGACCAAGCTGCTTTTACCCAATTCCACCTAAATGTTGAGTGCTCCCACCTAAATACACATGATCAGCACCGCAATGTCCCAGGGGTAAAGGGGATGGATGAGAGAAGGAGAGAGACACTGGATTCTCAGGGCTGGATCCGGACACAAAGTGATGGTTCTTGAAGAGCCTTTGTTTCCTATGATAAATTACACATCAGGCAAATAACTAATATCTCATAACCCATGTTTACTCTACTGTTAAACTATGATGTGCAAGCTAGATGTGCCTGTTGGGGTCCCCTTTCTGGCTTTTGATGGCTCTTCCTCTGTAGGGGGTCCCTAGCCCGGAAATGGAAAGAAAACGCTTTAGGCTTGTCGGTCTTTTGTGAGGTGAGTTTTTATTTATATACTGTCTTCTTTTTGTCTTTATTGTCCACTTTCAACTCTTATAGGTTCTTCCCTTTTTCTTCTTGGTTTTTCTTCCTCTTTCTTTTTTTAGTAGGTATTCTGTTCTTTTTCCTTTCTTTTTCTTGATAGTGATGTTTCTCCTTTTCTTTCTTCTCGGGGTTCCAGCTTGGGGCGTCGTGCCGCCGTGGAATGCCCGAATAATAAAGAAACCACAAAAAAAACAGTGGTAAGTTGACTGGTCTATCTTTTATTTAAATGTTTTATAGGGTAAGGTGGGTAGGGACACCAACCCGTTAGTGTAGGTGACAAGGCAGGGACTCGCCTTGTGAGAGAGTACTAGTACTCGTAACGTGGAAAAACAAGTGTTCTGTTGAACGGGCAAATTCGGTAAGAGGTAGCGGACCGTTCAACAGGGCGTCCTGTCCCTGTGGGTGAAACCCGTCTATGTGAGATTGACGACAACAAACAAAAATTGAATGTGCAATAAAAGACACGGAAAACAATAGCAATCCTGCTATAAATAGGCCTTTTTACTAGCCGTACCCCGAGGGGCTTAGTAAACAGGAACGTACCTGGGTAAGTCACATCCCACCAGGTACGTGGCTGGTTTCTGTGGCAGTCCGGGCTTCCCGGGCAGTTGACTCGTGTCGTAGTGTCTCGGACGCTGACGCCTCCGTCCCGTCACCTTTTCCTCCTCCACCAGCGCGGCCGTCCTCTCTTCCTTCACAACTCCCAGAGAGCGTACACCTCATCCTCTTCCGTTTTCACTTTTGTCTTCCTGCTTCGGGTTGACTTTGGATGACGTCACATCCGACGATCGAAAAGTGCTCCTGGGGGACTGCTCCTCATCCCCTGGGGTGCTTTAAGTAGTCAGGGAATCGTCAACCCTACTACACCGTCTCTCTAGGAATTTTCGGAAACTATGTAGATTACCTGTAATTAAATAATAGCATTGAACCTCCTATAATGTCTATAACTGCTCCCACTGTAATAACAGATTAGTCCCTCATCACCTCAATTAAGCCTAACTAGATGTTCCTTGATGTTCAGTGGATATCTTGCATGTTTCACTTTGATGAGATTTGCCAAGATGCTGACTCACTCGACTCACAGACATATGCATAGGCAACAATAATAACAACACACTCCTAGGGAATTAGATTCTTCAGATATTCATGGGTTAATCATTGTACTGTGCTAGTATTGCAAGGAACGCAATTCAGTGTTTACATCACACTGAAAACATAGGATTAATAACAAGGATTACTGTTCACATTGTATTACTATGAAAATATAGGATTAATCAATAGCATTCAACTTCCTGAACAACCGGCTTATCATTGTTACATCACAGCGTAATTTTGAGCATGGCAAAGATAAGCTTCAATTTAGTTTAAGCGCTTTACACAGAATGTTCTGCATCACCAGCAACAATTTGAAATAATGCAAATGCCACTTTGAACTCAGTGATAATAAATGTATTCACCGTACGTCGTATTGCTAACAACAATAGTAATGCCACATTAAATTAAGCGATAATAAACTTATTCATAGTGTATAATTTTTATAATAATTGTTCAATAGAAACTCCTTTCTGTGGTATAATGCAAGCAACTACAATAAGCAGTGTAGCATGACAAGAGGCAAACATCCCAATGACCTTAAAAACCAAAGATGTGCCCTTTTAAGCACATCACATCCTGGAACATTTGCTTATCAAATTTAAAGTCAGCAAGTATCAAGTTTTACCAATAAATGTTCTTAAATCGCGTGCAGCGCGACACCACCTTTTTAAGGGTTAATTCCCCCTGTCTCTTCTTCCAGAAGTGGCCTCCAAGATGCTGGACAGGACAGAACAACGTGAAGATCAAAAGCGGGAAAGCAGAGATTCCTTCTCTTCAGCTGGTGACCTTCAGGCTGGATGTGGTTCAAATACCTGCTGCATCCAGCCACACCCAGTCTGAGTCACAGGGATATGGGAGGCTTGTGCAACACGTTTGCAAACAAGCATTGGTCTTTAACAAGCATTAGTTCCAATAAGCATTGGTCTCTGCAAAAAAGCATTGGTCTCTGTAAACAAGCAGTTCCTGCAAAGGCAAATGATCAACTCATAATTTTTTTACCGGGGGCATATCCAGGTTTGCAGGCCCGACATAGTCCGGAGTAATGTAGGCCGCCGACCCAATGTGTCTTAGAAATAGCACATTAGGGGTCTTGGGGCCTGATTACAAGTTTGGCAAGCCCACCTTTGGGCCGTCGAACCCATGTGCTGGAGACCACGGCAGAGCTGGAGGCCCCCCCCAGGTCACTTACAGTGTGTCCACTGGGGCTGACCGGTGGAATCCTCCATATTTGGATGTTTCCACGGGTCAGCCCAGTGGAAACAATGTAGTGGCATTGGCCTCAGCTCCTCAGGGAGCTGAGGCCAATGCTGTTACACAGAGGGTGTCTTGTAGCAGACAACAAGCATCCTGAGGGTGCTGGGCAGGGGGGACCCCCAGCACTGGCTTTCCACCAGCCTTTTCGTGGCAGGGACCCCGCTGGTGGAAAGTGGACATGTGAGCAGCATGGCTGTGTTGAACTCAGTGCCATTGTGGCTCACCATGACTGCGACCGCCACCATCCCATTGGGAGCCATGATCCTGGCAGTGGTGGTGATCCCCAGTGGTCCAACCACCAGGGTTGTACTCTGGTGGTCAGACCACCAGGAGACCATCAAACTCATAATTAGGCCCTTGGTTTGTCTTCATTTTGTTGGTAGAAAGGGCTTTCTGTTAGTAAGTTGTAGTGGTTGGCTACTTCTGTGACAGGTTCATCATTTCAAAGCCAAACTGGCTGTTTGTGGCGTATTCTACACTAAGAGCAAATTTTTGGAGATATCTTCATGTACTTTTATTGAAATGATAGTAACAGCTGTGTATTGGTGTGTGGGGGTATATTTTTAGAATGACTTGATTCATGGCTTACTCAGAGTCTATGATTATTTTTTGGGGTAAAATGACTTTGTTTTATGTTGTCTATGGTTTAAGAGCTCATAGTTAAGTGCTGCTTTAGTTATTTGGTTGTAGGGCATATATAAAAGGCGTCCTCCCTGCCCTATTACAAGGTTTCTGCCCACCTGACTTGGTTGACCAGTGGAAACCTTGGAATAGTGCGTTCCTACCGGTCTGGGCCCCTGGGGGACTCGGGATCGAGACACTACACATGTGGTATCTCTGTATGCAGATGATGGACTTACATATTTGCATGACCCGAAGGAGTCAACCCCAGTGCTGTTGAATCCTCTGAGTGAATTTGTGGGCTATTCAGGCCTAAAAGCAAATCATCATAAATCACATTTACTACCATTGGGCAACCTGACTGGAACGGATGTGATGCTTCTTCCAGAAGTCGGACTGCCATGGAGTGCCTTAGGCCATAGATATTTAGGAATAAGAATAGCCTGTGAGAAGCAGCACTAACTAGAACTTAACAGCGACAGAGTACTAGAGGGTTACAAGCATTGGTACACTTCTGGAGAGACCTCACGATTACGCTAACAGAGCATCCCTGGTTAAAAAGTTGGTATTGCCTCGTTGTTTGTACACACTACAGAGTAAATTAAGCAAAATCCCCAGGAGTTACTTCAGGGAGTTAGACAGCTTAATTATAGAACTCCTTTAGGCCGATAAACCTAAACAGGTAGGATTGACTATGCTGAAACAGACATGGAAACAGGGAGGCATTGAGCTTCCCAACCTGGAGCTTTATTATTTTGAAACACACCTACAGCAGGTGGCACATTGGCTGGACAAAGAAGACAATTGAGAAAAACGTCTTCTGAGGGGCACACATGGGGACTGTACGCTTCCTGAAATGCTTATGTGCAGAAAACATGCCCCAGCAACAAGGCCATATCTGATCCGTGTCTGGGTACAGACAGTTACAAGGGTGATTTGTCGATATGGGCATTGAAACCATTTACAAACATAACAAAAATGATGTCCGTCCAGAGGTGGTGGGACGGAGGCTCCGATGTACTGGGAGATTTGTATCTCGGCGTTAAATTTATTACATGCGGGGAAGCGATAGATTTATTTGGGCTGGGTCCAGGTTAATATTTACAATATGCTAAGTTATTGGCTACAACATGTGGAGTCTGGCCTAGCTTTCCAGGCTAACTCATGCACATGAATGGGACAACAGAGAGACTGGCAACTGCACCTACAGCACCCGCAAAATAACAAAAGTTAAGTTATTTACACCACATAAGCCTTGAATAGTGAATTCATCGCAGAAATAAAGGTTATGATACCCTACACTGAGCAGCCATGAGGGAGGGGGGAGTTGGGAAATGTAACAGATAATATGCTGTTTGACTCTGAGCCTATCATTGTACACACACTAGAATGCTCAAGAAATTATTGTGATGTATATGATATATGTGTCAGTTACTGTTGAACTGTACAATTTCCACTTGAAAATCAATAAAAATCATGTTAAAAAAGGTGTACCACTGCACTACACATGCACAACACAATAAATGCACAAAATAACACATTACCATTTCAACACAACACACCCCATACATGCTGAAGACACACATTGACATAGATCCATGACACAACATACACAAACCATTGACACTGCACCCACACACCACAAAACCACAACAGACAACACAACTACACACTTAGCTACACAAACACACTCACACACCTGCTCCCCCACCTCAACCAGCCAATCACGTTGCATACACATATGCACGTACTGACTCACACACACAGCTCACAGCACAACATGACAGGTGCACGTCCCCTGACAATGTGCACACAAGGACACAGTGGGCAGGTGTGAATGTACCATCATTTTGGTGCCAGCATTCATTTGCCAAGGAATACTGGCACCACAATAGCAGTTGCGTCTGTGTGCGATATGTGTTGTGTACCAGTTAGTTCCCAACCGAATCTGGCCCACTTGTATCGCTGACATATGCATGTCACAGTAATAAAAAAGTTTCTTTGACATGTATATATCTCCAGTGGCCCCCCCCTTCTGTGTAGTGCCCACAGGCAATGGCAATGCCGAGTCACTACCTTGGAGTCCGTCAACAGGGGGGTTGTGTTTTCCCTGTGGGTCAGTGACAGCATTGATGGCAGGTGTTGTTGAGTCTTCAATGAGGGGGGAAGTGGGAAAAGGGGGAGTTTTCCCCCACTTTCCCCCAATCCATCAAGTAAGAAATGAAGGTTGGACCGTCACTTTTTCCTTGGCGGGGCACATCTAAATCTGCATGGCGGGAAGGCTTGCAGCAGTCCTGCCATCATCCTCTTTTCCCTTTCCCACCATCGACATGGATGGTGTTTCTTGGCGGAGAGGACGGTTCGAGTGCGGTCTTTCATCTAAAGGACAGCCAACATCTAAATACGGGGGGTGGATTGTCATAGCGGCGGCTGGGTTTCCATTCGAAAAGTCTATGGCGGGACCTTTACCACCAAAATCTAAATCAGGCCCATAGTTATGTAGTTGTTGAGATGTATATATTTCTTCCTCAATAGTTTGTTGAGAGAATCCAGCAGAGTTTCCTCACCTTGCAGTGTTTGTCGTTTATGAAGTATGTAATTATTTCAATTAGAGTGCCTTTTATATTGTTGATTTATTGTTTGTTTAATTGTATTAGTTGGTTTAGTATAGTTTGAATTTTTCTCACTTGAGTTCTTCTGTGGTAAATGCTAATTTGGGTTTTATTTTTGAAGGATAATATATAGTTTGATATGTTTGGATATAATTTTATACACTTAATAATATTTAGGTTTGTGATTAAATGTATGAACCTAATGTTGTTTTGGGTGTTTTATTTTATATATCTTAGATATATTTTTGGGTGAATGGTATATATTTTGTTGCTGTAATATATTCTTATTTAATTTAAATATGTGTATAACAGGTTTGTGGTTTATTTGAAGTATTTGTTTTATCTTAATTGTTTTATATTTCAATAATATTTAATTTCTTACCGATAATGTTGTCGCTAATGTGGGAATCAATATGTGACATATGTTTATTTAAAGGTAACAATATTCTTGTTTCCAATATTTTTGATTTCGATATATGTAAAAATCAATATTTTAACTGCGATATTTGTGTTCTCGATATTTATGTTTTTTATATTTAAGGACACAGAGTCACTATTTTTATAATCAGTATTTTTTTCCGATATTTTTGTGTTCTGATATTTTATGGATCGATAATATGTCATGGATCCAACATTTTAATATTAAGCACAGATTGGCCCGAAATGTCATTATGATGGTCCTTTCAGGGCTTTGGTGGGTTGAGAGGCTATAGCCTACAGGTTATAAGACATTAATAAGCCAAAAAATAAAACTTTACAAATGACAAAACTATTTTATGTCACCTTTTTTGCTAGTTCTACTCTAGACCCACTTGCCATTGCTTTGTGGTCTACGGAAATCTTCAAAGGCATACTAATAGCATCACTGAATGGTGATAGTATCACCAGCATCACTTCATCTGACCCTTTTCTACAAACACTTCCATGATAAATAGATTTTCTTGCTGACTTTTCTAAATTATCCAATTACCTTATGCAATGATTAAATATGTAATTATACATATAATTATTGATAAAGTGATCAAAGTCAGCAATGAAATCCATCCTGTGTACTGGTAACAAAAAACCGTATTTAGTTGCCTTTGCTTTCTAATGGGAAAAAAACCTACAAATAAAGTATCCTAATTATATCCTAAATGTTTTTTCTTAATTTGCAGTGCAAAAGTAAAATCATTGAACAAGATATAGAGAGGTGGATGAAACAAACTTTTATCGACAATTAGTACTCTAAGGATTACCGGGATCATTATTAGTGTTGCGGTCCCAATGTAGGACCATCAAACTCACGGGGGACATAACTGCCATGGCAGTGGAGTCCTCCCCCCTCCATATTATGTTGTGTCCTGCCGGTCTGACCGGGGGGTACATTGTACTAGAGCATTACCTCTGGTCAGTCCAGCAGGAACAGTGCTACGAGATAGTACAGAGGGGGCCGACCAGCACCCTCAGAATGCGCACTGTCTACATAGCAGACAGTGCACACTTTGACAGTACTGGGCAGCCCTGGCCCTGCCAATGACATGGTCGTGGGCAGTGCAGGGGCCTCCCTGTGGCCTCCTGCACTACCTTTCCGCCAGCCTTTTCATGGCGAGCTCCCCACCACGAAAAGGCTGGCAGAAAGGGGGGTTGTAATCAGCATGGTGGCACTGAGTTTAACGCTGCCATGGCTGATCACAAGCCTGAACACCATTAGGAACCATGTTCCCGGCGGCAGCCGGACCGTCAAAGCCACAGAGGATTGAGCGCCACTGTGCGGACTCGTAATAAGGCCCTATATTACATTTCTCAAAACAAGATTAGTTCCTATAAATATTGTGAACTCCTTTTACAACATGTTTTACAAAATGGGGAGGAGATGATGAGAATTCGTTTGAGCACCAGCTGAGGACTTCTACCTTCAAGCTAAACACTTTATTCAATATAAAAGACCTGGGACATGTGAGTCATAAAACATGTCACTAGCCATTTGGGCTCAAGAATGGACACTTGCACCAAACAAACAGATGCCCAGATAGGCAGAAGTCAAGAACATTGCCTGAGAGTTATACCCTGTTAAAACATTTTCTTCTGAAAGAGATAGTTTTAAATTCAATACTATTTTCCTCTTCTAGGTCTGAAGTGAGACTTGTATTAGATTAAGTTAATATCATCTTTCCTTTACTTGATGCGGCTTTCTATTTCAATTAAAAAACATTGTTCTTAAGTACCAATGTCAGATACTTTTCATCAAGTGCTTAAATAATATTAAGAATTGTTACTTCAAAATGTTCACATAAACATGCACTCTACTTTCACTTGATGTTTGATTATTTCACCCAAACCCTGATTGGCTAAATCTGGTCCAGATGCCAACCTTGGTGTCAAGTTGGCAAACTATTATGCGGACTCCACAGAAATGCATATGTTTGTGTCACATTTCATTTATTTGTGACTTTGGGCCGCATTATGAATTTTGCGGGCTCACCACGGGACTGCCAAACCCGCAGGGAGGATGCCCCGCCATGGCGGTGACACCCCCCGAGAGTATTACAATGTTCTCATTGGGCTAACTGGTGGAACATTGTAGTGCAAGGTTCCTGCCAGGCTGCCCGGAGGGGAACTGTGCTACGATATTAGTCCTGGCTCCCTTGAGGGAGCTGAGGCCAATAGGGTAGCACTCCAGCACCCTTGGAAGCATTCCAAAGGGGCTGGGCAGCGGGGGCCCATGCACTGCCCATGCCATGGGCATGGGAAGTTGCAGAGGCCCCCTGCGGTCCCTGCCATGGAAAGGCTGGTGGAAAGCTGAGTTGTAATCAGCCAGTCGACACTTAGTTCAGTGTTGCTCTGGCTGAGTACAACTCAGGCTGCCGTCATCACATCGGGAACCATGTTGGTGGCAGGGACGGCGGTCTTTGGGTGGGTTCTCCCACCAGGGTTGTAATGTGGCGGTCGGGCCACCTGGAGTGCAGTGCTCTGACCATCACCCCATCACACTCATAATAAGGCCCTTTGTGTTTATCAATATATATGAAAGACTACAAGTTCCAGGATTCAAAGCAAACCAGACTGAATGTGCAATCTTCTTGCATGGGACAACTTAAAACCTCTTCTCTCTCTTTTTTGGGCTAGACGAACTTACTGAAATGGACCCAAGCGCCTAACCTCTGATTGACCTTCTAATCTCTATTCTAATCTATTTTATAGAACTGCCTGATGTGCCCATGTAGTCTTTCTTCTATGTCAGTGAATAATGTCACTGCAGTCCTTCTGTGGGCATGAGTGACAATATATACTCCTAATTCTACGTCTGGGGCCTGTCCTGGTTTTTGGTTTTGAAAATATGTCCGTTGTGTGTAACTTTGGGGCTGTTGTGTAAAATCCTGAGTCAGCCATTCACTGTCCTTAGCTCTTTAAACACAATCAAGGGGTGACTGCAGAATTATTGGCCTGACACGAATGATCCTATCTCTCTCGTGCCATCCATCGTGCGCGTGCCTACAAGCACCACCATTTTGATGCTTCTGAATGGACAACATACCTGAAATTTTACCGCTGTTGTCGAAGACAGGCGCCGGTTCCCGGACTCTACAGTGTGCGCCGTGTTTTCTCGCCCTGGTGTTTGTTTTCCGACTCGCTTGCTTGTTATATCAAGCACTGACGCACACTTACAGCTACTCCCGGAAGAAAGAACAGCGTAGTTGAAAGAACGAACGAGGGCAGATTGACGTGAGGTTCGGGCTCCGCTGCTGTTGACGAAGCACGCGTCATTCACTGGAAAACCTTTTCTAATGAATGTCACCCCCTTCTTTAAGTCATTGGCTGACAGGTGTGTTTGCTCGCTGACAGCTTTGTGACAGAATATCCCTGACACTGGGCGTCATGGTACCGTGCACAGCCCTGCGCCTGCTAATAACGCGTTTTTTGAAGCACCTCACAAGCACGGCCTTGCCTGAAAAAGTGGTGGCGATTTAGGTAAGGCAGTGGCTGACAATATGGTGCCCAGACGGGACTGACAGATTGCAACCCAGTGGCGTGGCCTCCCCACCCCACCCCAGCAGCTTAAGCCGGGGCGGCTACTGTGCCCAAATGGCTGTTGAACTGGATCCTACATAAACTACATTTAGCCCTTTACTGGCCTCTTCTGCCTGCAAGTCTGCAGACAAATGGTAATAACGCGTTTAGGTAAAACCGTGCCGAAAGGGGTGTGGGCTCAAATGCACAGCGACTAGTGCTTGATTTGAGCCTGTGGTTTCCGGTGCGGGGCACCGGCACTTATTTTTGAGGGCGGCAGTTATTTTTATGCCTCAAGCATTTACTGCGAACAAAAGACACATATGGGAAAGACAGAGGAAGAGAAATTGGAAAAGCATCACAAAGGGAGAAAGCGGCAAGAGTGAGTTGAAGGGGCAATGAGGGGCTGTGAATGGATTAAAGAGGCCTGAGATGGCTTCAGGATTACTCTTCCTCATTATTCTGTGCTCACACATTGAATTGTAGCAGCCGCGTGTTGCAGAGGAGAAGATTAGGCACCCGCACTTTTTTATTTACAAATTAAGCACTGACATAACCGAAGTAATGAAGGAGAATTTATGGGGATAAGAAAAACACAGGGAGAGGGCCCATTAGAAAAAATAAGGATGAGAGAGAAAGATGAGAAAGAAAAAGTAAGGATGAGACACAAATGATGGATAGGAAGGGCAAAGAAAGAATGGGAGGCAGAAGGAATGGTGACCACAAAGAAAGTAATGTAAAAGCAAAGAAGAAAAGTAAAAGAAAGACAGAGGGGTGAAAAATGAAGAGAAAGAAGAGTAAAAGGATGGCTAGATTAATGTGTGAAGTTTTGGAGGGAAAGGATCATCAAGTAAAAGAGAGGATGGAAGAATGGGCAGATTGAGAAAAGTGAATTTGTGGATAGGAACTGGATGGATGGATACAATAATATATTTATGGATGGATGAGTTAAAGGATGGATAGAAGTAAAAATAAAAGGATAGAGGGAGTTTGAATGAATAGGAAAAAAGTATGATTGGATGAGTACTGGTGGGTGGTTGGAAAGATGAAGGGATGGAAAGCTAGATGGATGTATAGCTCGAAGGGTGAATGGATAAATGGGCAGATGGATGGGCAGAGGATGAACGGTTTGAAGGAACACTTAAGGAGTGATGGGTTTCATCACTTTCCATGCTTGGTGTGCTTAGAGGGTGGTTCAAGTGGTGGGTACATTCAGGCTACTCCTTTGTTTCAACCTACCTGTAACACCCTCACCGTGCAGAACTTTGAAATTGTAACAAAATGTGTTGAATTTTTGTAGCCATGGTGCTTGAATGCATTTCAAACAATAGGCCTAATTACAAGTCTCACAGTTGGACCACCACATTACGACCCTCGGGGTGATCCCGACGGGCTAACGGCGGGTGCAGGTTGCAATCAGCCTGGGCGGCGCTGCACGCAGCGGCGTCCTGCTGATTAAAACATGATTCTCCGCTGGCCTTTTCATGGCAGAAACAGGTGCCAGGGGCCACGGGGGGGCCTCCAATGCCTATGCCGGTGACATGGGCAGTGTAGGGGTCCCCCAGGCCTGCACCATCGTAATACACACTGCTGTGCAGACAGTGCTAGTTACGAGGCTGCTGGTGCATCCTGAGGGTGGCAGCATTGCAACTGGCTCAATTACAAGCCGGTGTAAATGCTACAGCCACTTTCCTCCTGGGCTGAAGGGTGGAAATCTTGGTTTCCGCCTGTCAGCCTAGCCTGAAAGTCATATTGGGTCCAGCGGGGAGGTTGCCACTACATGGCGGCCATCCTGTTGAGAGTTTGCGGACAGGTGTTCCCGTCCACCAAACTCGTGATCAGGGCCAATGTTACTTTAATGAGTCTGCCAATGATGTGGCAAAACAAAACTGCATAAAAAACTAGTATTATTTGCCTTGTGGACACATTTTCCAGGGTGACCCATATAAGGCCGTTCAGAGATATGTGGTGATTTCTCTTTCTTGCTTAGACTTTAACATTTGCCAATGTTTTGATTTTTTATATTTATTTGTTACATATGAATATGAGAAGAGCAATTTGTGGCAATAGCCAAATTCAAAATCCAGTTATTCAGTGTTCTCATGTAGCAACAGTGAGAAACAAAGTTTGTTTTCCCTACTGCTGTGTTACCAGGTGAAGCAATTGCTTCCTCCAGGTCACCAAGAATCCAAAGGCGGTAGTGCAATGGCCACTGGTGGTGTCACCCAACTTCTGCCTCTCTCAGCTCTCCAAGGCAGGTGAGAAAATGTGGGCAGCAGGCTGCCTATGGCAACCACCACACTTCCCTGTCAGCATGGGCACAAGCCAGGCGACCAGCAGCTCCCATGGAGCCACTTTCAGGGTAGCATAAGCTCTCATTTCAAATGAGAGCAGAGAGCCCAGCCTTGAGTAGGAAGAGGGAGGGGCGATGCACAGGATGTGAGAGTGCATGGCAGAATTCAGGTTGTTTTTTAATTTAGGTGTGGGGACGCTTTCACTTATGAAACCGTTACGTAGCTAAAGCACATACATAATTTGATGTTTTTCTATCTATAGCCTGAAAGTGGTATCCGATAGTAGCTCTTAGTTTTTTCCTTTGCAGTCTGAGACAGATCCTGGACCTACAACATTTTCGGTGCCACGAGGCACTATCTTTGCATGTATTCTGTTCAATGGATACACAGAGCCATTAGGGGTCTTTGTCATCTTAAGCATACACTGCTATGCAGACAATATATCATTACGTCAGAGGGCTTTCGTCAGAGGCAACACCTGGCAGCTCACCTACGCCCAGGCCTTCTGCGTGAGTATGTCAGTCTGTCCCACCTTACGTTACGCCACTCCCCATCCCTACCAAGGAGGTCTATGTTGGGCAGTTCTTTAAAATATATATTAAAAGTTTAAGCATTTTTTAAGACGGATGTAGATCGAAGACAAGACCAGTCCAGTCTCTGAAATCGAACCGACTCCGGGGGCGTCAATCGGTAACATTAACACGTGCTCTTTAAAGTGCTTAGAAATGGCCAGCGGCAGGAGGAAGCACTATATAAATGAAATTTATTGTTATTACCTCAGGAAAAAGGAACGAAGCTAATGACACAACATTTATTCGCATGATGCTAATTAGCACCACAGTGATACTTCGCAAAGACCTAAACAAACACCACCGCCGGGCAAGAGACGGGTGCTCGACTGTTGCAGTAACAGGCCACGTCGGCAGTCGTCTCGTATGCTCTCTCGAATCCTGCGAACGGTACAACTCAAATGTATCACTGCAATGTTTTGCAAGAGTGCGCACCAAAAGTTAATAATTCACCATAGCTATGACGACAGAATATACAGAAACGGCCCTGAGTGGGCGTGCCACTTAGGCCTGGCATGGGGCATGTTAACTTTCCTCTGCAGCGCTGAGACCCGCATTAGGCCTGCCACAGCATGCGTTCCCCATGAATTAAGGCCCTCTAAATGGATTTTAGCCCACCATGCATATTTTTGCTTCTCTAGATCTAGCATGTTTGGGAAAGTAAACAAAGGTATAATTTATAAGGCCTTTTAGAGAAACCTTGTGTGCAGTGACGGGGCAGAGTGCTCAGCAGGCCTGGGCACTCTAAGACATAAATAATGCATGAGTCGCTATGCCAGGCTTCTCTGCTGAAGGGAGGTGGGTGGGGTAACTTGTGGGGAGATGGTTGGAGGCAGGGTCGTAACAAAGGTGCGGAGGGGGGCCCAAGGGATCCCTTCTGCACAGTACACTGGGCACTGGCGACAGGCCCCTGACTGGTTCTAGTCGGAAGGGCCCCCCTACATGTAGTTTGTAGGGGAGGGACTTTAAGTTTCGTTTCGCCACTTGTTGGGGGGATAAATACCACCCCGTGTATTCTGGTGCATGATGGGAATCATGAGAATCGTTGCCACTGAATTCTATGCAGGTGGTGCGCGATGGTGGGTGTGACGTCAACGGGGCCTCCTGGCAAAGGAAGGAGGAGAGATGGAGAGAAACCAGCCGTGTGGGTCTGTGCGCGCGCGCATGAGTATCTGTGGTAAGAACGAGAGGGAAAAGGATGCTAGAGAAGAACCACCGATGCTTAAGAAACAGAGAAAACGACGAGGTAGACTAGGTACAGAAAAATACGGAGTAGGCTGCTGTCCGCATAATTGTGCCTTTCAGTCGGGAGTTCAAAGACTGTCCCGACGGTGACGCGCTTCCTGGTCTTATTGTACAGCGGCATAGTTCATATGGTACGACGTAGGGCAACATTGTAGCCAGACTCGCTCACTAGACTGACTGCGAAATAGTTAAGAGAAGGGCCTAGGTGTTAATGCACAGTGCCCACTCCTGTGACACAGCATTTGTGTTTTTGTGTTTGAGGATGGCAGTGTGTCTTCAAACACTAGCTTAGCCCTGACCTCCCTCATTGGTCGGGTAGGAAAGAGAAGCATCCGGGGTGGGTCTACGTGACAGACTCACGAAGCCGCCGTAGCACGAGCTCTCTTCTCTTCTCCATCTGTACAAATAAACGTGGATAACGCAGAGACCTAAACCAAGGCACTCTGTTAATGCTAACCTCCCGCACAAGACAATACATGACACTTATACACAATTACCTTTCACACCATGCCTGGTCGTCCACTCATTTAATTTATTTCGTGCCAATACCCATACCATTTGTATTTAAGAAATAATGTAATAATTTTCATATAGAGCGAATAGAACGCATTTTATAATAAAGTTGGAAGTCTTAGCGCCTTATTTAAAGTTTGGCAGGTGGGATCAAAACATGGCAGAAACCTGGCCGCTGTATTATACGAGCAATGGCTTATAATGATTCGGAGGATGGCAGAGCCTAAGTATGCCAATGTCAGAGGTTAATCCTTATATAGAAATGGGAAACTGCTCATTCATTTCCCAAAAGTCCTTTTAGAGGGAGCAGTCATCACTTGCAAACTACTTCAGGAGTGCTTTGAAGAAAAAGTTGAGAAGCTTCTGTTTTTCAAGGTCAGTTATTTCAGCCTGTCTGTTCAGAGTTAGCCCTTTTATTTTTTACCGGTTGCGAACGTGCGAACACATGGAGAAGGCATGGGAGGTTTATGGCAGCCTAGAGGTGAAGTGGGATACAGGATGCTCGAATGCGGTGCTTGAAGGTGGATGGCAGTGCCTAATTGGTAAGAGAGCATGTGTTGGTGCCAAAAGGTCTAATGTGAACCCTGTGGCTGGTGCAATTAAATGTCCGTGTTCCCAGTACCGAGGCTGCGTGGTTTTGAGTCCACCACTCAAGCCTCTTTAATCCGCTACTGCGGTGTTATGTCACTCTTGAAGATTTCTGCTTTGTCACTTTGTGATATTTTTTCTGTCTTTCCCTTCCCCGTCTTTCCACTTTGTGTGTTTTTCCTATCTTGCTGTAAGTAAATGTCAGATGCAGAAAAATAAGTGCAGGTCCCCAAAAATGAGTGCCGATGCACCCCCCCCCCCCCCGAATCCCCCCTTAAATTAAGCACGGGTGGAAGGAGATACAGATAGGTGGAGACGTGCAAGGGTACCGGAACGCAGAGAGGAGAAGGCGGATGCGTGAAAGATGAGAAATAAGATGACGGAGCGGTCGGCTTGGCAATGCAGGGGCTGCAGGGACATGGAGAGGAATACAAAAAAAGAATCAGGCAATGGGGACTTGAAGGGAGGGTAGGAAAAAGAATAGTGAAGTACAGAAACAAAGGCGGTACGGGGGATAGGAAGGATACAGCTATATGGTTGCTATGGAAAGGTTAAGAGGCACCAAGGCAACAAACTAGATGGGGGTTATAAGAAGTCGAACATGTCTATAGGGATGTAAAGAGGCACATTAGTAGATGTGCATAGGTTAAGGGGGACGTGGAGAAGCGAAGAAGTATCCACAGAGGTTGATGCATTCTAAAGCCACATAGGGTAAATATGGAGGTGTAGAAAATGCAGATAAGTGGAGAAAAATAAAGGTACTTGAAGGGGTTTAGGGCAATGGAGAAAATAAATGGGTGAACAGATGGGACTCAGGCAAGTGAGAAGCATACTAGTATGCTGGAGATATAAGTAGACGGAATGCATTTCAAACAAAAGAGGGAACTAAGAAGTACAATTCAGAGTATAATGAGGGAATTTCAGGAAGTTGAGGGGTTCCAGGCAGCAGAGGAACTAGGGTGATTGGAGAAGGATTTATTATTTAATTATTATTTGCACAGTGTGCCATCTGTAAACTAGAATGTATTGGATAATCTAATGGGTCACTTTCCCAAATGATTCTAAAGTTTCCATCGCAAATTGGCATCTGGTTCAGCTTGTGGAAATGTCTTGTTGGCACAGTGATTGTGAATGGATTTCAGTTAGGTGAGTGTGGCAGTTCTTGGGTGAAAGTTCTCGAACTATGATGGTTACGATGGCAGGACTGTCACAAATTGTTTACATGTCTCCTCAATCAGCCAATGTGCAGTAGTCTTGTTGATGTGTATGTATATAGATTATCTGTACTGTGTTTCAAGTGTGTGGGCAGTGCCCTCTCTTACGTTTGCTGTTGTGAGCATGGCGACATCCAAATGCATAACATATTCTTGCTCTGCTGAACGCAAAGCAGGTGAAATAGAGTGTGTGAGATTTACTCTATATCAGTGGTTCCCAACCTGTGGTCCGGGGACCCCTGGCGGTCCGCAAAGCCTCCTCAGGGGGTCCGCAACTGCTTAGAAAAATAAATAATAATAGAATAGGTCCCCAGCTTTCAGTAATGACTCACTAGGGAGTCCCCAGATTCCAATAATGATTCAGTGGAGGTCCCCGGATTCCAGTAATGATAAAGCGGGGGTCCACAGAAGTCAAAAGGTTGGGAACCACTGCTCTATATGGTCTTGGTCTGATAGGACTGGGCAATGTAGTATAAAAGAGTTGGTCAAGAAGTCCGGAGATGCCCAACCCCTGAGGAGATGCCAGGCATGCAAAGAACAGATAAATAGCAATGTTATTGGGAGGAAGGACCTTTGTAGAGTTCAAGCATGTGACGGGGAAATGACAAGAGAGAAGGAAGTAGAACAGGAAAACATTCATATAATCCAACGTGGACATAGGTCTGTCTACATGGCACTCTCAGATATCCTTCTATTGGCTCTGTTTGGCTGCTGTTATGAGGTGGGGTTTTGATGTTCTGAACGGCAAATGCAATTATTTTCTGCAGAGACCTAGCCATGACTCTTTGACTAAAATCCAATAAAAAAGGGGAGTAACTGGGAGGCTACTAGGTAGAAAGATATGAGTAGAATATGACAGATATGTGGGATGCTTACATGTGAGGTGTATAGTACCACAGTATTGAGTACTAAATCTCATGCCCAAAAATATAGCAGAAACATAAATGGCCATCATATCAACAAAGTAAGCATTCAAAGGTAAGTATTTTTTACTCTACTTTACACCACATATGTACCTTGTCAAGGGGTATATTGTGAAGGTAGTTTGATGTGGAGTTAAGATCACTAAATCTATACATACCTGTAATCCATTACATTGTTGATAGTTTGGCTGTCAATTGTTTTGCTACAGTATTTTTGAAGCATAATGCACTTGTACTCAATATTGTGACATACAGCCATGGGCTGGGGCACACACAGCGGGGCAGTGTGAAGACTGGAAGAGCCATTCACACACCTCCGCTCCATCATGGCCCAGCATCACCTGTCTCTCAACCCCAATGAGTGTGACCATTATAACGATATGCTTTATTTATATGGGAACCGGAAGCTATGATTTTGGTTGTATAGAATGCTAACAGAGACTTACAGGACCACTCTCTTCTGCTGTCTTGAGGTGAAAAGAAAAGAGTTTTCGTCTTGGGGTTTTCTCTACGAACTACTATATATAGGCACAATGTTACAGATCGTTGGGTTTTGGTAATTTACACAACAAGTACGTGTGTGTCTGTCCCCGAAATATCGTTGTTCTACAGGGGAATGCATTTGTCTGCTCATAAATTGAATGTATGCATTTTAAAAGTGGGTGAATAATCTCAAGAACTTCATGCAAGTTTAAAGAGGTGTCAGAGCAGAGGCCTTTCGAATGATTGCTACCTTTAAACTTATGTTTTGAAAACTTCCAGTATTTCAGTCACTATGTGTTGAAATCTCCTATGGGGATGACATGTTGTTGATTGATGTTGCATCACTGAAAGTGCCTGCAGTTTTGGGGCATATGCTGGGAGTCTATAAAAAAACAACAAGATACAAGAAGAGTCCATTTTCCACGCAATAGCAAGGAATCTTATCGTCAGGTCTGAATATCTGGAATTTAACAGTTTCTCTGTGCTCTTGGTGCACAATGACTATTTATTTTGCTCGTAAGTGTTGCTGAATGTCAGTTAGCCTTTTATCTTTCATCCTCGAGTTATTACTTCGTTTTGTTTCGTTTCATCTTTATTCGGCTATACCAATGCAACCATTAAAACACAGAATAAAACAGTAAAAAAGGATATAGTTAAACATACAAAAACAAATACTCATACAAATATTCGTAAAACATAAATAAACTGTCTCCTAAAAATTAAAGCTATTCCACTAGCATATGGCACATTTAAGAAAAGACCCAACTCCACCGCAAACTGATTGATCTGATACCACGCGCAAGTAAAAATAGGCCGGGTGGCATTGTATAAAACCCTTGCTGTTCAATATCGGCAATAAAAACCTCTGTCTAAAAGGAGCATATAACTCACAAAAAAGGTAAAATGAAGTAAAGTCTGTAGAGAAGCACCATCACACACACAAGTGAGGATGCATTTCGGAACATACTGGGTAAGCGGAAAGCACAAATTGCATCTTATAGAGCCAAGACAAAATCGGGAAATAAGTGCCCTTTCCTGAATATTGTGGATCACCAAAAGATAGAACTCAGGCCTCATCTGCGTCTTTAAAATTAGGAAATCCCACACAGATGGATTTATTAGTTCAACAGATTCTATATTACCTGCCATAAGTTTGTTAAATTCCTCCTTCACCCACCGCATATCGGATCGTCTTAAACACTGTGGGGAGTTAAAAATCTCTGGGCGACCCAAAAGCGTAATGGTTTGTTTAATATATTGTAATCAAGTGTAGGCTAGTCCGAAATCACAGGCTAGACAATTATGGATTACCTCACTGTTCAGGGATGCACTATCATTGGTCTAGACAGAAATCCACAAAAGAAGGTGAGCAATCTTGATACTATCATTCACAAAATCCAGATCCAGCTCCTCATGCAGAAAAACCCAGATGAATTGGGCCCAACTCCTATTAACCTTCTGCAAAAATGGTTCTCCTCTTTTTTGGGCACCAAACTACAACAGTATCCCCAGATCAAGGCCTTGTACAATAAAAGCAAAGGCATTTACACCTGCACACCCAAAGTAAGCTTAAAATAGGCTTATTTCCAACCATTGCTGAAAACTCAAAAGTAGCGCCTACAGCAGCATTAAAGCATGAACATCTCCTGGAGATGCAAGAATCCCACCGACGTTTGTCATCAAAGGTCACCCTAAGTTATGGAAAATCATGCACACGACTAGTAACTTGTCCCTTTATAGTCACAGCTCCTAGTTTTCTCTGCGGTTTGCCAGAAACCATATAATGGGATTGGCCAATATTCACATCTAGGTCTAAATCAGACATAAACTCCACATAAGCATTGACTGCTGATCGTAGGCCATTCATGGTGCAGGCAAACAACACCGCATCATGAGAATAAATCAAAGCGGGCACACTCTTCCCATTAATTTTAGGGATATCCTTTCATCTGTCCACTAGGAAGTCATGCAAGCCATTTGTGTACAGAAGGAACAGCATGGGAGCAAGAATACAACCATGCCCCACTCCTCTATGGAGGTTGAAAGGAGCTGCGCATTCACCCTTTATCCCATATCTTACAGAAGCATTAGTGCCAAAATGGAGTTTTTGCAGAAGCTTAACAATAGGGCACGGCAGACCCATATTGGATAACAAACCCCACAGCTTGCTGTGATTAACCCTGTTAAAAGCACTGCAAAGGTCCACGATCATGTGTTTACCAATCAACAAAAGTAAATTTAGACACTGTTCCTGAGTCCCCAGCACTTCCCTGAAACCATACTGCACTGACTCATAAGATCTTGCTCTTCCATCCAGCTCTCAATATGCTGTAAAACAATATGGTCCAAAATTTTCACCAGGGAATCTAACAATGGGTTAGGGCGATAGCACTTAGGGTCGCTGCTTTTTTGAACACGGGTACAATACAAGCGGATTTCCACAAATCAGGGACCCTGGCAATCATTTCAGCATTTAGAACATTTACAATAATAGGGGCCCACAGCTGAATGTTACACTTATACAAATCCATGGGAATAGCATCAGGCCCAGGAGCTTTGTGCGCTTTACTCTCCTGCAGGTGCCACCACCTCCTCTAACTAATGGACAGACCCTGGCCAGAGTCACCCAAATCAACCGCATCTTCCCGACGATGTCAGCCAAGTAAATGCTACAAAAATGTCTAACCCAAATATCGTGGGGAATATTACAGCCCATCCCCTCAGAAGTTCATGTTGTGAGTCTGCACCTATTGACAATATTCCACAAGAGACCAGTATTCTTGTTGCAACATGCAAACCCAACTCACTCCACGTGTTCTTTTATCTGCAGCCTTCTTGTCTTCAAGGCAAACTTATCCAGAGCCCTAGCCCTGCTCACCTGTGCATTATCTCTTGGCAACGTTTTCGGTTCCTTATGCAGGGTTTTTGACGCAGTATGGCATGTTTTGTCAAACCTACCATGCCGAGGCTTACAGGAAGGCCCTGCACTAGAGATGACGATAGGTCTAATGGAGTTACTTAATCTATCTAAAGCATCCATTACTTCTGCTGCTGAGGAGTTTCCTGACAAAAGAGTCCCTATGATCAAGTAAAAATACATTTTCACAGTACTCACAACAAGCTGAGGGATATTTGCCTGACTCCAACACACCCTACGTCCTTGGTCATTAGCTACCAAACCCATAGGTCCCATAATGACTATTAGAAGGGAGATGCAGAGTCACCACAAGAGGATTATGATTGCTAAAATTTTGCCTTTGGACTGCACTTTGCCAGACAAGTTGGCTCACTTGGATGGACACAAAAACGTAATCAATTGTCGTCCCCGTCCCCCTTCCCACAAAAGTTGGGGCATGGGGCCCCAAGTTTGAGCCCAAATCAAAAATATTAATCAGCTCCAAATTTGATACAGCATTAACATCCCACCTCTGGTGTCCTGGAAAGCCTCATGAGAAAAAATACAATCCTCCCGATTGAAAGGATGCCTAAAGTGGGATGACCCCCAATCTTAGCATTAAAATCCCCTGCCACAATTGCACAAAATTAATTTAAAATAGCCTCCATCCTCCCTTTCAATGTCTGCAGGACAGAAAAAAAGTGCAGCAATTTGGCAACCTGACTCCCACATAGCATTATAAAAATTCACAAGTAGGACATTATGGGGGTTATTCTAACTTTGGAGGAGGTGTTAATCCGTCCCAAAAGTGACGGAAAAGTGACGGATTTACCAGCAGCCGTATTACGAGTCCATTATATCCTATGGAACTCGTAATACGGCTGGTGGTATATCCGTCACTTTACCGTCACTTTTGGGACGGATTAACACTCCTCCAAAGTTAGAATAACCCCCTATATTTGTTTTTAAAGACCACCCAGACAATTAAAATTCCCAGATGGTTACATCTAAATAGAAATAGAAATAGAAATACGAACAAGGATCACTAGCCCCCCGCCTCCGGATCGATGGCCAAACACACGAACCGCAGAAAGAGAGAACCTTTGAAACCCATCCCATTTAGCATCCCCTATTGATACTGTTAGACTTTTCATCCTTGGCGTGGTCTCCCTTAACTTTTTGCCTCTGTTCCCCAGGTTGTTGATGTGTGCTGGACTCTGATTTTACTGTTTTTGTTACTCTGGGCACTTTACCACTGCTAACCAGTGCTAAAGTGCAAGTGCTCCTGTTTAAATTGTATGTAAGTGGTTTATCCATGATTGGCATATTTGAATTACTAGTAAGTCCCTAGTAAGGTGCACTAGAGGTGCCAGGGCCTGTAAATCAAATGCTACTAGTGGGCCTGCAGCACTGGTTGTGCCACCCACATAAGTAGCTCTGTAATCATGTCTCAGACCTGCCACTGCAGTGTCTGTATGTGTAATTTTACACTGTGAATTCGACTTGGCAAGTGTACCCACTTGCCAGGCCTAAACCTTCCCTTTCCTTACATGTAAGGCACCCCTAAGGTAGGCCCTAGGTAGCCCCAAGGGCAGGGTGCAGTGTATGGATAAGGTAGGACATATAGTAATGTGGTTTATATGTCCTAACAGTGAAATACTACCAATTTCGTTTTCACTGTTGCAAGGTCTGTCTCTCTCATAGGATAATATGGGGGCTACCTTTAAATATGATTAAAGTGTAGATTCCCCTAGAGAGTAGATGGACATGTGGAGTTTGGGATCCCTGAACTCACAATTTAAAAATACATCTTTTAGTAAAGTTGATTTTAAGATTGTGAGTTTGGAAATGCCACTTTTAGAAAGTGAGCATTTTCTTGCTTAAACCATTCTGTGACTCTGCCTTGTTTGTGGATTCCCTGTCTGGGTCAGTTTGACAGTTGGGTTGTTTTTCACCTCACACCAGACAGTGACACAAAGGGAGCTGGGGCGTAATCTGCATTTCCTGATTAGCCATCTCTGCTAGGAGGGAGGGGTGGAGTGGTCACTCTCATCTGAAAGGACTGTGCCTGCCTCTGACAATGCTGTCTCCAACCCCCTGGTGTGTGTCTGAGGCCTTGCCTGGGCAAGGCAGGATTTCACAAGAAGGTGTGAGTCCCCTTTGAAGGAAGGTGACTTCAAAGACTAAAATGGGTATAAGAAGGGCACCCAAACTTACAAACTTTAGAAACACTTCTGGAATCAAGAGGAACCTCTGCCTGGAGAAGAGCTGTTAGCTGAGGAGGAAGGGCTGCCCTGCCTGTGACTGTGCTTTGTGGAGCTTTCCTGCAGTGCTGCTTCTGCCAGAGTAAGAGGGCAAAGACTGGACTTTGTGTGCCTTCCATCTTGAAGAAGAAATCTCCAAGGGCTTGATGTAGAGCTTGCCTCCTGTTGTTGAAGTCTCAGGGATAGCAAAGACTTCTTCCTGCCAGCACCTGGAGTCTCTGGAGAGACCCCTACTCTGCTCTGTGGTGCCCTTCCAGTTCCTGGGACCCTGAAAGGAGAGGCTGGCAGCCTAAGGACAAAAATACACGCATCGAGCGCCGTGCGGAGAAAAGATCGACGCGAATCCGATCGCGGCTGAGAAAACGACGCGACGCCGGCTCCGCAGCTGAGAAACGACGCCGCAGGAAACGCGACCGGAGAATCGACGCCCGGAGCAGGAGAAACGACGCGCAGCATCGCTGACGAAGGCTGAGAGATCGCAACCTGCGCCGCGGGACTTTCGGACCGTCGCGTGGCTGGCTTTTTCGACGCGCATCGCCGTGCCGAGTTGTTTTCGACGCACATAACCGTGCAGGGTTATTTTCGACGCACACCGCCCGTGCGGGGTTATTTTTGACGCAAACCAGGTACATTTACACGCTAGCAGCGCTAGTGTGTTGTTACAACTACCTAAAGACTCTTTTTATTTTAAACCTTTAAAAAAATCATAACTTGACTTGTGTATGTTGGATTTTTGTCGTTTTGGTCTTGTTTTGTCTAGATAAATATTTCCTATTTTTCTAAACTGGTGTTGTGTCATTTTGTAGTGTTTTCATTAAGTTACTGTGTGTGTTGGTACAAATACTTTACGCCCAGCACTCTGAGGTTAAGCCTACTGCTCTGCCAAGCTACCAAGGGGGTAAGCAGGGGTTAGCTGAGGGTGATTCTCTTTTATCCTAACTAGAGTGAGGGTCCTTGCTTGAACAGGGGGTAACCTGACTGTCAACCAGAGACCCCATTTCTAACATTGGTGACCAGCGGTCGGGATTGGACTTGTATTTGTACTTGACATACAGTAATTAAGTGTACACTACTGTTTTGATCTCAGACCACTACGTGACCACATACTACTAGTCTTGTGATTTTTTTTTGTTTTTACTTGGACTGTTTTTTCTCTGCATTCAGTTTCCTTTTTTTTTTCGCTGATCCCGTGATTGACTTTTCTGGAACTTCATTTGAGAACTTGCTTTTCTGTTTTTGGAACTGTGCATATTTTTTTAACCTCTCATCATGTCTCAGTCTGGAGATGCCCTAGCTGAAGCTGCTTTTGACTTGGAGAAATTGGAGAGCTACAAAGTGGCTCAGTTGAAGCAGTTTTGTAGTAATGTTGGCTGTCCCATTAAGAGCTCATCCAAGAAGGATGAGCTGCAAAAGGCGCTGAGGGCCTGGGTGACAGCCAAAGCAGCTGAGGGGCACACAGATGAGGAGCCAGAGGGGGAAGAGGAGTTGCAAGTCACTCACACTGATGTAGTGGGTGGGCCTGCTATGTCTCAGGGGAGAATCTCCAGGGCAGGTAGCAGTGTGTCCTCCAAGAGTCTGACACCTGGAGAGTTACAGGACAGACAGGCAGAGAGGGAGTACCAATTGGAGCTGAAAAAGCTCAGTCTAGAGGTGGAACAGAGGAAGCTGGCCCTTGAGGAAAGGAAGATAAACATGGCTCATGAGCTCAGTTTAAAAGAGATTGATCAGAGGAGTCAGTCCAGTAAGGATGGTGGCAGCAATTCTACAGTGCAGCCTGAGAGAAGGGTACACATCCCAAAAGACCTTGTAAGGGATTATAAGAGGGAGGATGATATCTACTTGTGGTTCAAGGGTTATGAGTCAGCTCTCCACATGAACCTGGTCCCTGAAGCTCATTGGGGGGCAGCCCTGTGGAAGCATTTTGAGGCAGAGGGGAGGGACACACTGACGGCCTTAGGGGATGCTCAGAGTCTCACCTACCCTGCCATGAAGGAGGCCTTACTTACCAGGTATGGTCTCACCCCTGAACAGTACAAGGAGAAGTTTAGGTCCTACAAGAGAAAGGAATCCCAAACATGGTTGGAATGTGTTGATTCTTGTTGCAGGTCACTGGATGGTTGGGTGAAGGGCAGTAAGGTAAACACACATGAGGGGCTTTACAATTTAATTGCTTGGGAGCACTTGTACAGTTTATGTTTTCCAGAGCTGCGCCAGCACCTCATTGACAGCAAGCTGACTGACCCCAGGAAGCTTGCACAGGAAGCGGACCGCTGGGAGAGCACCAGGGTCCAAAAGAGGTATGGGGGAGACCACGCCAAGGGTGGGCAGGGTCCCTCTCAGAAGAAGGGGGGGGGTAAGGGCAAACAGGATGAGTTCTCTAAAGGGCCCCAAACTGATTCCCAGGGTAAGGATTCCCAACCCCCCAGTGAAAAGAAGTCATGGTTTTCCAGAGGGAAGCCAGTGACAGGTGGTCCCCTACGTAAGTGCTATTCATGTGACCAGGTGGGTCATGTGAGGGGGGACCCCAAATGCCCCAAAAGTACACCGGCACCCACTGGTGCACCGTCCCAGGGTTTGGCCAGTGTAGCGCTTGGGGAGGAGTTGGTTTCAGGTGGGTAGGAACCAGCAGAAATGACCCTTGTCTCACTAGGGGACAGTGAGATGGTCCAGAGAAACCTAGTGCCTGATAACACTAAGAAGTACAGGCAATGGGTGACCATCAATGGACAGAGGGTGGAGGCTCTAAGAGACACAGGAGCCAGTGTGACTACAGTGAGGAGTCACCTGGTGTCTGAAGAGCAGATTGATCCCCGGGTACTTCACCAAGTAGTTGCAGTAGACAATTCTGAGCGCCTCTGCAGAGTGGCGCAGGTTCCCTTTGAATGGGGGGGGGTCTCAGGTTCCTGGAAAGTAGCTGTGAGTCCAACCATGCCTGTTGATTGTTTGCTAGGCAACGACCTGGAAGATTCCCCTTGGAAGGAGGTGGAACACAGGTCTCACTTGGAGATGTTGGGTCTGCCTGGGTGGGTATGCGTATCCACCCGGTCTATGGCAGCCAATCAGGGTAGTCAAGAGCCCCTGGAGCCTGAAACAGTGGCCCAGGGGAACGCCAAGAAGAGGAAAGGCAGGAGGCGCGGGAAACCCGCCCCAGAAGTTCCCACGGTCCGGGAGGAGGCAGAGCCTGAGGGTGATGCCCCGGAACCTACAGGGGAACAGGTGGCTGAACTGGGGGAGGTCCCTGAGCTGTCGCAGTGGCAGCAGGAAGGGGGACCCACCAGGGAAGTATTCTGCACAGCGCAGAAGGAGTGCCCTACTCTTGAGGGACTGCGGCAGCAGGCTGCAGCCCAGGCGGCTGGCAAGGCGCCAGGTACTCACCTGATTTATTGGGAGGATGGCCTCCTGTATAGTGAGCCTAAGGTTCCTGAGCCGGGGTCAGCTCGTATGCTGGTGGTACCCCAGGACTTCAGGACCTTCCTACTGGGTTTGGCTCATGATGTGCCTTTGGCAGGACATCTAGGGCAGGACAAGACCTATAAGAGGCTTGTCTCCCACTTTTACTGGCCCTTGATGAACAAGCAGTCAGCTGCTTATTGTAGATCTTGTCAGACTTGTCAGGCAAGTGGCAAGAGTGGGGGGAAATGCAAAGCTCCCCTCCAACCTTTACCGGTAGTCAGTACTCCCTTTGAAAGGGTAGGAATTGACATTGTGGGGCCTCTGGATCCCAAGACAGCCATGGGCAACAGGTTCATCCTGGTCTTGGTGGACCATGCCACACGGTACCCAGAAGCTATTCCTCTAAGGACGGTCACCGCCCCCGTGGTGGGACGTGCCTTGATGGGGGTTTTTACCCGCATGGGGTTCCCCAAGGAGGTAGTATCTGATAGGGGTACAAACTTCATATCCACTTATATGAAGTCTCTGTGGAAGGTGTGTGGGGTAACCTACAAGTTCACCACCCCTTACCACCCCCAAAGTAATGGTCTGGTTGAGAGATTCAACCGCACCTTGAAAGGCATGATTCAGGGCCTGTCAGAGCCCTTGAGGCGTAAGTGGGACGTCCTCTTGCCATGCCTTCTGTTCGCTTACAGGGAGGTGCCTCAAAAGGGACTTGGCTTTAGCCCCTTTGAGCTCATCTATGGCCACCCTGTAAGGGGACCGCTCAGTCTGGTGAAGGAGGCTTTGGAGAAAGCTCCTAGTAAACCACCCCAGGATGTATTTAGCTACATGCTGGCACTAAGAAACCAGACTGCCCGCTTCAGGAGTCTCGCTCAGGAGAACCTGGAAGCAAGCCAGGAGGATATGAAACGGTGGTACGACCAGAATGCCACTCTGGTTGAGTTTCAGCCTGGACAAAAAGTGTGGGTCATGGCACCAGTGGAGCCTAGGGCTCTCCAAGATAAGTGGACTGGGCCTTTTGAGGTGGTGGAAAGAAAGAGCGAGGTCACCTATCTGGTAGACTTGCAATCCCCCAGGAACCCCTTGAGGGTCCTACATGTCAACCGCCTCAAACCACACTTTGAGCGAACTGAGCTATCCATGCTCCTAGCGACAGATGACGGGTGGAGGAAGAGAGTGAACCTCTTCCTGACCTCCTGTCTGCAGGAGAGAAAGATGGGTCTGTGGAGGGAGTGATCCTCTCCCCCTCCCTGACTGAGGAACAGCAGAGGGACTGTCGCCACGTGCTGGGACAGTTCGCCTCACTGTTTTCCCTGATCCCAGGAGTCACACACCTGTGCACACATGATGTGGACACTGGGGACAGTACACCTGTTAAACATAAGGTTTACAGGGTGACTGACAGGGTGAGGGCTTGCATTAAGGAGGAAGTCTCCAAAATGTTAGCCCTAAGGGTTATTGAGCACTCCAGCAGTCCTTGGGCCAGCCCAGTGGTCTTGGTCCCAAAGGCTACTGCTCCTGGTGCCACTCCAGAACTTAGGTTCTGTGTGGACTACCGGGGTCTCAATGCGGTCAGCAAGACTGACGCACACCCCATCCCCCGAGCTGATGAGCTCATTGATCGGTTAGGAGCTGCCAAGTACCTCAGTACGTTTGATTTAACATCTGGGTACTGGCAGATTGCCTTAACTGAAGGGGCAAAGGAGAGGTCAGCATTCTCTACCCCAGATGGGCACTTCCACTTCAATGTGATGCCCTTTGGGATGAAGAATGCCCCTGCCACCTTTCAGAGGTTGGTCAACCAGGTGTTGGCAGGACTGGATGAGTTCAGTGCCGCCTACCTGGATGACATTGCTGTGTTTAGTTCCACATGGGAGGAACACCTGCAACACCTCTGGAGAGTGTTAGAGGCCCTGCAGAAGGCAGGCCTCACTATTAAGGCGAGCAAGTGCCAAATAGGGCAGGGTTCTGTTGTGTACTTAGGACACCAGGTGGGGAGTGGCCAGGTGGCACCCCTACAGCCTAAGATTGACACGATTCTGGCTTGGGAGCCTCCCAAGACCCAGACTGAAGTGAGAGCCTTTTTAGGTCTCACAGGATACTACCGGAGGTTTGTTAAGGGATATGGTACCATCGTTACCCCCTTAACTGAGTTGACTTCTAAGAAGCAACCCAAGAAAGTGATCTGGACAGAGGCTTGCCAGAACGCTTTTAATGCCCTGAAGGCTGCCATGTGCACAGCACCTGTGCTGAAGGCACCTGACTACTCCACGGAGTTTGTTGTGCAAACAGACGCCTCAGAGCATGGTATTGGAGCAGTACTCTCACAGCTGAATGAAGAGGGCCTAGATCAACCCGTAGCCTTCATTAGCAGGAGGTTACTACCCAGGGAACGTAGGTGGAGTGCCATAGAACGTGAAGCGTTTGCTGTGGTCTGGGCACTGAAGAAGCTAAGACCCTACTTGTTTGGGACTCACTTCCGAGTTCAGACCGACCACAGACCCCTCAGATGGTTAATGCAGATGAGGGGTGAGAATCCAAAACTGTTGAGGTGGTCCATTTCCCTACAGGGGATGGACTTTACGGTGGAACATCGACCCGGTACAGAGCACGCCAATGCTGATGGTCTGTCCAGGTTCTTCCGCCTTAGTGATGAGAACTCCCATGAGGTTGGGTAGTTGCTCCCCACTTTTAGCTGGGGGGGACACGTGTTAGACTTTTCATCCTTGGCGTGGTCTCCCTTAACTTTTTGCCTCTGTTCCCCAGGTTGTTGATGTGTGCTGGACTCTGATTTTACTGTTTTTGTTACTCTGGGCACTTTACCACTGCTAACCAGTGCTAAAGTGCAAGTGCTCCTGTTTAAATTGTATGTAAGTGGTTTATCCATGATTGGCATATTTGAATTACTAGTAAGTCCCTAGTAAGGTGCACTAGAGGTGCCAGGGCCTGTAAATCAAATGCTACTAGTGGGCCTGCAGCACTGGTTGTGCCACCCACATAAGTAGCTCTGTAATCATGTCTCAGACCTGCCACTGCAGTGTCTGTATGTGTAATTTTACACTGTGAATTCGACTTGGCAAGTGTACCCACTTGCCAGGCCTAAACCTTCCCTTTCCTTACATGTAAGGCACCCCTAAGGTAGGCCCTAGGTAGCCCCAAGGGCAGGGTGCAGTGTATGGATAAGGTAGGACATATAGTAATGTGGTTTATATGTCCTAACAGTGAAATACTACCAATTTCGTTTTCACTGTTGCAAGGTCTGTCTCTCTCATAGGATAATATGGGGGCTACCTTTAAATATGATTAAAGTGTAGATTCCCCTAGAGAGTAGATGGACATGTGGAGTTTGGGATCCCTGAACTCACAATTTAAAAATACATCTTTTAGTAAAGTTGATTTTAAGATTGTGAGTTTGGAAATGCCACTTTTAGAAAGTGAGCATTTTCTTGCTTAAACCATTCTGTGACTCTGCCTTGTTTGTGGATTCCCTGTCTGGGTCAGTTTGACAGTTGGGTTGTTTTTCACCTCACACCAGACAGTGACACAAAGGGAGCTGGGGCGTAATCTGCATTTCCTGATTAGCCATCTCTGCTAGGAGGGAGGGGTGGAGTGGTCACTCTCATCTGAAAGGACTGTGCCTGCCTCTGACAATGCTGTCTCCAACCCCCTGGTGTGTGTCTGAGGCCTTGCCTGGGCAAGGCAGGATTTCACAAGAAGGTGTGAGTCCCCTTTGAAGGAAGGTGACTTCAAAGACTAAAATGGGTATAAGAAGGGCACCCAAACTTACAAACTTTAGAAACACTTCTGGAATCAAGAGGAACCTCTGCCTGGAGAAGAGCTGTTAGCTGAGGAGGAAGGGCTGCCCTGCCTGTGACTGTGCTTTGTGGAGCTTTCCTGCAGTGCTGCTTCTGCCAGAGTAAGAGGGCAAAGACTGGACTTTGTGTGCCTTCCATCTTGAAGAAGAAATCTCCAAGGGCTTGATGTAGAGCTTGCCTCCTGTTGTTGAAGTCTCAGGGATAGCAAAGACTTCTTCCTGCCAGCACCTGGAGTCTCTGGAGAGACCCCTACTCTGCTCTGTGGTGCCCTTCCAGTTCCTGGGACCCTGAAAGGAGAGGCTGGCAGCCTAAGGACAAAAATACACGCACCGAGCGCCGTGCGGAGAAAAGATCGACGCGAATCCGATCGCGGCTGGGAAAACGACGCGACGCCGGCTCCGCAGCTGAGAAACGACGCCGCAGGAAACGCGACCGGAGAATCGACGCCCGGAGCAGGAGAAACGACGCGCAGCATCGCTGACGAAGGCTGAGAGATCGCAACCTGCGCCGCGGGACTTTCGGACCGTCGCGTGGCTGGCTTTTTCGACGCGCATCGCCGTGCCGAGTTGTTTTCGACGCACATAACCGTGCAGGGTTATTTTCGACGCACACCGCCCGTGCGGGGTTATTTTTGACGCAAACCAGGTACATTTACACGCTAGCAGCGCTAGTGTGTTGTTACAACTACCTAAAGACTCTTTTTATTTTAAACCTTTAAAAAAATCATAACTTGACTTGTGTATGTTGGATTTTTGTCGTTTTGGTCTTGTTTTGTCTAGATAAATATTTCCTATTTTTCTAAACTGGTGTTGTGTCATTTTGTAGTGTTTTCATTAAGTTACTGTGTGTGTTGGTACAAATACTTTACGCCCAGCACTCTGAGGTTAAGCCTACTGCTCTGCCAAGCTACCAAGGGGGTAAGCAGGGGTTAGCTGAGGGTGATTCTCTTTTATCCTAACTAGAGTGAGGGTCCTTGCTTGAACAGGGGGTAACCTGACTGTCAACCAGAGACCCCATTTCTAACAGATACCATTTCTTGCAGTAGGATAAAATCAAAACTAAAAATATACCCCACCTATAGAGTGTCTTGAAGCTTGGTGTCATACCCTTCTACATTCCAAGAAATTAAAGATGTCAGCGGCAATGTGTTCCCTTCGGCCACCGCCTCAGTGACTAAAAGAGACTTAGGGCCCATGTGACCATCTTGAACCCTGTTACTTCATGAATTGTGGGTGCAAAGACTCCTCAAAATCCAGTATTAGTTATGAATAGGACGTCCAGGTCATCTGGATTTAAGAGATCATACATTTCGGTTTAATGCTCAGAATCTGATCTTGTATTGGGCAGGTTCCATTGGAAGTCCCGCTGCTTTTGATTTGGAGTCGAGTGGTTGTTTACTTGCAAGAAAGTGGGAGGAGATGTATGGAGATGTAAGGGAGTTGTATGGCCATGGATGATGATGAAGGAATACCTGAAGGTAGAGACATCTAAAGAGATGCGAGGTATAAGAGAGGTGGAGAAGCAAGTTTTGGTGGCAGTGTGTACAGCAGTGAAGGGCCACCAAGAGGAGTGAAAGAAGTAAAAGGTGGACATTGCAGCAGACTTGCAGAGAAGCCGCCAGGGAGAGCCAGTGGTGATGTAAAGAGAATGTCTTTTACTGTGCAGTTTGCATACTGTTCTGCTGAGCGTGGGAGTTTTGTGCTGTACCAGCATCACACGCAAGGACCCAGCACATCTGCTTCAAGCAAAGAGGTGTTCTCCTCTCAGGATCAGACAGCAGCCCCTGCATGGGATGGATGAGTGCCCACATTTAACATATACCCGCTGACTTTACAAGACTGTACCTGTGCAAAGAAGAATAGAGGGAGAGGTGGACAGAGACTTGATTGAGCAGGGTGATGGCCGAGGTAAAAAAAGCACAGATGAGCAGCAACTCTTCCACTAGGGTAGAGGAGCGTCGCCCCACTGCAGTGCAGTGAAGAAAAGGGAAAAATAAAATGATAATAACCTGAATTTATTATCATTTTATTTTTCCTTGGGAGCCAGGTTAAGGAGGGGTGGGTCGGGCTAGGCTGGGCTGGAGAAGGGCTTGAGGATAAGTGGAGTGCACCATAAGTGCGCATGACCGTTTGGCCGGCTGTGTTGGGCCAGCCAAACAGTCATGCAAACTTAACATTTCTCTACCCGGATGTATTGGACAGCCAGTTGCAGAAGGTGCCCAGGCTCCCACTCCCTGTCTGAGCACCTAACCAGGCCGCTCAGACCAATCATGACGTTGCTGTCATGCCGGTGACAGCAGCATCGTGATTGGCTTTGGGGAGTCTGGGAGCCTGTGTGCTTCTGGGAGCTGGGGAAGAGAAGAGGACAAAATCTCTCCCGACAGAAAAGGTTAGTGTTTTTTATTATTTATTTCTTTTATACCTCTCGCCCCACCACCACCTTTGAGTAGTAGCCGCCACTGCAGATGAGTGAAAGATGGGCACAGAGAACGACACAAACTGAGACAGTCAGAAAGGTAGACATAGGCACCTGGACAGAGTGGGATAGTGAGACGGTCACAAACGCACAGACACAATGGGCCTGATTACAACTTTGGAGGACGGTGTTAATCCGTCACAAATGTGACGGATATACCACCTACCGTATTACGAGTCCATTATATCCTATGGAACTCGTAATACGGTAGGTGGTATATCTGTCACATTTGGGACGGATTAACACCGTCCTCCAAAGTTGTAATCAGGCCCAATGTAATGGACAGAATGACAGACACAGCGAAGACAGACGGAGACACACATGCAAATAGACTCTCCCAGTGGGAGGTAACCCAAATTGGGGTTCTTTATTGAGCTAGAATACATACTATTCTTTCAAATATTGTGATTACTATAAATATACTGCCAGCCAGTCCCCCTAACTCCTGATGGTTTCAGAGTGCACTGGTCAAACATTAAATCCAAACATTATTCGTTTTTATCATGTTCTGTTCCACTTCTCAGTTCCGCTGCCCCTCCTCCTAACTCGCCTTTTCAATCTGCAATTAAGTTTCAATTTGCTTCATCATTGGGACTAACATCTATGTAGCTGATGCAATAATGGCTGCTTCAGCCCTAGGTCATTGTCATTTCCTTGAGTTCACAGTGCTACTCTGAATCATTGTAACATTACACCAAAAGCTGCTCCACTACAGCAACATCATACTTTGGGCAATCACTACTGTTCAGAGCTGCTCCAACAATGTTAAGAGTTGGGGTGCTGCTATCAATATTACATCACCGAAGGCCCGGGGATTGTGAACAACTCAAGTGTCACACAAAGAACAAGTGTAGCAACGAGCCAAGCCCATTTAGCAGTAGAGCAGTAAGGGTGTGGTTTGTAGCTGGTGGTGCATTTTAGCGCACAGATATATTACTAAAGCATGGCGTGGTACCACACTGTCATTTACAGACAGCACATTTTCCATTGAAATGGCCACTAAATTTGCAGAGACATGCAGTTGTACTGATAAAACTATATAGCGCACAAAACATTGTGATTCACAAAGGTTAACAAACTTTTGTGTAAGTTTACTTTTTTCCGTTTTCACAAACAAACAATTTAATAGTAACTTTATGACTGGAGAGGGTCCGCAATCAGGGTGAAGGACTCTGCACATAAAAAGATAGAGCAATCAGGGTGAAGGACTCTGCACATAAAATGATAGGCCTATCCTGACTGATGCAGTATCATTGCACCAGGAGCTGTCCTTCTGCACCAGGAGCTGCAACACAGCAGCACCATCAGACCAGTAGCTCCCCGGCTGCAGCCACATC
The DNA here is from genome assembly GCF_031143425.1 of Pleurodeles waltl. Lineage (NCBI taxonomy): Eukaryota > Metazoa > Chordata > Amphibia > Caudata > Salamandridae > Pleurodeles > Pleurodeles waltl. The sequence goes on along the minus strand of NC_090446.1, from coordinate 95,904,279 downwards.
CCACACTCATAAGTGGTGAGTGAAACAAGTAATTTTTCCACAAAGCATGCATAATTTGTCCAGATTATGTAAAATACATCTTTCTGGTGGCTCCAGTAACATTTTTCTTTGAGATTACACACTTCTTAAAAAAAAGAGTGATACTGACAGGAAACTGATTGGAGGAAAAATATCTCATTCATAGAGAAAGTGTACTAGGTAAGACATTTTCTACTCGAGGCGGACTCCTACAGTCAGACAAAATGTCACATTTTGCGAAATGGTGAAAAATGTGGATGTTTTCCACAATGTAAAATCTGGGAATTATGTAAGAAATTACTGTGTCGGAACAAAACATTTCTCTAGAGCATTTTTCACAATAAACAGTGCAAATATTTAGAGAACATTACACTATGACCTGCTTTTTAGGGTCGAGCACGAAAGCGCTCTAGCCTGCTATAACCTCTCTGTGGGCTTTCAACCACACCCTTCAGTTTTGTTTGTTCGTGGGCTTGCCTTTTAAAAATTGCTTGCTTTTATTTGTGAAAAGCATGCATACCTCAGCCTTTTCCAGTGTTTAGCCCTCCTCGAGTGCACCGATCAACTACAGAAAGCATACAAGGCTCCATGTTTTCGGTATGGCTTCTGGACTACCTTTTTAAAAATATTTCCTACGCAGCGCAATCTTGCTGGGCAGTAGTTGAGCGCTTTGCATGACATCGACCCTGTTACACAGATAATTGATAACTGCTGATACTTCTGTTTCCTTTTGTGTACTTTTTCATGATCATGGCGTGGCGCTTTAAATAGGCTCGCTTGTGTAAAACTGCATTGCTTTTCATTTTCAATTCATGTGGCAATAAAAGTTTGGTTAAGACTTTACAACTTTAACCAGTTAAGTGCGGGCATCGGCCACTGGCCAACACCCGCACTACCTCCCTGGTGCGGGTCACGACCAGTGGCCGACACCAGGGAGGGGGTTTGAAAATCCTCATGTGCGTCGCACCCGATGATTTTTTTTTTTTAAAACCCCTGGGAGACACGGAAGCTCTTCCGTGACTCCCCCACCCGCCCCTTTGTGACCTCAGCACGCCGCGTGGTGCGCTGACGTCACTAGGCCGCTTCCTGCTCTGATGTGAAAAATGGCCCCAAGCGGTCTTCCCCACGTTTGGGAAGGCCTCGTATGAAAGGGGAGACTCTCCCTCTTCATACGAGGCCTTCCTGAACACGTTCCCTGGCCCTCGATCACAGCACAGCTGCGATCGAGGGCCAGGAAATGCCACTAGACACCAGGGATTTCACTTGGGGGGGGTCGGAAAACGGGCTGACCCCCCCCCGGGCCATATTTTTTAATTTCTAGGTTGGTGCCCCCTGGACTCGTGCCACCCCCAGGGGCTAATTTTTTTTTTTTTTAAATAAAGAAATTGACAGGGGGTCGCCCATGGGCAGGGCGACCCCCTGTAGGGGCAATACTTTTTTTTTAGAAGCTGTAGGGTTTCCCTGGGGGCTATTTTGTCCCCCAAGGAAACCCTACAACTACCAAAAATATATATATATAAATATATGCAAAAAAGAAAGGAGAACTCTGGGAAGTTCCCAAATTTAGGTGGAGAGCAGCTCTAGTAAGGAGCACCCTGCAACACCAGCGACACTCTAGGTTTGCTCACCTCAAATGTCTGCTTATCTAGCAAAGTTTTTAAGCATAGGATCAGCACAGTGCTATCCATGCCGAGGTAGATAATGACAACGTCTTTTGCCATTTGTACAGCAAAATCTTTAAGCATAGGATTGACACAGTGTCATCCTCGCCGAGCTGTAAAATGACAAAAGCCATTTACCACTCCAGGCACAGTATTACAGCTTTGGACTGGTCAAATACCGTCCAAGCCAACCTGGAATAGGTAAAGCAACCCCTAATATATATATATATATATATATATATATATATATATATAGAGAGAGAGAGAGAGAGAGAGAGAGAGAAATTTATATATAGATTTATATATAGATATATCAATCAATGTAGATATAAGTGTCTCTATATATATATAGAGAGAGAGAGAGAGAGAGAGAGAAATTTATATATAGATTTATATATAGATATATCAATCAATGTAGATATATGTGTATATATATATATCCATGTAGATAGACATATCTATATATATTTATATATATATATATATATATATATATATATATATATATATATATATATATATATATATATATATATATATATATATATATCTTTTGTCAGTGCATGTGTGGTTTCCCTGGGGGCTGCGATCGGAGACCCACATATAAAAGTGATCTATATATATCTTATATATATATATAATATATATCATATATATGTATATATATATAGATATATATATATATTTGCCACCAGTTGTCTTGCAGTTGCAGCTTGCGTCTTCAAAGCAGTGCACATACTTCATCTGACGCATTTCAACTGTAGTTTTTAGGCAGCAATAAAAAAGTCAAGTAAGTCTTGTGATTATATTTCTGCTACAAAAGGATCAGACTTTTGTCTAGTGGCAGTTTTAGTGCCATAAAGAAGCGCAGAAGGTTTATATGACTACTGCAAAGAGCAAATCTGTATTTTATGTAAATAGCTGAGTACATTAGTAAAGTCAGCCACTACCTGCGCTATAATACAAATGAAATGTATGTGCGGGGTGGGGGGTTGCTATGGAGAGATGAAGAGCACGTTTGCTGGGTGGTAATGAGGGAATCCGAGGAGGAGGACATGGGAGTGGGAGCACCAATAATGATTGTTGGACAGGGCGCAGGAGGTGCTAAAGACTGTGACAAATGGTATGTGACAAGGTGTTTGAGTGTCTTGAAAGAACGCTGCTGATTGAGGGAAGAAGCGCAGGTAGGGTGGCCTCTACTGTAGAACGTATCACACACACACACCAGCAATTTTCTGACTGTCTATGTAGGCTAGTGTTTTAGAGCAACAGTTTAGCCAATAGCAGAGATGGCATCTTGATGGATGACTGCTGCCGTCACTCGGGTTATAGATGACAGCTCTGACATAGGATCAGAGACTGAGACAGCATCTGAGGGATAGTCCAATGGCGCAGACTCTAGGAGTGATTTTTCTGTTGGAGGAATCCCATTGGATAACTCCTTCCAGTAAATTGTGAGGGAGGTGATGAGGGCAGTCCTGTTGTCCCTTTGCAAGCACAGTCTGTGCAACAGGGCAATAGTGGGTTAGCTCAACCCAGAGAGCAGGTGCATGCGGGGGCAAGCACAGATAGGGTGCTCTCTTGGGAGCTCCCCAATTTAGTTCAGCCCCAAATTCCACTGCCCAAATTGATTTATGGAAACATCAAAATGATCTATCACAAAACAAACTGGTTTTGTAAGGCAGGCACCTGGGTTCGGCGGTTATATAGGGAAACATACTAAACCCAAACATTTCTGGAAACTAGACATCGGGGGAGTCCACAGAGGTGTGACTTGTGTGGATTCCCCAAAGGTTTCTTACCCAGAATACCCTGCAAAGCTGAATGTTGAATAAAAACTCTATTTTTCTTGCATTTCTGTCACACAAACTACAGGAATATGCTGCGATCCACAAAATTCCTACCACCCAGTGATTCCTCACCTGTCCTGATAAAAACACTACCCCACTTGAGTGCCTGTACCTGGTGCCTGTGTAAGGAATGGATCACCCCAGGGTCAACAGTTGCCTCATGTAAGTACCAACATTGCCCGTTGTGTGATCTATTCCTGTCGCGGACACTAGGCCTACCCACACAAGTGAGGTACCATTTTTATAGGGAGACTTGGGGGAATGCTGGGTGGAAAGACATTTGTGGCTCCTCTCAGATTCCAGAACTTTCTATCACCGAAATGTGAGGAAAAAGTTTTTTTTTTCTCCAAATATTGAGGTTAGCAAAGGATTCTGGGTAAGAGAACCTGATCAGAGCCCCACAAGTCACCCCATCTTGCATTCCCCTAGGTGTCTAGTTTTCAAAACTGTGCAGGTTTGCTAGGTTTCCCTAGGTGCCAGCTGAGCTAGAGGCCAACAACCCTAGCTAGGCACTTTGCAAAAAACAGCTCTGTTTTCTTTGTGAAAATGTGATGTGTCCACGTTGAGTTTTGGGGCATAACCTGTCACAGGCGTTAGGTCTACCCCCACAACTGAGGTGCCATTTTTATCGGGGGACTTGGGGGAACGCTGGGTGGAAGGAAATTTGTGGCTCCTCTCAGATTCCAGAATTTTCTGTCACCGAAATGTGAGGAAAAGGTGTTTTTTGGCCATATTTTGAGGTTTGCAAAGGATTCTGGGTAACAGAACCTGATCAGAGCCCCACAAGTCACCCCATCTTGGATTCCCCTAGGTGTCTAGTTTTCAAAAATGTGCAGGTTTGCTAGGTTTCCCTAGGTGCCGGCTGAGGTAGAGGCCGAAATCCACAACTAGGCACTTTGCAAAAAACAGCTCTGTTTTCTTTGTGAAAATGTGATGTGTCCACGTTGTGTTTTGGGGTATTTCCTGTTGCGGGCACTAGGCCTACCCATACAAGTGAGGTATCATTTTTATCGGGAGGCTTGGGGGAACGCTGGGTGGAAGGAAATTTGTGGCTCCTCTCAGATTCCAGAACTTTCTGTCAACGAAATGTGAGGAAAAAGTGTTTTTTTGGCCACATTTTGAGGTTTGCAAAGGATTTTGGGTAACAGAACCTGATCAGAGCCCCACAAGTCAGCCCATCCTGGATTCCCCTAGGTGTCTAGTTTTAAAAAATGTGCAGGTTTGGTAGATTTCCCTAGGTGCCGGCTGAGCTAGAGGCCAAAATCCACAGCGAGGCACTTTGCAAAAAACACATCAGATTTCAATGTAAAAATGTGATGTGTCCATGTTGCCTTTCCTGTCGCAAGCATTAGGCCTACCCACGCAAGTGAGGTACCATTTTTATCGGGAGACTTGGGGGAACACAGAATAGCACAACAAGTGTTATTGCCCCTTGTCTTTCGCTACATTTTTTCCTTCCAAATGTAAGAAAGTGTGTAAAAAAGACGTCTATTTGAGAAATGGCCTGTAATTCACATGCTAGTATGGGCACCCCGGAATTCAGAGATGGGCAAATAACCACTGCTGCTCAATACCTTATCTTATGCCCATTTTGGAAATACAAAGGTTTTCTTGATACCTATTTTTCACTCTTTATATTTCAGCAAATTAATTACTGTATACTCGGTATGTAATGAAAACCCATTGCAAGGTGCAGCTCATTTATTGGCTCTGGGTACCTAGGGATCTTGATGAACCTACAAGCCCTATATATCCGTGCAATCACAAGAGTCCAGCACACGTAATGGTATATTGCTTTAAAGAATCTGACAGTGCAGGAAAAAGTTACAGAGTAAAACGTTGAGAATTTTTTTTTTTTTTTTTCAGCTCAATTTAAATATTTTTGTATTTCAGCGGTTATTTTCTGTAGGAAAACCTTGTAGGATCTACACAAATGACCCCTTGCTGAATTCAGAATTTTGTCTACGTTTGAGAAATACTTAGCTTTCTGGGATCCAATGTTGGTTTCACACCCATTCCTGTCACTAACTGGAAGGAGGATGAAAGCACCAAAAATAGTAAAAATGAAGTATGTCCCAGGAAAATGCCAAAATTGTGTTGAAAAATGTGGTTTTCTGATTCAACTCTGCCTGTTCCTGAAAGTTGGGAAGATGGTGATTTTAGCACTGCAACCCCTTTGTTGGTGCAATTTTCAGGGAAAAAAACACAAGCCTTCTTCAGCAGCCCCTTTTTCCCATTTTTTTGAAAAAAAAACTACATTTTAGGTGTATTTTGGCTAATTTCTTGGTCTCCTCCATGGGAACCCAGAAACTCTGGGTACCTTTAGAATCCCTAGGATGTTGGAAAATAAGGACGCAAATTTGGCATGGATAGCTTATGTGGACAAAAAGTTATGAAGGCCTAAGTGCGAACCACCCCAAATAGCCAAAAAAGGGATCAGCACTGGGGTGGAAAAGGCCCAGCAGCTAAGAGGTTAATAGCTCTAAGACGAGCAAATGCGAAACCCATTGCATTGCAAATGCTTGTTTCTACTGTGACATCACCCTGGGACAAGACTATAAATAAGTGAGAGAATGGACTCTGCATTGACGCCAGTGACATCACTGTGACAGCTGTTTTTACTTCAGTGATCTAACGCTACCGATTGCAAGCAGAGGGGCTATGGGCAGATGCCGCCGGCCAATTTACTTTGCAGCAGTTGCTGTAAAAACGTTCACTCACTCTGCGAAACAAGAGCAAACAAATAAAAAATGTGGCTTGAATCTTGTAAAAAGTGCCCATTAAAATAATTGGCATGTTCACGAGTTGAAATGTATTTCTCTTTCATGAAATCTGTTTGCAAACCAGGCAGGATGGCATTCTCCCAACTCCTGGAAAAGACCTGGGTGTTTTTTTATGGATATTAAATCCTACAAATGTCACATCACTTGAATTTTATGAAATTGTATGAGATTTTGTGGCTACAAAATCGTGCATGAATTTTGTCTTCTGGACACTGCTCACAGTAGAAACTGTCTCCTGTAAGTATCTAGAATGACTTTTGAATGTACATTATGTCCCCAATTTGAATTTTCATGCGAGATACTGGCAACTGCATTTTGGATTTTTTTTTTTTTATTTGGTTAAAACATCTTTCGCAGTTTATCCCACCCCTGCGGACATAGATCAGACATATGAATATGTCGCCGTGGTCTATACCCTATTTATAACTTTGGCGAGTTTTAACAGCATTTTATCAGCTGGTGAAAGTGAGGCAGCTAAGATCTGAAATGGACTGCGAGTTGGCAGAATGTATAGGTTGGCTATTCGTATCCGACGTGACGAGAAGTCCCACACTGTGCCGCCTTGTCCCGAAGACGCTCACTGACGCTGTCCGACCATTGTTAGGCGCTACTATGATCGCAGAGTTGCTGGCAGAGAGGGATAGCACACTCTCTAAACCTTCCTGCAGTGCTTCCTTTAGAGCCTAGCCCCTAAATCGCCCGGGTAAATTCTGGGGGACCCCCCAAGGTGCTGGGAATGGGGGTCATACGCCAGAAGTGAACGCTGGGAGCTATCCATACTATGGGACGTTCAAGACAGCCTGCTCTCGATCAGGGAGCTGTCCAGGTGCTGAAAGAGACAGTTGCCTCAGCCAGTCCATGGGAGCTGTCCAGGTGCTGAACCACCACTCTCCCAGCACTCAGAGCTCGTCGAGTGACAGCATAACAATTCCAGAGCAGGCAGCGCTAGTCCGCCTCCTCCTGATGCCTCAGGTATGCACACGTTCAGTGCAAACCAGGGTCAGACTGGCCCATTGAGTAATCAGGCGGTACCCAATGGACCGGTCTGACAGGTCAGTGTGTGGGCTGGTTTTGTGGCTGTGTGAAGGGCCTGTTTTATGGTCTGCTGGGCCGGTGTTAAACTTTTGATTTCGTTGATAATATAACAAGCACTACCTGCAGCGAGCTCAACTTTATGCAGTTTTCCATACCTTGCAAAAGGTGCATACAGCGTGTTTTTACAAGTTCAAAGCTACACAAATTTCCCAAAGCGGGGTCAATTTTTTTGCAATCTAATTCACCAGTGGGGGTCACTTTTATTTTGGTGCTCAGGCCTGATTTATGTCATAGTCAAACCCTAGTGCAAGCTGTCCAATTTGGACAACTTACACTGTGCGCATGAGTTCTACTTGTCCTCAGCTGGTGCTGACCATTCCATGCATTGTGACCACAAGGAAGTTGTAAATGAATCCCAAGGATGGATGCTAGTTAATCACCCCCTATCATTTATATTTCACAAGTACTGTGATTTGTTAGGCCCATTATAACTCTCAATGCACTTTTCATCATTGCTTTTTTTTATTTTGTATTTTTGTATTTGCAAAGTCTGCCACACTGAAGCCCATTTTTACTAGCGGGGTGCGCCGCTGGTGAGTCGCTTTTTGTGATGCACCATCGGCGCAGGCTGCAAACCCATATCTAGAAGGCCACGCAAGCCACTTTGCATGGCTTTACATGGCCTTGTAGATATGGAGTAGGGCAACACTGCGCAAGTAGCTGTGTTGCATTACTTTGCACCAGGGAGGTGTTTCCACAGGTGTTGCGTGGGTGGTCCCACTCAACACCCATGGAGTTTGACGCATTCCCAGATTTACAAGGTTTTGTAAACCTGGCAATACGTCAGAAGCCAATGCCTCCCCTGAGGTGGCGTAAGAGTGCCGCAACAGGGAGGAATAACATTATTTCTCCCTGCTTTTTCCTCTTTGTATGTGTGCTGCAGATGCAGCACACATAGAAGGAGGAAATTGCCTCCATTAATTGTATTTTGTGCCACAGGGTGTCCCTTCCTGCACAATAACAATCATCCCCACAATGCAGGCACCCTTGCACCATGATGCAAGGGTGCCTGTGTTGGTGCAGGGCAGCAATTTGTGCATCAGCACAGTGGGAGTGGACAGAAATGCACCGTATCCAGTAGATACAGCGCATTTCTGCCATTTCCCAGTGGGGCAGGGCAGCTGCGCCGCCATGAGCCTTGCAAATGTGGCCCTGAGTCATGATTGCAAAGTGTTTTGTGTATCATGGCCAAGTCTGCAACGTGAGTCCATCCGAGGGAGCAGTGGGTCCTTGGTGAATGTGCTACAATCAATAGTTGGCTGGCAGCCTTTTCTTAAAATCTGTTTTGGTTCCTGGAGAGATATGTTGCATACTCCCAGAGTCTTATGTTCTCTGATATGGAAAAGATCCACACATCTTTTTTATCATATCAGTCTCTGTCTGTCTCACTCTTTGTCTCGCTCTCTCCCTTTCTCATTCTCTCTGACTCTCGCTCTTCATCTGTCTCCGCCCCTTTCTTATTCAAGCGTGCTCTCATTTTCCCCTCTTGCCGGCTAAATGTCTGGCTGCCTCTATATTTTTCTCTTTTTTATCTCTCTGTCTCTGATACTCGATCTTTCACACTCTTTTTCTGCCATCATTGCTTTTCCCATCTCGCACCTAATTGCTTCCTCTTGGCCCGCTCTTACTTAGTTTCTCCCGTTTTCTGTAGCTCACCTTTCTCTCCCCCTTCTCTCTGTATCTCTCTCTCATTTGTCTTTCTCTGTGTCTATCTCTTTTCCTCTCTCTCCATCTCTCTCTTCCTCTCTTTGTCTATCTTTTATTTATTATAACAGGCATAAAGATGTGGAATTTGACAACATTAGAAACTCATTTTTGCACAAAAAATAGAAAATACACCCTCAAACAATTGGAATAATTTTCATTCTTTTTTCTGGCTTCCAGATCATTGTGATATGCACCTTGTGCTCCACCCTACCGCACACATAGATTTTTTTTTTTTTTTAAATAATCACCTGAGGTCACTTTTGGCCACATACGAGATGGCTCCACCACTGATCTTTAAATATGTCACCATTCATTCTGTAATGATGTCCTTAAGAATGCAACTTGGCTCCCAGCTGATGCTATTTGCTAGGTGGTTTATTATTCTGATATGAGAAGCCCAGGGGTGTTATAATCAGGAAATGGATATGAAGCTAAGGTTGTGTATCTCCCTTCTATTCATATCCAAAAGGGCTTGTCATTGTGTTAGACTTTTTAGTTTATGCACGGTCATCTCCAATCGTTTTGCCTCCTGCCTCCTATTTTGTCTGACCTGTTGCTGTTGGCTTTTGAACTCTGAGCACTTTTACCACTGCTAACCAGTGCTATAGTGCATATGCTCTCTGTGTAAATTGTATTGTTAATTGTTTTATCCATGATTGGAATATTTGATTTACTAGTAAGTCCCTAGTAAAGTGCACTAGAGGTACCAGGGCCTGTAAATCAAATGCTACTAGTGGGCCTGCAGCACTGGTTGTGCCACCCACACAAGTAGCTCTGTAATCATGTCTCAGACCTGCCATTGCAGTATCTGTGTGTGCAGTTTACCTGTAAATTCGACTTGGCAAGTGTACCCACTTTCCAGGCCTAAACCTTCCCTTTTCTTACATGTCAGACACCCCTACGGTAGGCCCTAGGTAGCCCCAAGGGCAGGGTGCAGTGTATGGTTAAGGTAGGACATACAGTAATGTGTTTTATACGTCCCGACAGTGAAATATTGCTAAATTCGTTTTTCACTGTTGTAAGGCCTGTCCCTCTCATAGGTTAACATGGGGGCTACTTTTAAATCTGATTAAAGTGAAGATTCCCTTTGGGAGCGGATAGACATGTGGAGTTTGGGGTCTCTGAGCTCATAATTTGAAAATACATCTTTTAGTAAAGTTGATTTTACAATTGTGTGTTTGAAAATGCCACTTTTAGAAAGGGAGCATTTTCTTGCTTATACCATTTCTGTGACTCTGCCTGTTTGTGGATTCCCTGTCTGGGTCAGTTTGACAGTTGGGCTGGTTGCACCTCACACTAGACAGTGACACAAACGGAGCTGGGGTGTAATCTGCATTTCCTGATGAGCCATCTGTGCTAGGAGGGATGGGAGGAGTGGTCACTCAGAGCTGAAAGGGCTGTGCCTGTCCTCACACAATGCAGTTTCCAACCCCCTGGGGAGTGTCTGGGGCCTGGCCTGGACAAGGCAGGATTTCACAATCAAGATAGACTTTCCTTTGAAGTAGGCCTTCTTCAAAGGGCAAAATGGGTATAAGAAGGGTACCCAAAACCACAGACTTTAGAACACTTCTGGAAACCAGGCGGAACCTCTTCTTGGAGAAGAGCTGAAGAGCTGAGGAAGAAGAGCTGCCCTGCCTGTGACTGTGCTTTGTGGAGCTATCCTGCAGTTGCTGCTTCTGTCAGAGTAACAGGGCAAAGACTGGACTTTGTGTGCCTTCCGTCTTGTGAAGATCTCCAGGGCTTGATTTAGAGCTTTCCCCCTGTTGTTTGAAGTCTCAGGGACAGCAAAGACTTCTCTCTGCCAGCACCTGGAGTCTCTGGAGAGACTCCTACTCTGCCCTGTGGTGCCCATCCAGTTCCTGGGACCCTGAAAGGAGAAGCTGGCAGCCTAAGAGGAAGAAATCCATGCACAGAACGCTGTGCGGGGAAAAGATCGACGCAACTCTGATCTGCGGCTGAAAAATCGACGCACCGCCGGCTTCTTGGCTGAAAATGAACGCTTGCCTGCAACGCGACCAGAAGATCGACGCACGGAGCTGGGGAAATGACGTGCAGCATCACTGATGGAGGCTGATGAGATCGCAACCCGCGCTGCGTGGTTTTCGGATCATCAGGCTGCTGGATTTCCGACGCAAGTACCGCTGGGTGTGTAAAAACAACGGAGGGCCTGCCCGGGCCTGTGAGTGCTGACCGGATCGACGCATCGCTCTCCTGCGGAGAGAAGAAATGACGCACACCAACAAAAGGAGAAACGACTCAAAGTCTCGCTCGTGAGTGAAATTGACGCATCGCAAGCCCTTTTTGACGCACACTCGCCAGTGCGGGGTTATTTTTGACACACCCAAGGTACATTTTTCATGCTAACAGTGTTAGTGTGTGACTAAAATTACATGAAGACTCTTTTTGCATTTTTTCAGTGATAACTTGACTTGTGTATTGTGGATTTTTGTCGTTTTGGTCTTGTTTTGTTTAGATAAATATCGCTTATTTTTCTAAACCTGTGTTGTGTCATTTTGTAGTGTTTTCATTAAGTTACTGTGTGTGTTGGTACAAATACTTTACACCTAGCACTCTGAAGTTAAGCCTACTGCTAGTGCCAAGCTACCAAGAGGGTAAGCAGGGGTTTGCTGAGGGTGATTCTCTTTTACCCTGACTAGAGTGAGGGTCCTTGCTTGGACAGGGGTAACCTGACTGCCAACCAAAGACCCCATTTCTAACACATTGTAACTAGCATGCTTTCTGAAACAATCGAGTTCGAAGTAATTCCATGAATTTTGCCATGGAGTTTGAGAGCACTCTGGGAATGATAAAAAACAGCTCTGCTACCCTGCTTCCAAAGCTGGACATTTTAGTAAACTCAGAAAAGAAACACAGATCCTTAACCAGCCAGAGTATCAGATGGGTATAACTGTCTAAGACAGTGGTTACCATCCTGTGGTCCGGAGACCCCCAGGGGTCCGCGAAGCCTCCTCAGTGGGTCCGCAGCTGTTTAGAAAATTAAATAATATTAACAGATTAGGCCCCCAGCTTTCAATAATCACTCAGTGGGGGTAAACAGAATCCAATAAAGATTCAGTGGGGTTCTCCAGGCTCCGGTAATGATTAAGTGGGGATCCACAAAAGTCAAAAGGTTGGGAATCACTGGACTATGAGACTCAATTAACTTTTTGAAGAGTAAAACTTACATTCAGTTCCTAAAATGTAAATAGCTGTTGCATTTTTTGGATGCTTAAAGCGTCCTGGCGGTTGTATGTAAAAATATCAAATACGGCAATACCTACCTGAAAGAGTATTGACTGAAATCTAGTGCTGCAGTAAACAAAGTCTTCTTCTGAAGCATTAATAGAGCTTGTCAGTCTGCTCCTGGTGACACGCGCAGAGGATGAAAGCAATCTTTCAGGCACGCTGCTGCCGCACCTCCCAAAAGAGCCGACCATCCCACCGCTGGCCGCCTCTTAACGCACACACAATGTACACACGCACGCACGCACGCACACACCAGAGTATTTAGCGACTCACTCTGCAGCGCAACTCATTACACGGAAGCAGGGCGGATGAAATGGAAAACAAATACTCCTGAGAGCCAACAGATTGCTAGATATAGATTAGATCCGCGGTGTAATCCTTTGCAAGCATTAAATATTTAACACAGTCACACAATAGGTGACAGGAAGACGCCTGCATTGTTTAATTAGACTTAATTAAACTTAAGGAAAATCGGATACAAATGCAGAACCTGTTCTAAAGTGCATTATTAAAAGCTGCTCATCGGAGGCCTCTTTCTGTTCCCTGAAACGATTCCTTGTATTTGCAAAGACAGTCATGCAGCATTCGGGACCGCCCCACTGCAGCAAAGAACAATTACCCCTTTCTTCATTGAATTCACAGCTTTTTAAATCATCCAGTGCGCAATATTTACGTCTGTTGTGTCATCCAATCGTTGGATACTGTTTCCTTTTGTTTTAGATTGCTCTTGTTTTTTGTGTGACTTTTTTCACATAGGCGCACTGCAAAACATTTTGCATGCCTAAGCCAGGGTTCTACATGTACCCGCCTCTCGTTGCAAAGAAAATATTTGGATTATTCCGTAGTTATTTCCAAATATTTTTTTAACATCCCATTGACTGTTTATTTTCTTCAGTCCTGCTTCTCTCTTCTTTGCGTCCCTGATTTTAATAATGGGGGATCTTTTTCTGCATTCCTCCTCACACCCCTCTGTTGTAAATTTGTGGTTTGCGCCATAAACTAATAAAGAATGAAAAAAAGGCGTATGAAAATAAAAGCTTGGACTGTGTCCGTGGCATAACAAAAGCCCCCGCAATGCGGTGGGACGCAAGCTCCAAGCGGGCCCCCCAGCTCAGTATCCTGGTCTGAGAGCTCCTGAGTGAGTTCGGAGGGAGGCCCATCCATGTACCTTCCAGGGGGGGCTCCCTCAAGTTCTGTTCGCCGCTGGACTATGTGCTGCCCCGGCAGCACAGAGTGCAGATTTTGTGCCTTTGCCCCTGATTTATTCTTCTTAAGTCTTCGGTTTTGGAATTGGCCTTAACTCCCACAGTGAACTATGGTTGTATCGAAAAATTGCAGCATTTACTTTCAGTGTAAAATGTCAACATTGACCTGCGCTACTTTTCAGGCCCATTTAACAGTGATGTGAGTCGGAAGAACCATGGAGTGAATTCCATCGAGAAAATGTAGGGGTATCTTGGATCAGAACAAGGCAGGGGTGAAGTCTAAGGAACTTTGAAGGCCATTGATGGCTCTGCAATATTCTGAGGACCAGGGATGATCGATACCGCTTGCATGATAGCGGTGCTTGTGTGAATTGTACCACAATATACACCCTCTGTTGTACAGTGGCATTCGCACGAACCGAAAAACTTGCTTCTGGGTCACAATGTGATGTCAAATTGACAGCTCCTATCCTGGCGTGCATATGATTTAAGAATGCCAGCACTTCACGGGGACACAGCTGGTAAACCTTGTTCTCAAGGTAAGCAGTGCAAAATTACACTTCTTAATTTTTAGGTTAGACAAGTCTGGTTTTCAGGCCACCCTTTTGGTGCAAAATGTGTAAAGCTTGACGCTGCAAATACAGCAGCAATGAAGTAAGCAAAAGTGAAATGTTTACAGGGCAAAATAAATTAGTTAACTGTATCTGCTAGAATGGCCATCAATTTCTTATGCATATCGTCTACCATGCATAACACTCTGTAAAATTGTTTCACCGCTGTCTGATTGAAACCAATTTGTACATATAGAATCCTTCAGATGTCCACCAACCCCTGTCACCAGCAGGGTTACTTACGACTTCCTCAAGTGAAGTTCATCTGCACTTCTGGATGTTATGAGCACTTCTCAGCCAGAAAGACCCTCCAGTTCACAATACACCGACGACAGCCATGTGTACCTTCAAGAATCATCGGCTAATTACATCCTTATTATCAGATGATGCGTTAGCATCTCTCAAACATGATGTTTGCATGCACCCAAACTCCAGCTTCCCAAAGACTTTGCTGTCTCTAGCAATGAATGGACTCTTAATCCAGCCGTAAAGTGGGTCAACAATATGAATTTAGATAAAATCTACTACCATGGTTAGACATCTGCTAAGTCCATGTGCTTTGTCCTTAATTGTTACTGCACTTCATGATCAGAACAAGATGAAACACACACTGCCTAGGTCCAGCCTAGCTCCTAACACACACTGCCTGGGTCCAGCCTAGCTCCTAACACACACTGACTGGGTCCAGCCTAGGTCCTAACACACTCTGCCTGGGTCCAGCCTAGCTCCTAACACACACTGCCTGGGTCCAGCCTAGCTCCTAACACACACTGCCTGGGTCCAGCCTAGCTCCTAACACACACTGCCTGGGTCCAGCCCAGCTCCTAACACACACTGCCTGGGTCCAGCCTAGGTCCTAACACACACTGCCTGGGTCCAGCCTAGCTCCTAACACACACTGCCTGGGTCCAGCCTAGCTCCTAACACACACTGCCTGGGTTCAGCCTAGCTCCTAACACACACTGCCTGGGTCCAGCCTAGGTCCTAACACACACTGCATGGGTCCAGCCTAGGTCCTAACACACACTGCCTGGGTCCAGCCTAGCTCCTAACACACACCGTCTGGGTCCAGCCTAGCTCCTAACACACACTGTCTGGGTCCAGCCTAGCTCCCAGCACACACATCACGTGCCTCCCAGATTCCTAATCTGGATCAATCAAAGATTTCTTCACACAGTGGCCCAAATATTCATCAAGTAAAGAAAGTCTGAGCACATTGTCACTGCCTTGACCGAACTGTACTGGATCCTTCTCGCTGTCCAAACAAACTTAAAAGTACATTGAGATATTTTTAAAGCTCTCTACATGCGTTAACCTGACTAGTTTGCTTCTAGACTCAGAGGCAGATTTATTATTATTTCACTCAGGGTAGCAAGCCACCTTGTTGCGCTGCATGAAAGGGCAGAAACTCAATGTATTAAACATGATCCGGCGCATCCCCGCCCTTTCCTTGCACTGCTGCACAATGTGCTGCCTTGCACCAAAGCAGCACTCTTGCACTAGGCTGTGAGGGTACCTGCTTTGCAGGCAGGATTGTTTTTGTGCAGGAAAGGGCACAAACTGCACAAAAACAATCCACAGAGGCTTTTTTCCTCTTTCTAAGCCTGCTGCAGAATGAGGAAAGAGGAAACAACGAGAAGAAATAAATATATTTCTCCTTGTAGCACCTCGCCTGAGAAGGTGTAGCATTTTGATGTATTCCCAGGTTTACTAATGTTGGTAAATCTGGGAATGTGCCAAAATCCATGGGTGGATGGATAGGAACGCCCATGTTTCACCCATGGAACACCTCCCTGGGGCAGAGTGTCACAAGTCAGTGGTTTGCGCTGCTTTGCGTTACTCCAAATTTATCATCTCACTCAGGGTGGCCTTTGGTGGCTTGATAACTCGGACTTTAGTGTTGCATCACCCCTGCACCCCATTTGCATGGCATAAGGGCGACGCAATACTATGATAAATGTGCCCCTCAATGTGTAAACTAGTTAACATATAGCACACTTTTTAGTTTGGCAGCAAATGAAAGAACACGAATGCCAACATACTTTCTTTAACTATGGACCAAGAATCTGGGATAACCTCCCTTTTCATCTCAAATCTGCCCCTTTGCTGGTGCAATTCAGAAAAGGTCTCAAACCCACAATTTTCCAACTATCCAAGATTGTGTACTCTGGCTCACTCCCCTGTGGTGCTATGTTTGAGACCTGTGTATCTATATGCTCTTAGGTCATCACTTAGAATTTGCCAGGATGGAGCTCTGATGTCACTGGCTGGTGTTCCCGCTTGCAAACCTTGATGGTTCCCTGTTCTATTCGGAGCTGGTGAAGGGTGGGATATGCACAACTGTAGCCTCGCGTGGCTCTGTTGGTGTCATTATTGGCCTGGTGTCTTCTTTGCTGCAGAGCCACTAGGCCACAGTGACATTGACCACAGCCTATATTGGATAATTTGACTGTCACTCATTTTTCTTTTCCAGGTTGGGGAAATGGCCTTCATGCAAAGAAGGAAACTCCCTGCATATTAGAGCCATTTTGTTTCTGTGAACAAACTCTCCATTTGGGACTTTATTTTTAGAAAACAAAAATCATTGCTGAATGGGGACATCAAATTGGTGCCTTCTCAGCAAAGAATCAGTGCTTTTGCTGGTGCCGCCCGAGCTCCGCTGAAGGCAAAGTCATCCCAGTCCTGAAGTTAGGTAGTCCTCTTCTGAAGTTAGGTGGTCCTCTTCTGAAGTTAGGTGGTCCTCTTCCAGAGCAGTGAAGGTCTCAATCTATGTCGAGCCACCTGTCAGTCTCTAAATGACCCTTTCAGAGTCCTCAGTTCGCATTTCTAAAGCACCTGCATGTCGTTGTATCCAGACATGCTGTCTATGTATTCTATTGATGTACATCACTTCCCTGCCTTTTGGGGCAAGGTTCACTCTTTATAAACACCCCTAGTTTTATTCTTGTTCAGCTGTTTATAGCTCACGGTGAATATAACTGATTAATCCTGATTGAAAACTAAGAATACAGATGAGACCTAGAAGCCCTAGGAATTAGTAATAAAGCCAAGAGGAGCATGTTATATTTCTCTACCTGATATCCCTCAAGATTGTCTCAGGGTTTTCTACTGCTTGTGCAAACAGGAATGCTTCGTTCAATCTTTCGGTATTAACAACGCAATTCCTGTCTGCTATCTCACATCCCTTCTCCAAACACAATTAATGTCATGTGATAATTCCAATGTCTAAGATTCTAAGCTTTAATCAAGCTCCCCCGCAGTCGCCCAAGTGCCAAACACAGACAACACCTGTTCATCCTAAGCTGCATAACCTTTCCTTATGTTTTTCAGACTTGTAATTTAGACATGACTGGTCACCATCTTGAAAACTAAATGCAATGTAATTAAAGTGTGGTTGGCCTGCTGGAACCATATCTGACACCTTGCACTTGATCTCCACTCTCTAAAATGAGAAGCACCTCAGTTTCCTTTGGCATACTGCGATCATGTCCACACCAGTCCACTCAGGAGATAGTGGTATAATAGATGCTCCCAAGACAGCTGCATATTCTACAGGGTCTTTCCTGCTAGTTTCAGCACCTAGGGCATTTAGGTGATCCCTTCGTTCGAGTATTTACCCGGGTCATTTCCCCTCTATAGTTAGAACTCTCTATCCCACCTTGACACGGGAGCATGAAGAGCGTGAAGATGAATGCACCACATTACAAATTAATGTGTAGCGGATGGGAGGGGTATCCAGCAATGGACAAATTGAACATTCCATCTAGTTGGGACACCACTGGGGTCTTCGCATGCAGGTAGGCTGCTGCACGACTTTGGATGTTTAGGGCGTGAAGGTAGGAAATTGACAACACTGCACTGTTGCCCTGTGATCTTTCCAGAGTGGCACACACAACGGGTGCCCAAGGTTGTATCTCCCACCCTCAAAGAGAGTGACACAGGGTTGTAGCTGTCCGGCATGGCACCACTCCATGATGGGATCGGGGCGTGCAGAATCAGTGTCGGGGAGTTGGCCACCAGAAGCAGGGAAGCAGCTGCTCCTTGCACAAGGTATAATGCCACAGGCTGTCCAAAGAGGGTGATGCTGGGATCTGTCTGTGAGGTTGTGTACCCTCTCCCCTTTCCAGCAGAGTGCAGTCAAGTGGTTTGAGGCTGGTGAATAGATCCTGGGATACAGCTGCATCTCATTTGGAAGGCACATAGGGATTGGCACCACTTCCATGAGACAAAAGGAGAGGCTTGGTTGGTTGGGGTCCAGAGATGGCGCTTGCCATGGGAGCGATCGGCAGGTGCCTTTGACCGTGGGCATTTGAGCGCCGCTGGAGCAATGGAGTGTTTTTAGGATGCTCTACACTTTATTGTCTGCATGCTATTGACTGTGTGGGTCTCCTCATCAGTACACAGGAGTGAGGTCATCAGTGGCCACTGCAGCTCTAGGTGGGCCTGTCTACCTGGATACTATGGGAGCATCCCTTACTTGTCATTAAACCCATTCAGAATCTGCGTGGTCAGTGCTGAGTCAGGGCCACTCATTGAAGTGACTTTAGTCCTCACCAGTGGATTGCCATGCCCTCTGCTCACGTGGTTGGTCCTACAACTGGCATGGACTTAGTACCAGAGACCTCTCAAGCCACTGCCTCGGATGCCAAGTGAACTCTCACACAGACTGGGTTTCAGGAATCTTGTGCCTCAGGTCACAGACTTGGAGGACCGCTTGAGGAGAGACAATGCGAGCTTCTGCGGGTCCACGTAATTGCATTCTTTGCGCCCTCCCAGTTGAATATATAATTAATTTTTTTTTAGCCTCCTGAATTCCAACAAGCCTCCAGAAGTCCTCTCCAGGAAAATAAAACAGCCTGAGAACCTTTCTATTACGACATCAGTATACCCCGCCCCCAAACCCCCGGCCCTAATTTTTCAAATTGTCAGGGGGCATGTGGTCTCTTTCCTCCAAGACACCCGGGGCTGCAGCCTAAACTCGTGACTCTGTTGACAAGAGGAAGGTTCCTTGCACTGCCACGTAAATGCCGCAGGGAAATATCAGTTTTGTGCCCCCTAGGTCCCTCAGTCATGATTGTAGCCCTTGAGGGGAAACCTCAGCGTTGTCTAAGCCTGGCGAACTGGTTGCATTTCTCTATCAGACTAGTGCACTAGTAGGTGGCAACCTCCAGCGGGAGGGAAATTGTCTGACGACTGTGCTCAATGTGGGGGGCAGGGATGGGGGGATGGGATGGGAGTACCACCTTGCACACTCACTCACTGCACTCGAGGTGAGTTCGCATCACAGGCATTCAGATCGAGAAGGCCTTACAAATAACCATGCTCCCCACGCCAGGTCGCTCATCAGAGATGGCACAACTTGTCCAGGTCGCATTCGGAAGTTTCCGGAATCATATGTATTGTGTCAGTGGGATGTCTTTGTGCTCAGGGTGTTATGGTCCGAAGTAGAATGGTTTAGTTATCCCCAGCCCTTGCCTGGCATGTTTACCTGCTCTGGTTTTCTTCTCTTAGGTTCTGGGGCTCTGAATCGTGTGTCCCCCCCAGAAGACTCTTTTTCGCCAGTTTTCTCCTCCTTTGCACACTGTTAAGTGATTGTCCACGCTTTCCATGGACAATCACCGGCGTATTACAGGCCCAGGAGCCCCCACGGTACGGGTGAGGAGGGACCAGGCTTAACCACCTCATAGGATGTGTTCTACATTGGTGTCCTACTCTAGACTTTTGTAATGCTGAGGCTTTCTTTAATCAACTGTTGTGACTGTGCTATGCTGCACACATTCTCAAGTCCTCTCCTGGCATTCTTGTGTTATGGGTTGCTTCACTATGAACGTCCATTTTCTGAGTCTGTCGATGCATATATCCTTTGAACACCAATAATTACTAGATAATATATAGTTGAACTAAGGGCCATATGTACGAACACATTTTCCCATAGACACAGAATGGGCAAAACTGATTGCTACATCCGGCCCTAAGTCCTTCCAGTTTCATGGACATTGATTGTTTACACGATTTTGAGACGTGTATGTTGTGTTTTACTGCTACCACTCAGGCCTAGGAGTGTCTTTAGTGACAGCAGGGAAACACAATTTTACGCAGCCCAATGTCATGTTTATGTTGGGGATGATATGTCAATGCACATCAAGACTGGCAGGAAAAGTATTTTCTAAGAGGCTGGTGTGCAGGTTTACTTTGAAGGCAGGCATGTTTGGTTGATTGCTCTGACTGAGACATGGGGAGATCCACTGTATTGCGCCTGGAACGTAAATTGTTTTACCTCCTTAGAGTTTTTGTTTACTCCTTATTGGTGGGATCAGATTTTCTCTGCTTGACCTCAGGGTTTGAGAGGGAATGTGGTTTAAAGACATCTTCTGCATGTAGAGTGGTCAGATGGGCTTGCACAATGTGAAGGCTGGACAGGGCAGTTTGAATTGTATTATTTCTGCTATTAGGAGCAAATGGAACTCTTTTAGGGTTGAGGTCTTCTGCCATGACTTTTTTCAGGCTCAGACCAAGTCTGTCTGCTTGATTTTGGAATCAATGGAGTAATTCACCGGTGTGTTGGGTGTTCCAGCATGGAACTAAGCATGCTTTAGGTCCAGGGCTTTACTCGAGTTGTTACCCAATAAAAGTGAGCTGCATTCAGATCACCCTATTAAGTGCCTCTGATCGCTTCAAATCAAATCAAATCATTTTTTTTTTATAGAGCACGCTACTCACCCTTGAGGGTCTCAAGGAGCTGGGGGGAATCAAAGGAAGGGGCAGGGAGGGGCACTGTTCGAACAACCATGTCTTGAGGTTCTTTCTGAAGAGCAGGAGGTCTTTGGTTTTGCGAAGGTTGGTGGGGAGGGAGTTCCAGGTTTTGGGGGCGAGGTAGGAGAATGATCTGCCTCCTGTGGTGGTGCGTTGGATGCGGGAGACTGTGGCTAGGGCGAGGTTGGCTGATCGGAGGTTGCGTGTGGGAGTGTGGAAGTTCACTCTTTCGTTGAGGTAGGTTGGGCCAGTGTTGTGTAGGGATTTATGTGCGTGGATGAGGATATTGAATGTGATTCTCTTGTCTATGGGGAGCCAGTGAAGGGATTTGAGGTGTTATGAGATTCGTTTGTGGCAGGGGAGGCCAAGGACGAGGCATGCAGCTGTGTTCTGGATTCTCTGGAGTTTGCGTTTGAGTTTGAGTGTGGTGCCGGCGTAGAGGGCGTTACCGTAGTCTAGTCTGCTGCTGATGAGTGCATGGGTGACTGTCTTCCTGGTCTCTGGGGGAATCCATTTGAAGGATATTTTTAGAGTGCGGAGTGTGTGGAAGCAGGAGGAGGTTAGAGCATTGATTTGCTGTGTCATGGAGAGGGAGGGGTCCAGGATCATGCTGAGGTTGCGTGCGTGGTTTGCGGGGGTGGGTGCGGGGCCTAGGGCGGTGGGCCACCAGGAGTCGTCCCATGTGGTTTTGTTGGGACCGAAGATGATGATCTCGGTTTTGTTGGAGTTGAGCTTGAGGTGGTTGGTGGTCATTCAGTTGGCGGTGTTGAGGAGAGCTCCGTGTAGGTTGGTTTTGGCGGTGGTGGGCTTGCGGGTGAGGGAGAGGATGAGTTGGGTCTCATCTGCGTAGGAGAGGATAGTGATTCTGTGTGCTCAGAGGATGTTGGCTAGGGGGAATCAGGTAGATGCTGAAGAGTGTGGGGCTGATAGAGGACCCTTAGGGGACTCCGCAGATGATCTTGGTAGTGTTAGAGTGGAAGGGTGGAAGGCGGACTCTCTGGGTCCGGTCGGTGCGGAAGGAGGTGAGCCAGTCTAAGGCTTTGTGGAGAATTCCTATGTTGTGGAGGCATGTGCGGAGTGTGTGGTGGCAGACTATGTCAAAGGCTGCGGAGAGGTCTAGGAGAATGAGTGCAACGGTCTTGCCTTTGTCGACTTTGGTCCTGATGTCGTCAGTGCATGTGAAGAGGGCGGTTTCCGTGCTGTGGTTCATGCGGAACCCAGATTGTGAGGGGTCAAGAGTGTTGTGCTTCTGTACATATATTATTTACCTGTTTCCCCAGGACCTATGGTCTCAGGAGAATGGTGCTTGGAAATGTCTGCATATGTGCCTTGTCCAGTTATCTTATCTTATGTTATCTTGGAAGTGTCCGTGCATTCCAAGTATGCCATTCTCTGTTTGTTTCCCGTGGTCTCGCATCTCACCAATGCATGGGATACATGGCAACCTTGGGCTGATTGAACATAATGTCTATGATCAGGGCCACTGGAATTATGTGTTAGGAGAGAAGCAGATAATGGAGCAGGGTTGACAAAATTATGCTGCAAGAAAAGGAAAATAATGCTGTGTAACATGACACCTTTTTTACAGCAGTACTTCTTTATTTTGCCACATTTTTACACAGGTTAGCACTGTCTGAGCGAAGGCGTCACCTCATTAGTACCAGTTTAACACCAAAAAACAGCAACAAACAACAGAAAGCCGATCAGTCAATCTTTGCAAAGGGCCTTCCTCTTTGTGGCAACACATGCTGCCACATTTTGAGTACATGTGGGTCCTGTGGCCTAGAAACAGTTTTTTTGTTAAAATATGCAGACTATGAAGTAGTTGTCGGATCATTTGGTAAATGCAGCAAATCCATTATTATGTGGACAATGCCATAATCGCACCATTGTATAAGTCCAGAGGTCTGGTCTATGAGCAAGTCGTGGTCACACTTCTAGCTGTGCTTCAGGGACACTTGACCGTATTTCGTGGTTGCTTCTCTTCTTGAACTCAAGGATGCCTGAGTCAAATACATTCTAAGCAGCTATTAGGGGCCACCTCGTCCATCTTTATTTCGCCTTGCAGTCTTACCCTCCATGGGTCACACACAGAACCCTAGCGCCCCTAGTGGGCTTCCAGCAAACTGCTTGCTGGAGCCGAAGGAGCTGGAGAGGCTTCTTAAGGACAGAGGGAAAGAGACAGCCCTATTTAATTGCAGAAATTCAAGTTTAAATGGAAAACATAGTTGGCAGGAGGATGTGTGTGTGTGTAGGGTGGGGGGAAGGGCTGTCCTCTCAGACAATGGTTTAGACTTTGATGAGGAAGGGTCGGACTCTCTGTAATGAAAATTGCCTGCATATAATCGAGCCTTTATAATACAAGTGTTATTTTCGCCTGCTGGGGCGGCGCGCTGCCTGCTGACAGGCTGAGATACCACGTACATTACTTGTAGTCACGGCCAAAACAGGGAGAAGTAAAATCGATGTGGCTGCTTGTACACAAAGGGACAGCTCCCGGGAAGAGGCAGATAACGGGCTAATATTACCATCACACAATTACTGCGGGGGAGTCGGAGGCGCGAGGAAACAGAATGACATGCCCAAGGTCAGTCGGGGAGGTCTGGGGGCAGCCGGGCTCGTGACAATGCAGAACCCAGCGCCGGTCCGCCGCCCGGGGCCTAACGCGCCCCACAACATACACATCAATTAAATATGTGTGCCCAGTATTTTAACATCCAGTGAGGACAATTTTCTGTTGCTACAGTGCATTTAACAAATCACTCCCCGCCACGCGAGGGCCTCGCCGCCGCTGTCTGCAAAGTGATAGACACACATAGTAATGAAACGCTTTTACTGGACAGCTCGTTTTTTTCCCGAACGTGAACGCATATTTGGAATATAATGGAAGGTGATAGGGAGTTTGTTTTCCCGACTGGCTGAAGCTTTCTCATTAATAGTTCACACAACTCGTCCGTTCTATGTGGTCACACGGTTTCACACGTAGTTTTTTTCATGACGGGAGCGGGTGGGCAAGGCGTGAGGCCGTGGTGGGGGCTGTGTGGCATTCGCAGACACTCCCTCCAGGCCCCTGTCTGCTTTCCACCAGAACACACAATGTCTGCTTATCCCTTGACTTTACTGTTTTTGAAGGATTTTGGAGTTTTCACCGGTAATGCTTGCTAGGCCAATAGCTGTGTCGAATGACAGCACGACAGCGGTGGAGTAACGAAACTGGAGCCCCCCCTGCACAGAACATAGAGCCCCCCCCCCTCCGCACTCAGGTGCTGTGAGGAGCTCGCCCCTCCCCCGTACCGCGGGGGCTGCGGGGGCCTTTGTTACGCCCCTGCACGAGGAGGTAAAAGCGATGGTATTACCTTCTTCGGCACAGCCCCCACGAATGTGAGCTGCTGCAATGGCAGGGTACCGATTACACCTATAAAACAAGCATTTGCAATGCAACGGGTCTCGCATTTCTCCGAGTTAGAGCTATTAGCAGTTAACTCCCAACCGGACTTTTCTTGCCTCATTAAATGGAGAAAAAATGAGCCCAATTGCTTGCTAAACAAGTGAGATGGCGCTGTGAAAAAAGAGAAAAAGTACTCCACAAACCGGATGGAAAACAGCAAGCCTCGTATGTTTTTAGTACATGGTCGCTGCGCACGAGGAGGGCTAACCACGGGAAAAGGCATGAGGGATGAATGCCTCCCACTAATGAAAGCAAGCAGATTTTAAAAGGCAAGCCCACGAACCAATGAAAGACACTGACGTGAGATGGGCGGGGCTCCGAGCCCTTTTCTAACTACTACAGTGTCTCGCAGGCATAGGCATGCGCAAGCGCATGCTATACGGGCTCGACCCTAAAAAGCATCTGACTGTCCCCTTCCATAATGGCAGCCATAGTACTTTCAATCGCATGACCTCTAAACGAGGGGTCAACCGTAATGACATCCTGTTCTTTTTTTCTCTATGTTCCTTGGGAGGATCTTACCTCTTTAAGAAAAGTAAGATAATAGTGGCATTTAAATGTTCTTGTAAGCACAGATCTAAGCAGATAGGCCTCCCCAGTAGATCTTTTCTGAGAAAATCTTGTTTATATGGGGGGACTCGAGGTGATTTCATTTTTTCGATCCAGGCCAAATATGTTTGAGTTTCAGACCTTGCTCCTCCAAAAGTGAATGGGAGTCTGGTCAGGGGGAATGCGTTTTCCCATTATTGGGGAGGTCGGTGGGACAGCGCTGCCTGTTTTCAAAATGGTGCCCGTCCTGCAAGCCTTCATCAACCTTCGGGACCCCTGTTGCTAGGCAACAGTGGTGTAAGGGCAGTGCACTCTTCATAATTGGCCATCCACCTAGAAGCACCAGGTTAACGCAATCACCTCCACCTGTTTTCTCAACCTCCGCATGCTCCTCAAGATCTTCAAATGACTCCCTCACAAAACCAGACGTTCCGTCACACAAGCCCTCATAACCAGCCAGCTAGATTACAGCAACACACTCTACGCCTGACTCACGACTGCACTAACAAAAAACTACAAATCATCCAGAAATTAGGCCCCATGCTCATCTTAGCCCTCCCAAAATGAGCGCACATTACCCCCACTTAAGAAACCTCTGAGGCTCCACAAACACTGCCAATTCAAGCTCCTAATGTTAGCGCGCAAATCCCTGCACAACCTTGGACCAGCATGCCTCAAGCACCTCTCGGACTTTCACCACCCCTCCAGACTCCTTCGTTGTGCATCACTTACCCTAACGAACTCTCCATGAATTTGCCACAATACTTAGGGTGGTCGCTCATTCACATACCTATCCCCAAAGGCCAGGTACAGGCCCCCCCCCCCTTAATGGCATCCCCCTCCATCCAGGAGTTGAGAAGAAATCTCAAGACCTGGCTCTTCGACTGAATCAGATGCAGCTACCACAGTGCCTGGATACCCTCACTTGTGATTAGTGCGCTGTATAAATACGTTGATTGATTGATACCTTCTATCAATCGTCATTTGAGTGACTGGAAGGGACAGTGCCGTTTTTCGATCTCTTATCTTCAGTTCCGGTGAAAAAAAGCATTGTTCTAAAAACACACCTATGAAGGCTGGGGCCTGAGAGGATGAGGTTCCTCAGGTATCCAGCCCTGATCCTCCACAGCCAGACATGACCCTTCTTCAATCCATAATTAATGAGCAGGTTGAATTCACTTTTGCTGCAAGGAAGGCCCCTCTTCCACCTCGGAAAACTAAGGTCACTCAAGATCTGGACATCGATCTGTTGCAAGAAGAGGGGAAGCAGATGGGCAGGAACATCCAGGGCAGAGAACTGAAAGAAGTCCTCAGCCACCTGAGGGAGAATCTGTCTTTGCAGGGTGAGTCCCAGACAGAGGAAGATTTTTTTTTCTTGTAGTATCCTGTGCACTAGCCAGTGATTAGAGAACTCCTACCCCCAATTCAGTCTCCACTGCCTCAATTTGCACCACTTCCTCTTTGTCTTACTGTAAATTACCCAGGATGGCAAAAACCATCTGCCTTTTTTCAGCCCCTAAGCCACTCCCATATTCACACAAGCTCTCATTCAACCTGACAGGGTCAAAACTGGTTTTGCCTCCTACTCTGACTGGAGCCTGGTTGTCTGAGAGGGGTTTGGGAATGGATAGGGACCCTCCTTTGCAATTCCAAGTAAAAAGAGGTGGGGCTTAATCTGTCCTGTGTTCTAACAATTGTTACTGTCTACTCACAGATAGCAAATACTTATAGGATGGTCAGCAGTTGACTTCAATTGGCCCTTGCTGGTTCAGAGGCAGAGCATTGAACTCAGAGCCAGGGTTGTTAACTTCTGAAGCCAACAATGTGTATTCAAACTCTGTATGAGTGATGAGCGGCAGAGCTGGTTTAAGGCTAGTTGCGGATCATGCAGCCTAAAGTAAATTTTTATAAAGTTATTTGCCTGATTACGATATCAAAAATTTGTATCTAACAATAAATCAGATTTTAAAACCCAAAATAACCTTGAAGTATTTTTCTAGGACTTCCATACATGGAGATAGAGAATTACAGACCTGATTTAGAGTGTGGTGGATGGGTTAAACCATCACAAACGTGACGGACAGCCCACCTGCCTTATTACAACTCTATGATATCCTATGACGGTTCTAAAAAAGCAGATGGGATATTCCTCAGATTTGTGAAGGATAACCAGTCTGTCAAACTCTAAATCAGGCATTAAGATTTTAATCTCATCTGGATTTAATTGAATTTTTTTTAGCAAGACCTATTTTGTGAATGAGCTTTTATTTTACTGTGAGGGGACCCTAACCTCAATATGCAGTGTGCCTTATTTCTATATATTAGCATAATGACCTGTGGGCTTACAAGCTACACATTTGAGGTGACTTATGAATATTTAAAAAAGCTTTTTTTCCTGAACGTCAATGACATTATTCCCTGCCATGGGTCACTGCAGTGTATTTAAAATACATTGGAACAAACACACAGTTGACCCAAGGGTAGGTCGCTCCCCCTGCCGCTCCTCCAGGTTCCTGAGTTCCTGAGACCCACCCCACAGTAAGTACCCCCCACCTCCCAGCCCCTCGTTCTGCCCCGCGCTACTCACCCTCTCTCCTGCTCCTGCTTCTTTTCCTCTTTCCTTCTTCTCTGTTCTTCCTCCTCGCTCCTCGTCTGTATTCTTCTTCTGTACTCCTCTTCTCCCCGTCTTCTCTCCTCTTCTCTTCTTCCTCATCTTCTGCTGTGGTATTCTGCACCCTGTTTCTTCGTTTTTTGTATCTCCCTCCGTGTTCTTCTGTGTTCTTCTGTGTTCCTCTGTCTTCTTCTGTCTTCCTCTGTCTTCCTCTGTCTTCTTCTGTCTTCCTCTGTGTTTTTCTGTCTCCCTCTGTGTTCTTCTGTCTCCCTCTGTGTTCTTCTGTCTTCTTCTGTGTTCTTCTGTATTCTTCTCTGTTCTTCTGTACTCCTCTCCGGTCTTCTGCTCTTCCGGTCTTCTGCTCTTCCGGTCTTCTGCTCTTCCGGTCTTCAGTCCTTCCGGTCTTCAGTCCTTCCGGTCTTCTGCTCTTCTGTTCTTCTTTTCTTCTGTTCTTCTTTTCTTCTTGTCTTCTTGTCTTCTGCCTTCGGCTCTTCTGCCTCCTCCGTCCTCTTCTCCCCGCGCCTGCCCTCCTGCTCCTGCCTCATCCCCCTCCCCCACTCGCATCCCCCCCTCTATCTCCCCTATCTAACCCGTTCACTTTCTACCTCCCTCACTCCTCCTATCTACCTATCTCTCCATCTCTCTATCCCACTATCCAACTCCCTCACTCTCCACCTCCTCCTATCTTCCTATCTTCCTATCTCTCTATCTTTTTCCCTATCTATCGATTTCTCTATCTACCTTTTCTCTCTACCTATTTCTCTATCTCTCCCCCCCTCCCGCCACCCCCTCTATTACCTATCTTCCTATCCCCTCACTCTACCTCTCACCCTCACCCACCTCTACAACCCCCCCTCCCCTATCTTCACAACCCTACACCTATCTTTCTCCCTAATCTCCTAAACCTCCTAACACTCTCCCCCCTCCACCCTTAAACCCCCCCTCCCCCAGCTCTTCTCACTCTACCTGTCCCCCCCTCCCTCGCGCTTTCCCGCCGCGACCTCCTGCACGCCCCGCCCCCCAGCTCCCATTCGCCCCCAGCTGACCCCTCCCCCCCTCCTACCTCATATGGCGGCCGCTGCGCGACAGTGGTAGCGACCCTTGACCCAAGGGTAGGTCGCTCCCCCTGCAGCTCCTCCAGGTTCCTGAGTTCCTGAGACCCACCCCACAGTAAGTACCCCCCACCTCCCAGCCCCTCGTTCTGCCCTGCGCTACTCACCCTCTCTCCTGCTCCTGCTTCTTTTCCTCTTTCCTTCTTCTCTGTTCTTCCTCCTCGCTCCTCGTCTGTATTCTTCTTCTGTACTCCTCTTCTCCCCGTCTTCTCTCCTCTTCTCTTCTTCCTCATCTTCTGCTGTGGTATTCTGCACCCTGTTTCTTCGTTTTTTGTATCTCCCTCCGTGATCTTCTGTGTTCTTCTGTGTTCCTCTGTCTTCTTCTGTCTTCCTCTGTCTTCCTCTGTCTTCTTCTGTCTCCCTCTGTGTTCTTCTGTATTCTTCTCTGTTCTTCTGTCTTCTTCTGTCTTCTTCTGTCTTCCTCTGTCTTCTTCTGTATTCTTCTGTGTTCTTCTGTATTCTTCTGTGTTCTTCTGTATTCTTCTGTGTTCTTCTGTATTCTTCTCTGTTCTTCTGTACTCCTCTCTGTTCTTCTGTGTTCTTCTGTGTGTCTTCTGCTCTTCCGGTCTTCTGCTCTTCCGGTCTTCAGTCCTTCCGGTCTTCTGCTCTTCTGTTCTTCTGTTCTTCTTTTCTTCTTGTCTTCTTGTCTTCTTGTCTTCTTGTCTTCTTGTCTTCTGCCTTCGGCTCTTCTGCCTCCTCCGTCCTCTTCTCCCCGCGCCTGCCCTCCTGCTCCTGCCTCATCCCCCTCCCCCACTCGCACCCCCCCCTCTATCTCCCCTATCTAACCCGTTCACTTTCTACCTCCATCACTCCTCCTATCTACCTATCTCTCCATCTCTCTATCCCACTATCCAACTCCCTCACTCTCCACCTCCTCCTATCTTCCTATCTTCCTATCTCTCTATCTTTTTCCCTATCTATCGATTTCTCTATCTACCTTTTCTCTCTACCTATTTCTCTATCTCTCCCCCCCTCCCGCCACCCCCTCTATTATCTATCTTCCTATCCCCTCACTCTACCTCTCACCCTCACCCACCTCTACAACCCCCCCTCCCCTATCTTCACAACCCTACACCTATCTTTCTCCCTAATCTCCTAAACCTCCTAACACTCTCCCCCCTCCACCCTTAAACCCCCCTCCCCCAGCTCTTCTCACTCTACCTGTCCCCCCCTCCCTCGCGCTTTCCCGCCGCGACCTCCTGCACGCCCCCGCCCCCCAGCTCCCATTCGCCCCCAGCTGACCCCTCCCCCCCCTCCTACCTCATATGGCGGCCGCTGCGCGACAGTGGTAGCGACCTTTGACCCAAGGTTAGGTCGCTCCCCCTGCCGCTGCAGCTCCTCCAGGTTCCTGAGTTCCTGAGACCCACCCCACAGTAAGTACCTCCCAGCCCCTCGTTCTGCCCCGCGCTACTCACCCTCTCTCCTGCTCCTGCTTCTTTTCCTCTTTCCTTCTTCTCTGTTCTTCCTCCTCGCTCCTCGTCTGTATTCTTCTTCTGTACTCCTCTTCTCCCCGTCTTCTCTCCTCTTCTCTTCTTCCTCATCTTCTGCTGTGGTATTCTGCACCCTGTTTCTTCGTTTTTTGTATCTCCCTCCGTGTTCTTCTGTGTTCTTCTGTGTTCCTCTGTCTTCTTCTGTCTTCCTCTGTCTTCCTCTGTCTTCCTCTGTCTTCCTCTGTCTTCCTCTGTCTTCTTCTGTCTTCCTCTGTGTTTTTCTGTCTTCTTCTGTCTTCCTCTGTGTTTTTCTGTCTTCCTCGGTGTTCTTCTGTCTCCCTCTGTGTTCTTCTGTATTCTTCTCTGTTCTTCTGTCTTCTTCTGTCTTCTTCTGTCTTCTTCTGTCTTCCTCTGTCTTCTTCTGTATTCTTCTGTGTTCTTCTGTATTCTTCTCTGTTCTTCTGTACTCCTCTCTGTTCTTCTGTGTTCTTCTGTGTGTCTTCTGCTCTTCCAGTCTTCTGCTCTTCCGGTCTTCAGTCCTTCCGTTCTTCTGTTCTTCTGTTCTTCTGTTCTTCTGTTCTTCTGTTCTTCTTTTCTTCTTGTCTTCTGCCTTCGGCTCTTCTGCCTCCTCCGTCCTCTTCTCCCCGCGCCTGCCCTCCTGCCTCATCCCCCTCCCCCACTCGCATCCCCCCCTCTATCTCCCCTATCTAACCCGTTCACTTTCTACCTCCCTCACTCCTCCTATCTACCTATCTCTCCATCTCTCTATCCCACTATCCAACTCCCTCACTCTCCACCTCCTCATATCTTCCTATCTTCCTATCTCTCTATCTTTTTCCCTATCTATCGATTTCTCTATCTACCTTTTCTCTCTACCTATTTCTCTATCTCTCCCCCCCTCCCGCCACCCCCTCTATTACCTATCTTCCTATCCCCTCACTCTACCTCTCACCCTCACCCACCTCTACAACCCCCCCTCCCCTATCTTCACAACCCTACACCTATCTTTCTCCCTAATCTCCTAAACCTCCTAACACTCTCCCCCCTCCACCCTTAAACCCCCCTCCCTCAGCTCTTCTCACTCTACCTGTCCCCCCCTCCCTCGCGCTTTCCCGCTTCGACCTCCTGCACACCCCCGCCCCCCAGCTCCCATTCGCCCCCAGCTGACCCCTCCCCCCCTCCTACCTCATATGGCGGCCGCTGTGCGACCGCGCAGCGGGTGCGCCGCTGGCGCGCCGGAGGCGCACCAGAGGCAAGCCCGTCTGCGCCCGTCTGCGCCTGGCCCGCGCCCAGCGCCATGACCCCTGGTCCCCAGCGCTCCCAAGCCCCGATGATCCGCTATGACCCCACCACCCTCCATGCCCTCAACCCAGGACGCTCCAACACCTGCTTCCAAGCTCACCCCAAACGCACCCATGGACCCTTCGCCTGCAACTCCTGCAAACGCATCTTCCACCACGCAACAACTACGACCACAAGCCCACGCGCCATCAACCACCTCAAGTGCATCCTAGTCAACGCTCGCTCCGTTCACAAACACGCCGTTGAACTCTGGGACCTCCTAGACTCCACAGCACCGGACGTCGCCTTCATCACGGAGACCTGGATGAACGCCTCCTCTGCTCCAGACATCGCCACCCGCCATCCCCGAAGGCTACAAGATCTCCAGGAAAGACCGCACCAACCAAGTAGGAGGAGGCATCGCCATCGTCTTCAAAGACTCCATCAGCGTCACCACCTCCACTGAAGACTCCCCTCTTGCCGCTGAACACCTGCATTTTCAGATTCGCACCGACCCGAGGACCACCCTCAGAGGATCCCTCGTCTACCGTCCTCCCGGACCTCGCGCCCCTTTCAGCGACACCATCGCCGACTTCATCTCCCCGCACGCCCTCGCCTCACCGGACTACATCCTCCTAGGCGACCTCAACTTCCATCTGGAACAAAACAACGACCCCAACACCACCACCCTGCTCGACAACCTCGCCAACCTCGGCCTCAAACAACTGGTGAACACTGCCACCCACATCGCCGGACACACACTCGACCCTATCTTCTCCGCCAGCAAACACGTCTTCTTCAGCCACGCCTCCGCCCTTCATTGGACCGACCACAGCTGCGTCCACTTCACATTCCGACGCGAGACCCGCCACCTCCGCACTCAACCCATCCCTCGCCGACAGTGGAACAAGATCCCTGAAGAGCAACTGTTCGCCGCACTCGCCACCAACCAACCCACCCTCACCACCGACCCCAACGTCGCAGCCCTCAACCTCACAAACTGGATCTCCAACTGCGCAGACAACCTTGTTCCCCTCAAACGCTCGCAGCGACAGAACAACACCAAGAAACCCCTCTGGTTCTCTGACACCCTCAAAGAATCAAAGAAAACTTGTCGCGCACTTGAGAAAGCCTGGCGCAAGGACCGCACCGCCGACAACATGACCGCCCTCAAGAACGCTACCCGCAAACACCACCACCTGATCCGCACTGCCAAAAGGAATTTTTTCACCGACAGACTGGACAAAAACAGCCACAACAGCAGAGAACTCTTCAGCATCGTCAAGGAGTTCTCCAACCCCAGCGCCAACGCCAACGCCGTCACGCCCTCACAGGATCTATGCGAATCCCTCGCCACTTTCTTCCATCGCAAGATCAGCGACCTCCACGACAGCTTCGGACACCAGACCCAACCTAACACCACCGAACCCACATCCCCGACCATCACCCTCAACAACTGGACCCACATCAGCACGGAAGAAACCAAATCCATCATGAACTCTATCCACTCCGGCGCCCCTTCGGACCCCTGCCCGCACTTCATCTTTAACAAAGCCGACAACATCATCGCCCCGCACCTCCAGACCGTCATCAACTCTTCTTTTTCTTCTGCTACCTTCCCCGAATGCTGGAAACACGCCGAAGTCAACGCCCTACTAAAGAAACCTACGGCTGACCCGAGCGACCTGAAAAACTTCCGCCCCATCTCCCTTCTGCCTTTCCCAGCCAAAGTATTAGAGAAGACCGTCAACAAACAGCTGACCACCTTCCTGGAAGACAACAACCTGCTCGACCCCTCACAGACCGGATTCCGAACCAACCACAGCACTGAAACCGCCCTCATCTCAGTCACAGACGACATCAGAACCCTGATGGACAACGGTGAAACAGTCGCCCTCATTCTTCTTGACCTCTCGGCTGCCTTTGACACCGTCTGTCACCGTACCCTAATCACCCGCCTCCGCTCCACCGGGATCCAAGACCAGGCCCTGGACTGGATCGCCTCCTTCCTCGTAAACCGCTCCCAAAGAGTCTACCTCCCTCCGTTTCGCTCGAAACCCACTGAGATCATCTGCGGCGTACCTCAAGGCTCATCACTCAGCCCGACACTCTTCAATGTCTACATGAGCCCCCTCGCTAACATCGTACGCAAGCACGACATCATCATCACCTCCTACGCCGACGACACCCAACTTATACTCTCCCTCACCAAGGACCCCGCCAGCGCCAAGACCAACCTACAAGAGGGTATGAAGGACGTCGCAGATTGGATGAGGCTCAGCCGCCTAAAGCTGAACTCTGAAAAAACTGAAGTCCTCATCCTCGGCAACACCCCGTCCGCCTGGGACGACTCCTGGTGGCCCACGGCCCTCGGCACCGCACCGACCCCCGCAGACCACGCCCGCAACCTCGGCTTCATCTTGGACCCCCTTCTCACCATGACCAAGCAAGTCAACGCCGTGTCCTCCGCCTGCTTCCTCACCCTCCGCATGCTCCGCAAGATCTTCCGCTGGATCCCCGCCGACACCAGAAAAACCGTGACCCACGCCCTCGTCACGAGCCGCCTGGACTACGGCAACACCCTCTACGCTGGGACCACCGCCAAACTCCAAAATCGCCTGCAACGCATTCAAAACGCCTCAGCCCGCCTCATCCTCGACGTACCCCGCAACAGCCACATCTCCGCACACCTGAGACACCTGCATTGGCTCCCAGTCAGCAAAAGGATCACCTTCCGACTTCTCACCCACGCACACAAAGCCCTCCACGACAAGGGACCGGAATACCTCAACAGACGGCTCAACTTCTACGTCCCCACCCGCCCCCTCCGCTCCTCTGGCCTCGCACTCGCCGCCGTCCCTCGCATCCGACGCTCTACGGCGGGTGGGAGATCTTTCTCCTTCCTGGCGGCCAAGACCTGGAACTCCCTCCCCACCAGCCTCAGGACCACCCAGGACCACTCCGCTTTCCGGAGACTCCTAAAGACCTGGCTGTTCGAGCAGCGATAACCACCCCCTTTGTCCCTAGCGCCTTGAGACCCGCACGGGTGAGTAGCGCGCTTTATAAATGCTAATGATTTGATTTGACAGTGGTGCCCCTGGCAGACATACATGTTTGTCATATTTGTGGATGGGTCAAATACACACTGCAGCCCACATACAACATTTAGGGCCACATTTATCAAACGTTTTTGTATTCGCCAACGGTGCAAATCACAAAATTCGTCCGTTTGCGAATGCAAAAATGCCTTTCACAATGTATGAAAGGCATTCGCAGTGCAATTTAAAGGAATCACAAAAGTAGTGATTCCTTAAAATTGCGACCCCATTTAGAGAATCGCAAATTGCGATTCTCTTAATAGGAAATCGCAAATAGAGAATACCTATTTGCGATTTCCAAAACACATGTATCAAGCATTTCCTAAATGCGAATTGGGCATTTAGGAAATGCAATTACCACAAATTAAAGTTGGGTGCTAAGCATGTGAAAATTTTAAAAATGCATTTTCAAAATTGACATGTAGCGCACACATGCCCTAAGGCATGTGTGTGCTTCACAAGTCTACAAATATTTTTTTGGGGTGCATCAGAGGGGGCCTTAGGCCCCCAGCACTCTGGGGTGTGCATTACCTAATTTGCAAATTCCTAACTGGAATTTGCAAATTGGGAAATGCAAAACCGTTCGCACCTAAAGGCCCTTAGGGTTGAATGGAGTCTTATTCTCTATTTGCGATTCGGTAATAGCGTTTGCAAATTTTAAGAAATCGCTTTTATGAATCGCAAAATTCATAAATCCCATTTTGCATTTCTTAAATCGCAATTTCTTAAAATTCGCTATTTAAGAAATGCAAATCGGATTTTTGATACATCTGGCCACCATTGGAATTTAATCACCATTCACAATGGACCTATAGAGAAGTTAAATAGTCTTAATAAGGAGTTCCATTGTACAGCACATGTTTTAGAGAGGACTCACAGGCACTTTATTATTGCTTAACATTGAAGTCAGCAAAATACTGCCCAGATAAAGGTTAAAAAAATATGGCTTAGCTGTGCCTTACAGGTGGGTTTTCGACATCACCTTATCCCAGTATTGTTTAGTTGACCCTCAAATATGTCCAAAAAGGAAAGACCCACAAAACTTATTTCACAAAAAGAACACAATTATTTTTGTACATTTATAACATAGTAGGTGGTCGTTTCTGGGAAACCAGACACCCGACCATTTACAGTCAATAAAGGCTTTGTCCTGATCACCAACTGTTTTGCACAAATTGAGGAAGTCCTTATGGAGGCATCTCCTTTTTTTGTAAAAAAATATCTAGCATAAATACTATTGCAATGGTAGCTGTGGTATAATAGTTGTTGCACATCTGCATAAAGTAATACAGTTTACTGTAATGCTACATTACGCAATCCTTAAAGGATGCTTTGACCATGTAACATTTTGCTACTAAAGTGTGGAATGTTACCCAACTGCTGTGACATGGGTGTTTCATATTAGTGACAGAGATTATGGGTCTTAGCACAGACCTGCTCCTTACAAAGTGTTATTTTGTTATGAGCGGTACCATGAACGTACTCGTGGATCTGCCGAGTGAAACTAGTACTTTAAAACCTGGTGGAACACCATTACACCATCTAGACATTTTGAGACTCCCTCTGTCATTCTCTACTCTTCCCTGCTGGCAGTACTATTTTCCACAATAAATCGTTTCGTAGCAATCCTCATCATTTTCCAATTATCCCTGAATTGTATTACCCTGAAAAAAAACCAAGCAGGGACCAAACACGTGTCGCATAGTTTGATGGATGACTTGTTTTCATTTGAATAAAAATAGTTTTTTAACAAGCACGAACACATTATGCACATTGAAAATAGGATGTTGTTTTTTTAAGTTGAAACAACAGTATGTCCTTACTAAGTATATGCACAAACTATGGGGGTCATTCTGACCCTGGCGGTCAAAGACCGCCAGGGCCGCGAATGACAGAAGCACCGCCAACAGGCTGGCGGTGCTTCCCTGCCCATTCTGACCGCGGCGGTAAAGCCGCGGTCAGAAAACCGGGTCCGGCGGTTTCCCGCCGGATTTCCCCTGGCTGGGCGAATCCGCCATGGCGGCGCTGCAAGCAGCGCCGCCATGGGGATTCTGACCCCCTTACCACCAGCCTGTTTCTGGCGGTTTACACCGCCAGGAAGAGGCTGGCGGTAACGGGTGTCTAGGGGCCCCTGGGGGCCCCAGCCTGCTTTTCACTGTCTGCCTAGCAGTCAGTGAAAAGCGCGACGGGTGCAACTGCACCCGTCGCACACCTGCAACACCGCCGGCTCCATTCGGAGCCGGCTTCAGTGTTGCAGGCCCCCTTCCCGCTGGGCCGGCGGGCGCTAACAATGTTAGCGCCCGCCGGCCCAGTGGGAAGGTTGGAATGGCTGCAGCGATCTTTTGACCGCGGAGCGGCCAAATGGCGGTGCCCGCCGCCCGCCGGGGTCAGAATGACCCCCTATATGTCTTATCCGTGAGGGTCTTGCGCCACCAGAGCGTTACTTAGTCTGATGCTATGGCGGCGCAAACCTCTCAACCATATCTATGAGGCCACGCAAATCCACTTTGCGTGGCATTGAACGGACTCATAGATACGGAGTAAGACAAATCTGAGCAAGTCGCTGAGTGGCCAGGGAGGCATTCCATGGGTGTTGGAGTGGGTTTTCCCACGCAACACCCACAGATTTTGACGCTGCCCCAGATTTATTAAATCACATAGACCTGGGGAAGTGCAAAAACCTTATGCCTTCCCTGGGAAGGCGTAAAGACCATGGAATGCCTCCACAGGGTAGAGTAAGACAACGCAGTGACTTGTGCTGCCTTGCTCCATATTTTTGAAGCTATTCAAATCAAATCCATGCAGAGTGACTTTGCAAGGCTTCAAAAATATGACTTAGTGGTTTGCGCAACACGTACCACATTGCGTGGTGCAAGCATGGTGCAATCTGCTCATAAATATGCCCTTTAATGCTTTTCATGAAACTGCTCTCAATGGCCTTAAACACTTTTTTGTGGAGCTATGGAATGTGTCAAAGGTGGTTCTGCCAGTACTATGAACATTGCAAATAGCCTAACTAATATAAGACATAAAGTGCTGCCCCATGACACACTAGGATGTGCACAGACATGATGATAAATCATGGACCAAAATGATATAACAAAACACAACATATTATGACACAAAATAGCTAACTGATCTGGCATGAAGTGCCAGGCAGTTCTGCTTAGAACCTAATCTCGGGTCCAGGACCAGAATGAAAAATTTGCAATCCTGAGCAAGCCACTTTAAGTCCCCATGCCCAAACTGTAAATATGTTTGAAATTTAGCGCAGCTTGAAATTTGTGAGATGCAATTTATTTGTGATGTTCAAAGGAATAAATCCAGTCGTGGCTGGCGACTGGGCAAAGTGGCAGGGCTCGGGTGGGGGGAACAAAACAAAAATAAAATATATACACATTAAAAAACTTACCTTCAACGAAACGCCGCTATCTGTTGCACTGGAGGCACAGGCTCCCAGCCTGGCCTGCGGCCAATTATGACGTTGCTCAGAGCAGCACTATGATTGCCTGGAGCCCCCTGGCTGGGCTGGCTGGCTAGGCAGAGTGGGAGCCTGGGCCTGCTCTCTCAAGCCTGATAACACAGTGCTGTGTCGGAGAGAGCCCTGTGCACATGTGTGTTTGTCCAACCTGAAACGGCCGGCCAAACACACGTGCGCAGTGAGGGGAGTGCACTCCCCTCCATGGCCTGCCCCTTTAAAAAAAAACATTGTTTATTATCGTTTTATTTTTAAAGGTTTGCAGATGCACAAAGCTCCATTGCTAGGTTTGTGCTGTAATAAGACCAACAGATATGTACATAAGACAAGATGACCCTGTAATTGGCTTACCTAGATATAGACTTAATGAATCCCAGGGAATAATAATCAGCTTCAGTGAAGTCCACTGCTGCTCTTTCCAATGCTCCAGAGCATGGCCTCATCTTGACTACAAGGGATGCTTGAGTTGGGCATTAAAAGGGCCCCCAAGGACGATGCTCTCTGCTGGAGTATTTTCATCATTTGAAGTCGGTGCTTTTCGGCGCTCATCTCAGGGGCACCTGGAGGGCACGGATCAGAGGTAGTGCTGGACAGTCAGGGAAGCACTGGTCTCTTCTCTTTATTAACACGTTTCTTCTTCGATCGATAAGTTGCGTTTCTGTAGCAGGGTTTGTACCTGGAGCGTGTTTGGTTCTTTCTCTTGTTTTGTTTTTGCCCACAGCCCTCATTTCCTGCACAATCCCTTCTCAGTTCTAGCCAGCCCTGGTATCTCCCTGAAGAAGAGACTGCAGGTTTTCAGAGAGTCGCCGACCTGGTCTCAGGTGTCTAACTTGGCTGTTTAATTTCATATGTAGGTTGTTATTCCCCACACTCAGGTGTGTCTTTACCTGGTAAACAGTCCTCTTCTTTCTAGAGCAGAAAATCTCTATTTGGCACAAAGGGACTACACGTGTCCAGGTATATCTGAGACATATCCATTGATAAAGTAGTAGGGAAAGTGTGTTAACATGGACTTCTGCATGTTATTCCTCATTCCTGATATTTAACGTATAATGGGCATGCAAAGTCACCATAATACTGCTCTTTATCAGTAATATCGCGTGTGGTATTACCACGCAGTATTATGAGGTCACTGGTAATTGCCCCCATGGAAACTAACCAGAGTCCCACCCCCAGACCAGGAGGTGAACCTCAGAAGCCATGTGACATCACTTTTGTAGACCTGGACGTAAGCTTTTGTTCCCCATTTGGTTTGTTTCTGTGCACCCTAAATGTTGGATAAATGCCAGAGAGAAGGAAGCAAACACTCCCCGCTCCACACACTCCGTACGGCTATGACCACTTTATGACCACTCCTACATTCAGTCGCGGCTCCCTGCGGGGGGGGGGGGACAAAAACATTTAATTAAAAAAAAAAAAAATCGTACCTGCTCTGCCGCTGCTGCTTCACTTTGCTGGTCACAGCAGGCGGGCACAGACTCCCAGCCTGCCCTGCGGCAAATCCTGACAGTGCCACTGTACCTGCTGCACCAATGGGAGCTACTTTCCTGGTTAATGTGGCTTTATTGTTAATAAACTCTCTTTAATTTATGAACACAGCCTCCAAACGTAAAAAAAAGCTCAGCAACGTGGAGGTCCACGCTCTCCAGCTTCCCTCAGTGATGCGTTGTAGTCACGGGCAACACAGCATACTCCAGGTTGCAGGGAGTGCTGCTTGGGGCACAGTGTAGTCATAGGCAATCAACAGCAGATGCTAGGGATGCTCGGTCTGAGCACATTACAATCTTTTACGGCCCTGAGACTTCTACCACAGAGGAGCAAGCCAACATGCCCTTGGAGTGCACTGATACGGCATAAAAACAGGTAGGCAGGCAGGACAGGAGTTTCAGGATAAGGATTACAGTGTTTGACAGGACAGAGGAGGAGATGAGTAACAAACATAAGCTCAGTAAACAGATATTATTGGAACTCAGGAATGATCTAAACCAGAGTCAGAGAGAGGCACAGAAGCCAGGCCAAACCAGCACATGTTCAGATACTGCTCTCACAGCATCTCTCGGGCTCCGGTAGCTACCAAGATGTCACAGCTGCAGTTGGTGGGGTTCCCAATGTGCCCCAGGCAGGTTATTATAATCTCCCTCGTGCCATGGTGTCAAGATTTGCCCTCTGCATAATATTTGCCAAAACCCAACAGTACTTGCAGAACACAAAATCATAGAGAAATGCACAATTTTCTCATGTGGAAGGGAGTGAGTACTAGGCCCAGCATAAAATGTCAATTAAATTGGTGTAATCTTGTATGATTTCCACTTTACGTGTTACACTTGTTACATAAAATGCCTGAAACTATGTTATTACACTAGGCTGCATAAATGAGATTTCGTTCAGGTAAAAAAGCTGTTATTCATGTCATGTGGGATTTTGCACTTTTTGTTTAGCTTAAAATGTGTCCTCGCACCCAAAATAAATGCAAAAATGATTTTTTTGCTAAAAAAATAGTGCAATATACTTGACTGGCTACTCGAGAAATAAACATTTTGTAGAATTTCATCAAAAAGGAATCAAAACTCATCTAATATACAGATAATGGGTGACGCAGGGTGTCTAATAATAGATAGTTGCACATGTTTTCAAGTTGCACACATGACTCTTAAATGTTGAGACAGAGGGATCTACAATCACCAAGCAAGGGGAGATCGTGGGGATGGATTTCTACAAGCCGGTTGATCACAGAACCATTACTCTAATACATTATATATCTATGTTACACGTATATCTTAATCTGCTGTATGTCATAGTTCTGTGCTATATGTCCATAGCTACTCATTCTGTACATAAACCTCAGCACCCCAAATTAAAACAGATATAAAAAATAAAAATGCATAGTAGAGAATAGGCTCTATTGTCGAGTGCACTTTTGGATTCTTGTTCAGATAATTCGGATGTCTCCATAAGAGTTGTGGATTGCTGCAGTACATCCCAGCGACCTCACAGGAACAGCTCAACTGATGCCAGCCTAGGGTCCATGTCCCGGGGAGGCATCTCTTGGAGAGTAGGACTTCACGCCAACAGAGGCAATCAGGGCGCAGGCCTCCAGTTGCAGGTCATGTTGCAGATCCAAGCAGGGCCAGTTGGAGCAGGTCAACTGGGCAGTTACAGGGAGACCTCTGAGCTTGTTGTGTCCCTGTGGCTCAGAACAGGAGGTCAGCTAACTAACCATTGGAGTCACTCAGGCTAGCCTGGGATGAAGGGCACAGGCTTAATCTTCCTTCTCAGAGAGCAGGTCAGGTAGCAGGACAGCCCTCTGATGAATAAGGCAGGCCTCAAGCGGTAGTGCAGTCCTTTGGGGAAAAGGTAGGCCTCAAGCAGAAGGGCAGTCCTCTGGGGAACAGGGCAATCCTTCTTCTGTAATGTCCACAGGTCCAGGGTATGTACTGAAGAGTGGGTCTGAAGGTCCCATGTTTATACCTCGTGCCAACTTTGAAGTGGATAAAAAATCTAGATTCCCCACCCCCACACAGTTGGTTCAATAATTTCCTTCCTGCCTGTCCAGTTTCCAATGAGGTCTTGGGTGATAATAGCCTGGTGCCAAGTTCATTGTGGGTGTGCTGAGGCAGCTCCTTTGAAATGTAGGTGCGGTTGTGCACAGCTCCATCACTCCCATCCTGGCAGGATGGCCAATCCTGCCAACAGCTATCACCCTTTGTATCACTGTCTGGGAAGAATACACATAGGCCAATTGCCAACTACACATAGTCATTTGACCCAGGATACTGGCTGCAGCAGGCACCAAATGGAGAGGGCATGAAAATGGCAACTTTCTATAAGTGGCCTTTTCAGAATTGTGACTAAAAATCCAACTTTACTATTAAAGAGGATTATAAATTACAATTCTTTAGAGAGCAAATGTGACATTCAACCTGTTTCAAAATAAATGTTATAACTTATTGGATGCAATAAGGCAACCCAATGCTATCTAATGGAACAGGTAGTCCTCACAATAATGATGATGAATTTGAGTTCTTTATCACTAGGACATGTAAAACTTAAAAGTACATGTCCAGCTTGTACATACCTTGCCCCCTGTCCCATGGAATGATTAGGGCCTACCCTAGGGCTTACATATGCATTAAAATGGAAGGTTTAGGCTTGACAAAAGGTTTAGTCCACCAAGTCAAATTGGCAGTTTAAATCTGCGCACAGCATGCAATGGCAGGTCTGAGGCATGTTTTAAAAGGCTACTTAAGTTTGTGCCACTGTCAGTGCTGCAGACTAACTAGTAACATTTAATTTACAAGCCCAACTTTGTTAGGGGCTTTTAGGGATATTAATTGTGTCAATTAGGTGTAATCCAATGTTACCATGTTTAGAGGAGTGATCACAAGCACCTTAGTGCTGGTTAGCAGTGGTAAAGTGCAGAGAGTCCTAAAGCCAATCAAAACGAAATTCAGAAAATTAGAGTGGTAAAGACAAAATGTTTGGGGGTAACTCAGCAGAGAAAAAGCACTATTAACTCAACAAGAGTAAATGTATTCCAGCTCAGAGTAGGAGTACGTCCAGCAACACACGTGGCTAAACGCTGGTTCTACAACACCCTAATAGAAGTACGGACTTAAAATAGAACGTCACGGGAAATACTGTTAACATAACCTAAGCTTGTTAAACTTTGTAAAATATATATACAATTATATACAATATATATACAATTATTGTCAAATAATTTAAGGAACCTTTTTAATTTAAAAACAAATGCAAACCTTAATACAAAAATAAATTATTTAACATTTATTCTGTACATAATGTTTTTTTTCAAACTAAACTCTTTATTTATTGTGGTATCAAATGTATGAACCATTCCATCCATTAGACACTGGCATCCATTTTGGCAGTACGTACTATGCCAAACTATTGGGTAACGCTTCCAACAGTATATTGCAATCTCGATCCCCCATATAAATATTCCATTGCCATCCAGCAGATAACAGTCATGCATTCTGTACATAACATCTAATAATGTTTAATAAATAAATCTTAACATTTTAATTTATATTTATGTGTTTTATAAATATTCAAAAAACAAAATTGTATTGAATTTATTGTGCTTAATTTATTGTACTTAAATTAATTACATATTTAATTCAAAATTAAGTTAATAGTGTTGTAACATTTTTATAAATTAGTACTTCATAGGGACTAAATATTTAACACTACTGTACACTAACATTAAAACTGAAAAACTGTAACAGTTTTTTAAATTTGAATAAACTTTTATAAATTTCCCTGTATTTTACCATAGAGAGATCTTTGACCCAGTTGCAGAAATTTCTACTGATTGTGTGGAATGTAAAATACGATTGTAAAATCACTACTAGTAGTAACTTTAGGATTGTATACAGTGTTTTTACTGACTTCACCCCCTTATCCGAGGATTGGGACATGTAAGTCTACACTTTTGAATAGCTTTACATTCATAAGTGCTGAATAGCTAAGATTAATAAGTTACTAAAAAAAGTGTAACTGTAAACTTTAACATGTGGATTTACTCATTTGCAAGATTACCTTGGTAAATAGGCCCCTAAAATGCAGTTTGTGAATAGCACTGGGCTTACTTTTGTGTGTGTGTGACTGGCACACCCTAAATCCCTTCTTTGCCATCCTTAAACCCTTCCCTAGTCCTCTCTAAACCCCTCCCATTTAGTGGTAGACATTCCCCATTATCCAACCACGCCCCCTGTGCTCTTCCAGATGTATTACGAAGCAGTGAAATTACAAGTGTGAAGATCTCCACATAGAAAATATAGGCCAGGTGATGATTTCCACTTGTA
Organism: Pleurodeles waltl; assembly: GCF_031143425.1. Taxonomy (NCBI): domain Eukaryota; kingdom Metazoa; phylum Chordata; class Amphibia; order Caudata; family Salamandridae; genus Pleurodeles; species Pleurodeles waltl. Next base: position 95,860,518 of record NC_090446.1, on the reverse strand, counting down.
GGTTTGTGAATTGCACTGCAATAAATATGTAAGTGACACTCATTTAGTAAAGTAATGTCTGCACTTTTGTGAATCTCATTCTTACCAAGCTGACTTGGGATTCACTGTGGGACTCATAATGAGTCTCTTGGTCTATAGCTATACCCCTGGAAGTGTCTGTCTTGGTAAGATTAGTACTCATGACTTCCCAGCGCAAGAATCTACCACCCCATTGGACTTTTTTGACCAATCAGATAAAGGTCAAGTTTTATTGTCCTTATGCTTCCATCAGTTTCAATGTTATGGATGTTGCCGCAAAATCAGAGAAAAAGTTAACTACAATATGAAACCTGAAAACAATACTGCTCTTGATCATCTGCAGCTCCTCTTTCGGAGATAGCTGTCTTTAAGAAACAAAGTTGCCATTTGCGGAACTCTCACAGTTTTTGAGATTTTCATTGGAGACACTGAAGTAATCCTGGTTGCTCCTCTTTTGAAATGTGCCTTTCCACACCAGCTTCCTTTGCCTATAGACCATCATGGAGTCTGCACACTGTGCAAATGAATGCCCAGAATCTCTACTTACTACTGCATGCTATCACTCACTGTAGTGAAATATCTGGTAGTGGTAGGTTGCCGGGCAGCACTTGCAACGTTCAATACAGGGATGCACAGGAGGCTGCAGGGTGAATTGTTTTTTCTTATTTTAGACTTTATTTTTTACCATTGGAAATATGGTAGCTTAACCAAGCCCTGTGCATGGGTTCATAGATTAGCAGTTTCCTAGACTTTTTTGCTTTATAAATCATGCCCTGAAGTTTTTTACTGAACTATATAGAATAAGAAGCATTTTCAATGCAACGGGTCTCGCATTTGCTCGAGTTAGAGCTATTAGCATTGTAAAGAAAAATAAATGCAGCACGATTGCACTGCGTGGAAAATAAACAGATAAAGTAATCCGGACATCATGCTGAAAACAACGAGCCTCGTATGTTTTTAGTAGTTTACAGGTGCTGTGTAGGTGGGCTAAACACCGGAAGGCATGACTTATGCATGCCTTTCACAAATGAAAACAAGCGGATTTTAAAAGGCAAGCCCACGAACCAATGAAAGTGACTGACGTGACATGGGCGTGGGTTGGAAGCCCAAAGAGAGATTACAGAATGGGACGGAGCGTTTTGCACTCGCCCATAAAAAGGCTATACCATTTCCACCCTCATCTTAATGTCCCCAGTGACCAATAACATAGAATATAAGCTGCTGAGACGCCCTGCATTATTTGCAGAAATCGGAATTGCTGCTAAATGAACGCAAAGCTTAGAGTGGTAAATATTTTCATCAGTTTATGCTGTTGAAGCCCAGAAATTGCCTGCTGTGTAATGACACAGCGAGACTACTCACTCACAAGTGCTACTGAGCGTGTGTGTCTAAATCATCTCTACTTCGCCGAGCATGGATCGCTGACAGAATGTGGCTCCCTGTGCTCGGGACGGCTCGAGAGAAGAGCGTGGTTTGAAGAGATGCTCGCCGCCTCGCTGCTCCGTGTGATGCTTGCAGGCTCACAGAGAATTCCAGATCTGAAGATCAGCTCTAGTGCTTACAGCATTACATGACACCAGATGCAGCAGGCAGAGCAATCTTTTCAAAACGTGACCCTCCCGAGGCCCTTTTGCACAGATGTGGGTGCGTTTGTGAGAACCTGACTGTTGTTGTGGGTCCTTGGATGAGTTTGGGTGTGATGGGAAAACAAAACAAAACCAGACTCCGGATCAGAATTTCTTTTTTGCTGCCGCTATGTCTTGCCATTGGTGATAATTTAAAGCAGTGCCTGTTTCAAAAATCTTTAAACAATATGTTATGAAAACAGGATTCTGGAGGTGGTATTGTGTGGCTAGAAAGTTTGCGCACATCTGATGCTTGGCATTTTGTGTGATGGTGATATGTTCGGCTGTTCTTTGGTCCAACTTTTTTTTTTAGTTCTATGATTTTGTAGTGTTTTATTTTGGTTGTTGTGCTGCAAACTATATTCACTGTTTTGTGGCAATATGCCCTATGTTTAATTGTGTTGTTATGATACTTTGTGAATCTTATTGACTTATGTTCCTTTTCTTTTACCTAATACATTATCAAAATGGCTGCAAAAAAGTGCATGCCTTTATGTTCCCTTTCAGAAGCAACCAATTACCTCGTCAACTGTGGTAATATAGACCTACTTCAGCTCCTCAATTAGACAACTTTCAAGTTAAAATGTGGCAGATACAGGCCCATATTTATACTTTTTGACGCAAACCAGCGCCGGCACTGGTTTGTGTCAAAAAATTTACCGCCGGCTAATGCCATTCCAATGCACCAGGTGGGCGCCTTATTTATGGAATGACTTTAGCTGGCGCTGTGGGCTGGTCAGAGTAAAAAAAAAAGACTCTAACCAGGCAGTGCCGGCGTAGAGAAAAATGGGGATTGTGCGTCAAAAAATGGTGCAAGTCAGGGCAGAGTAAAAAATCATGTCTCTAACTGGACGTGCGCCATTTTTTGACGCACAACCACCATTGAAATGACTCCTGTCTTAGCAAAGACAGCAGTCATGCCCCCCTGCCCAATGGACATCCCCAGGGGACTTCTGTCCCCTGGGCATGTTCATTGGGCACAGTGGCATGTAGGGGGGCCCAAGTTAGGCCCCCCTATGCCACTAAGAAATAAATAAAACAATACTTACCTCAACTTACCTGTACTTACCTGGGAGGTCCCCCCATCCCTGGGTGTCCTCCAGGGGTGGGTGGGGGCGACAGGGGGTGTCCGTGAGGGCTGGGAAGGGCACCTGTGGACAGCTTCCATGGTGAGAGACCATGGAAATGAGCCCACAGGTCCCTTAACGCCTGCCCTCACCCACGCGTTAAAAAACAGCGCACATCTGGATGGGTGCCGTTTTTTTAAGGCCCGTCCCCTCCTGTGCATCAAAATGACGCAGGAGTATAAATAAGGCGCACAGTCCTTAAAGTCATTTTCTCGACGGGAACGCCTACCTTGCATGTCATTATTGCAAGGTGGTTTCCTGCATCCAGAAAATGACGCACACAGAGGAATTTTGACGTTCGCTGTGTCGGGCATCATAGTATAAATATGGTGTAAGGGTTGTGCCAAATTTTTTACGCAAATTTGGCGCAAACAGAATATAAATATTCCCCACAGTATTTTAGCCTATCATCCCATGCCCAGATTAACAAACACTTCATGCCATGTGTGCTGGCACAAACTTTTTGGGAAAGAAGCCCAAAAGGAATGCAACATAGTGGTCTGTGCTACTTTGCTTGGTGGTATATCAGCATTACCATTCACCCACACATGAATTTTGATGCAAAGCCATATCTACTAAAAAAGGCACAAAGCACAGGCCTTGGTGCCAAAAGTGACTGCCTCCTCAAGGCAGGTGTAGTGTTGGAAAAAAGTATCCTTTTCTCTAGATCTTCCGAACTGTGCATGTGTTCTGTAATGTAACAGTACACATACAAACTTGGAAAAGTTTTAAACTAGCTAACTAGGTAAACTTCAAGAATAAACCCTATGCTAGGCATCAAACACCTTTCCTATGCTACAGTGCAATAGTGTGTATGTGGAGCAAGGTAGGCTAAACTGCACCAGCGCAGGGAGAGAGAGTGATACAGCTTAGATATGTCACTCTTTGGCACTTTTTTATCAGACAATGCAATGCAGCAATGTTCGTTCCTGTGCTATGTGAAAAGTTAGTGCATTTGGTTCCTAGTGCTAATTTTGTGGTACAGCTCATAGTGCTCGCTTTGTGTTATATGTGTTCTCCAGTTTACAGAACTTTTGGGCATTTTCATTGTTCGGGCACCTAAAAATAACACAGCTACTTCCTGTATTCCTTAGGTTTTTTTTGGCAGGAGCTGCCTGCGGTCCTTAATTGGGGTGGGGTGGCATGTGGGGGGATGTTAATTAAAAAAAAACGTACCTGTATCGTTGCTGCAGCCACCACCGCAGTATTAGGATTGACTGGGAGCGCCCAGCTAGGGTGCTCGCAGGAGGATTGGGCGCCTGTGCCTGCTCTCTCCAGCTCAGCCACACAGTGGCGGGCTGGAGAGAGCCTACTGCACATGTGTGTTTGGCCGGCCCGAGATGGCTGGCCAAACATACATGTGCAATGAGGGGGAGTGCTGTGCAGTCCCCGTCAGTGTTCGTCACAGCTCATGCCCTGCCCCTTTTACTATTATTTTTTTAGTAAAAGGTTTGCAGCTGCTGCTGCTGGTGTTGGGGGGGGGGGGGCACTCATCTGCCCCAGGAGAGGAGCCCCGTCTGGTTTTTGGGCTTATTCTATTGAACCAAGTATGATACACACCTGCAGCACTGCCCTGGAGTATTTTTAAGGTGCAAGAGAAAGAGCTGCATTGGTGTTTTTTTGTTGTGCCTTACTTTCATTTTGTGGTTAGTAAAGTTTAGTGTAGTATTTTTTTGTTCTTTAGGAAAGATTATTTTATGAAGGTGAGTTCCCTTCTGTTAGGGTAGGCTTTTTGTTGAAGAAACTTATTTAGTTGCAGTGGTCCTTAGCATAGTAAAGTTTTTTTTGCTCCGCTTTTGCATTATTAAGGAAACATTTATTTGGGGTGTTTCTTTTTTGTACTTTATGAACTTTTTTGCTTCATGTTTCTAAGTTCACAAATAGTAATATCTTTCTAGTTTCTTAGTATTATTTTGCAATATTTTGTGGAGGGTTTCTGTTTCAACTATTTGTCCCCATTTGTGGAGTTTATGTTTGTGTTTCATTTTGTCAAATTACAAGGTTTAATAGATTTTACTTTTCTTTGTCTTTTTATCTGCATGTTATTCTTTTTTTGAGTTATTTATTTTACTTTTCCTAGGGTTAATTTTGAGTGCCCCGTTATTCCTTCTGGTATTATCCAATTGAGTTACCAATATTATGGGTACAAATAACTTAAGGGGGTGGAAAAACCAGAAGATTACAAGACATTCAAACGGATCCCTCAGAACGAAATAATTAACAGAGAAATCAGGAGTAATGCACGTATCACCTGGTTATTCCACACTTCCCTCAGGAATGTAGCTTAGGCAGTTCAATTGTTTTTAGCACCACAAATGCCTTAATCATATGGATCTTTTGTAACCAGCCCATCAAACTCATTATGAAGCCTTCAATCATCTTTTGTCACGGGTTGCTCTCATATTTGGGATGCATGACTTGACTAAGAGATGAGGTAGTTTAGATTCCCATTGTAAACTGCGACTGTAAATAGTGTGAATGTTGCTGATATGGTGATGTTGCTCTCTGCCTACTAACTTGCTCTAAATGTTCTGACTTTGATGAGGAAAAGAAAGTCTAGAAATAATTAATATTTTAGAAAGTAACCTGGGCATTGCATTTCATGTCATCTTGCAAGATAGCTTAGTGTATTGTACTATATGGTGAAAAGCCCACACCATTGCATTTGTTTGTAAGGTGGCACAACAGAGGAACTGTTACCCTTAAACAATTGTTTTCATTAATATTCACACTGGTCCATGCAGAAGGCCAAAGCATTCTCAAGTGGATGCAAAGTGGTAGCATGGAGATGATACTTTCCTCAAGGAGATAATGAACCTGCAACTTAACTTTTATCCATTCATGTGTTGTCTGAGATACAGGAACAGATTCAATATTCACACAATGTTGACCATGATGTGCGTTCTTTGCCTCTGTTCCCAAGGAAGACAGTATTCTTTGCAAGTTAGAATATTTATGTTTTCAGGGCATTGCCAAACTAAACACTTGATACTTTCAAGTTCAAAAGCAGGTTCTTGGCATCATCAATGTCCACTGCATTTCAAGCTATTTCTTTCTCATCCTTTTACCACAGTTCTACTTTTCATATCCACAACCCTAATTCCCCTCTCTAAGGGTTTGACCCAGATTATCAGGTGAATTAATATATGCATGTATGTATGCAGTATTTATATTGCACAACCTAGCCCAAATATAGTGTATCACTTTGATCAGTGCCAAAGATGGTAGAGACAAGGTTGTGCTGTATGTATGTACTAAGTCTGTTAAAACAGTTAGATTTAAGTAAGTTGAGGGCCATGGCTTTAAGATTGGAGGCCAAAGCCATTTAAGGAGATCTCTGAAGTAACTGAGTCTATGTGAGTTCTAAATCAGAAAACCAAGACATTTCTGTGGGACAAGAAAAACGAGGGAGGTGCTGAAGAAGTGTGATGGTTTGATGAAAGAGGTTAACGGCCTAGGCTCTGGATGCAACAAAATCTAGTGATACATACATGACAAATCCAATGTGGAGAACCGGTTTGCCCCCTTGACCAGTCCTAACATGTCACTAATGTCAGGCAAAGGATGCCTGTCCACCAATACCGTAGCATTGAGATCGCAAATAACCACACATGTTCATAATTCACCATTGGGTTTCCTCACTAGAACAATAGGAGCCAGCCATACAGACACATCAATGTCCTCTATGATGTTCTACTCATGCAGTCTGCACAGCTCCTTCCTTAAAGATTCCCTAATAACGAATGGAATGGGACATGCTTTGTGCACTTTGGATGCAGCCTTGTCTTGTTAATTTATGCAAGAAACCCTTCAGTAAACCCAGTTTATTATTGAAAACATCTGGAAATTTCTCTTTCCAAGCAATCTACGACACACCATTCATACTAGACTTTGCCCCTAGCACCTCATCTGGATGGTTGGGATTAGATTTAATCTGTAGTTCTCTTTGTTACGGCTGTCCCAACAGATAAGATCCATCCTTTGCAATATAGACTTTGGATTGTGTAGCCACACCCTCGAACTCCAAAATGCCTTCAAAATACTCCACCAGGTTGATTGGCTTGCTGTTGTATGCCACAAGTTTAACATCAGGTGATTTAAAAACCTTGTCTGGAAACTTGTTCAAATGATGTTCTCCGGTCAGTTTTTAACGAGCTCCTAACTCAACCATTACTTAGGCTTCTATATTATCAACAGTTTTTGTGAAGAAAGAGTCATCTGTTTGATTCACAACTCCTACTTCGCCGACTCACAGTAGAAATTCTTGTGGTGTAGTATTTTCTTGCTCTCATTTCACAAGACAATCACATTTCTCACTATTATGGAAAATCTCCCACTCTTGCACAGTCTGGTGAAATGTCCTTTTGACTTGAAGTTCCTACATATCTGACGCACAACAGGGCTACCCAACATGGCAGCAAAATGCCCCTTTAGCACACATTTGTTACACATCACTTCCTTACTGAGAACCTCTGTAGATCTCCTTGTAGACAATTCCTGTTTCCGCCCAAAAAAGTCCTTAAAGGTCAACATTTGCACACTTGTTACTTTATTTATATCAGAGGAAGCCATCTCCTTTCACCCTTCTTTGGTCTTTTCTACTCTCTTTGAAATTTCTGTTGCTTTACTCAATGTCAGCCCCTCAGTATTCAACATCCTCTCCTGCGTCCTTATATCCATTATCTTTTGGAATAGCTGGTCTCTTAGCATATCATCCAGGAACTCCTTGTAATTCCAGGTTGAAGCCAATTGACAGACGTCCAGCATAAAATTATCAACCGACTCTGCAGGACACTAACTTCTCTTAGGGAACTTATATCTTTCCATCACCTCATTTCATGTTTTCCATAATTGATGTCTAGTCTATGCATTGCTATTTCAAACACATTCAACTCTTCTGTCCTCATCTGTATGCAAAGGTAGAAGATTTTTTTAAATGCGTCTGCCTTCTGCTCTTAAGCAATGTTTAAACATTGCCAGCTCGCAAGACTCAGTAAATATTTCACCCCCCCACCCCCAATGGCTAACAGATAGGCTTCGAAAACTTCTTTATAATCGGCCCACACTATTGCTGGTTCACCAGGGGTGTTTAAAAAGGCAGTGGGGGCAATGATACCCTCAACAGTAATGTCTGTTTCACCAGTAACAGTGAGTTAGTTAAGTGTGCTTCAATTGCCATAAGTTTGTCGATATGAACTGGGTGCAGACATGCAGATATCTTCCAGCCTGGCTGAGTAAAATCAGCTACTCTTTCATCAATATATTATGTTTGTTGTATTTTAGTTCCTTTTTTCCCCTAATTTGCACTTCATTTGAAGCCAGGTACAAATTGTATTGGCTTTGCCAGTGCTTGTTAGAAATTGCCGTGCTGCTGTTGTGTTGTATTTGACATTCCTCCACCTCTTATTTCCCGGGCAATGCTGCTGTGCTTTCACAAGAGATTGTGCACTACCAATTTAAGCCCTGCTGTCTTCAGACTTATCGCTCCTCTGCGTCTTGTTGCTCAGGCAATGCTGGCACGTGTGAGCATGCGTGTTCAGCCTCTGTGATGCTCGTGCCTCAACCACAATGCAACACTCTACCCTTATGATAGTCATATTGTTTTCTAAATTCCTACTTGTACACCCCTCAACAGGCACACTTCTCCAAATGACTCATTGCCATGTGACATTGGATATCACTGAGGTCACTCATGCTGAATTCTTGTAAAACTGAGGGCCTTTCATTTGCTTTCTCGTCAGCACTCGTTTCTCCACTGACACTTTACGCTTCTTCGGTGTTGCTCTGGAATGTTCCCCTTTAGGCTGAAACATTGGGGGGGTTCTAACCAGTCTATCCATGAACATGGAATCCTTTATAACTAATAAAGCCATACATAACACATGTTCAAATATTGACGGATGCAAAATCAGCTCAGAGATACAACTCTATGGGGGTCATTACAACATTGGCGGTAAAAGCCGCTTACCACCGTGCAGAAGACCGCCAACACACCGCCGCGGCCGTGGAATGCCGTCACGGTCGTTATAACCCAAAGCCCAGAATCCGCCAAAATCTAGACACCCACACAAGTCCGCCACACCAAAGGTCAGTGTTAAACTGGCGATAACAAAACCTCCACCGCCACGCCAACAGGAATACTCCCACACTATCACGACCCACGAATCCACGCGGCGGTCTTTCAACCATTCCATTCCATTGGCAGTACACACCGCTGCGCTCAAAATACACACACATTTACAAAACACTACCACATTGGACAAATCGAAATTCACACACCTGATACACATACACACACCACTCCCACACACCCAATACAATATAAAAAACACACCCACATCACCCACAAACCCCTACGACCACAATTGCAACTGAAGGCCAGAGAGAGACACCACCATCTACAAACTAGCATCAACAGGCACTCAACACCATCACTCACATAACATCCACGCACCTCACACATCACACCTCTAAATATCACCCCACACATCACAACACACACCACCCCACACATCACCCACACCATCCCATGGAACCGCAAAGACACCCCAGGTTCTCTGAGGAGGAGCTCAGGGTCATGGTGGAGGAAATCATCCGGGTAGAGCCACAGCTATTTGGATCACGGTGCAGCACACCTCCATAGCTAGGAAGATGGAGCTATGGCGAAGAATCGTGGACAAGGTCAACGCAGTGGGACAGCACCCAAGAACTAGGGATGACATCAGGAAGAGGTGGAATGACCTACGGGGGAAGGTGCGTTCCATGGTCTCAAGACACCACATCGGGGTTCAGAGGACTGGCGGCGGACCCCCACCTCCCTCCCCACAACTAACAACATGGGAGGAGCAAGTCTTGGCTATACTGCATCCTGACTGCCTCGCAGGAGTAGCTGGAGGAATGGACTCTGGTAAGTTAAATCTTTACTACTTCATCCCCCACCCAACCTGCATGCCATCACATACCCCCACCCTCGCCCTCACCCCCATCACTCCAACTCCTCACACATGTCCCAATATCACAAACCACACATCCCAAACCCAAGCCCTGCATGCAACACCAAAGCATGGACACCCATCACCAAAGCATGGCCACTGCACATATCCATACACCCCCCTAACCCATCATCACACAAGGTCCTACACAGGAATGCAAGCACTGGGCGACACGGTCACCCACCCATTGCACACCATGGCACACACAGATGCAATAATCATGCTTTTACACCCCTGCAGGACCCCTACCCAATATCACCGGACAGGAGGGTCCAGATATGTCCACTCCACCCACAGAAGAGGCCCACAGTGATGACAGCAGCTCTGTCCAACTGGATCTAGATGACCAGCGCGGCCCATCTGGGACCTCGGGACAGTCGGTTCCCCTCACAGTGGCACAAGCCACTACAGAGCTTCCCCCCCTCTGGAAACACCAGCACAGCACCCACCCAGCGGGCCCATACCTCTGTCCCCAGGACATGTCAAGCAGCAGTGTGTAGACCACTACAGGGAACCCAGGCTAACCCACCACCCCAACAACAACAGGGACCTGGGGGTAGTGGCAGTGTGCACACGGTTCAAGGGACAGAGGCCCAGGAACACAGGGGAACTGGGAGGGCTACTGTGCGACAGGGGGAGGACAGGCCCAGGGAACCCACTCTCCACGAGGCCCTCTCCAACATCATGGGACCCTACCACCATTCCCAGGAGACGATGGCAACAGTACTGGCCAAGTTTCAGGAGACCCAGTGGCTGCCTGACCTGTAAAGTGGGACGGGGGATATGAGGTAACTGCGCTGGCGTTGTACACCGTCGCAGTAGGCGGTCGAAGACCGCGGCGCAATCCTGCATTGATTAACATTGGACCCTATGGGTCCCAGGAGCCAATGACGATGTACGCCGGCGGTGACGGTATGCACCGCCACGGACGTGACCGCCATTTTCTGTCTGTTCAATCACTTGATACCTGATCTTCGACAGGAGAGGGCCTACACTGCAAGTGCTGCTGTGACCTCAGTCTGGAAGAGACAATGGCTCATGTGTCTGGGGAAAGGGCCCCTGCCTTCAGCACGGAGGAGTTGGAGAAACTCGTGGATGGGGTCCTCCCCCAGTACACGCTACTCTACGGTCCTCCAGACAAACAGGTAAGTACACTGTGAGCATGCTGAATGGGCAATGCCTGTGTGGAGTGGGGTGGATGAAAGATAGGGGGGGTGAGAATGAGGCGTGCATGAAATGACGGTGAGTGCATGTGCATCATGGCAAGGGTAGAGATGCAGGCCAATGACTGTGACGGTGCAGATGGTCATTACTTCTCTTTTTCCTCTGTACAATTCCTGTAGGTCAGCGCCCGCCAGAAGAAGGACATTTGGCGAGCCATCGCCAAGGAAGTCCGGACGATGGGGGTCTACCACAGACGGAGCACCCACTGCTGGAAAAGATGGGAGGACATTCGCCGCTGGAGCAAGAAGACGGCGGAGGCCCAGCTGGGGATGGCCTCCCAATGTGGGAGGGGTGCCCGTCGCACCATGACCCCCCTGATATTCAGGATCCTGGCGGTGGCGTACCCGGAGTTGGATGGGCGCTTGAGGGCATCACAGCAGACACAAGGGGGTGAGTACACTCTCATTCTGCTGATTCAGAGCACATTGTAGGTGTCTGGGTGGGGGAGGTAGGCTGTGGGTTCCCCTAGGCCAAGGCGAGTTTAGTAGGCAAGGACCCTTCTTGAGGCAGGCCCACCCCACCTGTGTACAGTGCCAACTACACCTAGTCAGCCTCCTGTGACATCCATGTGTGCAGAAATCGGGCATAGCTTTGTAACCCATGTCCCTGGGATTGAATAGTGGACTCCAAGTGCGCGGCGTAGTGCAGGGGGCTTCTGTGTCTGTTGTGTCCGCCAATGGTAGCGGTATTGCATGCACTCAACATGTCTTTCATCTGTCTCCCCCCTCCCCCTTTTTGTGGTCTCCCTGTTCTTCTGTGTATTAGCATCATCAGACGGGGAGCAGTGGCACCGGAGCAGGAGGGAGCTGCATCCCACATGGCCCTGGAGGGCGATACTACGGAGTCTGAATTCACCAGTGGGACGGAGGGCGAGGGAAGCTCCACGGCAGGGACAGGAGCTGACACCAGCGATACGGACTCCTCCTCTGATGGGAGCTCCATTGCGGTGGCGGGACCATCTGTGCCCCTCGCATCTACAGGTACAGCCGCCACCCCCCCTACCAGCACCACCCTCCCAGCAGCCCCTCAGCATTTGCCCCGTGCCCGCTCACCCAGGAGGGTGGGCATCACCTTCGCCCCAGGCACCTCAGCCCCTGCCCCAGTCACCCCTGCTGCCCTCAGTGAGGAGGCCATTGACCTCCTCAGGTCCCTCACTGTTGGGCAGTCTACCATTTTGAATGCAATCCAGGGTGTAGAGAGGCAGTTGCAACAAACCAATGCATACCTGGAGGGCATTCACTCTGGTCAGGCAGTCCTTCAGCAAGCTTTTCAGACTCTGGCCTCAGCACTGATGGCAGCCATTGTCCCTGTCTCTAGCCTCCCCACTCCAACTTCCTCCACCCAGACCCACACCCCTGTACCTCAGCCTATCCCAAGCACACCATCAGACCAGCATGCACACACCTCAACATACAAGGGAAGCTCTGGCAAACATAATCAACACATCCCACAGGCACTCACGCAAGCATCAGACACTTGCAGACACACCAACATCCACTGCCTCCACTGTTTCCCCCTCCTCCTCGTCTCCCTCCTCCCTCCCTGTCTCGTCTCCACTCACACCTGCATGCACCACATCCTCAGCCACTACATCCATCACCAGCACACCCACCACCACACCCCGCTCACGTGCAGTCACCACCCCCACTACCATTCACACGTCCCCTGTGTCCTCTCCCAGTGTGTCTGTGAGGCCACCTCCCAAGGTACACAAACGCAGCCACACACCCACCCAACAGCCATCCACCTCTCGATAGCCTCCAGCCCATGCACCTTCACCCAAAGTCACCAAACATACACCTCCTACAACCACTACCTCTTCCTCCACTCCCAACCCCCCTCCAGCTACCCATCCCAGTGTTCCTAAGAAACTTTTCCTGGCCAGCCTTGACCTCTTTCCCTCACCTCCCCCACCCCGTCAGTCTCCTAGGGCCCGACTCTCCAGATCCCATCCTAGCACCTCAGCCACAACATCGGTGGGACCAGTGGTGCCAGTAGTCACCGGATTCTGGAGTGCACCAGGCAGCAGGGCAGCCAGTGTGGCAAGGAGCCAGAGCACGGACAGTCCCCCACCTGTCAAGCATAAAAAGTTGGCCAGTGCCCGGCGGGAGAGGGGAAAGAAATCAGCCACCAAAGCTGCTCCCAGGGGTACAGTTGGGAGTGTGGAGACAGCTGCGACACCATCCAAGGTGGGGAAGGGGCACAGTAAAACCGGCAAGTCTGGGAAGATCAGCACGGTGGACAAGACCGCCACCAGCCCCGCTGCCCAGGACCCCGCCGCCAGCAGCACCGCTGCCCAGGACAAGACTGCCACCAGCCCCGCTGCCCAGGACCCCACCGCCAGCAGCACCGCTGCCCAGGACAAGATCGCCGCCAGCAGCACCGCTGCCGAGGACAAGACCGCCACCAGCAGCACTGCTGCCCAGGACAAGACCGCCACCAGCAGCACCGCTGCCCAGGACAAGACCGCCACCAGCAGCACTGCTGCCCAGGACAAGATAGCCACCAGCTGCGCTGCCCAGGAGAAGACCGCTGCCCAGGACAAGAACGCCACCAGCCCCGCTGCCCAGGACCCCACCGCCAGCAGCACTGCTGCCCAGGACAAGACCGCCACCAGCCCTGCTGCCCAGGACCCCACCGCCAGCAGCACCGCTGCCCAGGACAAGACCGCCATCACCACCGCAGGACAGTGAGCGCCAATGATTACAACGCTACTGATGCAGCCACGGGCAGGATGAAGCACTCTGGGCACCAAGCCCCCTCCAGAACCAGTAGAGAAAGGCATCCACTACCTCTGTCCTTGGCAGGATGAAGCACTCTGGGCACCAAGCCCCCTCCAGAACCAGTGGAGAAAGGCATCCACTACCTCTGTCCTTGGCAGGATGAAGCACTCTGGGCACCAAGCCCCCTCCAGAACCAGTGGAGACTGTTATCCACTTGAGAGACTGTGGCTTTGCACTCCCCAGGATTGAACAGTGGGCAACCCACAAACTGTAGAGACTTGAGAGACTGTGGCTTTTCACTCCCCAGGATTGAACAGTGGGCAACCCACCCACTGTAGAGACATGAGAGACTGTGGCTTTGCACTCCGCAGGATTGAACAGTGGGCAACCCACCCACTGTAGAGACTTGAGAGACTGTGGCTTTGCACTCCCCAGGATTGAACAGTGGGCATGGAACCCCCTTGTGGATCTGGCATAGTGCACTCATCCGGCTGAACGGTCCCCCCCCCACCCCCCCCGGAGGTGCCTGTTTTATTTCTATCTGATGCCCCAGCAGTGTTCTCTCCGTCTTGTTCGGGTATTGAGTGTGGGCTTCTCCCATGCCTTTTAGGCCCAGTGGTCCACGGACTATGATGGTGGAATCCCTTGGACTTGTGTTCTTGGTGTATATAATTGTTTATAGTGTAAATATATATATATGTAAATATTTTTGATTTATGTAATTGAATATATTACAATTATTCGACTCATTTCCTTTTGTCCTTGCATTCTTCCAGGGGGGGTTGGGAGGTGTAACTCTAATGTATCATGCTGTATTTGTGTGTGTGTTGTAGTGGGTGAAGGTGGGGGTGGGGGTGTTGTGTATTGCATGTGTGTGTATCACTGTTTTTTCCCTCCCCCCTCCCCTGTGTGGTAGGTGCAGTACTCACCGTGGTCTTCGCCACCGGCGTTCGTGCTCCTGGTAGAGGAGCAGCTAGATAAAGGCTGGGAGTATCTGAAGTTCCGGATCCATGGCGTCCTGGTTCCTCGTGGGGTGTGTAGGGGTGAGCGTTTTCCCTTCCAAGTCCTGTTTCCGCCGTCTTTTTGTTCGCGGTGAATCCGCTCTGGAAAAGGTGGCGGATTGGCCTGTTGTAATTCTGTGGGCGGTACATTGTCCTCCGCCTGTCTGTTGGCGGTTATCGCCGTGGTGTTTGTTTGTACCGCCTTGGTGGTCGGAGTGTTAAAGTGACTGTCTATGTTGGCGGTTTCAGCCACGGTCGTAATTCCATTTTTTTAACCGCTGGCCTATTGGCGGTTTTACCGCCGCTTTAACACCGACTGCCAGGGTTGTAATGACCACCTATATGTTTAAAACCCGAATCAACAGGAGGCTACACTACCCCAGTATATTTCTCCTGGAATGCTCCATTTACTTCTTTGTACAAACAGACAAAGTTCAGAAGCAGGCAACCTAAACTTTAAAATGTAACCAGGCATAACCACACCTCAGCCTATTGCCACCAGTTGGCCGGCCCAGTGCAGAGAACAAGACCATAAGCAACTTGCTGCCCCCCTATCTCTACTTTGAAACTCAGATCCATCAACCCCACCGTTTTAGATGCGTCCATGTTCCCTTGTTCCCCAAAGAAGCTGTGATCTTTTTACCTTCTATGTCTCCTTCTCTCTGACAGATATTCATGCACCCCCCTCTCTTCAAGAGTTCAAAACAGCATTGAAAGGGAGGGCTTTTAGTACAACTCAAGAGAGAATGAGTATGCCCTGTCTGCTCCTTGTATCTATGTCTTTCTGTCTGTGTTATGAGTTAGATAAATGAAATCACCTTGGATTGGAGTTATACACAGACAACTTGCACACCTCATGTTCACTAATTTACCTGACTTACACTCTACCTGTGATCACAGTACATTATGTCAAACACTCCACGCTTGTCTCATCATCGCTCATATTTTGGTTGGTAGTGTATGGTCACTGATACTTTGCAAGCAGACCATAAACTGGACAGGCTTCTCTTTCACATATTATATCCTAACTTGTGCAGGTACTTTGCTTGGAGGCAGCATGATTTAGAGTCTGCTCTGGTTTTGAAGGTATCTTCAGGTTCTATAGTATGAAGAAAAGCAACAACCCCCTAAATTGGTTATCAAAACCATCGCCATCTTAAAAATGTAACACCATAGGAATAGAAGGGGGGACTATGAATGAACATGCCTTTCAGTGACACGTGGAGCTCATTTGAATTGGACACATTCGGTTGACCTCTTCTTGTGAACTTCAGCTCAGAGCCTTCAAGAATATTCCCTGTTGCCTCAGATCCCATGGACTGATCTCCCATCAAGACCTGACCACCATCCACCCGTAGACCTTGACCGGTTAATCAGGACTGAGGAAGTACTGTATGATGGTGTTTCACCTGCGGCAGACACTATCCCTGGGGTAGGTGCGCCTTGAGCAGGTGGCAGTGGCAGTGGTACCGGTCGCCATGAGCGATGCGTGGAAGCGAGATCTGACGAAGCCGCAGTACGCCTTAATCTTATGATTACCAGTTACAGCATCCTACCTACATTCAAGGATCTTCAATGCAGTCACCGGTTTCAGCATGAAGCTGTTCAGATGCCCACACATTTCCCAACCCCTCCCATGTTTGGCCTCTGAGCAGGCAGTAATTAGTCTTCTCTTACACACAAAAAACAAATTTTGACTGCTGTTGTCAAGCGGGTTAACTAAATATAGTCCCGTAGGCTGACTCTTCGTGACTTGTGATTGATGTAGTACCTGGCATACGACACAGAAGCCAGTGGTTTTATGTCACGCACTTAACAACCTGTCAACAACTGTGCTGAAACAATGCGATACTTCGACGAAGCGCTTTTGACATCAGTTGCAACAACAACGCTCATGTTGAGTCTGGTACACAAGGTTTCAGGGATTTAACAAGCTGCCAAATCCAAAGAAAACAATGTTTCCACAAAAAATCAAGTCTGATAAAAAATGTGATGAGTGTAGCACGTGGCACATTCCAGAAGCAGGTTGTGTAATAACATACATGCAATGCACCGCCAACACGAGCCCTCCTTTCACGAAAGGCTCGCACAGTGTGCTTCTGAAATCAAAACCAAGCAAACATGATGAATGCAACACCTCGTGCACAATCCGGAAGTAGGCAACTTTAGACCACTCACTTTACTACGCCAGTGTCTGCTCACGTTCCACGTCAGTGGCCAAATGGTGGTTTCGTGGCATTAAGGCCAGAGCTGTCGACTGGGGACCCAGGTTGGAGTCCCGGAGTCCGCTCAACACCCTGTGATTCTGGCCAAATCACTTAATCTCCCCATACCCCAAAAGATAATAACAAATGAATTTGACCTTACCGAATGTTATTGGCGCTACTATAAAGCGCTCCAGTAATAACACGCCGAGTTTATCGCGATATGAAAGTGTAAATGTGGAGTGAAGGGCAGTCAGAATATACTCTAACCAGTGGTTTAAAATGAGCAGGTACTGAGCACCTGCCCTTCTTTAATTTGAGAAAGTATCTGCACTTCTCTGTACTGCTACAATACATTTAACGGGAGAGTGCTGACACTACTCAAGAACAAACAGGTACTCAGAAGAATGAGTTCTTGCACTTCCTACGTTTCCATTTAAAGCACTCACTCGAACTAACAGCTGAAAGTAGGCGTGTAATTTAAGTGCTTGAGAATATGCGATAACCCTCTTAACAGAGCTAAATATAGTGAGTGTCTTGTGTTGTAGAAAAATCAAGTAGTAAAAAAAATACAAAACTGGTAGGCGTAAGTAAAACCTGCCAAACCAATTTATTTCTATAATTATGGGGGAAACAATCGAATGCAAAATGTGATCAATATAGCGACTGATGCAAATATTTTTTTAAAGCAGACGGTCTACCAAAATCCTTCTTACACCACAAAATGTATGTCCTTCGAAATCGTGGTGGATTCAAGTGTTAGGAAAATGTGATTACTGTGTCGCCTGATGGGAAAATGTAGATTTTCCAAATAAATTATGAAGGAAAGGCTTAATTTTATTAAAGACACAGAGACGAGTATTATGCTCATCTTTTCTTTAGTTAATCAAATAGCAGCCACAGTCAAGAAACATTAAACCAATCCCAAAGGAAAGCGAACAAGCAGCCAATGGGAAAAAATCAGACACAGGCAGCAATGCAAGGTATACCAATCTTAACGGCAAGCAGCCCTCTTTTCTTGTGCGAGAATGGTCATGAGAAAGTATTAAACATTGGTAAAATACATGTAGTAATGCCAATGGCTAAAACTGGAGAGAAAATGTGTTGAATCCAGTCCAAGTGGAAATCTTTAACAGTTCTGTCCAGAAAATGAGGACAAGAGTCCCTGGAAGAAACAGTCGCCATGATGAAACTCCAGCCCGGAAAAGCGTTGCAATTAAGTTTGTTAGGTGGAAGACAATGTTGCATTTTCTGAGACTAAGGGAAGGAAAAAGAGAAATAAACACAGTTAATGAAATCCTGAGGCAAGATAATACTCGCCTTCATGTCTTTAATAAAATTAAGACTTTTCCTTCATAATTTACTTGGAAAATCTACGTTTTATGACAAGACCGGAGGCTCATATTGTGCTTGTTTAAAGCAAATCAATAACCACAGACGATGCTGTATTAATAGGTTTGCAAATAAAAGGTGCGAAATATAGAATCATTAGACCAATCAGCCGATCTCAGAATGTCCTCTAAAGGGTAACCTTGCCCCCCCGGGAAGAATGGGCTCCAAATTTAGAGGTATCAATACCCACTAGGGACATAACCCATTTAACCCATCGAGCTATAGTGGGAGACAAACCAGGTTTGTGGGTTTTTTGAAGGATACAAGGAGTTGGGTAACAGAGGACATTCTGAGATGGAAAGTTCTTCGTTCATAAGATTTTAGGCAATTTCCAACACATAGTTTAGGTCGATTGGGAAAGAAAGGAAAAAAGACAGTAGAAATGTTAGTTGTAGTGTGTCTTGTAACATTGAAAAGAATACCATTAGGAGTGAAATGACAGGCCGAAATATCTAAAGCCTTTACATCTGAAAGTCATTTCATAGAAATTAAACTTGATAACATTGTTAGTTTAGCAGAAAGCATTTTGAGAAATAACACCTGTAAAACGAGATTAACACCCTATAATTCACTGTATTTAGGAATAGGGGGATTAGGAAATTGTACTCCCTTTAACAGACGACATAGAAGATGGTGTTCACCGACAGGCTTGCCGTTAATGAAAGGGAGATTTATAGAAATGCCCGAATGATAGAGTTTGATTGTTCTATAAGATTTGCATGAACTGGCTTGAGAAGCCAGGAAGTTGGCAATTAGAGCGATATCTGCTGAAAAGGGATTACACGATTTTCCCAAACACCAGCTAGACCAAATGGACCAGGCTAATTTATATGCCTTCTTTTGGATGTTTTCCCTTTTACAGGGTCATCCCCAATCTTTTTGCCTCCTTCCTCCTATTTTTACTGACCTGTTTTTGTTGGCTTTCAAACTCTGGGCACTTTACCACTGCTAACCAGTTCTAAAGTGCATATGCTCTCTGTTTAAATTGTATTGTTAATTTGTTTATCCATGATTGGCTTATTTGATTTACTATTAAGTCTCTAGTAAAATGCACCAGAGGTGCCCAGGGCCTGTAAAACAAATGCTACTAGTGGGCCTGTAGCAGTGGTTGTGCCACCCATATGAGTAACCCTGTAATCATGTCTCATACCTGCCACTGCATTGTATGTGTTTGCAGTTTTAAACTGCCAGGTCGACTTGGCAGGTGTACCCACCTGCCAGGCCTAAACCTTCCCTTTTCGTACATGTAAGACACCCCTAAGGTAAGCCCTAGGAAGCCCCATGGGCAGGGTGCAGTGTAAGGTTAAGGTAGGACATATACCAATGTGTTTTCTATGTCCTGACAGTGAAATACTACCAGATTCAGTTTTCACTGTGCAAGGCCTATCTCTCTCATAGGTTAACATGGGGGCTTTAAATATTATTAAAGTATAGATTCCTCTTGGGAGCAGACAGAAATATGGAGTTTAGTTCTCTGAACTCACAATTTAAAAATACATCTTTTAGTAAAGTTTGTTTTAGATTGTGTGTGTGAAAATGCCACTTTTAGAAAGTAGGCATTTTCTTGCTTAAACCATTCTGTGACTCTGCCTGTTTGTGGATTCCCTGTCTGGGTCAGTTTGACAGTTAGACAGTGAGACAAAGGGAGCTGTGGTGTAGCCTTCATACCCTGATGAGCCATCTGTGCTGGGGTGGGAGGAGTGGTCTCTCACACATGAAAGGGCTCTGCCTGCCCTCACACAATGCAGTCTCCGACCCCCTGGTGTGTGTCTGGGGCCTGGCCTGGGCAAGGCAGGATCTCACATACAAGGGAGACTTTTCTTTGAAGTAGGCATATTTCAAAGGCAGAAAGGGGTATAAGAAGAGCACCCAAAACTCCAGACTTTAGATTACTTCAAGGCTTCAAGAGGAACCTCTGCCTGGAGAAGAGTTGAGTAGAAGTACTGCCCTGCCTGTGACTGTGCTCTGTGGAGCTATCCTGCAGTTGCTGCTTCTGCCTGTGCAAGGGGACAGAGACTGGACTTTGTTGTATTCCTGCTTGAGAAGTGACTCCAAGGGCTAGGAGTAGAGCTTGCCTCCTGTTTTGAAGCCTCAGGGACAGCAAAGGCGTCACCATCCAGACCTGAGTCTACTTTCTGTGGACTCTAGCTTATCAGAGTGTGTCATTCCAGTTCCTGGACCCCTGAAAGTGAATTCCTAGAGAAAAAACAGTCTACCTACATCGGACGATGGCGTGTAACTTCATAAAGGATGCCACTGCCCAGAACCATGGCGCCGCTTGCCATGAGGCCGTGGACCTCGCTGAGTGCGAACCTGATGACCCTTGAGCTGATGCCGCTACCCCGGAACCGCGCCGCCGCCTGCCCAGAGGCCATGGACCTCGTAGAAGTCCAGCGACCCTGTAGGCCTCATGTCGCTGCAATAGCTGATCCTGCCCGACTTCACTGACACCGGAATGTCGTAAGTCCAATGTCCATGACGATCCAATGCCATTGCAGTGCCTGCAGTCCTGTGATGTCATCGCAATCCTGTGAGGTCGCCACAAAGCATTGTAACTCCGCCGGACTTCGCATCTGCTGGAACCAAGGGACCGACTTCGCATCTGACGCTGCCTCACCTCCTCTGCCCTGTAGAGCGGACCTGATACCGCTGCGCGACGGTGCCGTCTTTCTGGCACCTGGCACCGGAACCAATGGCGCATCGGAGCCAGAGAAGCCGCTCTCCTAGACTCCGTGCACCAGCCTGTTTTCTACTTATTCTGATGGTACCGTACCTGGGGGTCGAGCAACTCCGTGAACCACGCCATTGGCGTCGCATTGTAGGAAACAACACCGTTACAATGCTGTGTTTTACCAACTTGTAGTGTTTTCACCTCAGATCACTGTTTTATTGCTTTTAAGTGCTAAATTCGTATTTTTAACTGTATGGTGTGGATTATTATCGTATTTGGTCTTGTTTATTTAGATAAATTATTTAATATTTTTCTAAACCTGTGTTGTGTCATTTTGTAGTGGTTCACTGTATTACTGTGTGTGTTTGTACAAATACTTAACACATTGTCTCTGAAGATAAGCCTGCCTGCTCATGCCAAGCTACCAAGGGGGTGAGCGGGAGTTAACTGAGTGTGATTCTTCTTTACCCTGTCTAGAGTGAGGGTCCTTGCTTAGACAGGGGGTAACCTGACTGACAACCAAAGACCCCATTTCTAACACCTTTGTTGTGCCTGGAGCCCATGACTTCCGGATATAGTTTGAAAATTCAGGCGAAATTCCTTGAAAAGAGAGGGAAGACCTGTCACCTTTAAGGCTGAAAGATTAAGGGCCTCATTCCGACCCTGGCGGTACAAGACCGCCAGGGCCGGGGGCAACGGAAGCACCGCCAACAGGCTGGTGGTGCTTCATTGCCCATTCTGACCGCGGCGTTAAAGCCGCGGTCAGAAAAGGGAATCTGGCGGTTTACCGCCGGATTTCCCCTGCTTGGGCAGAACCTCCATGGCGGCGCTGCAAGCAGCGCCGCCATGGAGATTCCGACCCCCTTCCCGCCATCCTGTTCCTGGCGGTTTTTACTGCCAGGAACAGGATGGCGGGATCGGGTGTCGTGGGGCCCCTGGGGGCCCCTGCACTGCCCATGCCACTGCCATGGGCAGTGCAGGGGCCCCCTAATAGGGCCCCAGAGAGATTTTCACTGTCTGCGTTGCAGACAGTGAAAATCGCGACGGGTGCAACTGCACCCATCGCACCCCTGCAACACCGCCGGCTCCATTCGGAGCCGGCTTCAATGTTGCAGGGCCTTTCTCGCTGGGCCGGCGGGCGCTCCTTTGGCGGGCGCCCGCCGACCCAGCGGGAAAGCCAGAATGGCCTCTGCGGTCTTTTGACCGCGGAGCGGCCAAGTGGCGGTTCCCGTTTGGCTGGTGGCAACCGCCGCCAGCCAAACTCAGAATTACCCCCTAAGTGTGTTGTTGAGGACAACGTCGTGAGGAAGACCGTGAGGGTTGAAGAGGAGATCGGGAAAGAAAAGGAGAAGAATTGGGAAGTCCATTGCTAGCTCTAAGAGCTTGTGATGGTCAGAAGGGAACCACCAAAAAACAAGATGGCTTTTTGTCATCGCACCTGGGCGAGTACCCTGTTGATATTCCGAAAGGGAGGGAAAGCATAGTTTGTTGACAGAGACTAGACCTGTAGGAAGGCGTCTGTTGCTAAGGCTGGAGGATCCAGTCTTCAACTGAAGAAGTGAGGAAGTTGGGAATTTAGGTGAGACACAAAGAGATCTATGTGTAGTGGACCCCATTTCTGTGAAAGAACATGGAAGACGGCTGGATGAAGTTTCCCATCGCTGGCGTTGCACAAGTGGCAGGAGTATCAATCTGTCACTGAATTGAGTTCTCCTAGCAAGTATTCCGCTTGAACTGATATATTGTTTCAGAGCAGAACTCCCAGAAACATTTCGCTAGCTCTGCTAATGGTTTGGATTTGCTACCACCAAGATGATTGATGTACCTGACGGCAGAGAGATTGTCCATTCGTTGAAGGATAGAACACTAAACCTTGTTCTTTGCAAAGTTTTTGATCGCAAAGGAGCCTGCAAGAATGTCTAAACAACTGACATGTAATGAAGACTCCTATGGAGACCATGTACCTCAAGTCGATACTTGCCCACATCTTGCACCCCAACCTGTTAGGCTTGCATCGGATTCTAACACAAGATCTGGGGCTGAGGCAAAGATAGTCTTGATGTTCCAAGCGTTCAGGTGATTTAGCCACCACTGAACTTCCATACGGGATTCTTGATTCAGGGGGATGAAATCTACGTAAGCGAAACCCTTGCAGAGGTGGCAAATGTTCAGTCTCTGAAGGGCCCTAAAGTGGAGAGGACCTGGAAAAATTGCTTGAATTGAAAAAGAAATTAGATCTACAATCCTTGCAAGAGACCTGAGGGACAGAGAAGGAAGGCGTAAAGATTGGGTTATCTCTGATTTTATAGCATTTACTTTCGACTGGGGAAGATGAAGAGTAGCTTCTGTGGAATTTACCAGAAAACTGAAAAACTCCACGACTTGAGAAGGAGTTAGAATAGACTTTTCTCTGTTTATTATGAAGCCTAGGTTCAATAGGAGAGGTATATTGTATTTGTCTGTGAAGAGTATGAAGATTTTGACTCATTAAGAGGATATCGCCCAGATAGATTATTAGTCTGATGCCCTGGGCTCTGAGATGAGCCATAACAGGCTTCATTAATTTGGTAAAACACAATGGGGCTGACAAAAGATCAAAAGGAAGACAGGAAAATTGGTATGTTTGATTTTGCCACTGAAATTGTAAGAATTGTCTTTGTTGATGGTGAATAGGAATAGTCACGTAAGTGTCTTGGAGGTCGAGACGTACCATCCAATCGTTCTAAAGTAAAGCATCTCTGAGATGCAAAATAGTCTCCATTTTGAATTGTTGATAAACCACAAATTGGTTGAACTGTTTTACATTCATGACTGGCCTCATTTTCTTGTTCTTCTTCTGAACCAGAAAGATGGAACTTAAAAACTCCATTGGATGTCGATGGGTTATTTGAATTGCATGTTTGTGAAGAAGTGTTTGAATTTCTTGTGAAATTAGAGAGGACATATTTGTGGAGAAAATTAGGGGGGAGGGAAGAGACGTTTGAAAATGTTTTTCGTAGAGTTCTACGGAATAGTCCTGAAATGTACTTAAGACCCATGGATCTGAACGGATGTTTTTCATCTGTGTAGAAAAATTGTTAAGCGACCCACGTAAGGAAAGATGGCCAAAAGGGACACTTACTTGCGGGGTAATGGGATCTGAAGTTCTGCTGATTTCGACCTCTGAAGCCTCTTGTTCTTTGGAGAAAGAATTGTGGATGATATTCTTGTTGAGAAGTATTGGAGGAGCCTCTGTAGCCTTGAGATCTGGCAAAGCGGCAGGTAAAGTGACTCCTTCCTCTATTGGCCCTCGCAAAAACATGATCACTGAATACTTTTTTAAGAGAATGTTGAGCCTTGTCCAGGGATGCAAATGTAGTGACGTACTTGCTGAGTTCCTTAATGAAGAAATCCCAAAACAATAAACCATCAGTTTTAGGCCCTAGATCAACAATAGATAGGTTGGCTAATTTTGAATTCAGCTTAAGAAACAACCCAATGAGCCTCTTGTTATGGCTGAGATCGCATTTCCTAAAAGACAGAAAGCTCGCTGAACCCATAAAGATAATTCTTCTGGGTCAATAGAATTATTCCCCTGTTTTGTTATTTCTGCCATGTCAAAAATGTGGGATAGAGGATCAATGATATCCAACATTTTGTCTTGGCAGATGGACCGAGCTCTGTCAACCCCTTTACAAGGGTCTTTTACGAATTTGGTACAGAAAGTAATAATAGAAGGGCCTATAATGGGAGTAGAAGTTATATGTAGAGGTAAAGAAGATCTGGGGCATTCGGAACGGAGCTTAGATCTGACTCACTTGTCCAATGGCAAGTGTAGTTTTGCAGTCATATAATCTCCCACGTGGTCTGAGAGTAGCCACTCCGTGGAGTTAGGATGGAGGATCAATTTGGGGTTGAACATGGGATTGCCCTCTGAGTCTAGAACAGTTTTGGAATCAAAAGGATCAACAAGGGAGAATTTTTTTGTGTTTTAGGAAGAGGTCCAGACCAAAAATCAAAGTTATGCGTGTCATCCGCATCATCATTTGAATCAGGATCAATCAGATCGTCATCTTTATCTTTGATTGTAGAAATCACAATCTTTTGGGCAGGAGATAGTAAGTGTTTGTTTTTTTACTTACTTTTATTGCCCGAAGTTTTCCCCTCCTGATTAGAAGGCCTGTGAGGAACATCGTCCACTGTCATTTGTGAGGAAGACTGACCATCCAAATGCTCAGAATTAGATTTAGATTGAGTATTTTGAGAAGCCACCATGGCTTTGCACTTCCTGCTTCCCCCCGCAGATAGGGCCAGGTTAGATTGTGACATAAAAGATGATACAGTATTCTCAAATTGTTTAGAAACCTTGCTCATTGAGGATGACACCGCCTTAGCGACGCAGGAGTGAATACATTTATTCAAATTGCTATTAAACTCCTCTTCACTGTCATTATTTTCATTGAAAAACAAAGAAAAATCCATTTTGGTGAGGAAAGGGTTAAAAAAGTAGGGGGAGTGTAATGGGAGGAGGTTTCAGTCAAGAAGGGGGGGCAAACTACAATGGAGAGGGGCGTGACAGGCCGAAGAAAAGGCCGCGCCCTCACAGGAAATGCTACGCAATGCGTGAACATCACTTCAGGAGAGGCTACAACAGCAAAGGGGAGCTTTGCAAGCGAGGGCCCTCTGGGAGCTGCAAAAATAACCCAGGCCGTGAAAAGGAAATGTGTAGGCGATGCGCTCTGAGGGAATGAGGAAAGTGGCAACCCATTGTTGACGAGATGTGCGCGGTAGCCAGGAGCCGTTAAGGCTGGCACCAAAAGGCAACGGACAGGGAGTGGGGAGCCTGAAACTCAGTACAACGTCGTGAGCGAGATGAGGAGGAAGCAAAGAGTAATAAATACACCTTAAATACACATTAAACCAGTGAAAACATGCAAATAAGCACAAAAAAAGAGAACATTTAGAGTGTAATGGAAAATATACTTATCTTCACTGAGAGCACCAAGAAAAGAGGGCTGCTTGTGGTCAAGATTGGTATACCTTGCATTGCTGCCTGTGCGGGATTGGTGCATTATGTATTCTGTTTTTTCCCATTGGCTGCTTGTTCGCTTGCCTTTGGGATTAGTTTAATGTTTCTTGACTGTGGCTGCTATTCGATTAAAGCAAGAAAAGATAAGCATAATATGAGCCTCCAGTCTTGTCATAAAATTTAAAACCTGCTGCTCTAACGTATCGCTCTTCACAACCAGCTGAAAATTCCACTTTGCCACAAAAATATGTGCGCTATAAAATATGGTCAAATGGAGGCCAAGCAAAGCCTCATAACAAAAATCAAAAACGTAGATCAATCCACATTTGTATAAAATTGTACAGGAAAAGGAAATCCTTCTCTCTCGGGTTTGCTTTCAGTAAAATATAGATACAAGATCAACTTTTAAATTGTTTTTGCTTGGCTTTGCAGTTGTTTTGTAAAGCCCTGTCCAAATGCCTAAAAGAAATATTCCTGGGGACTTCTGTCAATAAAATCTCAACGCAGCAGCCACCACCCGAGAACCTGCAGAACATGTAACCCTTCACAGCTGTCTGCGTGTATGGGTCCATGGCCAGGGATGCTGATTCACCAAAATACCAAAGGGGACCGGAAGTGACATTAAGCACTCATTGAACCCCTAGAGATTTGATAGGGTTCACGCAGTTTCCAACCCTTATCCTTACCTAGGGAAGGTAAGCAGAGGAAACTACAGAATGTAAACAGCTTTAAGTAGGGGTGGATGAAAATTGTCATTCCACCGGCAGAATTCACAGAGTTTTGCCCACTGGTGTTCTGCTTGGAGCGTGGAGCTCTGGGAAATCTCTGCCAACCGCCACATGACGGAGTTTTTTCTCACGTGCAGCTCGCCAATGTTAAGTTGACGAGAGAGTATTAGTACCTCAGCGTGATTTTCAGGTGCTAGAAAGCCTCCTGCCACTTGCGAAGAAAACCTCCTCTAGCGGCAGATACAAGAAACACCCTCTGGCACGCTGCATGGTGCTGTTCGCTCTGATTTTACAGCACAGAACCAGGACCAGCACTAAAAATCAACGTGAGCAACTCAACATGCTTAAATTTCACCCGCTTGCAGAACTCTGTGGAATCTCACAGAGTTTTTTTTTAATTTTGTGGAATGCCACAGGGAAACTCCAAGAGTTACGCCTGGGCCTACATGTAAGCTTCTGTTTACTTTCTGTTCCTACAGGTGTCAGAGTCGGACTCTCCATTTTTGTGACATCTGCCATTTCCAGGAGGCGTGGACCGGTGTGGGGGGGGGGGCATCAGTGGGCCGTTTTCAGAGGCTTCTGGCTGCCGCTACACCTGTCACTTTGGTTAATTGGAGGAAGCATAGAGGGACTTCAGGAGATAGAGAAGGGTAGGTGTAGAATACATGAATGAATGTTTGATTATGAATGGATGAAAAGGGAGAGATGGAAACAGAAAGAGGACAGGAAACGAGCATCACTGGTTTGCATATCTTTGCCAAAGTTGTTTTTGATTCCCAGCACAGTCCTGGCTGCTGCCTTAATCGACCCTGAGCTCAGGATAGGAAGGACAGAGCCAGGGGTACCAAAGTGTGAGCAGAGATAGCAGATGTTTTTCCTAAATGACGTCCATGTCTGTAGCCTGTATGTCTAAAGTAATCTCAGACCTAAGCACAGTGAAGAAGAGAAGGTGAAAAGCTGGATCTGTTCACTGGAAGCAGGGTATCTGGAAATATTCAGCAGGAGAGAGGCAACTTGTTCATCAGGGTTGACTAAGGGGGTTATTACAACCCTGGCGTTCGTACCGCCAACAGGCTGGCGGTACGAAAACCCATATTTTGACCGCGGCGGTACCGCGGCGGTCGCATCGCCGGGGCCAGCGGTATTCCGCCATTTTTGCCCCGGCGGTGATAATCCGCCAGGGCAGCGCTGCAAGCAGCGCTGCTCTGGGGATTATGACTCCCCTACAGCCAGCCTGTTTCTGGCGGTTTGCACCGCCAGGAAGAAGCTGGCGGTAAGGGGACTCAGGGGGCCCCTGGGGGCCCCTGCACTGCCCATGCACTTGGCATGGGCAGTGCAGGGGCCCCCAGGCAGAGCCCCGTCGCGCATTTCACTGCCCGAATTTCGGGCAGTGAAATGCGCGACGGGTGCTACTGAACCCGCTGCACATCAGCATTGCCGCCGGCTCAAATATGAGCCGGCGGCAATGTTGATGTGACTTTTCCGCTGGCCCAGCGGAAAAGTCAAAATACGGAGCAAGCCATACCGCCAGCACTGGCGGTATTCTGGTTCCCGCAGACCGCCGAAGTTGTAATGACCACCTAAATGATGCAACAAAAAAGGTACATTTTGTGGGATAATGCCATACATATTGCGATAGTAGTACATCATTTTTTCTCGTTTTTGGACAGGTTAACACTATCTGGGCAAATGTTTCATGTCATTGGTACCGGTTTAACACCCAAATATAGCAATAAGAAAGAGAAAAGGGGCTAGCCAACCTTTGCAATGGGCCTTCCACTGCACTGGAACAGGTGTTCTGGTAACTTTTGATCAGTTTGAGCTAAACAGAAAATGGTTAAACACAGCAGATTATGAGACAGATGACTGATTGTGTGGCAAAAGTGGAAAATCTATAACCATGTGGAAAATGATGCAGCCAAAAACTGCCATAATTCCAGTGGCCCTGGCTTTAAGGAAGAGATTTGATGAAGATGGGGGATGGGAGGATGGTGATACTCGTCGCCCAGGCGCTGTTGTCATCCTTTTACCATGTCGAAGATGTGCTCTTTGGTGCAAGGTAAAGCAGTGGGATCATGAGCTACATGTGTATAAGTAATAACAACTGTAGAAATGCACTATTTCATTGATAGCATGCAGAGTTCGCAACATACGACGCTTGGAAACTGACAGGCCAGAGAACAGCTCTAATGAACACCCCTAACACGTGGATATGGCAGATTTTTCATTCAGAGAACCAAAGAACATTACAGAACTATCAGAAAAATGTAAACTGAAACGAATCTGGGTTCATAAGTTGAACCGGTGGAAATCAGTGACAAGAGCCCACTAGTGGCTCTGGATGCTATCAGCCACTTTTTCTCGCTGTGGAAGAAGCCAGAAAGTTAAATTCTAAAATGAATGAATTGTGGAAAAAATGTCCAAAATCTGCAGAAATTTTAAACGTTCCCAAAAAAGCTGCTCTGAGACTTCAGTTGTCCTTCTTCATCATTGACAGGGAGCTGAATAGTAAAACAGGAGAACGGAGCTTGTCGAGGAGCTATGCCTACCCTTGGAGCTGTGAACAGAGGGTTTGATGAGTCGGCCGGGGAGATGACGGCACTCCAGATTCCAGCATCCTCAAATGAGACCAGTTTGACAATGGATGCTATTTTCTGTATGCACCAGTAGCGGCTCTTTGCAATACAAAGTGATGAGCCAGGGCAGCACGGGGGAAATTAATGATAAAAATAAATAAAATACTTACCTACCACTACCGCTTGCCGCCTCAGTGCTCCTCTGCTCCGGGCAGTTCATGGGCCACATTGCACAGGCTCCCCATCCAATCAAGAAGCTGCTCTCATGCTGGCAATGCTATTACCCAGCAAGAGAGAAGCAACGAGATTGATCCGAGTGGGCTGGTTTGCCCTCACATTGGGACATGGAGCCTGTGCCTCTTCTCCGTCCGGCTGTACAATCCAAGTGCAAATGCCGGATTGGCCATGCTCTGACAGCCGTCAAACCAACATGCTCATTTACAGTGCCCACCACTTCTTCTCCATAGAGAAGAGTCCCGTCCCCCTCCTAGACTCAGTACAGCCCCCTGTCAGTGAAAAATAAAGTGATAATAAAATTGTTTTATTATAATATTACTTTTCATCTGCTGACTCTCGGCAGTGGGACGATGATCCTCCACCATAATGGAGGAGCCGCCGCTGGTATGCACATTACTTTAAACGATTGCACAGTCAACCCGTTGTGAAACCACATTTAGAAAGGATAAAAATACAGCAATCCGAAGCCGGGTAGAATAGCCTTGTGTGGCGTGGACCTTATTCAAGGTGGGACGGTCAGGCATGCGCACCTGTCCCTTTATGCAGTGCTTAATTTGTTAAAAAGCAAGTTCCAAGGCCCATGGTCTTTCACAGATGTCCACTGCAGTTGCCACTGTAGACAGCTCCTGTTGCTACAGTCGACATCATGAACGATTCCAGGTCAAACTGTAGGGAAGGTCTGAATGTCATAACTGTATTTTTTGAAAACTATATTAAACAGTTAATTCCTCCACTGAGTGTTCTTCTAGAAAAACAGACACACAGTGCCACCATGTGGTAAGCTCTGAAAAATACATCTTGTGTTTCAAAATAAATTTTTGTGCTGAGCACAGGAAAAGGCCACCACAAATTAATCACTATCGACATCAGGACGGGCACGCGGCGCGCTGCGGTAGGACGTGCCACGCCCCTGCACTTTATTATCTTTGTTGAGGCCCCAAATTGGGGATGGGGTCTCGCTACAGAATTGGTGCGACGCGCCCCCGCTAGTTTCTTGCCTCTCCCCACTCTCCCTTTTCCCCCCACTTACCTTCTGCTTCTTTTTCTTTCTTCTTTTCTGCCTTCCTCATTTCTTCTTGACTGTATGCCTTTCTTTCATGTCCATGATTCTTTTCTCTTTCCCAGCATGCCTTCCTTCTCCCTGTATGCCTTGGAGCCTTACTTAACATGGTGACTTTACTATGGAATTCTATGTTATGTTCCCAATTCAATATGGTGTCTTTTACTTCCTGACGGTCACTTCCTGTTCTTTGGGTATATAAGGTGTGTGATTCCTGTTCTCTTTGCGCTGCAACACTTCCTTTGGGTGGTGATCTTCGCTCCTGTTCTTCTGCGTCAGATATTTCATTTCTGAGCCTGTTCCAGCCTTTTTCTTTGTCATTTTTTGCCTTTTGTTCAGATTTATGTTTACCTTTTTTTTTGTTCCAGGAGTTCCTATTGAGGTTTTTTACCCTTTGGTTTTTTTTCTCTCGGATATTCCTTCTGGAGGGCACGGCCTGCCCCTACTTGGGCCAAGGCAGAACCTATAAGAACAAAGACCTCGCCACATTTCCAGTGGGCCACAGACACAGACACGAGTAGGTCGTGACACAGAGATAGATGAATTGAAGAAGTAGTGCAATTAATGTGCAATGGGAAGATGTGCACCATAAACCATACCTGCTCTTGTGATGTATGTGATAAAGACTCTTTACTACCCCAGAAGCATTGAACCCCTGCAGTTTAGCAATGTAGGAAGAGTTCTGTGGGTCCTTATAAAACGAAGAAAATTGCCCCCCAAACTGCTGGTTGAATAGTGGAATACAGCCACTAAATAGGGGAGCAGGGCTCCTCACGGCACTGTTCCCTGGTGCCACTGCACCTGCTGCACTACTGATAGCTGAGCCCCTGCTTTAGGTGCATGTACCAGGACAATGAAAGCCAATGAACACAATGTGGTAGGATTAAAGCAATAGCGAGAAAGGACGTCCTTCTGAAATGAAAGCGCCAAGCCACTTTTACCTTATTCCCTGGGTGCAGCTTTAGCAGTCAAGTGAAAGGGCAATTGGTAAGGAGGGTTGATGGTAAAAAACAAGATGTATGCATGTGTTGGTAAGCTATTATGGCTTGCACACATCAGACTTTGCGGCAAGGTCAAAATGTGCAAGAGGTCACACCGCCTGCGAAACTAAAGTTTTCCGGCATACCTATATTTTTTGTTTGCTAGTCCTGGAAATAAACAGAGGTTTTTTTCTGTAAATATGCCTTTCACAGAGTTTTTCTATGCACAATGGAAAATGTATACAATGTGTAAGGATCAGGAATATGTGTAGGAGCACTGGAATTATGAAGCAGGTAAGGTCCAAATTATACAGCAGAGTTGACTAAATTATGTAACAAGGAAAGGCAAATTATTTGGCATAATGCAGCTAATTCTCTGTTAGTATTACCTCATTATTTTAGATTTTTGACACATTAACACTTTCTGCACACATTTATCACCTCAGTAATACAACTTTGACACCTAACTACAGAAGTAAACAACAGAAAGGTGACCTTTGTGCTGCAACACGTGTTGCTATGTTTTAGTAACTTTTAGTATCTTTTGATCTGTTTGAGCTAGAAACAATATTTTTTGTTGAAATCTGCAGATTATTCAGCAGATGATGAATTATGTGGAAATGCTGCAAACCCATATTTATGCCAAAAAACGCCACCCCTGCAAAATTGCTTAATTTCATTGACCCTGAATATGTGACTGGTAGTATATTTCAGTCAGGTATCACAAGAAGAAAAAGCCGTCTTGGTATACTAGTTATATGGACACTGCTAAATTGCTCGGCAACCCTTTCTCTACGCAGCGTCCATTGTGCAAAAGTACTAAACTCTAATTTTGAGTTCCGGAGTCATTGCGGGACTGGCCGAAGCGGGCATCGTGCGTTTCCCAGGAAGGCTGGAGTGGTTGGCTGGTTTTGTTACTGGGGGCTGGTTTTGCAATGGTGCTGCAATATCCCCCCCCACCCCCCCTGTAACAAAAGCAGCAATACAGCATAATCCACTCTCTCTTGCTTCCAGCTTCAGTGCGGGGGCTGGGCTGACAAAATTGCCAGGGCTGCATTGGATTTCCAGTCCGGCCCTCTCCTGAGAAGCATGCTGCTCGCTGCGAAGGGCTTCAATGCCTCTTCAGGGGTTAATAAGCAATGTATAAATACAATTTAAATTACAGTTAACAATTACAAAATAGGTGTATTCATCTATATATTCCAAAGTGTAAAATGCAAAAATATTTGGAGTGCAAAAAGTTCACAAATGGTGTGGAGGATGGCATCTAAGTGCAACACAACATTAAATTTACATCCATAGGCTTTCTCATGGCTTCACAGTTTGAACCACTAACACTCCTACATTATGCATCGGTTCTGACTACGGTGTTGCATATCAAACCCATACCAAAGTAAATGTAAAAAATATTAATGTCTGTGAGACCTGGCATCCTTAGTGTGGTTCCCCCTGACGTTTTGCCTTCTGGCCTCCTGTTTTGCTGACATCATTTTTGCTGGCTTCAGGATTCTGTGCACTTTACAACTGCTAACAAGTGCTAAGGTGCAGGTACTCTGTACCCTAAACATAGTCATATAGGTTTATCCACAATTGGCATATTTAGTTTACTTTTACGACCCTAGTAAAGTGCACAATATGTGCCCAGGGCCTGTACATTAAATGCTATTAGTGGGCCTGCAGCACTGATTGAGCCATCCACTACAGTAGCCCTTTAAACAACATGTCTCAAGCCTGCCAATGCAGAGCCTGTGTGTGCAGTGTTAAATTGCCATTTCAACCTGGCAACTGCACCCACTTGCCAGGTCCAAACCTTCCTTTTTATTACATGTAAAACACCCCTTAGATAATTAATTACATGAAGAGCAAGGTGCAGTTTGTTTAAAAAGGTGGGCATGTATCTTTAAGCCTAACATGTCCTGGTAGTGAAAAACTGTTACATTTGTTTTCACTACTGCCATGTCTGTCTCTTCCATGGGTTAACATTAGGATTACTTTGAAACAGTCTTTAAGTGTAACTTTTAATTGGAACAAAATAGAAGTTTGGAATTTGGTGTCTCTGGACACACAATTTAAAATCATAACTTATGTTGAAGTCACATAAACTTGTAAGTCCAAAAATGCCTCTTTTAGAAAGTTGGCATTTTCTTACTTTAAACTTTCAGTGCCTCTGCCTGTCTATGAATATACACCTAGGGTAGGTGATAGCTGGGCTGTGTGCATTCCCTCCAAACAGCCAAACAGAAAGGGACCTGGGGTGTGACATTTACATCCTGATGGCCCATCACCAGGCTTGTGGGCTTTCCTCTGCTAGATGGGAGGGAGGGAGGAGCTGACACTTACACCTGAATAGAGCTGTGCCTCTCCCCACACAAAGATCTGCATAACCCCTGTAGTGTCTGGAGCCAGGGAAGGAAGGGCAGGGACTTTGTACCCTTCAAATACCTCTCTCTTAAAGGTTTAAGAACTGGACCGCCTTTCAAAGACCTCTCTCGTTCAAAGGTTTAAGAACTGGACCCCAAACTCCACCAAATCAGTACGCTTCTTATCCTGAGGGCATTCTGCCAGGAAGGAGTGCTGTGCTGCCAGGAGGGCCTGCTAGCTACTTTGCTGAACTGCTTTGCGGTGTTGGCCTGCTGCCTGCTACCTCTTGCGTGGGAGTGAGAAGGGCTGGTCTTATCTCTCTACATCCTCTAAAGAATAAAGGGCCAGATGTAGATAACAGTTTGCACGTCACAAACATCGATTTTCGCTGTTTGCGACGTGCAAACTGCACTATGCAATGCACAAAACCCGTTTTGCGATTCAGTAACCTGGTTATCGAATCGCAAAACGGGTTTGCGAGTCGCAATTAGGAAGGGAAGTCCCCTTCTTAATTGCTTGTCGCAGTGCAATGCCAGATTGCTTTGTGACCGCGAACACGGTCGCAAACCAATCACAGTTTACACCCATTTGAAATGGGTGGTAACCCATTCGCAAAAGGGAAGGGGACCCCATGGGACCCTTTCCCCTTTGTGAATGGAACTGCAAAAAAAATTTCAGAGCAGGCAGTGGTCCTATGGACCACTGCCTGCTCTGCTCTGAAAAAATGAAACAAAAAGTTTCATTTTTCGTTTTTGTAATGCATCTCGTTTTCCTTTAAGGAAAACGGGCTGCATTACAAAAAAAAACTGCTTTATTAAAAAACAGTCACAGACATGGTGGTCTGCTGTCCGCAGCAGGCCACCATCCCTGTTAATGCCGCCACTCGCAAGGAGGTCGCAAATTGCAACCCAACTCATTAATATTAATGAGGTGGGCCTTTGCAACCCCCTGACGAGTCGCAGATGGTGTCAGGGACACCATCCTACATTCCAATTTGCGACTCGCAAATTGCGAGTCGCTCTGACTCGCAATTTGCAAGTCGCAAATTGGAATCTTCCTACATGTGGCCCAAAGTGACTCCAAGGGCTTGCTGGCTTGCCTCTTGTTCGGAAATCTCAGGGCCATCAAAGACTTTCTTCAACTCTGCTTTAGCTGCTGGATTCTGCCAACTGTGAGTCTTGTCCTGCCAAGAGGTGCAAAACCACTCCTGGATCTTGTAAGGGGACTTTTCAGCTGTT
The DNA here is from genome assembly GCF_031143425.1 of Pleurodeles waltl. Taxonomy (NCBI): domain Eukaryota; kingdom Metazoa; phylum Chordata; class Amphibia; order Caudata; family Salamandridae; genus Pleurodeles; species Pleurodeles waltl. Next base: position 95,825,353 of record NC_090446.1, on the reverse strand, counting down.
CTCCTGCAAAAATCAGTGCAATGATGCCGTCGCACTTATCAGAACCACTGCATCCTCCCTCGACAGCAATGCATCGCTGTTGGTGCTGAGGTTGAGGACTCCTGTCGCTGACTGCGCGGATCTGGATCAGCAGATCACTACCAGCCCTGGCGCATTGACTGTGCTATGCAGTTCAAGGACAATGCATCACTTTCATTGCAAGGGGGTTCGCTGCTGCCCCTCGAAGACATCGCTTCGACAACTGCATGACTCAACAATGACGCATCCCCAAACTGCACAGACTGGAAATGACGCACTATATTGCAGTTTATTCTTTAGGAATTCATAGTTTAAATTCTACTTGTTAGATTTTTGTTGTTTTGATCTTAGTTTACTCAGATAAATATTCACTATTTTGGTAAACTTGTGTGGAGTCTTTTTGTGGTGTTTTTACTCTGTTACTGTAATTTAAGTGTTGCACAAACAATGTGAGCACAGGTTAACTTAGGTTTTGTATTGTACCATTGAGTTGGGTAACAATAAACATCTGTTATTCAGCACATTGATACCCCCAGGTGGTATGTGTGCATTACAAATACACATGTTATGTTACGTTGTGTATTTGACATTACCCTGACTAGGATTGTGGTCCCTCCGGGCAAGGTGTATATCTTTGCCAACTAGAGACCCAATTTCTAATAATATCTAAACCGTTAGCACAAAAAGACACATCATTATTACCACATGGAGTGCAAGACCTCATAATTCTATATATGCATCTAAATAATGCTTTCCAATGCTAAACAAATCATTTTCAAGCTTTTTAAAGTTGCTAAAATAACCTAGGTATGAAAAAGGAGTTTACAATTTCATCTAAATATACAGAGTACGCCACACAGAGGCCATAATAGCTTCAAATATCATATACAATACATGCTGCAATGTTCACTCTATACTCATATGGGCACAGGGCAGCACAGCCAGTCACCTTGCTGCACTACCCTTCTCACAGGGAAATGGCAGGAATGTGCCTTATTTATCCAATAAGGCACATTTCTGCCCTTTCCCATGCACTGGTGCACTTTTGGCAGCCTTGCGCCAATGCAGGCATGCTTGCACCACAGTGCAAGGGTGCCTGCAGTGCATGCAGGCATGTTTATGTGCAGGAAGGGACACCTTCCTGCACAAAAACAATGCACACATAGAAAATGAAAAACAAGGAGAAATAAAGATATTTCTCCTTGCCATGCCTCTCCTGGGTACGCGTAAGGTTCTGGAGCATTGCTAGGTCTTTGTAAATCTGGGACATGCATCAGAATCCATGGGAGTTGCATGGCAATACCCACCACAAGACCCATTAAACTCCTCCCCAGGGCAGAGTAAGGAAACCCAGCGTTTGCACTCCATTGCCTTACTTCATAACTTTGTAGCCATTCAAATGTAAAGTGGCATTGCATGACTTCAAAAATATGACTTAGTGGTTCGCTCCAGGCATGTGCCCCATTGCATGCTGCAAGCACAGTGCAACCCACTCATAAATATGCAGCAAAGTATATGAAGCACAATAGTTGAAGTACTGGGTAATTCACTCTGATGTATAAAGTATAAGATCCAAATTGGCTATTATTACCATATGGCTATTCAAATCACAACTGAACGTTCATCATATACGTTTTACAAGTAATATCGTTAAGGTGATCTTTAACATTCAATCTTGACGAACTCTTAAAATTAAATTGCATTGATATTTTACAAATAGCTACCCTCACTATTTAATACAAATTAATACAATAATTTATCAAGATTCAAGCCACTTGATCTAAGAGTCGGCAGCAATATTATCATTCCAGTCTCTAGTTGCCCCAACTTGGATTCACAGTCACTACCTTTACAATATTTTTTCTGGCAACACATACTAAATCTAAATTCAGAATAATCACTGTTATTTTGTCCAAAGTACATTGCAAAGTGCTCTTTTGATTACACTGATATTTTTCACTATACTAATTTATTATTAACATATTGTGCTGCACCCATATAATAGCCCACAAGGTAAATGTAAGTTGTACACAATTTTATAATCAATAAATAATCTAATTTTCCATTTATTTGTCTCTGTCTATTTAAGTCAAAGGGACAAACATTACAATTTTCACAACCATAAATAGTAATTTTACAAATCCGAGGATAAGAATAATTTACTGGTCTGTATAGAGTACTAGTTAGCTGACCTGGCTTCAGAAACCGTACTCATTTTACAGAGTGAGTTAGATGGTTTATCAGCATAGGGTCTGCATTAGTGCTTATTTTGAGCTGGTGTTCTCCAGTGCTCGGCACAGATAATTGTTAACACCGGCCCGTTATGACAGCCTGCCACATTGTGGCACTGTCTGTCTCATTTAGAAATGAGCAACACAACAGATGTTTAATAATTCAGTATACATTGAAAATGATGAATTCCTGCCACCCAAACCATTCTTATTGCTTTGGAGGTCTGAAATAGTTTGAATTGTCACATGTGTAGGAGTGTGATGGTTAGTATTTGTGTTGGTACTGTCATTGGCAGTGGTAGCAGGGGCAACGGGTGGTGCAAGCTGCAGCAACTTCCTGACAAGGGGTCTGGCACTTATATTTTTTACAAATTAAGCAATGGGCTGCTATCATCATGGCCGATATTTGTTAATATATGCTTAGTTGTCAGACTAAATTAATTTAGGTCGTTTGTATTTGCCATATGGAATGGACTTGATAAGAAGTCCGTAAATGGCAATCTTCAGCTAAGGAGATGGAATGAAATGCAATTTCATTCCTTAAAAACGATCTCAGCATAGGATGATTGTATGATGGGGTAAACACGGTCCCAACCTAAGGCACTGTAAGATGTTGGAGTAACTGCCCTCAAAGAAAAAGTAATTGCTATTTATAAGATAATTGGTCATCTCAATAAGCATCTTTGTAGGATTCAAATAGGAGGCTGATCTGTCACAAAAGGAAAACATTAGAACCTGTAATCCACATTCATATTTGATTGCAGTGCAAAGAGAATAGATATTTAAGGTGCTTATGCAATAGTCTTTCTCAATGAGCAGCCCTTTTAATTTCCTTATGACATCACCGGTGTTCTTCATTTGAAGATATTTTTGTAGCATCCAGAATAACAAATGTACTTCAAATATTTCAATAGACTGCAAACACTGCTCTCAATAGGCATTCTCAGTGCTTATTCAGAGATGTATGGATTTTGGGTACAAAGTAAATTGCTGGGATATGGACAATTCTTAGCACAAGTATTTGTTGTCTTCCAAAAGCAACATTTTAATTATTGCCCCACGTCTCAAACAAGCTGTTAAGTTTATTATACAACATCTAAGTAGGTTGTCTGTATAATTTAGTTTGACAATGGCGGTTAGTAAACGATTTGTCTTTTAACAACTGATCTCCAGAAAGGACAACAACATTGGCCCCTTATCAGACAGCTAAATAGTAATAGAACCATCCCTTTTATTCTGTTTAAGTGCTTCAGATTCTATTTTTGAGTGAGTCTTGTAATTTCTGGATTTTGAAGAATGCATAGCAGCAAAAAATATTCATACACTCTTTACATTCCAGCCTTTCAGCAGTACAAATCAATGAATGTCCTACTTGTGAACAGAAAGAGCTTGTTGGTTTAAGATAGCCTCAACACTCATTGGTAGTATACCCTACACTTCCTGTGCAAATCCTGAATCTAGACCTGAATTCTCTTGTATCCAATTCAGGTAAAGGTGTCAATGTTTGTAAGTCTTTAATTGTTAAATTACATTTAGGAAAAATACAACCAGAATAGATCAAATCATTAGTTTTACTTTCAAGATGAATTATTAAAGTCAATTTGTGAGTAAACTTTAAGAAACCAATGCAGAAAACGTTGTACTTTGACAACAGGATAATTCCTTCAAAAACACATTCATTTCATTTGATGGTAACTTCCTTCTGGGCAAATTAACTATCAATAATTGCTTTCTGCCAAAATCAGCTGATGCTGTCTGTTATAACTTTAATCTGGAGGCATGTTTACCATGTAACAGGGTTCTAATGAATTATGTCATCAAGTTCTAACTTTGTTTACCTTGGAAGTCATGAATCAGTTGGACCTGTGGTGCCTGGCCTTTAAGGGTGTCATAGGGTTGTTGTCAAATAAACGTTCTCTCAAATCAGAATAAAACTGAATGTGTTACACTGTCATTACAGAGATGTTAAGGTTGTCTGCTTGTTAATTGTATTCCAGAGCACTCTATGTTGTCTCTGTTTGTCTCCATCTTATGATGTTCCTTTTTTCTTTTCCCCAAAATGTGCCTGTTTGTTTAATCCAGGTAATGTTACCTGTATTTTGAGTAAAAAACATTTTTGTTCATTTGTGATTAAAGTGGCCTCATTATCCCATGAATCATGGTTTGCTGAATTCAGTGTATTAAGTTGTAATCATAATGCATGTGTGAAGAACTTTTCACCCACATAAATAATCATATTCTTTATGGAAGGCATATTTCCTTTCTCACTTTTAGCTGTGAACTTCTTTTGCCTACTCCCATTTTTTTCAAGTTTCAATTTCATCTTCGTATTTTTTCAGATTATTATTCACGATGATGATGTTAAAATGAGTATTTTCCTGCTTCTGAGTGAAAGGATGAAATAAGTAAAATGATGTATTTTAAGATGGATGAGTAAAATAATGGCTGGATGAGTGAAAGGCAGGGTACATGTATGTCTGGATGAAAGGATGGGTGGATGGATGGATGGATGAATGAAAGGGTAAACTGATGGATAGATGAATGAGTAAGTGAAAGGATGTGTCACCAAGTGAAATGGTAGATGGATGTATGTAGGAATGGATTGATAGATGGGACGAAGAGTGGATGGGTGTAAAGATGGATGGTTGAGTGAAAGGGTGGATAGATGGATGAGCCATAGGGAGACGATGGATAGATGGAGTGAAAGGATGGATAGATAGAACAAAAGGGGGGATGAATGAGCAGAAGGATGGATGGATGATTCAATGAATGGATGAAAGGGGGTGGATAAGTGAAAGGATGGATGACTGAGTGGATGGGGTGGTTTGATGTATAGGTGTCCCTGGACCCGCATCAGTTCTCCTTTATGGACTCCACAGCTACACTACACCCTCTTTTATTAGTGGTCCATTTTTATAGTATCAAGAGTGAATAATTATTCAGTCTTGATAAAATAAAAATAAAATACAGACCCGCTTCAGGTCCAGTAACAAACTGAGGCAGCTAGTGACATTTGTTTGATTCCTGACACAGGTGCCTGAAGGTGCCTGATCCTTTCCAGCACTGTGAGCATACCTATGTGACTATGGGGGTCATTCTGACCCTGGCGGTAATTACCGCCATGGCGGAGGTCGGCGGTAGCACCGCCAACAGGCTGGCGGTGCACCGCTGGGCATTCTGACCGTGGCGGTTCAGCCGCGGCCAGAAACGGAAAGTCGGCGGTGTACCGCCGACTTCCCGCTGCCCTTGAGAATCCTCCATGGCGGCGGAGCGCGCTCCGCCGCCATGGGGATTCTGACACCCCCTACCGCCATCCGGTTCCTGGCGGTTCTCCCGCCAGGAACAGGATGGCGGTAGGGGGTGCCGCGGGGCCCCTGGGGGCCCCTGCAGTGCCCATGCCAATGGCATGGGCACTGCAGGGGCCCCCGTAAGAGGGCCCCACGGAGAATTTCAGTGTCTGCTTTGCAGACACTGAAATTCGCGACGGGTGCAACTGCACCCGTCGCACCTTCCCACTCCGCCGGCTCCATTCTGAGCCGGCGTCCTCGTGGGAAGGGTGTTTCCCGCTGGGCTGGCGGGCGGACTTTCGGCGGTCGCCCGCCGGCCCAGTGGGAAAGCCAGAATGACCGCCGCGGTCTTTTGACCGCGGAGCGGTCTTTCGGCGGGAACCGCTTGGCGGGCGGCGACCGCCGTCCGCCGCGGTCAGAATCACCCTCTATGTGTGTGAGTTAAAGTGAGAGAGAGTCTTTGAAGGAATGAGTCAGAGTGAGTGAGGGTGAGTACTAGTAAGGACAAGTAAGTTTGAGAATGAATGTGAGCGAGTGAGGTAGAATGACAGTGAGTGTAACTGAGTGTTACTGTGTGTGAGACTGTGTCACAGAAACACTGAGTAACTCCTAATGAGTGAGAATGAGTGGGACTGAGAGAGACAGAGTGGGCCAGAGTATAATGAGTGAGACTGTGTGAATTAGTTAGACCGAGTGAGACTGAGTGAGTCAGAGTGAGACAGTAAACTTAGTGCAGGAAAGTGTGAGATGGATGAAATGGTGGTTGGATAGATGCATGGATGAATGAGTGAAATGATGGATGTAAAACATCAAGAAAGAGCTCTTTGGAATTCAAGGGAAGGATTATGCCCCACCACTTTTAAAGGTCACCAGCCACCACTGATGGAGACAGGGCCAGAAAGGGGAAACTCAGCCCCCTTCATTTTTACCTTGGCCGTGTTGCTCTCAGGTAGCCACATCTCTAGGGTGGGCTACCTTGCTCCTCACGACCGAGGAAAGGTTGTGCCATCTTGAAAGGGGCAAGAATGTGGCATTCTGGGGTAGCCAAATGTCTCACATCACAGCAACCTCATCACTAGGTAGGAGGGAACCTTGCAGCTCATTGGCTAGTGACTGTGTGGTCCCCTAGGACACTTTCCTGGGATAAATACATCACTGACTGGACCTGGAAAGAGGATGAGAAGATGTAGGAGGCTGGACTGGCTTGTAGTGAGTACCAAGGGGTACTTACACCTTGCACCAGGCCCAGGTATTCCTTATTAGTGTATAGGGTGTCTAGCAGCTTAGGCTGATAGATAATGGTAGCTTAGCAGAGCAGCTTAGGCTGAACTAGGAGACGAGTGAAGCTCCTACAGTACCACTAGTGTCATATGCACAATATCGTAAGAAAACACAATACACAGATATACTAAAAATAAAGGTACTTTATTTTTATGACAATATGCCAAAAGTATCTCAGTGAGTACCCTCAGTATGAGGATAGCAAATATACACAAGATGTATGTACACAATACCAAAAATAAGCAGTATAGTCAGTGCAAACAATGTATAGTTACAATAGGATGCAATGGGGACACATAGGGATAGGGGCCACACAAACCATATACTCCAAAAGTGGAATGCGAACAACGAATGGACCCCAAACTTATGTGACCTTGTAGAGGGTCGCTGGGACTGTAAGAAAACAGTGAGGGTTAGAAAAATAGCCCTCCCCAAGACCCTGAAAAGTGAGTGCAAAGAGCACTAAAGTTCCCCAAAGAGCACAGAAGTCGGGATAGGGGAATTCTGCAGGAAAGACACAAACCAGCAATGCAACAACAATGGATTTCCAAACGAGGGTACCTGTGGAACAAGGGGACCAAGTCCAAAAGTCACAAGCAAGTCGGAGATGGGCAGATGCCCAGGAAATGCCAGCTGTGGGTGCAAAGAAGCTGCTACTGGACAGTAGAAGCTGAGGATTCTGCAGGAACGACAAGGGATAGAGACTTTCCCTTTGGAGGATGGATCCCCCACGCCGTGGAGAGTTGTGCAAAAGTGTTTTCCTGAAGAAAGACCGCCAACAAGCCTTGCTAGCTGCAAATCGTGTGGGTAGGGTTTTTGGATGCTGCTGTGGCCCAGGAGGGATCAGGATGTCGCCAATTGCATCAGGAGACAGAGGGGGCGTCCAGCAGGATAAGGAGCCCTCTCAGAAGTAGGCAGCTCCTGCAGAAGTGCTGGAACAGGCACTACAAAGAGGAGTGAAACGGTGCTCACCCGAAGTTGCACAAAGGAGTCCCACGCCGCCGGAGGACAACTCAGGAGGTCGTGCAATGCAGGTTAGAGTGCTGTGGACCCAGGCTTGGCTGTGCACAAAGGATTTCTGCCGGAAGTGCACAGAGGCCGGAGTAGCTGCAAAAGTCGCGGTTCCAAGCAATGCAGTCTGGCGTGGGGAGGCAAGGACTTACCTCCACCAAACTTGGACTGAAGAGTCACTGGACTGTGGGAGTCACTTGGACAGAGTTGCTGGATTCAAGGGACCTCGCTCGTCGTGCTGAGAGGAGACCCAGGGTACCGGTGATGCAGTTCTTTGGTGCCTGCGGTAGCAGGGGGAAGATTCCGTCGACCCACGGGAGATTTCTTCGGAGCTTCTAGTGCAGAGAGGAGGCAGACTACCCCCACAGCATGCACCACCAGGAAAGCAGTCGAGAAGACGGCAGGATCAGCGTTACAGAGTTGCAGTAGTCGTCTTTGCTACTTTGTTGCAGTTTTGCAGGCTTCCAGCGCGGTCAGCAGTCGATTCCTTGGCAGAAGGTGAAGAGAGAGATGCATAGGAACTCTGATGAGCTCTTGCATTCGTTATCTAAGGAATTCCCCAAAGCAGAGACCCTAAATAGCCAGAAAAGAGGGTTTGGCTACTTAGGAGAGAGGATAGGCTAGCAACACCTGAAGGAGCCTATCAGAAGGAGTCTCTGACGTCACCTGCTGGCCCTGGCCACTCAGAGCAGTCCAGTGTGCCAGCAGCACCTCTGTTTCCAAGATGGCAGAGGTCTGGAGCACACTGGAGGAGCTCTGGGCACCTCCCAGGGGAGGTGCAGGTCAGGGGAGTGGTCACTCCCCTTTCCTTTGTCCAGTTTCTCACCAGAGCAGGGCTGAGGGGTCCCTGAACCGGTGTAGACTGGCTTATGCAGAAATGGGCACCATCTGTGCCCATGAAAGAATTTCCAGAGGCTGGGGGAGGCTACTCCTCCCCTGCCTGAACACCTTTTTCCAAAGGGAGAGGGTGTGACACCCTCTCTCTGAGGAAGTCCTTTGTTCTGCCTTCCTGGGCCAAGCCTGGCTGGACCCCAGGAGGGCAGAAACCTGTCTGAGGGGTTGGCAGCAGCAGCAGCTGCAGTGAAACCCCTGAAAAGGCAGTTTGGCAGTACATGGGTCTGTGCTACAGACCCGTGGGATCATGGGATTGTACCAACAATGCCAGGATGGCATAGAGGGGGCAATTCCATGATCTTAGACATGTTACATGGCCATATTCGGAGTTACCATTGTGAAGCTACACATAGGTAGTGACCTATATGTAGTGCACGCGTGTAATGGTGTCCCTGCACTCACAAAGTCCGGGGAATTGGCCCTGAACAATGTGGGGGGACCTTGACTAGTGCCAGGGTGCCCACACACTAAGTAACTTAGCACCCAGCATTTACTAGGTAAAGGTTAGACATATAGGTGACTTATAAGTTACTTAAGTGCAGTGAAAATGGCTGTGAAATAATGTGTGCATTATTTCACTCAGGCTGCAGTGGCAGGCCTGTGTAAGAATTGTCAGAGCTCCCTATGGGTGGCAAAAGAAATGTTGCAGCCCATAGGGATCTCCTGGAACCCCAACACCCTGGGTACCTCAGTACCATATACTAGGGATTTATAAGGGTTTTCCAGTATGCCAATGTAAATTGGTGAAATTGGTCACTAGCCTGTTAGTGACAATTTGTACAGAGAGAGCATAACCACTGAGGTTCTGGTTAGCAGAGCCTCAGTGAGACAGTTAGGCACCACACAGGGAACACATACATATAGGCCACAAACTTATGAGCACTGGGGTCCTGACTAGCAGGGTCCCAGTGACACATAACAAACATACTGAAAACATAGGGTTTTCACTATGAGCACTGGGCCCTGGCTAGCAGGATCCCAGTGAGACAGTGAAAACACCCTGACATACACTCACAAACAGGCCAAAAGTGGGGGTAACAAGGCTAGAAAGAGGCTACTTTCTCACACAACGCCCCCTCAAACGAAGGACAATAAGGCTAACCTTGGCCAGTTGAGACTTTATTGTCTAAGTGGTGATAAGTAGAGAGTAGCTCTGCAAAAGACTGGTTACTCCCTTTATCATCCACTATATGGTTACTTCCCTGTGGGGATGTAAGCCACCCTGTTTGAAGTTTTTTAGCTAAGCAACAATGCGAAGATGTATTTTCAGAGTTTCTATCAGTAAGTTTTAGTTTAGAGCAGTGGGAATTGTCCACTGAACCTATTTGTAGTGATGGAAATGCCAGACAGGCATGCTGTCTCAGAAAAGCCATAGCTGGGCAAAAACTTTGTCCATATGGCTGGAAGCGAGAACAGGGATGCTGTTTCTCTTGAGTTGGAGCAGGGCAGGGATGCTGTCCTATGAGCTCCACACTAGGGCAGGGATGCTGTCCTAAGTGTTGTGAGGCAGTGCAGGGTTTCTGCACTAAAGTTTCTCTGGGAGGGTTGGAGGGATGCTCCATGTTAACTAAAATGGTGCTCTTTTTCTCACCAATGTTAGTTATCCCACAGAGAGGTACTTCTACCTCAGGGAGTCCAGCTTTGCCAGCTGATGATTCCCTTGGAACAGGTGCCACCCCAGGAGAGGTTTCTCCCACCACAGGAATGGTATCCTGAATGGTAGGGTGGTTAGGGGATACTGTGATACCCTTTTTACCTGTTGATGGAGAGGGATCCTGAGTTTTCAGGCCTTCTCTCCTTTGCTTTTTCATTTCAGTAGAAATGAGAGGGAACAATTCCTCAGGGATGCCCAGCATGGCTGCATGGGCATAAAACTCTACATCAGCCCAACCTGAGGCCTCTAGGTCATTACCTAAGAGACAGTCTACAGGTAAGCTAGGTGATACCACCACCTGCTTAGGGCCAGTAACTCCACCCCAACTTAACTGAATTATAGCTAAGGGAAGAAACTTAGTGGAGTTATGGACAGCAATAATTTTATACTGTTGTCCAATGATGTGTTGTTCAGGATGCACTAGGTTTTCAGTCACCAGAGTGATACTGGCACCTGTGTCCCTGTAGGCCAAGGCCTCAACACCATTTATTGAAACTGTCTGCCTGTACTTATCCATTGTAAGGGGACAAGCAGCCAGTGTGGCAAGGCCAATGCCACTAGGTGTGACAGAAACTGTCTTGGGACTAACTACCCCAGTTTCTATTATGGACCCATAAGTGAACCCAACTACACCCTTACCTTGAATGTTGCCAGCAGTCCCACCACTAGTACCACTACTGCTAGGGGCACTAGAGCTTGATGTATTAGTGGTGGTAGGCTCAGGGGGTTTACCTGGACAAGACTTATCCCCTGGCCTGTGGCCTCTGTTTTTACACACAAAGCACCAAGGCTTTTTAAATTGTGTAGGTTGAGAAGAAGAGGAAGAATTTGTTTTATCCCCACCCTCTGAAGAGTGTTTAAGATTTGAAGTGGGATCTTTGGTTTTACCCTTATCCCCATGCTTATCTTGAGATTTTTCACCATCTTTCTTCTTGCCATACTTGTCACCACCTGTATGAACTTTTCTGTTCACTCTTGTTCTGACCCATTTGTCTGCCTTCTTTCCCAATTCTTGGGGAGAGGTCAGATCTGAGTCCACTAGATACTGGTGCAACAAATCAGACACACAATTATTAAGTATATGCTCTCTCAGGATTATGTTATATAGGCTTTCATAGTCAGTCACTTTACTGCCATGTAACCACCCCTCCAAGGCCTTCACTGAATGGTCAACAAAGTCTACCCAGTCTTGTGAAGACTCCTTTTTGGTTTCTCTGAACTTCATCCTGTACTGTTCAGTGGTTAAGCCATAACCATCCGGGAGTGCATTCTTAAGAACTGCAAAATTATTGGCATCACTTTCTTTTACAGTAAGGAGCCTATCCCTACCCTTTCCACTAAATGATAGCCATAGGATAGCAGCCCACTACTTTTGAGGGACATCCTGTACAACACAAGCCCTCTCAAGTGCAGCAAACCACTTGTTAATGTCATCCCCCTCCTTATAAGGGGGAACTATCTTGTGCAGATTCCTTGAATCATGCTCTCTTGCAGGATGACTATGGGGAATACTGCTGCTGCCACCATGGGTTTCTAAACCCAATTTCTGTCTTTCTCTTTCCACTTCTAAGGACTGCCTATCCAAATCCAGCTGTTGCTTCTTGAGCTTCAGTCTGGTTTGTTCCACTCTCAATCTATTGAGCTCCCTTTCTAACACTCTGTCATCAGGGTGGGTGGGTGAGGCATGTCTAGAGACAGAAGTATGCTGAGATGAACAGAAGGAGACCTGGCCCTAACAGATGGCACCCTAATAGCTTGACTAACAGAAACAGCACTTCTACTATGATGAGAAGGGATACTCTTACTGTGATGTGAGACAACACTATCAGTATGGTGTGACTCTACATCAGTACCAGCTATGCTAGGTGGCTTGCTAGGGGGCAGGCTTGGAAGTTTCCCTCCCACATCTTTTGCTAGGGGTGCCCCAGAATCAGAGTGGGAACCATCAGCTAACTTTTCAACAGTAGTGCCAGCTCTGGCCTTATCCTGTTCAACAAGCATATTTACCAACAGTTCTCTAGAAGGATTCTTCCTTACACTTAAACCTCTATCTATGCAGAGACTCCTTGCTTCTTTCCAGCTAAGGTTATCATAAGCAAGTTTGGACAAATCAACAGTTTGGCCTGTGCCAGACATTTTAGACAGTGTTGAAGTGACAGAAAAAGTGAAGAAAAAGTTTTTCAGAACTTTTGGAAAGACAGAAAAAAACTTTTTAAACTTTTTAAGAACTTTTTGAAAGTTTAGAGGTACTTTTCAGCACTTAGAAAAGAAGTGAGAAAAGAAATGCAAAACTTTTTGGTTAGGTGTACATACACTGAACTTGTTTTGCATATTTTTCTCTTATGAAAAGTACAATGACAAAAGTGGTAAGTAGTTACAAAGTACTTATCCCACCGCTGCACAACCAATGTAGGAGGCTGGACTGGCTTGTAGTGAGTACCAAGGGGTACTTACACCTTGCACCAGGTATCCCTTATTAGTGTATAGGGTGTCTAGCAGCTTAGGCTGATAGATAATGGTAGCTTAGCAGAGCAGCTTAGGCTGAACTAGGAGACGAGTGAAGCTCCTACAGTACCACTAGTGTCATATGCACAATATCATAAGAAAACACAATACACAGATATACTAAAAATAAAGTACTTTATTTTTATGACAATATGCCAAAAGTATCTCAGTGAGTACCCTCAGTATGAGGATAGCAAATATACACAAGATATATGTACACAATACCAAAAATATGCAGTATAGTCTTAGAAAACAGTGCAAACAATGTTTAGTTACAATAGGATGCAATGGGGACACATAGGGATAGGGGCCACACAAACCATCTACTCCAAAAGTGGAATGCGAACCACGAATGGACCCCAAACCTATGTGACCTTGTAGAGGGTCGCTGGGACTGTAAGAAAACAGTGAGGGTGAGAAAAATAGCCCTCCCAAGACCCTGAAAAGTGAGTGCAAAGAGCACTAAAGTTCCCCAAAGAGCACAGAAGTCGTGATAGGGGAATTCTGCAGGAAAGACACAAACCAGCAATGCAACAACAATGGATTTCCAAACGAGGGTACCTGTGGAACAAGGGGACCAAGTCCAAAAGTCACAAGCAAGTCGGAGATGGGCAGATGCCCAGGAAATGCCAGCTGTGGGTGCAAAGAAGCTGCTACTGGACAGTAGAAGCTGAGGATTCTGCAGGAACGACAAGGGATAGAGACTTTCCCTTTGGAGGATGGATCCCCCACGCCGTGGAGAGTTGTGCAAAAGTGTTTTCCTGAAGAAAGACCGCCAACAAGCCTTGCTAGCTGCAAATCGTGTGGGTAGGGTTTTTGGATGCTGCTGTGGCCCAGGAGGGACCAGGATGTCGCCAATTGCGTCAGGGGACAAAGGGGGCGTCCAGCAGGATAAAGAGCCCTCTCAGAAGTAGGCAGCACCCGCAGAAGTGCCGGAACAGACACTACAAAGAGGAGTGAAACAGTGCTCACCCAAAGTTGCACAAAGGAGTCCCACGCCGCCGGAGGACAACTCAGGAGGTCGTGCAATGCAGGTTAGAGTGCCTTGGACCCAGGCTTGGCTGTGCACAAAGGATTTCCACCGGAAGTGCATAGAAGCCGGAGTAGCTGCAAAAGTCGCGGTTCCCAGCAATGCAGTCTGGCGTGGGGAGGCAAGGACTTACCTCCACCAAACTTGGACTGAAGAGTCACTGGACTGTGGGAGTCACTTGGACAGAGTTGCTGGATTCAAGGGACCTCGCTCGTCGTGCTGAGAGGAGACCCAGGGTACCGGTGATGCAGTTCTATGGTGCCTGCGGTAGCAGGGGGAAGATTCCGTCGACCCACAGGAGATTTCTTCGGAGCTTCTAGTGCAGAGAGGAGGCAGACTACCCCCACAGCATGCACCACCAGGAAAGCAGTCGAGAAGACGGCAGGATCAGTGTTACAGAGTTGCAGTAGTCGTCTTTGCTACTTTGTTGCAGTTTTGCAGGCTTCCAGCGCGGTCAACAGTCGATTCCTTGGCAGAAGGTGAAGAGAGAGATGCAGAGGAACTCTGATGAGCTCTTGCATTCGTTATCTAAGGAATTCCCCAAAGCAGAGACCCTAAATAGCCAGAAAAGAGGGTTTGGCTACTTAGGAGAGAGGATAGGCTAGCAACACCTGAAGGAGCCTATCAGAAGGAGTCTCTGACGTCACCTGCTGGCCCTGGCCACTCAGAGCAGTCCAGTGTGCCAGCAGCACCTCTGTTTCCAAGATGTCAGAGGTCAGAAGCACACTGGAGGAGCTCTGGGCACCTCCCAGGGGAGGTGCAGGTCAGGGGAGTGGTCACTCCCCTTTCCTTTGTCCAGTTTCACGCCAGAGCAGGGCTGAGGGGTCCCTGAATAGGTGTAGACTGGCTTATGCAGAAATGGGCACCATCTGTGCCCATGAAAGCATTTCCAGAGGCTGGGGGAGGCTACTCCTCCCCTGCCTGAACACCTTTTTCCAAAGGGAGAGGGTGTAACACCCTCTCTCTGAGGAAGTCCTTTGTTCTGCCTTCCTGGGCCAAGCCTGGCTGGACCCCAGGAGGGCAGAAACCTGTCTGAGGGGTTGGCAGCAGCAGCAGCTGCAGTGAAACCCCTGAAAAGGCAGTTTGGCAGTACATGGGTCTGTGCTACAGACCCGTGGGATCTTGGGATTGTACCAACAATGCCAGGATGGCATAGAGGGGGCAATTCCATGATCTTAAACATGTTACATGGCCATATTCGGAGTTACCATTGTGAAGCTACACATAGGTAGTGACCTATATGTAGTGCACACGTGTAATGGTGTCCCCGCACTCACAAAGTCCGGGGAATTGGCCCTGAACAATGTGGGGGCACCTTGGCTAGTGCCAGGGTGCCCACACACTAAGTAACTTAGCACCCAGTCTTTACTAGGTAAAGCTTAGACATATAGGTGACTTATAAGTTACTTAAGTGCAGTGAAAATGGCTGTGAAATAATGTGTGCATTATTTCACTCAGGCTGCAGTGGCAGGCCTGTGTAAGAATTGTCAGAGCTCCCTCTGGGTGGCAAAAGAAATGCTGCAGCCCATAGGGATCTCCTGGAACCCCAATACCCTGGGTACCTCAGTACCATATACTAGGGAATTATAAGGGTGTTCCAGTAAGCCAATGTAAATTGGTTAAATTGGTCACTAGCCTGTTAGTGACAATTTGTACAGAGAGAGCATAACCACTGAGGTTCTGGTTAGCAGAGCCTCAGTGAGACAGTTAGGCACCACACAGGGAACACATACATATAGGCCACAAACTTATGAGCACTGGGGTCCTGACTAGCAGGGTCCCAGTGACACATAACAAACATACTGAAAACATAGGGTTTTCACTATGAGCACTGGGCCCTGGCTACAGGATCCCAGTGAGACAGTGAAAACACCCTGACATACACTCACAAACAGGCCCAAAGTGGGGGTAACAAGGCTAGAAAGAGGCTACTTTCTCACAGAAGAAAAGTGCACAAAGAGAGGCAGCGATGCGATGCCAGAGCAACTGCACCTGCTGCACTTTGGGCTAGCAGATTTTGGACCCTGTTCTGTATGCCTGGCTTAAGGAAAAAGTTGATTCCCAGTGTCAGTCCAAAGCAGAGACTCTGAGGGTCAGTTGGCTGGTCCCCCAGTATGGCAATGGAGACATTAAAGCTGGAAGAGGCCAAGTCACATCTTTGGTTTCCAACACAGAGGTTTAGCCGCTACCGGACACCAGTCACCCTAAAGGCAATTTGGAGATAGCCAAAAGGTGCATCCATGTCTGCTGGACTCGTGAGTATTGGTTGTGACCAGATTCATTACTTAAGGCAGACACCAGCATCCACCAAAGATTTGCACCGTGACCACTGTATTGCAAAAGTGCAAGGTCTGCTTGGACAGCCCTTAGAACCCTGCAAAGAGGATTTTGTGGGACCCTGAGATTAGTGGACTGAGTTGCCCCGTTTACCTGTGGACGAGGACTTGACCGGACTTCACCCCACATGGACCGCACAGCTTCAGAAGCATCCTTGAGCATTATTAAGCCTAAATCCCTCAGCATCAGGATCGCTTCATTGTTGTATAAGGCAGTCATCCTATAAAGTTTGGGTCTAGCTTTAAAAATACTCTGGTGGCCAGTCATCTGTCCAAAGTGTTCAAAGTGTCCATTCTGCCCCCCCAGACCTCGGTCCTGTGGACTTAGTCACCTAACTCAGGCCAGAGTTGATGAACTAACTGTTTCAAATGTTTCAAAAGTTTCCAAATGTTTTGTTGGTCAGTGCTTGTGTGTGGTTGACTTAAAAGTTGTTTATTGCTTATAAAATCTGTATCCACTGAACCCTCTAGTGAATTTTAATGATTAACATCTCTTAAAATTAATTAAAATAAGCTCTATTTTTATTAATTGCTTTACTCATTGTTTCTTTGCTAAGCCTTACTGCTCTCATCTACAGCGACACAGGGTTGACATTGAGGGTAAGTAAATGTACCTGACTGGACCCAAGACAGTATTTGAGGGTGTACTGCATGATAAGGCTACCCAGCCATATCATATAGAAAGCCCAAATCCTCACAACAAGGATCCCCGAATTATATTATCTGATATACATTTTTTGCAGGGAGTCTTCTTTTAACCATTTCGTTATTCTTTTCCCTTTGGTTTTTCCAAAGTCAATTACTGCATCTCTAAAACGTTTGTATGACTTCACTTATTTACATCAGTTGACTTTAGTTGACTTGTTTCAGCAGATAATAAGGAGGCTGTCTTTGTCTCCCAGGACAGTCTTTTCAAAAGATGCAACCTTAGCAGCAGGTTAAGGGCTAGATTATGTGGTACAGTGTTTCAAATAATATATAAAGAGCAAAGGTAGTGAGTGGAGTAAAGTGCATTATCATTTGGTACTTTCATTGGCGGACGTGCAACATCCTATAAAAAACCCACTCATTTTAGCCAAGGACCAAGGTGATAGATAGCAGAGCAAATGTTTTGTCTGAGTGGCACCTCTTGAATTAAAGACTCAGTGTATGCTTACAAAGCATGCTTTTACTCTGGTACATCCCGGACCCTTTTGCAACTGTCCCAGATAAGGCAGATGGGCAAATATTTTTTTTTGTATGGGCAAGCTATAGTTACTAGGAAACAAGTGATTAGCAAGTAATGGCTGAGGATCGAACTTCATAGGAATGCTGAGGTAAGCCTGTGTGAAGGCAGGCAGGTTGGTAATGAAGGGGTCATAGGAAGCAGGCCTGATGGACAGGCAAGAAAAGCAGGCTACGAGGCTGGAGGCAAGCAGGCATTCCTGTGATAGGAGGGGGATAAGTCTTTGCAAAGCATTTGAAGGAAAGTTAGCTAGATGGATAGTGTTTCTTATCTATAAAACATGTGGTGGGCATTGTGACACCCCCAAAGCTGTTTTAAAAACCAATGAATAATAAATGCATGTCAGGACCCACTCCACATAATACCCTGCGAGGGCTATTTACTTTTTTTCTCCTTGGTAGTGTCCCTACAATGGGCAGGGACACCATCAGGCACTTTTATAATGTAGTGAGTGGGGCTACAAGATGTGTAGCAGCCCCAGCAACATTAAAATAAAGCAATAAGTCTCCTGGGTCATTAAAACCATGACCCGAGGCGAATGTACCATATTTTATTAATTCATGTCTAGCTTGCGCTCTGTGCTCTTTAGCTGGAAATGCAAGGCACTCTTGTGGTTGATTTTATGATTGCATTTTGTGGGCTGAAAAATGTTAAAATAAAGGTGTTGCTTGCATGCAAGGGGTTAGGCACAGGGCTGGCCACAGACCAGGCCATGCTGCCAGCTACCCCCCACAAGCACAGCACTCACCATTCAGTGATAATTACCCCAAATATTAAATCACTCGTGGCATGATCTATGACATTATTGATAACATCACTGTAACATCTAAAAGACATAATTATTGACGGACTGTGCATTGTGTGAGCTCAAGTTATTGTTACGTTAGGGCATGAATTACAGTTACTTGAGATAACTATAAATGGTGAATTGAGAATTTCACCAAACTATAACTTCAATTTAACCTTTGTTTCTTTAGTGAAAGGAAAACAAATATATGTCTGTGTGTGTGTGTGTGTGTGAAAACATATATTTGCTGACTTGGATAAAAAAAGAGAAGAAACTATTCACTCTGGTGATATATGTTTACCTGAATGTGAATGAAACACTTGTCAACAGAGTGTGTGCTTCCTTCTTTTTTGTGTTGGAATCGGATAACTAACAGTGGAGCTTCCTTTGCACTCCTGCTCCACCAGGGCATAAGCATTATATGGTCACTGATTGGGATATATATATATATACATATGGGCACACCTGGAAACCCTCACAGCTATTCACAGACCCACTCAGTCTTGCATCCACTCACATACCCATTCAAAGAGTCAAGTATCCATTCACACACCCACTCAGAGACTCATGCACCTACTCACAGACCCACTCAGAGACCCAGGAACCCACTGACAGACCCACTGAGGTACTCATGCACACACTCACAGACCCACTCAGAGACATATGCATGGGGGGTTGGGTAGTTACAGGTGGTTGGCCGCAGGGCCTGGTCTCAGCCCAGGCCCTGCTGCAAACCCCGCTGTGGATGCCTGAAGGCTCTGCATAGTGCGGGGTTGAGCAGTTATAGTGGGTTGGCCATGTGGCCAACCCCTGCCACACGGAGTGGTGGTTGCATTAACATATAATAATTAAAATTACTTTAAATTTTAAAAAACATAAACATTCACTGAAAAAACAAAGGTTACAGGGACATTATAGTTAGGATCTGAATTTACTCGCACAAAACCATAAAAATTCAGCAGTAATAGTCAAGTAACTATACTTGTGCCCTAAGGTAACTATAACTCGCACCCGTGTCATGCACAGCTAATTACCCCACATATTACATCATTGATGACACCTTCTATGGCATCATTGATATTATTATTGCATTATTTACAATAAAATTATTGATGAGAAAACTATGCACAGCAGGGGCACAAGTTATAGTCACCTTAGGGCCCGAGTTATAGTTACTTGAGATAACCATAACTATAACTTCTGACTTTCTTGATCAAGGGATAGGGGTGTGTAGTCCATCACCACTGTTTATCCTCACCACAGTTGTATGTCAGTTCCATTTTTTCTCCCAATGTATATTGGGAAATTATGTTTCTTACAATGCGGTGAGATAAAACATTTAAAGTGCGAACAGTGCTTCGTGCAAGTTTTTCCAAAATTCTGGAGTTTGATGCTGAAAGTGCTCATGCTTGTGTAAATTGATGTAACACCACCTTAACGGGAGGCATATAATTATCTTTTCAAAGTTCCAAGTGCCTTCACTTATTCTTTTAACAGAGTCTCCACAGTTTTCAGCCAATGTCTGCTGCTTTCACCAGTTCTTCACATGCTTCTTTTGACTGGGTTAACATAACGTTATAAGTTTTGATGCCATTACTCAAAATTATCTTATTATGATTTGATTCATATGGACTGGTAGTCTGTAGATTGCAGTATTGATGCTTAATTTAAATCGCAGCTCTCTAGTGGGTGAAACAATTTTTCCGTTATGCTTTTCCCAAAAGGCCTCCATGGCACTTCCATTCACTGCTTATTGATCAATCATATTTCTAATTCTTTGCTACTTCCCTGTATTGGACGGTTCCATTCTGCTCACTCCAGTGTGTTTAATCAATTTGTTGGCCCATCATTCCTTTTTTCACCCCCTAGTGGGCTGATGCATATATCAATTTTCTCATCAATTTGTCATATTGACCATTCATTAGTTGGCTCTGTTCTGCATGTTGTTGTTTTCATTTATTTAAAATTAACTTCATTTGAAAGTCCATGGCTCCTTGTCACAGTTTTATCTATTGCTCTTTTTTACACTGCTTGTGATTTTCGTTAAATTAGTCTTTCCATTAATTTTAATTGCACTGCTGTGAATGTTCACTTGAGGATGTCACACATGTTATCACAGATGCTTTGTGTGTGTGTTCTACTGATGTATGTACAATTCCTCATCCTGGTTACGACCGCTGGGCATCATAGTGCATAGCTGAGAAAATAGGTTTTCCCCTGTTTCCTTCTCTTTCTAACAGTACAATTTGGTCTATTCCATAGTACCATAGATCTTCTCATTCACTGCCCTGCTTCACCTCTGTATGTTTGGCCACAGCATTGCTTCTCTCTTGGTTAGTGGTGGCGCGGATATGTTCAAGAATCCTTTTCTTTAGTTCACAAGTGGTACTTACAACATATTTAAGTTTGTATACGTATTCAACTACATATATAACATAGTTTCTCTTACATGTGATGTGCTGCTTTATTTTCCATGATTGGCCAATTGCTACAGTGAATTATTTCATATTCATTGCTATTTGACATGCTGTACAATGATTACATTTCAAAAAGCCCAGAGAATTCATCCATGTTTTGTTCTTGATTTTAAAATGGCTGGGCACTGACTTGTCTTTCAAATTTGGCACCCTTTTGTGTTATATTTGGGTGATCACCCACTATATCTGCCACAATTGGATTCAATTTGAGCACTGCCCAATGTTTTCTTAATATGTAGTCTAGTTTGCTTGTTTTCGTTGAATGTGTTGATATGAACCGTATCTGATTTCCATCTTGATGTTTTTCCTATTCATGCACAATTTGTGTTCCGTTTTTAAGCGTAGCTTTTTATGAAAGCTCGATTTAATTACGTCATCAGGATATTTACGTGTTGTGAACGATTCACTGTTCACTTGACCATGGCTTTCATGGTCTTACTCTTAAAGATTCTCCAAGTGGATGAAAGCTTTCCGCGTGCAGTACTACATTACTTGCAGTTTCATTTCTATGCAGTGTTGTCTGAAACATGTTATCCTGAACATACATTTTTGTGTCAAGGGAGAATACACTTGTAATGCTGACCTCATACGTGAACTAGAGTTTTGCTCGGATACTATTCAGTTTGTGATGGTATTCTGCAAATTCCCCTTCCGTTCCATCCTATATCAGGAAGAGACAGATCATCAACAAACCATAGCCACATTATTGTTTTTTCAAAGAATCTGTTGTTTTCAGGTGCCCAACAATTCGCTGTTCCCACCAACCCATTGTTAGATTGGAGTAATTTGGTGAAAATGAAAAACACTTGGCAGTTTCTTCTATTTGCTTAAATATGTCCTTGTTCCAGATGAACACATTGCTATATAGGCATATCTCTATCATTTCCATGAGCATTTGATTGTGCTGATAAAAATTAATGTTTCCTTCTTTCAAGAAATATTTACATGCATGGAGACCTATTTTGTGTTCTCTGCTTGCAAAAAGTGAGATGGCATCAATTGTAATAAGCTTATATGTGGATTGCCATGGTATGCCATCTAAGCATTTTAAAAGATCACCTGTACCTTTAATATATGAAAAAGGTCTTTGACTAAAGGAGACAGAGAAGTCAATATAATTGGAGACAAGTTCTAATATGGATCCATTTGCTGAAACAATAGGTCTTCCTGGAGGATTTGACTTGTTTTTGTGTATTTTAGGGAGAAAATATCTTGTTGCTGTTACAGGGTATTCCGATGCTAAGTACTTATGTTCTTGTTCATCAATTAACCACAATTCTAACCACGCATTGAGTTTTGTTGATAATAGTTCATTTATTTGCTTTGTAGGATTTGTGTTTGACTGTACCATGCCTATCCATCAGCCGTCACGTCATTTCATTAATATAATCTGATTTATCGAGGATGGTGATATTTTCCACTTTGTCTTAAAGCTTCCTTTTCTTGCTGTGATAAATTATTCTGTAGTCACATCTTCTTCAGTTTGTATAGATCTTGAACTACAGCTTCATGGAAAATACCATTTTTTTCCCTGGTGGTAGATTCAGGTAATGAAACAATTTAGGTTTCTTTCTGCTTGAGCCGGCTCCAATTGTGACTATTATATCCTCAGTTTCACTTTGGGCTTGTGTCATATTTTCCTGCTTCAATGTTATGAAAGTTAGAAGAGTGGGTATTTCTTCTACTGTTAAAATAATATGTTGGCTTAGATGTTACCTTTTCATTCTATTCTGTGATTTGTAGGAGAGGATTTCCACAAGTTTGATTTTGTGAATGTATTTATACAAGTCAATTCAGGTTTGTGCAATATCAATATGCACTGTGGGACAAAAGTTGAGTACTTTTTTCAGTAATGGTATTGCTTCATTGGTCATGGTTCTATTTGAAAGGTTGATCACATTCAATTCCTGATTATTTTCTCATTAGTTCTTTCCTGTTTCGCTCTCCCTCTCTTTCGAACACTTGTTTTTTCTTGATTCTTTTCCCCTTTTGCCTAAGGTAACTATAACTCGCGCACCTGCTATGCACAGGTTTCTCATCAATAATTGTATTACAAATCTTGGATTTTTTTTATAAATGATGTCATAGAAGATGTCTTTACTGATGTAATATGTGGGGTAAGTAGCAGTACATGGTGAGGACACAAGTCGTAGTTACCCTAGATCATGAGTTATAGTGGCTTGCGATAAGCATTTCTATAACTGTTGCATTTCTATGGTTTTGTGCATGTAAAATCTGTACCTCACTCTAGCGTCCCTATAACCTTAGATTTTTTGGTGAATTTTGAATGTTTTTTTAAATTCTATTTCCTATCTATAATATCCCTCTAACCTTTGCTTTTATTCCAGTCAATTTCTAGGGTTTTTTAACGTTAAGTAATATTAAGTAATATTAAATTACCTTACGTTAATCCAACCCTCATAGTCAGGCCTTGTGGCCAACTGCCGCAGGCACCCAACCCAGCACCTCACACGTCCTTTGGCCATGAGCGGAAGGGGTTGGCTGCAGGTCCTGGCCTACAGCCAGGTCCTGCAGCCAACACCCTTCAGGCATCCAACCCCAAATTATTAAAAGGGGGTCCCTGACTGGGAGGATTTTGTCCCTGGAACCCGATCCATCAGAACCCCCAGCCTATTGTTAGTAGGGGAGAGGTGCTGCGAGGCCCCCTTCCTGGATTGATTTTGGCCCCAAGGACAACATCCCCAGGGTTCCAGCAACTTATTGGAAGGGGAGAGGGGCTGTGTTGTCCCCCTCCCTGGAACGATTTTGGCCCTGGGAACCCCATTCCCCAGGGACTGGCCAATTCAAAAAAAGAAAGAGGAGGCGGCCACATGGCCCCCCTCTCTGGACCAATTTTGGCCTCAGACATCCCACCCCCTGGTGCCCAGCCACTTGTTTCTGGATGACCAGGTCCCCACCCAGGCCTCTCAGTATGCAATTTTGTGGACCGCTGGGAGAACCTCAATTCCCGTACGGTCCCATTGCTAAAAGTCTGCTCCCAGCAAGCGGGAGGAGCTCTCCTGCTCACGCCCTCTGGGAGTGAACTTACTGTTTGTTCTTGCTTGGTGGGAGCTGTCATACATGCCACCAAGCAACAACAAACTACTATATCTCAAGGGTAGGCACCCAGTGATAAAGGGGGCTGGTCCAGGGGGGTGGCGGACCCCCAGGGCCTTTAATGGCTCCAGGAGGGGGGCACACACCCCCACTCCCTTGTTTTCATTTTGGCATGTTTATTACTACATTGCAAAGGACAAATTCCATTTTATTCCCACAGTAGAGTAAAACTGATATGAGGAAAATGCTTTTTAGAGCTACACAGATTGCATATTAGAATTACTTCACAAATGGAAGCAACTATCCTAAAAGTCAAAAAGTCTCTTCAATGTTACTTTACCTGCACACATTTAACCCATTCCATTTTGGTTTTGGTTAAATAACTTTTTTTAAACCAATACACATGAAAACATGCCAAGGAATAAACCATATATGAAGATGTGCAGAGTGTAATATGCTATTTAATGTCAGTGGCAGCTGCCACTCACAGGGATGGTGGGACGGAACCGTTGAAAAAAGAAAACAAAAAAAATGCTTACCTGTGGGGGAGATGCGTTTGTCTCCCCTCCATCCTCTTCCTCTTCCCGGCTGCACGCAGGTTCCCAGCCAATCACAGCGCTGCTGTCACCAGCATGACAGCAACGTCGTGATTGGTCTGAATGGCCTGCCCCACTGCTCAGACTGGGAGTGCGATTCTGGGCATGTTCTCCACTTGGTTGCGCAATACAGCCGGGTAGAAAACATGCAAAGTGCGCATGTCTCTTTGACCAGCCCAACACGGCCGGCCAAACAGACATGCGCACTTTGTGACTTTGTGGTGCGCATGGCGCTCCTCCGGCCCCCTCTTTCCAAACAGGACAATAATGCCCAAAAATGTACCCAGGTACAGCGACACAATCGCTGGGGTGAATGACATTAACCTCATTCCTCTGTTCTTTAAGTAACAAATGTCACAGGCCACTTACATTTTCAGACAAAGTAGCATCTGCCACACAAAATGCAAATGTTAGCATTGCATACATGAAGCCATGCATGAGGCTAAACCGAAAAAGGTTTTTGAAATAAAAAATGCCCCATAAATGCGGGGTTTATAAAAGAAACAGAAAAAAACAGAAACTGCTGGATATGTTTATCTTTTGGTCTACATACTTAAGGAAGTTTGAGCTAAACGGTCACTATGTTGTTGCTTTGAAAAAAAGACAAAGAGCATATGCTGAAAATGAAAGAAAGAAATCACGTTTCCTTTCTAATAATTGTCTTCTTTTTATTTTGGATTTTTTTTCTCCAAAAGAAGGCATCTTAAATTCTCTTCTTCCATCACAATATCAGTTCATTGCACCTCATCCTGGAGTTGGTATGACTTAGCCTTGTCAGATGTCTTTCAGGTTCTCTAATGAGCACTTAAAAAGCTGTCAATTAGATATGAAAAAAAGGGAATGTGAGCGATGGATGCGCCTCGGGGTTCCACTAAATGTCTGCAAATTATTTCATTTTTAATAGGTGATCTTAGTGATCATAGGAAACATCTGTAAATACTTAAATAATACTACCACATTGAAATATTTTAACTGTTTAATGTGCGATTGTTTTGCCTTCAACGTCATCGCTGACTTATTTTTTAATAACCTAATCATGGGATGTTACGTTCTTGGGACAATTTTCCCCTGTGTACTATTGCTTGCGGTGACACTGGAAACAATATATGATATTTTAGGCAAACAATGTGCTGGATGAGGCAGATACTCCATGATTTTAACAGCAGCCCCGCCCCCCTGCCATACTGCACTTGGGGAGCAGGAGTCTTCCTCGAGCACCATCTCCCTAACGACAACATGCAAATGAAGTTAAAAAACTGGTGGGGTCATGTTGGGTAAATTCGAGTAGCTAAAGTTATACCGAATCAAAGATAAAAAAGGGGTTGCATAATTTATTTGCAAGATACTGTGCCTTGGATTTATTTTCTGTCCCATTCCATTCCACTGATTTTAATTCATACGTCCTAATACTGGAGGAGACCAATTACATTGGTCCCTAAGGAACAATCTAATATGAACTGGTAGGTCAAATCCCATGATACGAGGAAACGGTTTGGAGCCACTGGTATTCAGTGTGGAAATGCAGCAGCTTGCAGTATCCCAAACTTGATGCCCACTTCTTACCCCATGCCTTCTCACTTAAGGACATTCACCGAAAGGTTGGGACGTCACTTCTTACCCACTTGGAATTCTTCTGGCTATTATTGCATTCCATTAGTAGTTAATCTCAATGCTCAATGTGAGCTGGTGGTTACAAGTTGGGCCGACCAACACTCATTTTTGGAGACTGGCCCTCATTATGAACTTGGTGGTAATCACCACTGACCGCCGTGCTGATGGTGAACAAAGACCGCCAGTGGCAGTGGACTGTACACAGCCTAATAATGATGTCAAAAACACAGTCTTTCAAAAAAATTGACAAACTCCACTCACCACCAGGGCCAATGATGGCGGAAAGGCAGGACACAGCACCCCACCACCGCCATCTCTACAAACCTCTGCCCACCAAATAACGTCAACGGCACCACAGAATGCCACACCACAACACACATACAAACATCCACCACACAAGTCACACCCACAACACACTCCATGGCACCCCATAAGCACCTCCGCTTCACCAACAGGGAGCTGAGGGCCATGGTGGATGAAATACTGAGGGCTGAGCTGCAGCTATTTGGGGCACAGGTGCAGCAGACACCCTTGGTCAAGAAGATGGACCTATGGCAGAGGATAGTCAACAAGGTCAACGCAGTAGGAATCCATCCAAACACAAAGGATGACATCAGGAAGAGATGGAACGACCTGCAGGGGAAGGTGTGTTCCATAGCATCACGACCTGCAGGGGAAGGTGCGTTCCATGGCATCACAGCACAACATCGCCGTACAGAAGACTGGCGTGGTCCCCCACCTCCTCACCCCAAATACACCGACTGGGAGGAGAGGGTCATGGCTATTCTGCACCTGGACTCCCTAGAGGACTGGACTCAGGTAGGTCAACTACACCAGCAATGCATGTATCACTCCTTCCCTCTCACTACCACCATGCCCCCATTCCCTACCCAGCCCACAACACCCACACACGCCTACTCATGTCCTCTGCATGCCCACAACCTCCCATACAATTCCAGCCTCCTGTGCACAGTCACCAACCCATGCATGAAATGTCAAGAGCACCACAACACCCAGAATGCACCACTCCCCCCTCACCAAATGCATCCAAAAGAACACCAAGGGACCCTGCATACTACCACATGGGAATGGAACCACCAATAACTCCTAAGCAGTGCTGCAAGGGACATGAAAGTGCAGGACACCCACTTCTCTGTTCTCACACACACAGGTACCACCACCCATACCACCCGGACGGAGACATCAAGGAATGCCAGTACTCCCCCTGAAGACAAAAGGCCCCACTCAGAAGAGTTCAGAGGGATGTCTGGACACAAAGGAGAACCCTGGCCCATCCCACAGACCTGGACAGTCACCCTCCAGTAGCCCCACCCAGAACACCACTGACACCCTTACCACTTAGCCACCACCATGAGGTATGGCCCAACGCCCCCACACTAGTGTCTCCAGGCCACGGACTGGCTGCCACAAGTACAGAGTCCCGAGTCTCCACCCACCACCAGGCAGGATGATGATTGGCCCAGTACAAGTGGGACTTCCAAGCATGTGCATGGGACACAGGTAGAGGGGGCTAGGGCCATTGGGATGGGAGCAGTGGGTCAGGGGGGCGGCCCAAGGAGGGATGCTGCTTCCCAGGAGGCCATTTCTATGGTCCTGGGAGCACACCACCATTCCCAGGACAGGATGGCCCAGATCCTGGCCACGCTGGAGGAGAATCAGAGGCTGCAGGTAGCACACCATCACAAGGACATGGAGCAATAGAAACAGCTCAGTGCTACCATGTCCACCATTGCATGGGTGCTGCAGCACCAATACAACAGCCTGCCTGAGTCCTCCACCCATCAGCAGGCCCCTTACACTAGCCAGTACAATCCCCTGCCATCCACATCTGCAGCTGCTAGTGGACTGGTGCACTGAAAGAGGGCTCACAGGACACCAGCACCCCTTCCACTGCAGCACAGCTTCCCCCTCGCAAACGTGCCCTCAGACCCAGACATCCCTGTAAAACACCAGCCAAGACCAAGCACACCACCAGGAAGTGACTCTGCCCTCAATTGTCTCCCTTGTGCCAGTGAGATACCTTGTTGACATGCCACTGCCATTTCACCATCTTCCAATGGTCCCATGGACTATGCCCCGGTGCAACCAACAGCTGTGGAAATGTACCTGAGTATATTGTTCACCATGTGCCCACTCCCTTACACTGTCCCATCAGTCATGCATGTTTTTTGTTGAAATAAATACACCTTTGCACTCTAAATATCTGTCCTTTATTATTATGAGCAAACAAATGTAAATGTGAATATAGTAGCCAGTTTTCTCAAAATGCTGTTTTATTGCATGAGGGGGTCTAACAGACTGCAGTGTTCGAAGTATGTCACACTGTACATTCCATTGCTGTAACACACATCTCCTTCTTCACACATGAAGTCTACACATCACTGGTAAGGGACACCACAGAACTTTGCACATAAGTCACCCTGAAACAATGCAGTAAACCCATTGGTAACATAGAATACTACCTGAGAGTCACTGGAAGTATAGCCGGATTAGCTGGGTCCTGGAGTTGATGTCTTCCGCCTCCTCTTCCTAATCATTCTCATCCATCCTCTGAGGTGGCAGGGGTGGTTGGACAGCATCCAACTCATCCAGTAGTGGAATAGCTTTCCTCAGAGCCAAGTTGTGCAGCATGCAGCAGGCCACCACTATCTGACACACCTTGTCAGGGACATAGCACAGGGACCCTCCAGAGAGATGAAGGCAGCAAAATCTTGCCTACAGGAGTCCTATGGTTCTCTCAATAACCCCCTAGTGCGACCATGTGCCTCTTTATATTGGATTTCTACATCTGTCCTGGGATTCGTAACAGGTGTCAGGAGACATTGCATGTTTAGGTAGCCAGAATCCCCTGGAAAAGTGGGCAAAAGAGGGTTGAAACACACAAAATCTACTTGCATACAGCCTGCATGTCAGCTATGTAACTGATCCAGTGTCATCAGTGTCATACACACTCACCTATGAGCCAAGCTCTGTCACCCTGTAATTGTCCCATCATGTGTGGCACAGTGATGTTTCTCAGGACAAAGGAGTCACAGACTGGTCCTGGGAACCTTGCATTGACATGAGTAATGGACTGATCAGCTGTACACACCAATTGGACATTAATGGAGTGAAGGTTTTTACAATTTCTGTACACCTGTTCATTTATTCTGGGGGGTACCATCAATGCCACCTATCACATGGGGAATATTTGCAAAAGCATAAAAAGCATATTTGCAAAAGCATAAAATGGAGATGAGATAAACCCTTTGGGGAAACTAGACATAACTCTGCAGGTGTTGCATGAAGGAATCCAGAAATTCGGACAGGACGTGGCTGATCATGGCTGAGATACACCAGCTGCCATGCCCACTGTCACTTGGAATGAGCCCGTGGACCGAAAATGTAGCACAGATAGTACCTGCACAGTTGTAGGGATGGCATGGGGCTGGCATCAGAACAGGTTCCATTTGTGCATAGAGTCCCAGGACAGTGGGACTCTATTCAGGTGGTAAGTGATGATGATGTGACGTTCCTCCATGGTGGCCAGATCAACCAGGGGTCTGTAAACAGATGGGGCCCTCCCTCGCCACATGGGTCTGTACCTTTGGGGGGAATAGAGAAACATTTATTTGCCACAAGCACTTCAGTCACAATATTCCACAATTCAACTTGTACATGCAACACTATTTCCCCTCACACAGACGCAGAGAACTTGGCAATCCTGTCTGGGTATTGTCTGATGTGGTATGTATTCTGCATTGTATCACAGTGTAGGCACACTTTCCACTATGATTCCATGAGGAGGATCACTGTTATACCATTACTCGAGGAAGGGGAGAGGGAATGGAGCCATCGATTAGGACCCCGGACAGACTATGAAGGCATGGTGAATGCAAAATGGCAGACCCCCTACAGGTTGTGTAGTGTAGCAAGTGACTACATTCTCCTGGCGTTAGTCTTCATGGCGGGAGGGGGTAGGCGGTGTTCACTGCCTGCACCTCTTCATTGGATAACATTGGCATATATGGGGAAGCAGGGCCAATCACAATTACCACCGGTGGTGACGGTGCAAGCCGCCGGGGTAAATACCACCATTTTGCTATGCCTTTGCCACTTGACTCCTGCACCTCGAGAGGAATGGAACTGGACTGCGTGAGCTGCTGTGTCCCGACTCGGTCCTTAGAATGGCACGTGTCAAAGGGGAACAGGCCCAGCCTTCACCGCGGAGGAGCTTAAGAAGCTGGTGGACGGGGTCCTACCCCTGTATGCGAAGCTGTATGGGCAACCAGAGGCTCAGGTAAGTTGCATAAGTCCTCCTTGAATGTGAGTGAATGTGGCGTATGCCTGTAGGCATTTTTGTTGGCTGTCTGGGTGCTTACCCGTGATGTGTCTGGCAATTGTCGTCTTGGCTATTGTCAATATGTGTGTCTCCATGGGCCATGCGAAGTCGAACTGGCATGGCATTTGTGTATGGGGCACCCACACTGACATCTGTTTCTTTACTTGTGTGTCCCAGGCAGGTCAGTGCCCATCAGAAGAAAGGAATGTGGCAAGCCTTTGCCAAGGAAGTGTGGACCCTGGGTGTCTACAACCGGCGGAGCACCCACTGCAGGAAGCAATGGGAGAACCTGCGGTGCTAAGCCAGGAAGACTGGAGAGGCCCAGCTGGGGACTGCCTCCCATTGAGGGGGAGGTGCCCATCGGACCCTGACCCCCCTAATGGCCTGCATACTGGCTGTGGCCTATCCCAATTTGGATGGGCGCTTGAAGGCAACACAGCAGACACGAGGGGGTGAGTACCTACACTAATGTGATGCTACTATGCTGAGTGTAGTTAGGTGCCATGGGGTGCATGCAGTGTAGTGGCAGGCCCATAGACAAGTGTGTCCCTACAATCCTGCCCCCCCTCTACGTCTGTGGGATAGTGTCCTTAGGTAGATATGGCTGGGAATGTAGGCCTGTGAGGGGTCCCCTGTTTGGGCTATTGGTTTAGATGTAGACTAGTGGATTAGCAGATTTGTTGTCTTGCCAACGTCTCTCATTGTGTCCCATCGCAAAGTGTTTCGGAGTAGAGGGCCAGGTTAGTCATGTAGTGTACTGTGGGATGTTGCCTAGCAATCAGGGACACATTCAGGTGAATTATTCTGTCTGCTGGGGTTCAGTGCATGAGATGGGTGGGGGTGTATGTGTGACAACAGGTATTTTTGATCCTGATTTGACCTACTTTCTTGTTTTGCCCCCGCTGTGCTCTTGTGTCCTTGTGTGCTTTTGCATCATCTGGTGAGGGAGCTGAGGCAACGACGAGTGGGGATGCTTCAGCCCACAGTTCCCAGGAGGCAGAGTCCACCGACGCCAAGGGGACCAGTGGGTTGGAGGGCGAGGGGAGTACCACAGGGGAGGCAATTACCACTGGAGGTAGTGACTCAGACACCTCCTCTGATGGCAGCTCCCTGGTGGTGGTGGAGCCTACTGGGCCCAGCCATTCCTTGTCATCTTCCGCCACCCCCCATACCATCACTGCCCTCCCAGTAGCTCCCCAGCATGTAGCCCGTGCCCACTCACCCAGGAGGGTGGGTGTCTCCTTCGCCCCAGGCACCTCATCTCCTGCCCCTGTTAGCCCTGCTGCCCTCACTGAGGAGACTATCGACCTCCTGAGAAGCATTTCTGTTGGTCAGATAACCATTGTGAATGCCATCCAGGGGCTGGCATCCCAGATGCAGCAATGCAATGCGTTCTTGGAAGAGATTCACGGTGCCATGTCTGGCCTCCAGAGATCTTTTCAGGCTCTGGCCTCCTCTATGACGGCAGCCAGTGGCCCTGGTCTTTCCATCCCCGCTCCCACAACCTATACCCCTTCCAGTACCCCACTCCCTTCTCTCATCCCAAGCACACATCCAGACAGCCATGCACCCAAATCAACACCCAAGAAACATGCAGACAAGCACAAGCACCACACATCCCACCACATGCAGGCACAGACCCAATATTCAACAGCAACATCCAACTCCCCCACTGTGTCCACCTCCCCTCCTCTGAGGACACTGAAACTCTCCCAGACATCCACTCCACACACATCCACCAAACATGGTCATACTGTACAGTCACCCGCATCCAAGCACAGCAGACCTACACCTCATACCTCCTCTCCCTCATCCTCTATTCCCGAAACTTGTCTCCAAAACCCCTCCAGTTCCACCCCGTAAGCTCTCCCTCTTCCATGTTGACCTGTTCTAACCCACTGTCCCACCCCATCTTGTCCCTAAATGTTCCCTTGGCCTCCAGAAACCCACTCCTTCCTCATCCAAGTCCTCCTCAGTCCGCCCTACCCATTCCCGTGCCCCTTCCCCAGAGAAGAAGAAGCCCCGTGTTGCCCCTGGTCCCTCTTCCACCCCCTGGTCCAGGCCTACTCATCCTCCTCCCAAGGGCAAGCCCAAACCCTCTCCACCTCCAGAACCTATGCCCAAGACCCCCACTTCAAAACCTGAGTCTCCACCCCCGCCAGCACCTTCCTCTGAACCCTAAGGTGCCTGGCTGCCCCATTGATGCCCGTTCTCAGTGGAGTGTTCCTTTACCTCGTGGGAGTCATGTCAAGCGTGGGCTATCTTTGCCCTACTGGGACTTTGTACTGGTCAATGACATTTTGTAAATAGTTTTTTGTAATTAACATTTGCTGCCCAGCAGACCTGTTGGTGCTAAATGAAGCCGTTGTGCGGCGTTTCACTGTGGGGGTGTGGTGTGCACAGGTGTGTGCATTGATGCAGGTATTTGTTGGCTTGTGTCTGGTAAGTACATTTTGTTAGGGTGTGTCTGGCTTGGGGTGGTGGGAGGGGTTGGGTGTACGTTGCGGTGTGGGTGGGTGTGTAATTGTGCCCTTTCCTCCCTTGTGTGGTAGGCTGGGGGACTTACCGTTGTCGTGTCCATCAGCGGTCACAGTCCTGAAGGAATATGGCAAGGAGAAGCACTGGCATTATTTCCAACTCTTGCTCCATGTAGGCGTGCTCTGTGGGCCTCCAGTGAGTGTTTCCCTTTATATGGGTCGTTTCCGCCAGGCTTTGAGTGGTGGTGGTTACTGCCCCGGAACTGATGGCGGTGTGGTGTTCATAATATGCTGGTTGGGTTGGGCCTTTCTGTCGGCCTGGAGAAGGCCTCTGCCGTCGTCGTTGGTGCTTCCAAGATGGCAGTGGGTGGATGGGCGGCCGGCTGTTGCACCTATGCTTCATTATTTGGCGGTCTGCACTGCCGACCTGTTGGCAGTAGTTACCGCATCCACTGGCAGTACGGTCATTATCGCCAGGTTCAAAATGACCGCCTGTGACTTATCTTTCATCAGAAGTTTTGACCCAGAACAAAAGTGAGAAAAACAGGAAAGGGAGAAAGAAACAGAATTAAAAAGAATGAAAAATTGGGACAAAGGGAGAAAGCAGGGATGAAAAAGAACTTGCAAGAATGAGAAAAAAGTTGCAGGGAGTGTCTGGTTGAGGATGAAAGAGGCATGAGGTGTAGTCAAGACTAGTCAGCCCCATTCTGCTGTCAAAAACGTAAGTACAACACTTAGGTGGTCATTCTGACTTTGGCGGGTGGCGGAGGCCGCCCGCCAAAGTCCCGCCGTCAGAATACCGCTGCGCGGTGAAAAGACCGCCGCGGTAATTCTGAGTTTCCCGCTGGGCTGGCGGGCGACCGCCAGAAGGCCGCCCGCCAGCCCAGCGGGAAACCCCCTTCCATGAGGATGCCAGCTCCGAATGGAGCCGGTGGAGTGGAAGGGGTGCGACGGGTGCAGTTGCACCCGTCGCGATTTTCAGTGTCTGCTTGGCAGACACTGAAAATCTTGGTGGGGCCCTGTTAGGGGGCCCCTGCTGTGCCCATGCCAATGGCATGGGCACTGCAGGGGCCCCCAGGGGCCCCACGACACCCGTTACCGCCAGCCAGGTTCTGGCGGTCAAAACCGCCAGAACCAGGCTGGCGGTAAGGGGGTCGGAATCCCCATGGCGGCGCTGCCTGCAGCGCCGCCATGGAGGATTCCCTGTCCCGCCGGTTTTCCCGTTTCTGACTGCGGCTGTACCGCCGCGGTCAGAATGCCCATGGATGCACCGCCAGCCTGTTGGCGGTGCATCCGCGGTCCCCGGCCCTGGCGGTAGTCAACCGCCAGGGTCGGAATGACCCCCTTATTCTTTTACAAATTAAGCACTGGTTTCCTAGTAGATGCACTGGACGCACATAAGGGCCGTCACTGGATATGAAAGGGATGGAATACAGATGTATAGCTTGCCAACATCACTCTGTTGTTATGGCGGCATGGGGTGAAGTCGGTGTTGGGACAGAAGTGGATGCAATTAAAGCAATTAACAATAAAACAAGTAAGAAGGGGTGCTTCAAGCAATGTTTTGGTTGAGGAAATCAATAAATTTCATGTCTGAATTCTTTTGTCATTACATTTTTTTGGAACTCTAAATATTTCCTGTCTGAAACATTCTGGAGTATGTACATTTCCTGGCAAATAATCAGAATTTTGCAGTGTGTGGAAATATCATGCAGAATCAATTTGCTTTAACAAATGAATTTGGAAAATCTTCCTGGCAGTGACAATCTTCTGATGACATAATATGTCCTTGGGCATACAGACCCGTCTACACCTTTACCTTTTTCAGCAGAATGGGTTTATGATGTAAAGGGCCCTGTTGGTGAAGGACACCATGGACTTTATTCCTGGATCATTGCAAGATAAAGGTTCTAGGTTATGCTGATGCTCCAAAGTATTTTAAGGAAGATTTTAGACAGTTATGTGCAGATCTCTTGCTTCTGATGAATGCGTTGGAGGCAAAAATTAGGCGATTGCTGGAGGCCAGGTACTTACAAAACAAAGTAAAAGCTAAAAATATGGAATCTTATAGCACTTCAAAAAAGTTAATTCACTGACCATCCTCCAATAGGCACAAATGGAAGCTCTCCATAGTGTCACCAAAATTATTGAAACATCGGTACGCTAATGGTGCAGGAGGTAATGAAAAAGGTTTGAGCAAAAGAAAGTAATAATCAGTCAATAAGAAAACCATTGTCTCCTTCCTTTTCATTAAGAACTCAACATCCCAGAAAAAGATGGACTAGAGAGAGAACCCAGAAGCAAATACAAAATCAAGGCTCAGTTGTACTTGGTTTTGGCCAAGATCATGGCCAAAATGGTGTTTCCAGATGCTCATCTCCCTACACCCTCTTCTAAGCATGAATGTCAGTCCAAAGGATTGACCATTGGATATATCTCTCAAAGACATACTTTTATTATATTAAAAGGAACCGGACAAGGTTTCAGAACCCCATTTCATTAAAAGGCAAGTTCTCATTTAGTTTGGGACTCAAGGAAGCTTCAGTGTCACAGGAGCAAAGAGCTGCTGTGCAATCAGATCACTGAGGAACCTCTTCCAATTGTACTCAGGGTCATAACAAAGCCAGGTTCCATTCCACCTCCTGAAAAGCACTTTCATTCCTATGTAATGGCAGCAACCAGCTCTGTCTCTCTCGCTCACTCTCTCTATAACACACATACACACACGCACGCACACACACACACACACTCTTATTGGACTCATCCTCACTTTACATGATACAAAACTCAACAACACAAGTATGTTACACTTAAAACACAGCACTCATACATTGATAATAACTATATAACAATATAAATTGCAAATGGTGGTCACTTACACACACTAGAACCATCACATTACAAAAGCTTTACAGAATGCAGTTGAATATTTGCATAAGTAATGCCAGAAGTTGTTTTCTCTGCCCACTGCGCTGATGATCTTTGACTTACCTTGTTATCTTAATTGAGGACACCTCTCATCAAACTGCATCACTCTCCCTATGCTATGCCAGATCATCACAACAATCGTTCCTGCCATCTGCAGCCAACAGCTCTTGCAACCCAGATCCAGCACTAGCACCTAAATGTCCACTCCCGGCACCCTTCTGATGGTCATCTGACCCCCTCTCCAAACTCAGCCTCCCTGGCACTTCGCTACTCTCTTCCGATTCCATAAACTCCATTATCTTCAGTAACTTTAGAAACAGGAACAAAGATGAACTTGACTCTAAGATCCCCACCTCAATAAATGCTACGACCTTAGCACTATTGCAGGACCCAGCACTCCTGTTCTCTCTCTCGCACCATTTTTCCATCAGTCGGTGGACTTCTTTAACACTCTATTAAAGTGCAGTATTTCTATAAGTCATGCCTTGGTTGTGCAGAAAACTTACAATTTGAGCAATACTGGATATAAAGCTCCACCACAATATTAGTTGTAGCACTTTTCTTTTTAAAAAAGAGACATTTTTGTCCACTTGGAATTGTGATCTATTAACACACCCACATACGTCCCACCTTCAGGAAATGGGTCCATCTTCCTGCTTTGAGCTAATTTATGAGGATGTGGCATGACTCCCTGGATACAGAGAAACTGACTAAATCATGCCAAGCAATGGGCTCGAACATGTGTCCACTTCAGACACTCACCCTGAGACTGCTCAAGCCACCAAGAATATTCATATATCCGAAGGATGCCATCTTTCGGATGCAGTGTATTCCTTTCCATCATTCTTGTGCTGTAATTGGCAAATGTGGCCAGGCAAAGCAATGGGGCTGGACCAAGGATGTTGCCAAGAAAAGAGGGCTGGCTTCCTCCTTTATATGCTGAACTTAATGCGTTGGGTACTGATTGATTTGTCAGTAAACACTTTCAAGTGAACAAGGCACCCAATGTGTGGAGACTGAAGAACCCCTGCATGTACTCCTCTCTCATCATGTTGAGACCATTGTCTCTGAAAAACAGAAAATTGCTCCTAACTGGAAAAAGGGGTAAAAAATATATATGAAAGAAAAACTGAAAGAGCAGATCTCTTGGCTGGGGAATATATCAAAGCACGAATAACTCGGATATTTACAAAAAAAAATTAAAAAAGAAGTAAGCTGCATGGCTGAATCTCAAGTGCAATTTTTGCGACAAATTCAGTAGTGATATTACAAGTGACACCGGCACCTTAAATATACTCACTGTCGCGTGATTAGAATTACACACCCCACGTTCACAAAGTGCTTTGCCCACACATAAATTTGCACCATGTGACCAGACATGATCTGTATTCACCTTCTTTGCAGGTGGCATCTCCAGATGTCAAACAATGCTACGACCTTGCTGCTCACTGATGGAGGAGCACACGCCCCCACTCTTCCCTGCATCTTCATCAAAAAATAGTTCTTCCAACACCTGCACATTAGGGATGTGTGAAGTTTTGCTAGCTTTTTTTAACTTTAGCTTTGTGAAGTGCCAAAAGTGTTTTTACCTTTACAAGTTTTGTGAAGTGGAAAATAAGCAAAGGTTAAAAAAAACATGTTGAAAACTTCAGAATGGGAAAGAGAAAGTGTCACCTGTGATTATTTACTGCTTTTAGGGGTGTCATTTAGGGTTTTATTTATACGTTTCCCCCTTAGTTATAAATCGAAACATTTTTATTCTTATCTAAATAACAATGAAAGTAAATTATAGAATACCTTGAAGGTTTAATGGGTTAAATAGATTGCATCTAATTAGAAATCTTCGGTAGGTTTATCCTATCATGCTTAGTGAAAATAGGTTAACTCTTATTTTAACAATATGGATTAAATAAATTAGCAATGCACTGTGGTTTGTGCTGTATGAAATTGGATTACGGGTTTAGAGCAGTGAACCCCTACTCAAGCAGCAACCACAGTTATTTTCAGGTTGAAACACAACCAAAACCCCAAATTAACCTGTGCTTAATTAAGCACGACTTGAAATGGTAATAATGTGAAAAGACAGCACAAGAAAAATCTATTTAGAAAATAGAAATAGAATAACATTTCAGTTAGTAGAACCGGAGAATTTCAAATATTTAAGTGAAAATAGTGCTAAAAGTGCCAACTCTGGTTATCTGGTCATGCCGGACCAGGACAAAGTCACAAGTTCAGGTTGACCACGACTGAGAACGGGCTGAGTACAGGGAAGAACTTAGGCCCCTGTCGAGGATGTGATGCCCAGCGGCAGTTCCAAGGAGTTAATAGGTACAATGTGAAGTCCAGCATCAAGGATACACCATGAAGTGGTCGTTCTGAGGGGCTGCAATGTGAAATCCCGCATCAAGGATGTGTTGCGCAGCAGTGGTTCCGAGGAGCTGTGAAGGCCTTTGTCAGTGATGCATCACGCAGCGATGGCTCTGATGCAGTGCTGCAAGGGGATGTGTTACGCTGTGTCGGTTTTGCCCGGACCACAGTTAGTCTGGCAGAGCACCTTCAGACCTAATTCCAAGGGTCCAGGACTAGGGTGGCACCACCTCAGGGGAGCAAGACTCACAGCAGTCCTGGTTCTGGGTTAAAGGTGATTAGAGGCTTTTCAGTCCCTGAGGCTCTGATCAGGAGGCCAGCTAATTAGCCCCTGGAGTCACTCTGGTGGTCCTGGGATCAAGATGCAGGTATAGTCCTTTTCACTCATGCAGCAGGGCAGCAGGTAGGCAGCAGAAATAGTAGCTGGACAGCAAAGTATCAGGCTTTCTTGCAGCAAACAGCACAGCAGTCCTTCTGAGTCTTCTGAAAGTCTAGAGGTGCACTGAACAGTTGGGTCTGATGGTCTAGTACTTATACCTTGTGCTAGCTTTGAAGTAGGAGATGGTTCTGGAAGTTTCCACCCCCTGATGTGTCTGGAGCTTCCTCCTTCCCTGTCTTGGCCCCGGCTTGTCTGACTAGTGTCAAATCCTTTGTCAGTGTCCTCAGGCAGAGCCTTTGTAATGTGCAAGTCTGGTAGGTGACAGCTCCATCCGCCTATCAAGTTAGAGATGGTCCCTCCTGCCAACCCCTATTCCCCATTTGTCTCCCTCAGAGCAATATTCCAACAGACAACTGCGAACCACACCTAATTCTTTAGTCACCGAACTCAATATTCGTATCTGCTCCCAATGGAAAATATTCACCTATTAACCTCTTAGCTGCTGGGCCTTCCCCCCCCCCAGTGCTGAGCCCTTTTTTGGCTATTTGGGGTGGTTCGCGCTTAGGCCTTCATTGTCGTTTTTTCCAAAAAAATGGGAAAAAAGGGCTGCCGAAGAAGGCTTGTGGTTTTTTCCCTGAAAATGCAATCAACAAAGGGTTTCTGGTGCTAAAATCACCATCATCCCACCTTTCAGGAACGGGCAGACTTGAATCAGAAAACCACATTTTTCAACACAAATTTGGCATTTTACTGGGACATACCCCATTTTTACTATTTTTGGTGCTTTCAGCCTCCTTCCAGTTAGTGACAGGAATGGGTGTGAAACCAATGGATCCCGGAAAGCTAAACATTTCTGAAAACTAGACAAAATTCAGAATTCAGCAAGGGGTCATTTGTGTAGATCCTACAAGGTTTTCCTACAGAAAATAACAGCTGAAATAAAAAAATATTGAAATTGAGCTGAAAACAACAGCCATTTTTCTTTATGTTTTACTCTGTAACTTTTTCCTGCGATGTCAGATTTTTTAAAGCAATATACCGTTATGTCTGCTGGACCCTTCTGGTTGTGGGGATATAAAGGGCTTGTAGGTTCATCAAGAACCCTAGGTACCCAGAGCAAATAAATGAGCTGCACCCTGCAGTTGGTTTTCATTCTATACTGGGTATACAGCAATTCATTTGCTGAAATATGAAGAGTGAAAAATAGGTATCAAGAAAACCTTTGCATTTCCAAAATGGGCTCAAGATAAGGTTTTGAGGAGCAGTGGTTATTTGCACATCTCTGAATTCCGGGGTGCGCATACTAGCATGTGAATTGCAGGGCATTTCTCAAATAGATGTGTTTTTTACACATTCTCTTATATTTGGAAGGAAAAAATATAGGGAAAGATAAGGGGCAATAACACTTGTTTTGCTATTCTATGTTCCCCCAAGTCTCCCGATAAAAATGATACCTCACTTGTGTGGGTAGGCCTAGCGCCTGCGACAGGAAATGCCCCAAAACACAACGTGGACACATCACATTTTTTCATAGAAAACAGTGCCTACCTGTGGATTTTGGCCTCTAGCTCAGCCGGCACCTGGGGAAACCTAGCAAACCAGCGCATCTTTGAAAACTAGAAACCTGGGGAATCCAAGATGGGGTGACTTGTGGGGCTCTGACCAGGTTCTGTTACCCAGAAGCCTTTGCAAACATCAAAATTTGGCCAAAAAAACACTTTTTCCTCTCATTTCGGTGACAGAAAGTTTTGGAATCTGAGAGGAGCCACAAATTTCCTTCCACCCAGCATTCCCCCAAGTCTCCCGATAAAAATGGTACCTCACTTGTGTGGGTAGGCCTGGTGCCTGCGACAGAAATAGATCACACAACGGTCAATGTTGGTCCTTACATGAGGCAGCTGTTGACCCTGGGTTGATCCATTCCTGACGCAGGCACTAGGTGTAGGCACTCAAGTGGGGTAGTGTTTTTATCAGGACAGGTGAGGAATCACTGGGTGGTAAGAATTTTGTGGATCCCAGCATATTCCTGTAGTTTGTGTGACAGAAATGCAAGAAAAATTGAGTTTTTATTCAACATTTCTGCTTTGCAGGGTATTCTGGGTAAGAAAACTTTGGGGAATCCACACAAGTCACACCTCTGTGGACTCCCCTGAATGTCTAGTTTCCAGAAATGTTTAGGTTTAGTGTGTTTCTCTATATGGCCGCCGAACCCAGGACCAAAAACACAGGTGCCTGCCTTACAAAACCAGTTTGTTTTGCGATAGATAATTTTGATGTCTCCACAATACGATTTGGGCGGTGGAA
Organism: Pleurodeles waltl; assembly: GCF_031143425.1. Classification (NCBI taxonomy): domain Eukaryota; kingdom Metazoa; phylum Chordata; class Amphibia; order Caudata; family Salamandridae; genus Pleurodeles; species Pleurodeles waltl. The sequence continues at coordinate 95,784,556 of NC_090446.1, read as the reverse complement.
TTTGGGACTGAACTAAATTGGGGAGCTCCCAAGAGAGCACTCTCTCTCTCTCTCTGGTTGCCGCCGCATTCACCTGCTCTCTGGGTTGGGCTAACCCACTATTACCCAGTTGCAGCAGGACTGTCCTCATCACCTCCCTCATAATGTACTGGAAGAGGATTTATCGAATGGGACTCCTCCGACTGAAAAATCACTCCCAGAGTCTGCGCCATTGTCCTATCCCTCAGATGCTGTCTCAGTATCTGATGTCTCAGTCTCTGATCCTATGTCAGAGCTGTCCTCTATAACCTGAGTGCCGGCAGCAGTCATCCATCAAGATGCGATCTCTGCTATTGGCTAAACTGTTGCTCTAAAACACTAGCCTACGTAGACAGTCACAAAATCGATGGTGTGTGTGAGATACGTGCAACAGTAGAGGCCGCCTTACCTGCACTTCTTCCCTCAATCAGCACGTTCTTTCAAGACACTCAAAAAACACCTTGTCACATACCATTCGTCACAGTCTTTAGCACCTCCTGTGCCCAGTCCAACAATCATTATTGGTGCTCAGACTTCTCTTCCTCGGATTCCCTCATTACCACCCAGCAAAAGTGCCCTTCATCTCTCCATAGCCGCCCTCCACCCCGCACATACATTTCATTTGTATTATAGCGCAGGTAATGGCTGACTTTACTAATGTACTCAGCTATTTACATAAAATACAGATTTGCTCTTTGCAGTAGGCATATAAACCTTCTGCGCTTCTTTATGGCACTAAAACTGCCACTAGACAAGTCTGACCCTTTTGTAGCAGAAACATAATCACAATACTTACTTGACTTTTTTATTGCTGCCTAAAAGCTACTGTTGAAAAGCGTCAGTTGAAGTATGTGCATTGCTTTGAAGACGCAAGCTTCAACTGCAAGACAACTGGTGGCAAATCTATATATAAATATATATATATATATATATATATATATATATATATATATATATATATATATATATATCACTTTTATATGTGGGTCTGGTTTTCCTGGGGGCCGATCGTAGCCCCCAGAAAAACCACACACAAATTGACAAAAGTGATATATATATATATATAGATCTATCTCTATATATATATCTATCTACATAGATAGATCTATATATATATAGATATATATGCATATATCTAAATATATCTATAGATCTATCTATAGATATATCCATGTACATAGATATATCTACATAGATATATCTATATATATAGATCTATATATATATATATATATAGATATATATCTTTTTTTGTTGTTGTATGGTTTATTGGGGGCCAAAATGGCCCCCAGGGAAACCCTACAACAACTAAAAAAAACATTTCCCCCACAGGGGGTCGCCCTGTCCATTTTTTTTTTTTAAGGGGGCCGACCCCCCCAAGTGAAATCCCTGGCGTCCAGTGGTGTTTCCTCGCACCCGATCGCAGCTGTGCTGCGATCGGGGGCCAGAAATCACTTTCAGAAGGCCTCATAAGAAAGGGGAGACTCTCCCCTTTCTTACGAGGCCTTCCCGAATGTGGGGAAGGCCGTTTTCCCCATCGGAGCAGGAAGCTCCAAGTAAATGAAATGTGCCAACTGGATGTAAGTCAATTTCACCATGTTTGAAGGAGAGAGCACAACCACTTTAGTACTGGTCAATAGTGGCAATGTGTACAGAGTCGTAAAATCTAACAGAAACAGGTTCAGAAAACAGGAGGGTGATTGCAAAAGGTTTAGGGATGTTGGTGTGGAGAGGACCAGATCCAAGAGATTTTATTTGTTACTTTGTAACACAGCCCTTGTTACACGTGGTCCACAGTTTAGAGTGATATTAATTGTACCTCCTAAATAACTACACCTTTAGTATGATTGTTGCACTAAGCATATATACTTGTGAATTTCCCTGATAATAATGTGGAATTTAATGTACAAATTAATGCTAAAAGCATCAACTGTTCACATGTTTCATCTGCAGAATTGACTGGGGGGAAATTGGGAGGTTGCTTGACCCATGTGGTTTTCGCCGTACTACTTGAAACTTCCATCTGTGAGATCGCAGGTGTCACTGCGCATATTGCTACGCACCAGGCCACGGATAATGAGGGACAATATATTTTTTCCCGATTGTCCCCTTTCAAAATTAACGATAAGCGGACCAATGTAGTCAACAATATGTCGGCCACATGGCAAGACCATTTTTAATTCATACATTGTGCTGATTGTAGAAAAAAGACTAAATATAGTTGTCTTTTTAGAATGATAAAGTGGATCACCATTGAATTTCTTCATTTAAGGCTAACATTCTCAGACAAATGTATTCAGAAAATACTTTTTTGGAAGGCTACTGCAGGGTATTTGACCCTACATGCATGCTGCAATCACCCACCAACCTTTTGTTGGGGTATGCCCTAAAGCGCATTTCTGAGGTCAAAATGCAACAACAGCAGTTTTAAAGGCTATTTACAAACATGTTATGAGATGATGATGAGATTCAGATGAAGGGTATATGTTGCCTTTTACCTAAAGCATTGGGCTCTAGTGTGGCTCGCTCTCTCCAGTCCAGTAAAGTCAAAACACAACACAATAAAAATCTCACAATCAATTTCTAAAAACCAAGAACAATTTAAAAAGGACAATGATTTTCAAAGTGTGCAAGTCTAGTCTTCCTAGTACACACAGGTGAAAAACAGGTCAGGCATCTTGTCTTGCTCTTCTCTTCTTCTGCAGGCCCAGATTTGTTATGCGGAACAGTAGGTGAGATGACAGTTTTCTACAATTCACTAGCCAGTGGTTTGTATGAATTTTGTACACAAAGGTACACAGGGGTTTTCAAGTGCACCCCTTCTCCCTTTTTCAGTGCATCCTGTTTGCCTTACAATAAACTATCCCTTAGTGACATCAGATGTAGTAGAACCATTCTGCCCTTTGAAGATGCTGATGGCCCAGTGAGGGCTGTTTCCAGGCAAATGAATAGACCCTCCATCCTCAACCACATCGATCTGATTCCGGACCAATCTCCGCCCCAGTGGAATGGAGCCATGCAAGCTACAGTTGGCGATGGGAGCAAAGGACCTCTATTTTCCAGGTCTCAGTTTGTTTTTAACTATGAATGGATGGATGGGCAGGCTTCGCCTTAGTTCCTTTCAATTTATGACATTTCTGAATACTCCCCAATTGACTTTCTGGAAAAAGAATGAATCATATATCTCATGCACAAGTCACCCAGCTAAAAGGCTGAAACCATTGTATCTGATCTGAGGGCAATTTTTACAAATCATCAAGGAGAAAGCACTGACAGGGTAGGCAGATGTAGGCAGGTTAATTCTAGTTAGCCTATGCAAGCTTTGTGCAGCTCAGTTTAACTTTTTAATAGTAACCTCTTATATATATCATCAAAAAATTTAACTTGAATTGGACTTTTAATAAATATTAGATATAGGGGTTAAATGAACTCTGTTGAATATTTTTAAAAAACTATTTTAAGAGCATGAGACAGCTTTTGCTCTCTGTATAAAAAATACACAGATTAACCCTCAGTTCGACTTATTCTATAGCAGTATGCTATTAGCTATTAGGTGTATTAGCCTGCATTGCGAGTGCGTCCATTGAAACACATGGATGGCGAAGCATCCGTGCACTGAAAGAAAACACAGCCCTTCTTTACTCCCAGCCGTTAAACCCATGTCATCTCTGATTTCATCTCCCACTGTTACACCTTCTACAACTAATATCACCACTATGATTCCTCTTAACTGCTCCACTTACCCCACTCCATCAAAACATGTTTGATAACCCATTCTTATTGCTGCTTGTTAGAAATTGGGTTACTGGCTGAGGGGGTGAAACCCTACTCATGAAGCAACCACAATCCTTGTCAGGGTAAGGCAAAGCAAACTCCAAATTAACTTGTGTCCACTAGTAACTTGGCACAGAGCAGTCAGGCTTAGTTTAGAGGCAAAATGTAAAGTATGTATGCAACACTTCAAACAGTAATAAAGTGAAAACACAGCATATGAAAAATCCCCCACTAATTTAGGAAAATCGGGTATATTTTAATAAATAAAACAAGACCAACAACAAATATCCCTTCAGTTTAACCAGAAATTTGCAGGTTTCAAATTTCAATACATATAGCGCCAAAAAGCACAAAGCTCCAACTGCGAATATCTGGTCACAGCGGACCGGGACTAAGTCACATGTTCAAGCTGACCATGATGGAGCGCTGGCCGGCTACAGGGATCCAGTTAGGCCTGCTGAACAAGAGTATCGTAAATCCAGGTTGTGCAGCATTCCCAGGTCCACTGAGGGGGATGCGTCACACAGCCAAGGTGATGCATCAGTTCCAAGGTGCTGCGGAGCTGTGATGTGGGGTCCTGTGCCATCATCAAGGATCCTGTTAATGAGGCCTTGCAGTGCAAAATCTGGTGTTGAGGATGCATCACTTAATCGAGGTGGTGTGGGGGTTCTGAAGAGCTGTGAGGTTGTGGTGCGAGAACCTGCGTCGTTTTCAAGGCTGCTGTCAATAATAGATTTGTGATGCAAGGGCCTGAGGCGGTGAAGCTTCGCACAGCGGTGGTGCTAATGCTGGGTCTGCAAGGTTGATGCAGAGTCCTTGCACTAGGAGAACCCTTGCAGCAGAAGCGATGCATCGGTTCTGCTCAAGATTGCTCAGTGCAGCAGAGGAGATGCATTGTTCTGCTGGATCCACAGATGGACTAGTAGAGTACCTTCAGGCACACTTCCAAGGGTCAATGACATGGGTGGCACCACTTGGCAGGGTAGGACTCACAGATGGCGGAGTTCTGGTGCTGGGTTCAAGGTTTTTGGAGCCTTCTGTCCCTGAAGCTCTAGTCAGGAGGCTAGCCAACTAGCCCTTGGAGTAACCTTGGGGTCCTGGGTTCAACAGATGCAGGTCCAGTCCTTCTCATCCAGGGAAGAAGGCAACAGGCAGCAGGTCATGCACAGCAGGGCGGCAGTCCTTCAGAGAAGTAGCCCTTTCAGCAGCACAGTAGACCTTCTTCCTGCCAGTGTATCCATAGGTTGAGAGGTGTACTGAAGAGGTGCTGTCTGTGGTTCGGTTTATACGTGTCCCTCCTATGAAATGGGAGAAGCTTCTAGGGGTTTCTCTTTGAAATCACCAGACATTCTGCTTCTCTGTCCTGGCTCCAGACTTACTACAGGGGGAAAGCAACTCTTTGTGTGTAAGCAGAACATACAGTGTAAGCAGGGCTATGCCCAGCTCCACCCTCCCACCCTGCTAGTGATGGCCCACCCAGGCACACCAAAACTCCCTGTTGTATGTGGCTGTCTATGAAGACTACACAAAGCCCAATTGCCAACTTCACCCAGTCATGTGTCTCAGAGACAGGTTGCAGGTGCTAAATGGCTGAGGCAGGCAAATACCAACCTTCTAAAAGTGATATTTTCAAAACTGCAATTCACAATCGATTTCACTGCGAGAGGATTTTTCATTACAATTCTCAAAACACCAAACATGAACTAGTTACCTGCTCCCACTTGGAACGTATCACTTATTAAATGTAATAAAGTCACTCCAGTGTCAGCCTATAGGGGAGATAAGCCTTGCAGTAGAGAAAAGCTAATTTAAGAACATATCACTACCAGAACATGTAAAACTAAAAATTACATGTCCCACTTTTTAAAAACACTGGACCCTGCCCTCTGGGCTTTCCAAGGCCTACCATAGGGTTGATGTACATGTATTACAATGAAGGCTTAGGCCTTGCAAAGAGTTTATTTTCCCAGATTGACATGGCATTTGAAACACTGCACACACAAGCTGCAATGGCAGGCTTGAGACATGTTTAAAGTGCTACTCATATAGGTGGCATAATCAGTGCTGCAGACCCACGAGAAGCATTTAATTTAAAGTCCCTGGGCACAGGTAGTACCACTTTACTCAGGACTTACAAGTATTTAAATGTGCTAATATGTATAAGCCAATTCTAATATGTTTTAAGGAGAGAGCACAAGCACTTTAGCACTGGTTAGCAGTGGTAAAGTGTGCAGGGTCCTAATGGCAGCAAAAAACAGATGAGCAAAACAGGAGGGTTGAAAGCAAAAAGTTAGGGGGAAGAATCACACTAAGGATGCCATATCTAACTCTACTCTTTCTCGGGAATCACATAATCTTACACTTGGTCCTTCTTATGTAGTGCTGGGATGCTCACTTGGGAGCAGTCCCATGTTCTACAAATGCCTTTGTATTGTATGGTCTTCTCTCATTCCTGCTTACTTTTACTTCAATGCTTACTAATGAATTCTTACCAACTCATATTCCTCCTACTCTCATATTTCACCTTTAACCTCTTCTTAACTAGTTTTCATTTTCACCTCCTTCTGTTCTGTCGTGTCTAATATTTCAACTTATATGGTTAGCTTCATATGTTCCTCTACTATGTGCACTTTGACCTTTTTCTCCTTTACCAACCCTCAACTACTACTCTTACTCTCATCTCCTACCATCCTCCATACTACTTCTACCTGTAGTATGGTCCCCTGCTAGTCTCTCCTAACAGAGGTCAATCAACTCAGCTTCTGGTTCTTCCCCACATCCAATCAACTTTCTGTCCCTCCGACATCAACCTACAGAAATGGAAGCAGCATTATTTCTTGTGATTTTATTTAGTCTTTTTTACAAAACTGTCAAATTTTAACATATATCACAGTTATTATGTATTACTGTGTTGTGCTTTCTATGCCATTATTTATGGTGTAGTGATATTTATTTTTGTAATATTTTGAGGCCTTTATAGATTGCTTGACTTTTAGGTGATTTGTTTTGTAGTGTTGGTTTTAATGATAAATTACATCATTTCAATTAAGTTATATGTTAATTCCTTATTTTTTGTTATTTATTCGTTTTTATTTATTTTTTGTTATTTATTCGTTTCAATTTTTTAATTTTTTATTATGTAATACTTTTTAATTTCGGGTTGTGAGGTTTGTTGGGAGATCGGCTGAGCAGTGTTTTAAGTAATATATATGCAACTGATATTATTTGATCACTGTACTAATCATGCAACTCTTTAAATTTGCTTTTAATATAGCTTTAATGCATTTTAAATTATGCATGTATATTTATTATTTGTAATTGTTTACTATGTTGCACTTTTAATGTTTGACATTGTTGCTTATTTGTGTTTTAGAATATTAGGTTTGTTTCTTCGGGACGTGGGATTATTAAGGAATGTGCTGGATAGCCCTTTAAATTGTGTAGTAATTGATATTGATTGATATATAAATTGTTTTTTTATACTTATTCCATCTTATTTCCATTGATGATCTCCATAGTATTCTGGATTGTTTATTTCATTGCCTGGGCTGGGTTGTTGCTCAATGTAATTAGCACTAGGTTTACCCATTTTTGATCTTTCGGGTTTATACATAGTGCTAGAGATTGTAATGCGAATTTAGGACATTTTGCCAAATTCACCATCGTAATTATGATGTCTCTGAGGCCTAGTATATAATGGAAGTGTCAATCTCACAGCCTCCAAGATGTGGCTTGTAAAGTGCTGGACACTGTGCCTGCCCATTTTGTAAATGCTGGTAATGAAAAGATGCTGCTTAAAGCTCTCGAATCACATCCTTGTGACCGAGCTGCAGTAAAATATATTTTTCATCGGTAACCCTCTGCTCTGAGGCCACTTCAATTACCGATGTTATACCTCGGCTTCGAGGTGCCTCCAGCGCATCCTGAGGCGCAGAGGAAGCCTCCCTAAGCATCTCCTGCATAACCGTGATGGGCTGAGCTCCGCGTCGCTCCCAGGATGGCGGGTGGACCCGTGAGACTCCGGTTAAAAGGCGGAGCTCGATGATGGTACGTGCGACACCTCTGGCTCCGCTGAGCAGGTGCTTAATTGATGGCACTTGCTACACCCCTGAAACTCCTGAGCAGGGGCTGGTTTCCTGTTATATGCAGCAATTCTGACTCCCCTGGGTAGGTGCCCCGTTGACGGTACATGCGACGCCCCTGCCTCTCCTGAGCAGGGGCTGGTTTCATGTTATATGCAGCAATTCTGACTCCCCTGGGTAGGTGCCCCGTTGATGGTACATGCGACGCCCCTGCCTCTCCTGAGCAGGGGCTGGTTTCATGTTATATGCAGCAATTCTGACTCCCCTGGGTAGGTGCCCCGTTGATGGTACATGCGACGCCCCTGCCTCTCCTGAGCAGGGGCTGGTTTCATGTTACATGTAACAGTTCTGACTCCCCTGGGCAGGTGCTGGTTCCATGTTACATGCAAAACTCCTGGCTCTCTTGATCAGGTGCTGGTTTCATGTTACATACATCTCCCTTGGCTCCCCTGAACAGTTGCTGATTTCATGTTACAAGCAACATTTTTGGCTCCCCTGAACAGGTGCTGATTTCATGTTAAAAGCAGCAGTTTTGGGTCTCTTGAGCTGGTGCTGCTCTCATGTCGCAAGCAGCAATTTTGGATCTCCTGAGATGCTGCTGGTTTCATGTTACAAGTAGCAATTTTGGGTCTCCTGAGATGCTGCTGGTTTCATGTTACATGCAGCACTCCTGAACCTTCTGAGCAGGTGGTAGTTTCATGTTACATGCAGCATCCCTGATCCTCATTTTCAACTGCAGCTTTCACGTGACATACAGCACCCCTGGCTCTCCTGGGTAGCTGATGGTTTCATGTTATATGCAAAAGTACATCTAACATGCAGCATCTCTGGCCCACTGGTTTTTAGGTAACATGCAGCGCCATTGTTTTACATGAGAAGACCCTTGTTACATCTTACATGCAGCATGTCTGGGGCATATGATCAGCCCCTTTTTAAATCATACTTGCAGCATCTCTGGCTGAAAGGGAAGGTTCTGGTTTCATGTTACAAGCAGCACCACTCTTTCACATGAGCAGATCCTGGTTACATCCTACATGCTTCATCACTTGCGCAAATGAGAAGGCACTAGTTACATATTATGTACAGCACTTATGGTTCATGTGAGCAGGTTCTAGTTCCATCTTACGTGCATTTTCTCTGTCTCACTTGAGCAGGGCACACTCTTCCGGCTGATATGAGCAGACACTGGTCACATGTTACAGGCAGCATTTTTGGCTCACATGAGTCGGTGCTAGTTACATGCAGCACAACTCCTTCACATCAGCAGATGCTTCCTACATGCCACATGCAGCACTGTAAGTGTACTAGCTAGTTACATGCTACGTGCAGCACATCTGGCTCACATTAATACATGCTACATGTAGGAGACCTAGCTCTAGTGAAGAGATCTTGGTTACATGCAAACTGAACCACTGCAGATTCATAAAACGATGTCTCGTTAAATGTTACATGTAGCATTGCTTGAAACTAGCTCTTATGGTCAAGTACTACGTACATGATACATGCAGCACTATTGCTTCACATGAACACTCTCTGGTAACATGGAGCAGCACAAGCTCACTTGATTAGGTAGCTGTGTGTGACTTATTAAACCCATCATCACTCAACACTTTTCTCGCATTACCAGATATTAGCTAATTACATGTAACTCGCGACGCAGTTGAGCAGGCCCTGATTGCAGCCTTTATGCAGTACCGCAAGCTCACATGACCAACTTTGTTTGCATGTTATACCTAAACAGGTTTTAGTTATATGTTTCATGTAGTACTGCTGGCTCACATGACTAGGACCTGGTTATATATTAAAATGAGCAGCACTTGTTTATATGTCTGCACTCTGGCTACATATTATATCTGACACCGCTACATACTACATACTCTGCAGACTGATGGCTCACAAGACCTGGACCTGGGTCTATATCAAACAGGGCACCGCTAGCTCAACTGACCAGGGCCCGGTTATACACCTCATGTGTTCTCACTAGCTCAGATGACCCATGCCTGGTAACATATCAAACACTGCACCACTAGAACTAGCTCAGTGGCCCAAGACGTGGTTATATACATCACATAGCACTAATAGCACATACGAACAGGGGAACCTGGTCACATATCATGTACAGAACCACTTGCTTATACGCCCATATTCTGATACATTTTGTATCTGTCAGTGCTTGACCCCGTATGTGGGTTCTACTTATGTCTTACATCTCCTGCACGTGAGTGGGTGCTACTTATGTCTTACGTCTCCTACACATGAGCGGGATCTATTTATGTCTTACATCTCCTACACGTGAGTGGGGTCTACTTATGTCTTACATCTCCTGCAGGTTCTACTTATGTCTTACATCTCCTACACATGAGCGGGTTCTACTTATGTCTTACATCTCCTGCACGTGAGTGGGTTCTACTTATGTATTACATCTCCTGCATGTGAGCAGGTTCTACTAATGTCTTACGTTTCCTACATGTGAGCGGGTTCTACTTATGTCTTACATCTCCTACATGTGAGCGGGTTCTACTTATGTCTTACATCTCCTGCAGGTTATACTTATGTCTTACATCTCCTGCACATGAGCGGGATCTACTTATGTCTTACATCTCCTGCACATGAGCGGGTTCTACTTATGTCTTACATCTCCTACACGGGAGCTGGTTCTACTTATGTCTTGCATCTCCTGCATGTGAGTGGGTTCTACTTGTGTCTTACATCTCCTGCACATTAGCGGGTTCTACTTATGTCTTATATCTACTACACGTGAGCGGGTTCCACTTATGTCTTACATCTCATACAGGTGAGGAAGTTCTGCTTATTTTTTACATCTCCTACATGTGAGCAAGTTCTACTTATGTGTCACATCTCCTGCACGTAAACAGGTTCTACTTATGTGTTACATCTCCTACACATGATTGGGTTCTACTTATGCCTTACATCTCCAACATGTAAGCGGGTACTACTTATGTCTTACATCTCCTACATGTGAGTGGGTTCTACTTATGTCTTACATCTCCTACATGTGAGTGGTTTCTACTTATGTCTTACATCTCCTGCACATGAGGGGGTTCTACTAATGTCTCATGTCACCTTCTATGAGCCTGGTTACCTATTATAGGTAACACTGCTATGCCACACGAGCAGGTTCTAGATACATGTTGAACTGGTTATCCTCCTTCCTTTACAGAACACCCCTATCATCTCGACCCCGATTTTCACCTCGTCTTTTTGATGAATCGTTCGAGACTTTCTGCTGAAGATCATGATTACTCCTGTTGAGTAATTTCTTAAGCTACAGGCTCAACTTATCAAAGTCTTTGGCCTAACAGGCTAGAGCTAAGCAGATGACACTGAGATTCTTCTAAAACTGATACTCACATCCTGCCTCCTGAAACTGAACCTGAAATACAGAAATCCTCACCTGCTGAAAAGTCACTCAGACGGCGGTCTGCGGAACATGGTACCCCACTGTACTCAGCTCCTTAAGGGATGTTAGGGTGTCTTGGGATGCTCACCTTAGCATCAACCCCAGATTAACCCAGCTGTCAAGGCTTCTTTCTATTGAATGAGAATCTCTAGAAGGTCAAGCCTCACTTGGTCCAAGCAACCCTCTCGCTTGTCCTCTCCTGTCTGGATAACCCATATTCACAGTCACTTGTTTGCACACAAATATCCGCCTTGCAAGCTACCCAGGGTTCAAAACACTGCAGCAACTATGCCGTCCATCTACAGCTGTGGAAAACACCAGCCCTACATGACCTCTGTCAAATGGAGTGACTGGCATTGTAAGTGTAGTCAACTGTATGATGCCAAACAGTGACAAGTAATTATTCAATTCTACTCTCAGGAAGTCCACTGCAAATAACCACTCAAGGCACAAACTTCAACAACCATTCAGGACATTGGTATACATTATTGAAAAACACTGCCTTAGTTGCTTCATCATTCAGCTAATATTTGATCTTCAGTCTCACCCTATACACACAAGCACACATCCACACACAGACACACGTACAAAGGTCACTAACCATCACTGGAAACACCCATCATCATTCTCCCCGCTGCTATAACACACTATGCTAGAAATATGCACAACCTCCTCACCCACATACAAATGGACCACATGTCCAGAAGCTCGAACAACATCTCCCAGAATATAACGAGTAAACCACATTTGCATCCACATATTCATTCACCTGCCTGCTTCTGAAGGTGATTTGACAATAGGTGTCTCAGGATGCAAAGCCAGAAGCTCACAACTTTGCATTTTTTTAAAACCTATAAGGAGATGTAGAAAGCCTGAGACCTCCTGTAATTTAAGAAAAATGAATGGCAGCGTGAGCGGCCCCATGTGGCAGTGGAAAACAATTCCAGCTGGCAAGAGGTTACCGCCGCCATGGTTAGATGTCCAGTGGAATAGGGGAGTCCAGTTGGCCCCTTCCACCATCACCCACATCCCTCTCCGACAGACTGTAAGCATGTGAACACCCTGCATGTCCCAGCTCTCCCGCACTATGGGGCATATTTGTGGCTTTTGTGGTGCAAGACAGCGCAGCAACCCACCTTGCTGAGCGTCACAGGGAAAGGGCAGGAATGCACCGTATTTATTCAATAGAGCAGATTCCTGTCCCTTTACCTTGTGCTGGTGCTGTTTTGGCAGCCTAGCACCAACGCAGGCACCCTTCCACCATGGTGCAAGGATATCTGTGTTGTAGGCAAGATTGCACAAAAGCAATCCTGAGAGGCTTTTTCCTCTTCCTATATGTGCTGCCAAATGCAGCACACATAAAAAGAGGAAAAGATGAGAAGAAATAATGATATTTCTTCTCGTTGCACCTCTCCAGGGTAGGTGTATTTTTTGGTGCATTCCCAGGTTCCCTAGGTTTGGTAAGTCTGGAAATGCCTCAAAACCATGGGAGTTGCATGGGAACTCCCACAAAATGCCCATGGAACTCCTCCTGTGCGCAGAGCAATGCAATGTAGAGATTTGCGCTGCGTTGCACTACTCCAGATTTTTGAAGCCACTCAAAACCACTCTTTGCTCGGCTTCAAAAATCTGACTTAAGGTTTGTGCCACTCTTGCCTGGTGCAAGAGTGACACAAACTGGGTCATAAATATGGCCCTGTGTCTTTAACCCTTTTGGGCACCAGCTAGTGCTTGTGAGCAGGTGTAGCATTGTCATCCACCATTTTCCTGAACAAAGATATCGTGCCCAGGTGCATCCAGGACTAGCAAATAGTCATAGAGAAGTGAGGTTGTAGTTTTCAATGGGCTTGGTGTGCCCAATCACAATGCTTCATAAAACATACACCTAGTTGAAAGCTCCCCTGAGACACACTAGTGGCAGCAAGAGCTATATAGATGCAACACAAAGACAGTGTTACATACAGCACAGTTAGTGCTGTGCCCCAGGGCCTGGGTGCATGCTGCATGTAGCATCACTATATTACATGAACAGATTCTAGTTCCAAAATACATGAGCGCCACTGGCTCACACAAGCATGCCTTTGCTATATGTTGTATGAAGCACAGCTATCCCACATGAACAGGTTTTTTTTACATGTTACCTGCAGCATGGCTGGTTCACATGATCAGCCACTGTTTATATATCACACATTGTGGCTCAGATAACCACCCACTGGTCACAGGTTTTATCCATAATTGGTGTCTCCCACACATCCAGACTCTGGTTGCATGTTACCTGCATCCAAAGAGCACAGCAGTGGGCTGAGGTTACATGTTGAATTCAGGCTTGACTTAGCATGTGCAAGTTCTTGTTGCAAGTAATTGGGTGGCACTGTAAGCTCAAACTGCTAGTCCTATGTGCAGGCTACGTGTACATCTTATCTGCTACACAGCACATGCACAATTAACATTCTATATGCAGAGCTACTAGCTCGCCAGTAAAGCCTCTTGATAGTTTCAGGTTTGCTAGCTTCTACGTGGAGGCTTAGCTAACATGATAGTTCCTCAAGGCATACTTCAGACCCTTGGGCATCTAGAAAAAGTCATCCAAACTTCCAAAAAAAGCACAAAAACTCAAATTAATCAAAAGACCTATTGCAGTGCTGCATTTACGGGTGATCATTCTTGCTCTGAACCCTTCTTTCACATCCTATTGGTGTGGAGAACACATCCTAGGAGTGTCAACCTGCAGCCTACTCTAAGTTGAAAAACGACCCTCAGAATCCACTCCCAGGCAAATCTTTCACCACCAAGCAGAAGCCATAAAATCCACCTCCTCCACTAATCCCTCTCTGTAACTACTGGAACCCACAGAAGATCAAGGCAAATAAGGTATGAGGACAGACCGATGCATCGAATGAAGATTAGTTAGTCAAATAACAGAGATTAGTAGAAGGTTATCAAAGTATCAACTCCTTATCCCTTCCAAGTTCAGGTCTTTACTGCTTCAAGACATGGCATAGTTCTGCCTGCTCCCATTTTGACGAAGAAAGCAAAACACAAGCCCAGAAGTTAAATGTAACCTCTTGCAACACAGATATATTTAAAGACTGCAGTACAAACGAAAGAATTAAACATAAAAACTCAAACTCACTGATCCTATATGCTGAGCCTGTAGGGAGAAAAAATGTGAAGAACAAAACAAAAGTTGCGGTCCTTTAAATATCCAAGAAGGACGTCTTCTGTACATCTCTGTCCAGTACTTTTACATCGCTAACCCTGCCCCTCTGGCCAGCAAATCTCTGGTGTGAAGACATTTGGATAAGTTTTTTAGTCACATGTGAGACTCTGATGGCACTACCCGGCCACGATATGAGGGTCCAGTCTCCAACCCTCACCTCCCTTCCTGGACATATGACCCCTCACTGCTGAAAGTCCAGCAGGGTCCATGAAGGAACCACAGCCGACTGATGGTGCCTTGTAACAGCTGCAGTCAGGTCACTACTCCATCTTCACCAGAACTCTGCAGGGATTCCAAAAGCTCCTTCATCAGGTCAAAGTGGTCAAGAGGGAAGCACACTAAAATAATGCCACCCCTGTTGGATCCATGTCCTGGGCAAGATTCTGAGCAAGGCAAGTAAAGACAAACAAGACATAGTGCTTGCACCACGCATGTACATGCATGACCGGCTTTAGTGCTGGTGCGGCTATCATTTTTGGCACCCCCCACCCCATGTTTTCCTCCTAGGATTCCCACACTATCACCCACCAAAAGTGCCCCTCATCTCTCCATCGCCCCTCTCTCATGTTCAATTCATTTGTTTCACAGCGCTGTAAAGGCTGACTTTAATAACTCACTCAGCTATCCACATAAAATACAGATCTGTTGTGTGAATCAGGCATATTAACCCTCTGCGCTACCTTATGGCGACTAAAAACTGCCACTAGACAAAACTCGGATCTCTCTCTAGCAGGAACACTAATCACAAGAGTTTTCTTGACATTTTTACTG
This sequence comes from Pleurodeles waltl, assembly GCF_031143425.1. NCBI lineage: Eukaryota > Metazoa > Chordata > Amphibia > Caudata > Salamandridae > Pleurodeles > Pleurodeles waltl. Next base: position 95,769,270 of record NC_090446.1, on the reverse strand, counting down.
CTCCCTGAAAGCTGGACACACAAGGAACTCTGCTACTGGTGTTTTAAAATCGAAAGTTATGTCCAACCCAGCGCCCCCCTCTTAGGTCAGTGCCCCCCTTCCAGGTCAGCACCCTGTGCGGCTGCACCAGTCGCCCTCCCCTGAAGCCTGCCCTATGCGCATGGTCAAACCTGTAGCTGTCCTAGAGTGATAGAAATCAGACACAGAATTTCTGAGCGAGGTGGATACACCATGGGGCACCGGACGGATTATAGGCTGAAGGGTGCCTATTGCAAGGTACAGGTGCACCTCAAATAGCAATAAAAATGACAATGAATAGGATGAGACTTGCACTGAATCTTTCTTCAGTCAACCACTTGTAGGGTACATTAAAGGGCGCAGCTTTATTAGATGCCAGAAATACAGATTACATGAAATCTCACTAATGAAGCCTGGGTAATGTTGATGTGGTAGGATGGACATGGGAAGTGAATGAACACACAAATTTTGCAGCTTTAATGAGTTGATTCTTTTTAGGCTCTGACTGTCCCTTGACAATGTTTGTTACAGTGAGGTTGCTTCAAGAGGATGCTGTTCTTTGTAGAAGGCCTGCCCATGACAATCCCCTGCTGCTGACTGTTCACATAACCCCTACTCCTCTGTGCATGTGGTGCCTCCTAAGCTCTGTGGCTCCCTCTGAAATGCAGACTCTCTTTTAGGTGTATCTTTGTTCCATTCCTAAAACTCAGACCTTCAGCACCAGAGAGTTCCCCATGTCCAAGACTGTGCTTCACTTCACTGGGACTATCCACACCCCTGTTGGGATTGTGGATGATGTGTGTGCCGAGCAATATGCTAAGCATTCGGAGAAGTGTCCCGCTCCTGTGATGATATGCCACGGTCCTCAGCTCAGCAAACGCTAGGGATCTATATAGTGGGGATTGTCCTCAATTAGCGGAGGATAATCTTTCAAATTAGGAGAACATTAATTGCAAAACTAATGCCAGAATGGCGGAGACCTACTTTAGTTGGGTTTACTTTAGGCGGTGATCATTCCATTGTGATTAACAGTGACCCTTTGTGCTGTTCTGCAATCGTGTGAGAGGAATGCTTCAGAATAAAGGTAGAAAACATACTCCTATTTTTGTAATCATGATAAAAGACTTGTGGCTTGGGCCTTAGAGCATGGGTCTTGTGTTGAGGGAAGAAACTAGCATGCAATCTAAGTGGCCGATTTCAGCAGCTTTTGAGATGGGCTTAACTACTCGATTCGAAGTGTAGATAACCTGCTGCCATGGGGCTCGTGAAATTGGGGTAGGAGGCCACGGATTTGTACCAGGGTTGTTTCTTGCATTTTCAGAAGAGAGAATTTATGTCTTAGACCTCAAAAACTGGAAGCATTCAGGCCTATCTGGACACCTCGCAAGATCTAGATGTTGGTGCCCACACCGAGGAAATTACTCAGACTAAAAACTGATGGTGGATGAGCAATAAGGCTCTGATATAGAATCAGAATGAGTGGAGTTGTATTTGATCATGTTTTGTAGTAAAATACAAAAATATAGGTGGGCTTGCAGGGCTTAATTTGTAATGGTATGTGTCTATGGTGAGCCCCAGGGCTTGTTTTTCCGCTGCAAGGCCATTTGTGGCTATTGAAATATGGGTCTCATGGTTGTGCTGTCTATGGCTCTCCTAACCCCTCTTTGTTAGGTCTGCATGTCTTCCAAGTGCTCGGACAATATGTCTTGCCAGGTAAACTTGCACTCATCTTTGCTTTATCTTTCTTTGTTTTATCTGCTTGTTTATTATTGTGGCTGTAATATGAACGCTTCATTGAAGATTCCATTTTCCATGTGCTCGCCCAACAATTATCATTGAAGGTGTTTTTTCTTTTTCTTTTGTTTGCAACAATATAATTATCTAAACTTCATCACATCAGCAACGTAAATTCATTAACAAGTACTGCAACTCTCTGGATCATGAGGAACTCTAGTGAGTAGAGTTTTTTTTCACCAAAGAGAAAGGTGTTCTTAGTTTGAATTGTTTTCCTTGGGAAGTTAAAGTAAGACTTGTGAAGACTGTGGTTATGTCTAATAGGTCACCAAGCTTTCTATATGCCTGCTAAAGTGTGACCTTTCCCTGCTTTAAGTTGCTGTGGAAAAATAAACCCTTCAAAATACAAAGTTGCAAGAATTTTTTTTTAATGTATCTCACAAGAAAATGAAATTTGCGTTACAAAATATAGTTAGTTTACAGATATACTATGAGATGTCATAAACAAAGGAAGTGTAGGAAACTTTGTAAATACGTTTGTGACAAAAATTGAATGCTTGGTTTTGATCCTGCCTTGTGAAAAGTTGGAAAGGCCCCATGTATGGTTTCACAGCAGAAAGTCCCCACCAGACAAGTGAGCATTGCTAAATAGGCCAGCTGATCCTCATCCTTCGTTGACCTGTGGGCCGGTGGGACATTGCACCGCCCACCAAGGGCTTAATAAGGCGCTATGTCACTAACCTATCAGAAATGAATTTACTGATACAATGAATACTTTTATAGGCCACAGCCTGGATGTTAGAATTGAGATATATTTGGAACTTCATGAACGTCCTCATGGCTGGAAGAACTCAATGTCTGTTTTTAGTTACCTAAGGGCACCCTTTGACTTAGGAAGTGGATCGCTGATATCTGAGGACAACGGGGTGTGTTTGCTCCAATCAATAAGGTTACAATACTGTTTCAGTAAAATCAGTAGAGTTATTTTACCGTTCTGTTAGCTGGAGTGACTTCTTCCTTTCATATTTGGCCTACCTCTTGTTTGTTTACGTCTCATCTCTTTTTGGTGTATTCACACTTCCAATTGACGTGAGTTGGGAAGCACAAGGAATCATATATTTTACTATAGGCTTTTCTCCATTGTTCCAGTTAACTCTGGTAAGCAAATTTCTATACTGTGGAAGATTGGTGATGGATGTTACTCATGCATGCTGTAAAGTAGATTCTTGAAGTATAAGGTGGAGTTTTCTCCACTTGTTGGAACCACTTCTCCAGGTGAGATTCTTTAATTTCCATATTTGTCTGCAGATATTAGATGTGAAGCTGGGACACAGGTTTCCAGTCACTTTGAGATACCTGAGTCAGGGATGCTATCCCGTGAGATCATACTCTATTCTCAGTGTACGTATACGTTATTCACATTGTATTTTGGCATTTTTCTCCACTTATTTCAACTAAGTAGATGGTTTGTAGGATATGTCTTAGTTTTTCACAATGATAATTACAGGGTTATTATCATTCATACTTCTTTCCGCCCTGACGAATCGCATACAGTCCACAAAACACATGTTGGCAACTTCAGGATCTGTATAACTTTGATGTCCTTGGCAACTTCAGGATCTGTATAACTTTGAAGTTCTTGGACATATTGTTCATCTCATGATATCTTTTTTATGTGCTTCTGCACTTTGGTTGATATATCACTATGATATGTATTTGTGTTGCACTATATCTAATGTTGTGTATTTGATGACATAACAAATATGATTAGTTTCTGTGAATTGTATGTCTGACCTGGTGAAAATACAACTTTGAAAATTTCTGTGAATTGTATGTTTGACCTGATGATAATACAGTTTTGAAAATTTAAACACAAACTTTGGTGTATTGTAGATTTATTTTGGACTATATTACTCCACACGAACCATAGCTTTTGTTTAAATTTGCAACCCCTAGTTCTCAATTCCCTTATTCACAAGTCCTTGATTTTTCATCTTCATCTTTTCCACTTTCTGAATTAGCCCTGTAACTACAGTTGTTCAGTAAAGCTGAAGCTTCCCCAATCGTGAGTGCAAACTTAGAAAACTGTACCTTTGAATTTTTTATGATCTAGTCTTTCATTCCCTGTTTGAAAGGGTTACATAGGTGATATCTAGGCCACGACAATTTCTTTTTCACACTAGAGTAACCTTGTGTAGATTCAGATTATTGAGTTTACGCTTTTTCAAAAGTTGTCCTTTCATCTTGTTACACATGTTTACAGGTTTTGCAGAATTGAATTTTCGCCTGCAGAAGACTGACTCTAGCAGGAAAGGTCTTTCAGAAAGTGACAAGCTGGATTTGAGCTGCAGCTATATCTGCGGCAAAGGTAATCACAGGGTAAGCTCGTTCGGTAGGTACCTTGTATGGCGTTATATGCAAGGGTATACTTCGAGGCATATGCGCCACATTTGTAGCGCCCCGTTGCGCCCACTAACAGCACCATGTGCGCTCCGTATTTACAATATGGCACACCATTGCGGTTGTGTCCACCTCAGCGTCATCATTTATGGCTCTAATGTGGCGTTTTGCTGGATTAGCGCCATAAATTATGGCGCTAATGCAGCAAAGCACAGGGAGGGCCATTGTTTTCAATTGGGAGCATCACCTTAATGCCTGCCTTAGGCAGGCGATAATAATGACGCAAAAAATGGCGCAGTGAAATTGAGTAAATTTCACTGCAACATTTTCTAGCCTTCCCTAGGTAGGAAAGCCTCCTTGCATACATTATGCCCGGCACAGGCACAATGTGGGGCAAGCTTAATGAAGTGGCACAATGCATGAATTGCACCACTTTGTAAATATGGCGCATGGGAAATGCTACTTTAATGCCACATTTGCCTAAAAAAAGACACAAATGTGCTGCAAGGTGGCGCTATGGGTATCATATATATGCCCCTTCATGTGTAATTTACACAGAGATCACACCAAAGCTCTTTCGGATAATACTCATGGTATTCAAGTAAATTCCCCACTATACAAAGTAAAAATTGCAGTTATGTGCTGTAAATACCCTTATTTTAAATAGGGAACAGCCTACTCCAGTTCATGGGACAGAATCTTTAAAGCTTTTTATTTTATCTCCTTCTTGTGTTGTGATGTGTTGTGCTATGCCATCTTGTGTTATGTTATACTATGGTACATGCTTAATTTTGTGGGGAAAAAAAAAACATAAGTGCCAGGACCGAGAGGTCTTCCCTTAAGCCAGCTGCCAGCTCTACTGAATGTCGGGGTTACCGAATACCAAGGCTCTGTAATCTTCATCCACTACCACACACTTCCTGTCTCTTTATTTTCCTCATGCAGGTTGTTTTCATCCCTTATTTTTCCCTTTCTCATTATTTTCACACCGTTCTCTGCCTCCTTTTCTACCTTTCCCTCTTCTTGGGCAACGGTACAAAACAAGTTGTGGTGCCCAAGGTGGGCCTCACATGTTGATATTAAGTACTGCAATGTTATCATTTGGTACGATGTGGTGTGATGCAGTATACTACGGTGAGGTATGGTATGGTATTGCATAGAATAAATATTCTTATGCCATACCATTACAATCCACATAATTATGGGGTAAGGTCAGACAGACTGCAACCCAGGAGTCACCTGTACCAATGCACCTCCTTACAATACAAAACATGCACCAGGGGTGTGGGGTAAGCATTTGCCCATCTGCTTTATATAAAGCAGAATTTCTTCTTTCCATTCTTTTGGGGCTTGTTAGACCTGACAGCCTTAGTGTGGTCACCCCTAACTTTTTGCCTGCCTCCCGCCACTTTTTGGACACCGTTTTTGCTGGCTTTTAGACTCTGCGCACTTTACCACTGCTAACCAGTGCTAAAGTGCATATGCTCTCTCCCTTTAAACATGGTAACCTCGGATCGCACCAAATTGGACTATTTGATTTACTTATAAGTCCCTAGTAGAGTGCACTATATATGCCTAGGGCCTGTAGATTAAATGCTACTAGTGGGCCTGCAGCACTGGTTGTGCCACCCACTTTAGTAGCCCCTTTACCTTGTCTCCGGCCTGCCACTGCAAGGCCTGTGTGTGCAGTTTCACTGTCACTTCGACTTGGCATTTAAAAGTACTTGCCAAGCCTAAAACTCCTCTTTTCCTACATATAAGTCACCCCTAATTTGTGCCATAGGTAACCTCTAGAGCAGGGTGCTTTGTGGGTAAAAGGCAGAACATGTACCTGTGTAATTTACATGTCCTGGTAGTGTAAAACTCCTAAATTTATTTTTACACTACTGTGAGGCCTGCTCCCTTCATAGGCTAACATTGGGGCTGCCCTCAAACATTATTGAAGTGGTAGCTGCTGATCTGAAAGGAGTAGGAAGGTCATATTTAGTATGGCCAGAATGGTAATACAAAATCCTGCTGACTGGTGAAGTTGGATTTAATATTACTATTTTAGAAATGACACTTTTAGAAAGTGAGCATTTCTCTGCACTTAAATCATTCTGTGCCTTACAATCCACGTCTGGCTGGGTTTAGTTGACAGCTCCTTGTGCATTCACTCAGACACACCCCAAACACAGGGTACTCAGCCTCACTTGCATACATCTGCATTTTTAATGGGTCTTCCTGGGCTGGGAGGGTGGAGGGCCTGCTCTCACACAAAGGACTGCCACACACCCTACTGGGACCCTGGCAGACAGGATTGAACTGAAAGGGGACCTGGTGCACTTCTAAGCCACTCTTTGAAGTCTCCCCCACTTCAAAGGCACATTTGGGTATAAAACAGGGCCTCTGCCCTACCACCTCAGACACTTCCTGGAGAAGAAACCTGAACCAGAACCTCACCCTGACAAGAAGAACTGCCTGGCTGCCTAAAGGACTCACCTGACTGCTTTCTACAGAGGACTGCTGCCTTGCTGTTGCCCTGCTGTCTTGCTGATCTCTTGCCTTGCTGCAGAAGTGCTCTCCAAGGGCTTGGATAGAGCTTGCCTCCTGTTCCCTGAAGTCTCAGGACCAAAAAGACTTCTCTCTTGCAACTGGACTCCTTGTGCGGTGAAAAATTCGACGCAAAGCTTGTTCCGCTGTGAAAAATTCACTGCACGCCGGACAGGAAAGACGCCGCACGACTTCGCGAGGAAAAGATCGACGCGGCGCCTGAGGTGCGACCGGAACTTCGACGCACGGCCCGCCTCGACAACGCCACCAGACTTCCAGAGGGGAAATCGAAGCAGCGCCTGCCTTGATGGAGAAAATTCCACGCACAGCCCACCGGAACGACGCGCAGCCGGACAACAAGCCCAGGATTCCACGCACAGACCCCGGGGCGTCTGAAAATCCCGCGACCCACAGAGGAGACCTGGCTGCGTGCCGGAAATCGATGCAACGTCTTCCGCATGACAAATAACGATGCAAGTCCATGTGTGAAGGGGCGAAACCGACGCACACACCATTTTCCACGCATCTCCTCCTCTGCGGCCCGTTTCACTCCAAACCGGGTACTTTGTGCTTGAAAGAGACTTTGTTTGCTTTTTAAAGACTTTAGACACTTCATATCACTTTCCAGTGATATCTTTACAATCTCTTATTGCATCTTTTATCGTTTTGACCTGCAAATACCCAGATAAATATTATATATTTTTCTAAACACTGTGTGGTGTATTTTTGTGGTGCTATATGGTGTTATTGTATGATTTATTGCACAAATACTTTACACATTGCCTTCTAAGTTAAGCCTGACTGCTCAGTGCCAAGCTAACAGGGGGTGGGCACAGGATAATTTGGATTGTGTGTGACTTACCCTGACTAGAGTGAGGGTCCTTGCTTGGACAGGGGGTAACCTGACTGCCAACCAAAGACCCCATTTCTAACATTGGTGATCAGCGGTGAGGATAGGACTTGTATTTGTGCAGTGACATACAGTAGCTAAGTATTTCACTACCTACCCATAGTTGGAGGTCAACTTGATTTGTTTCTCTTTTGCAAATGTGTTTTTTCCTAACAATTTTCTAAACCTAAATCCTCACTCAACATGTCTCTGGCTGGGTCTCAAGCAGGAGATTTTGACCTAGCCCTGTTGGAGACATATACTGTGAAACAGCTAAAAGGGTTCTGCAGGGAGATGAGGGTACCCACCCAAGGGCCTGTACCCACCCAAGGGGCCTCCAGAAAGGAGGACTTTCAAGTGGCGCTGAGGGCCTGGGCAGAAGCACATTTAGAGGAGGATGCTGAGGAAGAGGAGCCAGAAAATTGCCCCTCAGAGGATTTTTTGCCACCAGTGGGTGATGTTACCACTGCAATTGTGCCCCCTTCCAGACCAGGGAGCAGTGTCTCTGAGCAAGGCCTGACCGCAGAGGAAAGGAGAGAAGAGAGGGAGTTCCAATTGCAAATGGCAAGACTGAAAATTGAGGCTCAACAGGAGGAAAGAAGGGCAGAGAGAGAAGCCAAGCAAGCTGAGGCTGAAAGAGCAGCCAAACAGATTGAAGCTGAAAGAGCTGTAGCTGCAGCTGAGAAAGCCTTGGCTGAAAAGAAACGCTTGTTGGCTCATGAACAGAGTCTTAAGGAGCTGGATCTTAAGGCAAGACAGTCTGAATCCAGCAGTAATGGTGGCAGCATACAGAAAGGACCTGCTGGAGAAAAGAAGGTTCGTATAACCAAAAATGTGGTGCCCAGTTTTGTGGTGGGAGATGACATACATAAATGGTTAGCTGCTTATGAAGTTGCACTAAGGGCTCATGAGGTTCCTGAAGGGCAATGGGGTACAGCTATGTGGAGTTATGTGCCACCATTGGGGAGGGACACACTTGTCACATTGGATAGGCCAGATCAAAACACATACCCACTTCAGAAAGCCATTTTACTTGCCAAGTTTGGGCTGACCCTTGAGAAATACCGTCAGAGGTTCAGGGACAGCACCAAACTATCCACACAAACATGGGTAGATTTCTTTGACTTTTCCAGTAAGGCACTGAATGGATGGTTGCGGGCTGCAAAGTAGATGATTACACAGGATTGTATAATTTGATTCTGAGAGAGCATATGCTTAGTATTTGTTTTACAGAGTTGAGCTATCACCTAGTAGACAGTAAGCTGACTGATCCCAGGAAGCTTGCTGAGGAGGCGGACCTCTGGACTAGTACCAGAGTGTCCAAAAAGGTATCTGGGGAGGACACCCACAAAGGTGGTCAGGGTTCCCATCAGAAGAAAGGGGGGGGAGAAAAACTTAAAAACAAGGAGTTCTCAAAAGGCCCCCAAAATAGTTCCCAAGGGAGTAGTGGTAACCAGTCCCGGTCTGATTCTCAAAAGAAAGGTTTTACTGACCATAAGACAGGGAGGTATGTACCCCACTGTGCAGAGTGCAATAAGTATGGGCACTCTGAGGGCGACTCCAAGTGTCCCAAGAGGGCACAGACCCCAAAGGAGGGCAGACACCTGGGTTGGCTAGCATAGTGCTCTGGGAGGAGATGGTCCCAGTCAGTTTTGGGGAGCAGACAGAAGTAACCCTAGTGTCCCTGGCGGATGCAGAGATGGTTACACAAAAGGATGATGGATGGAGTGCTGACAATGCAAACACTCTCCCCCAGTCACAAATCTGGGTTCAATCCATCGTTCTTTTGCTCACCATGCCACCCCAGTTTGGACCCAGCCATATGCAAATCAATCTTGACCCTGTTCCCTATGGGAACAGTCCAGCCAGAACTGCCAGGCGAGGTCCTCCCTGGACCAGAAAAAAGCATCCTGGGACCGGTTTCAGGGTATTACCCTTCTTCAGCCAGGCTAGCTTGATTCCAGTGGCACAGTGAGCAAGGAACCCACATCTGGGCATACCCTTCCCACTTAGGACAACTTTAGCAACACAAAAGGATGATGGACGGAGTGCTGACAATGCAAACACTCTCCCACAGTCACAGATCTGGGTTTAATCCATTGTTCTTTTGTTCACCATGCCACCCCAGTTTGGACCCAGCCATATGCAAATCAGTCTTGACCCTGTTCCCCATGGGAACAGTCCAGCCCGAACTGCCAAGCCAGGTCCTCCCTGGACCGGAAACAAGCATCCTGGGACCGGTTTCAGGGTATCACCCTTCTTCAGCCAGGCTAGCTTGATTCCAGTGGCACAGTGAGCAAGGGACCCACGTCTGGGCATACCCTTCCCACTTAGGGCAACTTTAGCAACCCAAAAGGATGATGGAACAGGGTCAAGACTGATTTGCATATGGCTGGGTCCAAAGTGGAATGGCATGGGCAGCAAAAAAACGATGGATTTAGGCCCAGATCACTGTACTGGGGGTGAATGTTTGACAATGTTCAGCATTCCGTCCATCACTTGTTGTTTTTGCATTTGTTGCCCTAAGTGGGAAGGGTATGCCCACACGTGGGTCCCGTGCTTCCCATGCCACTGGATTCAAGCTAGCCTGGCTGATAAGGGGTGAAACCCCAAAACCGGTCCCAAGATGCTTGTTTTCAGTCCAGGGAAGACCTGGCCTCACAGTTTGGGCTGGACTGTTCCCATGGGGAACAGGGTCAAGATTGATTTGCATATGGCTGGGTCCAAACTGGAATGGCATGGGCAGCAAAAAAATGATGGATTTAGGCCCAGATCACTGTACTGGGGTTGAATGTTTGATAATGTTCAGCATTCCGTCCATCACTTGTTGTTTTTGCATTTGTTGCTCTAAGTGAGAAGGGTATGCCCAGACGTGAGTCCCGTGCTTCCCATGCCACTGGATTCAAGCTAGTCTGGCTGATCAGGGGTGAAACCCCAAAACCGGTCCCAGGATGCTTGTTTCCAGTTCAGGGAAGACCTGGCCTCGCAGTTCGGGCTGGACTGTTCCCAAGGGGAACAGGGTCAAGACTGATTTGCATATGGCTGGGTCCAAACTGGAATGGCATGGGCAGCAAAAAAATGATGGATTTAGGCCCAGATCACTGTACTGGGGTTGAATGTTTGATAATGTTCAGCATTCCGTCCATCACTTGTTGTTTTTGCATTTGTTGCTCTAAGTGGGAAGGGTATGCCCAGACGTGAGTCCCGTGCTTCCCATGCCACTGGATTCAAGCTAGTCTGGCTGATCAGGGGTGAAACCCCGAAACCGGTCCCAGGATGCTTGTTTCCAGTTCAGGGAAGACCTGGCCTCGCAGTTCGGGCTGGACTGTTCCCAAGGGGAACAGGGTCAAGACTGATTTGCATATGGCTGGGTCCAAACTGGAATGGCATAGGCAGCAAAAAAACTATGGATTTAGGTCCAGATCACTGTACTGGGGGTGAATGTTTGACAATGTTCAGCATTCCGTCTATCACTTGTTGTTTTTGCATTTGTTGCCCTAAGTGAGAAGGGTATGCCCAGACTTGGATCCCGTGCTTCCCATGCCACTGGATTCAAGCTAGCCTGGCTGATGAGGGGTGAAACCCCGAAACCGGTCCCAGGATGCTTGTTTCCAGTCCAGGGAAGACCTTGCCTCGCAGTTCAGGCTGGACTGTTCCCATGGGGAACAGGGTCAAGACTGATTTGCATATGGCTGGGTCCAAACTGGAATGGCATGGGCAGCAAAAAAACGATGGATTTAGGCCCAGATCTCTGTACTGGGGGTGAATGTTTGACAATGTTCAGCGTTCCGTCCATCACATGTTGTTTTTGCAGATGCAGAGATGGTGCCAAAAACCCACATGCCTGCCAATACTTCCAAGTATAGACAGCGGGTCACCATCAATAGGCAAAGGGTAGAGGCTCTGCGTGACACAGGAGCCAGCATGACTACTGTCAAGGGTCAGCTGGTGTCAGCAGAGCAGGTCATCCCAAATACATTCCACCAAGTCATCGTGAGCTCTGGTTCCCTTTGAGTGGGGGGGGTCTCTGGTACTCTAAAAGTAGCTGTGAGTCCTGCCATGCCTGTAGATTGTCTGTTAGGCAATGACCTTGAGCACACTACCTGGAAGGAGGTAGAGCTAAGGTCTCACTTGGAGATGTTAGGATTGCCTGAGTGGGTCTGCATGACCACACGGTCCATGGCTGACCGAGAGGGAAGTCAAGGGCGTCTGGAGCCTGGAACAATGGCCCAGACAACTTACAAGAGGAGGGGCAAGGATCGCGGGAAACCGGTCCCAGAAGTTTCCGCAGTGGTTGACGGGGTTCCTGAGGAGGAGGCCCCCGAGCCAACTGGGGAAGACATTGCCGCCCTAGGTGACCTACCTGAGCTAGCTGGCTGGCAAGTTGAGGGTGGGCCCACCAGGGAGGAATTCTGGAAGGCGCAGAAAGAATGTCCCACTCTAGAGGGCATGAGGAAGCAAGCCTCAGCCAAGGTAGCAGGTGAAGCCTCTGGCGATCACCACATATATTGGGAGAATGATCTCCTCTACAGTGAGCCTAAGGTTCCGGCCATTGGGGCAGCGCGTGTGCTGGTGGTCCCCCAGTGTTACCGGACCTTCCTACTGGAACTGGCTCACGACATTCCCCTGGCAGGACATTTGGGGCAAGACAAGACTTTTGCCAGGCTTGTCACCCACTTCTATTGGCCCAGAATGAGGACAAACTCAGATACGTTCTGAAGATCCTGTCCTACCTGCCAGGCCCGTGGTAAAACAGGAAAAAGGGTTAAGGCCCCCCTGATTCCACTTCCTTTCGTTGGCACCCCCTTTGAAAGGGTGGGCATCGACATTGTTGGTCCATTGGACCCCAAAACTACCCTAGGCAGCAGGTTCATCCTGGTTTTGGTGAACCATGCTACCCGTTACCCAGAGGCAATCCCTCTGAGGACCGTAACTGCACCGGTGGTGACCAGAACTCTGATGGGGATATTTACCTGTGTGTGATTCCCAAAGGAGATAGTGTCTGACAGAGGCACTAACTTCATGTCTGCATACATGAAGTCTATGTTGGATGCGTGTGGTGTAACCTACAAGTTCACCACACCCTATCACCCCCAATCTAATGGTCTTGTGGACAGATTCAACAAGACCCTGAAAGGCATGATCACAGGCCTCCCTGAGGCCCTGAGGCGTAAGTGGGACGTCCTCTTACCATGCCTTCTCTTTGCTTACAGAGAGGTACCTCAGTAGGTGGTAGGGTTCAGTCCCTTTGAGCTCCTCTATGGGTACCTTGTCAGGGGACCCTTAAGCATTGTCAAGGAGGGATTGGAGAAAGCTCCAAAGGCACCCCCTCAGGATGTGGTCAGCTACATGCTGGCCCTCTGAAACCAGATGAATCGCTTCTGGAAAGTGGCCAAGAGTAACCTTGAGGCCAGTCAAAAGGTAATGAAACGCTGGTATGACCAGAAGGCCACACTGGTAGAGGTTCAACTTGGAGACAAAGTGTGGGTAATGGACCCAGTAGAGCCTAGAGATCTCCAGGACCGCTGGTCTGGCCCATTTGAAGTGAAGGAGTGAAAAGGGGAGGCCACTTACCTAGTGGACCTCCAATCCCCTAGGAACCCCCTAAGGGTGCTCCATGTCAACCGAATGAAGCCTCATTTTGAGAGGTCTGAAGTCAACATGCTTCTGGTGACAGATGAGGGGGCGGAAGAGGAGAGTGGACCTCTCCCCGACCTCCTCGCTGCCAAGGAAGGTGATGAGTCAGTGGACGGTGTCATTCTCTCTGACTCCCTGACCCTTGACCAGAGAGGGGGCTGCTACCAGTTACTGGAACAGTACTCCTCCCTGTTTTCTCTCACCCCTGGACGCACACACTTGTGTGTCCATGATATTGACAGAGGAGACAGTCCCCCTGTAAAGAACAAAATTTACAGGTTGTCAGACAAGGTGAAGGCCAGCATCAAAGAGGAAGTCTCCAAGATGTTGGCTCTGGGGGTTATTGAGAAGTCTAGCAGTCCCTGGGACAGCCCTGTGGTGCTGGTACCCAAGGCTGCTGCCCTGGTGCCAAGCCAGAACTTAGGTTCTGCGTGGACTACCGGGGTCTCAATTCAGTCACACGGACTGACGCTCACCCCATCCCCCGATCTGATGAGCTTGTAGACAGGCTAGGCACTGCCAAATTCCTCAGTACTTTTGATCTCACATCAGGGTACTGGCAGATCGCCTTGACTGAGGGTGCTAAAGTGACATCAGCATTTTCCACACCTGAGGGCCAATACCAATTCCGGGTGTATACCCGTTGGGTTGAAAAATGCCCCTGCTACCTTCCAACGGTTGGTTAATGGGATCCTAGCTGGCAAGGATGCCTTCTGCGCAGCCTACCTGGACGACATTGCCGTCTACAGTGACAGCTGGGAGGAACACCTGCTCCACCTCAAGGAGGTGCTTCAGGCCCTGCAACAGGCAGGCCTGACCATCAAGGCCAGTAAGTGCCAGATTGGGCAGGGTTCCGTGGTGTACTTGGGATACCTAGTAGGTGGTGGCAATAGGTGGTGGCAAGGTGCAGCCACTCCAGGCCAAGAGTGAAACTATCAAGGCCTGGCAACCACCTAGAACCCAAACAGAGGTGAGAGCCTTCTTAGGCCTCACCGGATATTACCGCAGATTTGTCAAGGGCTATGGAACCATGGTGACACCCTTGACAGAACTCACATCCAAAAAGCAACCTAGGTTGGTGACTTGGACAGAGGCTTGTCAGAAAGCCTTTGACTCCCTGGAGGAAGCCATGTTCACGGCCCGTGCTCAAGGCCCCTGACTACTCCAAGGAATTTATCGTGCAGACAGACGCTTCAGAGCATGGCATAGGGGCGGTCCTAGCACAGCTAAACGAGGAGGGCCTAGACCAACCAGTAGTCTTCATTAGCAGAAAACTATTACCACGGGAACAGAGGTGGAGTGCTATTGAAAGAGAAGCCTTTGCTGTGGTCTGGGCACTGAAGAAGCTGAGACCATACCTGTTTGGGACTCACTTCCGGGTTCGGACAGACCACAGGCCCCTCAGATGGCTCATGCAGATGAGGGGTGAGAATCCAAAACTCTTGAGGTGGTCCATTTCCCTACCGGGGATGGACTTTATGGTGGAGCATCGCCCAGGGGTTGACCATGCCAATGCTGATGGTCTCTCCAGATACTTCCGCCTTAGTAATGAGAGCTCCCAGGAGGTTGGGTAGCTCCCCCCACTTTCAGCTGGGGGGGGCACATGTTAGACCTCACAGCCTTAGGGTGGTCACCCCTAACTTTTTCCCTGCCTCCCGCCACTTTTTGGACACTGTTTTTGCTGGCTTTTAGACTCTGCGCACTTTACCACTGCTAACCAGTGCTAAAGTGCATTTGCTCTCTCCCTTTAAACATGGTAACCTTGGATCACACCAAATTGGACTATTTGATTTACTTATAAGTCCCTAGTAGAGTGCACTATATGTGCCCAGGGCCTGTAGATTAAATGCTACTAGTGGGCCTGCAGCACTGGTTGTGCCACCCACTTTAGTAGCCCCTTTACGTTGTCTCAGGCCTGCCATTGCAAGGCCTGTGTGTGCAGTTTCACTGTCACTTTGACTTGGCATTTAAAAGTATTTGCCAAGCCTAAAACTCCCCTTTTCCTACATATAAGTCACCCCTAATGTGTGTCCTAGGTAACCCCTAGTGCAGGGTGCTGTGTGGGTAAAAGGCAGGACATGTACCTGTGCAGTTTACATGTCCTGGTAGTGTAAAACTCCTAAATTCATTTTTACAATACTGTGAGGCCTGCTCCCTTCATAGGCTAACATTGGGGCTGCCCTAATACATTATTGAAGTGGTAGCTGCTGATCTTAAAGGAGTTGGAAGGTCATATTTAGTATGGCCAGAATGGTAATACAAAATCCTGCTGACTGGTGAAGTTGGATTTAATATTACTGTTTTAGAAAGGCCACTTCTAGAAAGTGAGCATTTCTCTGCACTTAAATCTTTCTGTGCCTTACAATGCACGTCTGGCTGGGTTTAGTTGACAGCTCCTTGTGCATTCACTCAGACACACCCCAAACACCGAGTACTCAGCCTCACTTGCATACATCTGCATTTTGAATGTGTCTTCCTGGGCTGGGAGGGTGGAGGGCCTGCTCTCACACAAAGGACTGCCACACCCCCTACTGGGACCCTGGAAGACAGGATTGAACTGAAAGGGGACCTGGTGCACTTCTAAGCCACTCTTTGAAGTCTCCCCCACTTCAAAGGCACATTTGGGTATAAAACAGGGCCTCTGCCCTACTACCTCAGACACTTTCTGGAGAAGAAACTTGAACCAGAACCTGCACCCTGACAAGAAGAACTGCCTGGCTGCCTAAAGGACTCACCTGACTGCTTTCTACAGAGGACTGCTGCCTTGCTGTTGCCCTGCTGTCTTGCTGATCTCTTGCCTTGCTGCAGAAGTGCTCTCCAAGGGCTTGGATAGGGCTTGCCTCCTGTTCCCTGAAGTCTCAGGACCAAAAAGACTTATCTCTTGCAACTGGACTCCTTGTGGGGCAAAAAATGTGACGCACAGCTTGTTCCGCAGTGAAAAATTCACTGCACGCCGGACCGGAAAGACGCTGATCGACTTCACG
Organism: Pleurodeles waltl; assembly: GCF_031143425.1. Taxonomy (NCBI): domain Eukaryota; kingdom Metazoa; phylum Chordata; class Amphibia; order Caudata; family Salamandridae; genus Pleurodeles; species Pleurodeles waltl. Next base: position 95,753,076 of record NC_090446.1, on the reverse strand, counting down.
AGGAAAAGACGCGGCGCCTGCGGTGCGACCGAAACTTCGACGCATGGCCCGCCTGGACAACGCCGCCCAACTTCCAGAGGGGAAATCGACGCAGCGCCTGCCGTGATGGAGAAGATTCCACACACAGCCCACTGGAACGACGCGCAGCTGGACAACAAGCCCAGGATTCCACGCACCGACCCCGGGGCGTCTGAAAACCCTGCGACCCACAGAGGAGACCTGTCCACGTGCCGGAAATCGACGCAACGTCTTCCCCGCATGAAAAATAACGACACAAGTCCATGTGTGAAGGGGCGAAACCGACTCACACACCATTTTCCACGCATTTTTCACTCCAAACCAGGTACTTTGTGCTTGAAAGAGCCTTTGTTTGTTTTTTTAAGACTTAAGACCCTTTATATCACTTTCCAGTGATATCTTTACAATCTCTTATTGCATCTTTTATCGTTTTGACCTGCAAATACCCAGATAAATATTATATATTTTTCTAAACACTGTGTGGTGTATTTTTGTGGTGCTATATGGTGTTATTGTATGATTTATTGCACAAATACTTTACACATTGCCTTCTAAGTTAAGCCTGACTGCTCAGTGCCAAGCTACCAGAGGGTGGGCACAGGATAATTTGGATTGTGTGTGACTTACCCTGACTAGAGTGAGGGTCCTTGCTTGGACAGGGGGTAACCTGACTGCCAACCAAAGACCCCATTTCTAACAGGGCTGTCATCGGTAGGAGCTAAAATGTCAAAAAATACCTATAGTTTTAAGATCAAGGAGATGAACTATGCAGTAGGGAGGCTTCTCCCTGACTCATAGTTTCTCTTTTCTCGGTCATTGTCACAGATTGCCCTAGATAGTCTGCATTAATTGCTGCATGCATATCTTAATATTCAGAGCGCCCAGATCGCATGAAGCTGGAGATTAATTGTGATCTAGGATTCCTGGCAGCAATGGGGGATCATGAATCTAGTAACATTGTAGGAAACCCTGCAGGACAGCCTGCTATTGATTGTAATGCTTTGATGTGCTCTGCTGTTGTGGTTCCACACACAACCGCATGTGCCTGACAGGCCCCAGGAACATACCTTCCTCCTGGCGCTGAGGCGCACTGCACATCTTACCCTGACGAACTTAAGACCTTTCGGAGCTCAGTGGTTTTAAACTGTAGAAACCCTTTTCTAGTCATAAGGTGAGGAAGAGCCCTGTGTGATCCAAAAAGCTTATGCAACAAACAAAAAGTTATATATTTTTTAACAACGTTAGCTGCCAATATCAGCACTTACACTTTCTGGACTGAAGTCATCATTTTAGCAAAGGTGGTTCAGCATTGGAACATCCTTTGAAATACTTACCACATATACGTGTGGGCTTCTTCTATGAATCCACTTTCCAATAGAGCATTGCATCCTGAACTTTCTTCCCACTGCGCCATGATTAATCATAGATCTCCACTAATCAGTTAGGTTGCAGTGTTTTATTCAACAAGGAACCCCAAACTTTGCATACATTACTTTCAGAAAACCAGATACACACTCCCTGTTCATACAAACCAACAACACTATCCTCTATTTGCTCTGCACAGACCCCCATTTATCATGACAAACACCCTCCCTCTCTCTTCACCAATTACACACAACACCCCTGACCCACATCCATCCCCTCTTACACACCTCATACACTCTTCTCCAAAACACAACACCCCCTGTAATATTCTAATACCACTCACCAGCACAAACTCACATACAAATCCTTCACAGAAAACCACTGCATCAATATCTCCTCCCACTATTCCACAAAACCAAAACAGACCACACATCAGCACATCAAAATAGCACAAACTTTCATAATACTTTCCGTCACACCCACTCCCACCCTCATGACTACACAAAGAATACAAATACTGACCCCTACATTCTCACTCTTCACAAACATCTACCACAAGCACCCCAACACAGCAACATTAATTCACCGCCTCTCATCCATTGCACAATTTAGGGCCTTACATTATGATCCACAAGCTCCTCCGCCACCCCTAACCCATAATCCTTCCACACTAAACAGAAGCAAACAAAATAAGCAATATGCAACTCTAAACTTCTCGTACAAATGAAAAAAGAACAGTTAATGGATGTAATGTAGACCAAATCAAACATTCACTCCCAGTCACAGATCTAGGTTTAATCCATCAGCTTTTTTGCTCACCATGCCATTCTAGTTTGGACCCAACCATATGCAAATCAATCTTGATCCTGTTCCACATGGTAGCAGTCCAGTCCAAACTGCCAGGCCCTCCTTGGACCAGAAAAAAGCATCATGGGACCGGGTTCAAGGTATCATGCCTCTTCAGCCAGGCTAGTCTAAATCTGGTATCATAGTGAGCACAAGACCCACATCTAGGCATACCCTTTCCACTTGGGGTGACAAATGCAAAAAGAACAGTTGATGGACGGAATGTAGACCAAATCAAACATTCACCCCCAGTCACAGATCTGGGTTTAATCCACCATTTGTTTTTGCTCACCATGCCATTCCAGTTTGGACCTAATCATATGCAAATCAGTCTTGACCCTGTTCCTCATGGGAAAAGTCCAGCCCGAATTGCCAGGTCCTCCCTGGACTTGAAACAAGCATCCTGGGACCGGTTTCAGGGTATCACCCCTCTTCAGCCAGGCTAGCTTGAATCTGGTGACATAGTGAGCATGAGACCCATGTCTGAGCATACACTTCCCACTTGGGGCAACAAATGCAAAAAGAACAGTCGATGGACGGAATGTAGACCTAATCAAACAGTCACAGATCTGGGTTTAATCCATCAGTTTTTTTTTCTCACCAGGGGGAGGGGAGCGGGGGATGTTGTGTGTGTGGGGGTGGTGTGCATGAATGTGTGTGAAGTTTTGTTTGCGTGTGTGAGTACATGTGTGAGAATGCGTGTATGAATGGTAATGTGAATGCTTGTCTGCGTGTCAGTATGAATGTGTGTACGGATGCATGCATGTATGAATGCCTGTAAGCCTGTGTGAGTGTGTGAATGATTGGTGTGTGCCTGTGAGTGTGCGTGTATGGGGGGAACTGGAAGAGGGGGAAGTGTGGATGGCAGGGGGTGGGGGGCGTCTGGGGAGTGTTAGGGGGGTGGGTGGTCCTCCTATCAGTGACAGGGAAGGAATTCCCTCTCACTGGTAGGGCCTACAGCCATGGTTTTCATGGCATTACAAACGCCACGAAAACCATGGCGGTAGGCAGGGTTAAAATGCAGCCGCCGGGTTGGAGATGGTTAGCTCCAGCCCGGCGGCTGCTACCGCCATGGGGGTCGGTGAGGTACATTGGCGGGTTGGCTTCATAATGTACCGCCAGCCTGTTGGCGGTACTACCGCCACATTTACACCAACCGCCGGAGTCAAATTGACCCCATAGTCTTTAAGCCTGTTTAACAAATATATATATAACTCACGGTTAAATATATATATGTGTGTGTGCGTGTGAATGTGTGTATGTATATATGTGTGTGTGTATATATACATATATATGTGTATATTATTCTATGCTTAACATGTTTATAGGTCATTGCATAGTTCCTAGATAAGTTGTTATATTAGATACTTATGAATCCTTGCTTTCGTTTTTATATCACAAAGATCAAATATTTTATTATCTATTTAACAGCAAGCATTTCGCTATTCAAAAACTGAGGAAAGATAAATTAATGTTAGAAAAGTACACTTATTAATTAACTTCAAGTATTACAAATCTTGAAAGTCTGTGTTTATACAATACTACTTTTCTTCTCATATTATTATACCCATTATTATATTCCTTGCACACATATTCCCTTACTATGTATTTACATATATATTTATTTATTACTCTAGTCCTACTGTACTAGAGAAAAATAAATAAAATAAAATCTATAAATACAATTAAATAAAATTAAAAATAATAATAAATATAAATGAATAAAAAATTAAAATAAGAAAATTATATATACATATAAATATATAAATAAAATAATTAATAAATAAAAAATAATATACATTTACTCTCTTGTAAACTTTACTCTGTTTTCTCATCACCCTATGTCTCTATCAATCTATCCTCCATCCCCACTCTGACTCATCCCACACACATTCTACTACTTTCATCTCCAAAATAACCCTTCCTAAGTTCTTCCCTCCTCTGCCGCATCTAGCTCACCCCAAACCTCAGTTTACTACCATGATCTCCCAAACAAGCCTAATAAATTCTCCCTCATTTATCTCACCTTTGACTCATCCAAAACCCCTCCTGCTACTATTATCTCCCTAACCGTTTCCACAGACTCTTCCCTCCTCCATGCCTCCTTTACTCATCCCAAGCCTCATCCTATTACTTATTACTTAACACTTCTGGATTCTTCCCTCCTCTATCCCTCCATTACTCTAGTCAATCCAACTAACAAACTCACATATCCTCTGCTCAAATGAACTCATATTAATACTAATACTGTACTCATGTTTCCCTCTATTAATCCACCCCTAATTCTTCTTAGGTTCCGGAGTAGCGTGCTACTCGCCGAAAAGCGCTTTGACTCCTCGTCAGGGGTAGTAAGTGCTATATAAATACAAACTGCCTCAACATTCTCTGGTCTGCCGGTGTGCTTGCACCGATGCGGCCGGCAGTGAGCTCCTCCAGCCTTGCGGTAGGCCTCTGTCTGTCAGTCGGATTACGAGGCTGCAGATCGCCAGGCTTTCTGTGGTGGTCATCCCGCCACGAAAACCCTGGCGGTAACGCACCCGGCGACAGGAATCCCCATTCCTGTCACCACCACATGCACCCCCACATGTCCACACACATGCAGACACCCCCGACCCATCCACACGCTTACAAACACCCCTCCCCACCCCTTCATGCATGCATGCATTCACATGCACACCCCTTGGCATACGCATATATTCACAAAGACACCCCCACTCACTCACATACATGCAGACACACACCCCCACTCGCTCGCAAACATGCAGACACACCCCCCACTCGCTTGCAAACATGCACGCAGACACCCCTATTCATGCGCACATACATGCACACAAACATTCACACTCAATCGCATACACGCGCGCATTCACCCCTCCCCTCTGCATACTCGCACTCACGCACTGACACACAGACACCCTCCCCTTGCTCCCCCACCGTTGGATGATCAACTTACCTTTTCCGGTGAGCTGGTCATCCGGGAGGGGATGGGTTCTGATGGTTTTGCATCACCAGCACCAACATGCCAGCAAGACTCTGCCAAGCCGTATTACGGCTAGTAATATGGCGGGTGGAGTCTTACTGGTGTGGTGGTGCTGGCGATGCAATCGCCTCTTGAGAGTCGGACTACCGCCCATAAGTGAGCGGAAGTCCTCCAATGACTCCTAATATGGCGGTCAGCAGACCAGCACTGGCAGCCTGTTGGCTACAGTGGCTTCAGCGGTCTTACAAAAGACCGCCGAAGTTGTAATGAGGCCTAAAGTGCCGCCCATAGCCATCTTGAGGACTTGTACAATTCTGCAGCTCTCTACCGAGTTCAGAAAGTTTACTCTTTTCATCAGACATCAAAATGAGCAATCTATTGGGTGTATATTTTTTGATTTTCTGGTGTAAGGTGATTTTCACAAAATAAGGTGCTAACTGACGTATAAGTTGGCAGATGGTCCAGAAAGAGACATCAGGTAGTCCACACATGGGTCTGGCTTGTAGGACACAGGGCCACCTAAGCAGTGAAATTGACTGCAGAAGCACAAAGAAATACAAGTCACGACCAAGCTGTTACTGACAAGTAGGCCACAACCGTATTGGCAGACAAAAGAAGCTAAGAGCGGAAGGAGGCATGAATGTAGCAGAGATACAGGAAACCAGCAGTGACAGAGGAAGCAAGCAGGTGTCTGCTGCAAAATGGCAAGCTATTCGGTATATGAATGGGCAGCAGTGTGTGACAACTCTTGAGCATACATGCTTTACAATCCAGGTGCCATGTATCATGATACATCTGCATGTCTGCAGATGTACATATGACCACCATGTAATGTGCTTTCTACTAAATAAAATCCATTCCAAGATGTCAGCCAATAACTATACTTGAGGCCGACAACAAAGCCAACCATTCATGAGCAAGGTTTGACACAAAGCCACCTCTAAGTATTTGTAATGTATTGGAAGCAATAGGTCTGCATCAGGCAACTAAAGCAGTGCGTTGCCAAGACTAAAAATGAGGAGGATAAGGATGTGTGCTGCCACAAGGAAGGAAAGAGTGAAATGCAAGAGTAAGAATAGGGCAAGAATGTACAGGAGCAGAAACAGAAAAGTACAGGGTCCTACCCTTCGCATGACAGAAAATATGGAAGAAAGCACTAATCAGATGGGAACCAAACATTCATCCGCCCATCACTATTGGCCTCATATTGAATGAAATGTGAGGTAAGTGTTGGAGGCATGGAAAAGAAAATGATATAAGAAAGTAGAGACACTGGGTATCACTTTTTTTCCTTGTCACTCTTCAGAGCACTGAAATCTGCAGGCTGAAATGGATATTTTAAAAGACATAGGAAATCCATAATAATCTGCGCTGAATGTTCAGAATCTAACTTTCACGGTTGTTTTGATATATCTTGAATCTACCTCCGTATACACAACTTTCTGCATTCTTGACATGAAGCTAAGACTTGAAACTGAAATGTTGCAAGACGCATGTAAATAAATAAACCTATATAACAATTTTCCCTAGAAGATAGCTACCTGCAACTTCATATGTATGCGCCTCCTTTTGTAGAAGTGCTTTAAATTCTGATTTGTTTGCAACAAAACTAAAAGGCATTGGCAAAGCCAAACTGTTTCGCCTATGCCTATTGGCTTTGTCAATTATTATTTTTTTGCACGTTGCGCAGCAGCACAAGCTGCTGTTCAAAACATCAAAATTACTTAAAGTAAAAAAAAAGTGCTATGATGTGGTAAGCTTTTCTTTTATTACTTTAAGCCATGTAGGACAGCAGCTCAAGTTGTTGTGTAACGGTTAAGAAACAACATTGACAAAGGCACTAGATGATGCATAGGGCATAAGGGAAATTTATTGGCTTTTCCAATGCTTGTTGAAAATTAAACTTGTGTAGTGTAACTGGTGCTCATATAAAGAGCTCCAATACTTTGGGTCGAGTAGAGCAAAAGGATGGATTTGGGTGAACCACAAGAACAGGCAGTATTGCAGAAGAGGACTGTGGACGCAGGGAGAGGACTGTGGATGCATGTACTGGCACATTGTGGCTATAAAGTAAGCACATTGCAAGTGTTGTGACTATGAAGATGTAAAAATGTGACGTAATAGCAAGAGCTGCCGACTTGGGAACTGGCTTCAAGTCTCTGCATCGGCGCAGCATCCTGTGATCCTGGGAAAATCACCTAATCTCCCCAGTGCTTTAAAAAGGAAAGAAACAAATATGTCTCTGTGTAATGTTTGTGATGCTCATATAAAGCGCTCCAATACCTGTGGGTCGAGTTAAGTGGGTGGGAAGTTGGGTGACGTAGGAATGGACTATAGAACAAAAGAAAAAAATAGAAAACTACAGCTTGCGGCCAGGCACCCGCCATCTTAACCCCTTCGCTGCCAGGCCTTTTCCCCCTCCTGTGCCAGGCCTTTTTTTGCCTATTTGGGGCAGTTCGCGCTTAGGCCCTCATAACTTTTTGTCCACATAAGCTAACCAAGCCAAATTTGCGTCCTTTTTTTCCAACATCCTAGGCATTCTAGAGGTACCCAGACTTTGTGGGTTCCCTTGAAGGAGGCCAAGAAATTGGCCAAAATACAGTGAAAATTTCGTTTTTTTAAAAAAAAATGGAAAAAGTGGCTGCAGAAGAAGGCTTGTGGATTTCCCCCTGAAAATGGCATCAACAAAGGGTTTGTAGTGCTAAACTCAGCAGCTTCCTAGCTTTCAGGAACAGGCAGACTTGAATCAGAAAACCCAATTTTTCAACAAAATGTTGGCATTTTACTGGGGCATACCCCATTTTTGCAATTTTTTGTGCTTTCAGCCTCCTTCCAGTCAGTGACAGGAATGGGCATGAAACAAATGCTGGATCCCAGAAACCTAACCATTTCTGAAAAGTAGAGAAAATTCTGAATTCAGCAAGGGGTCATTTGTGTAGATCCTACAAGGGTTTCCTACAGAAAATAACAGCTGAAAGAGAAAAATATTGAAATTGGGGTGAAAAAAACATCAATTTTTCTCTACGTTTTACTCTGTAACTTTTCCCTGCAATGTCAGATTATGGAAAGCAATATACCGTTACGTCTGGTGGACTCCTCTGGTTGCGGGGATATATAGGGCTTGTAGGTTCATCAAGAACCCGAGGAACCCAGAGCCAATAAATGAGCTGCACCCTGCAGTGCGTTTTCATTCTATACCGGGTATACAGCAATTCATTTGCTGAAATATAAAGAGTAAAAAATTGCTATCAAGAAAACCTTTGCATTTCCAAAAAGGGCACAAGATAAGGTGCTGAGGAGCAGTGGTTATTTGCACATCTCTGAATTCCGGGGTGACCATACAAGCATGTGAATTATAGGGAATTTCTCAAATAGATGTCTTTTTTACACACTCTCCTATATTTGGAAGGAAAAAATGTAGAGAAAGACAAGGGGCAATAGCACTTGTTTTGCTAATCTATGTTCCCCCAAGTCTCCCGATAAAAATGATACCTCACTTGTGTGGGTAGGCCTAGCGCCGGCGACAGGAAACACCCCAAAGCACAACGTGGACACATCCTAAATTTTGGGAAAAAACAGAGGTGTTTTTTGCGAAGTGCCTACCTGTAGATTTTGGCCTCTAGCTCAGCCGGCGCCTAGGGAAACCTACCAAACCTGGGCATTTCTGAAAACTAGAGACCTAGGGGAATCCAAGGAGGGGTGACTTGCGGGGCTCGGACCAGGTTCTGTTACCCAGAATCCTTTGCAAACCTCAAAATTTGGATAAAAAAACACATGTTCCTCACATTTCTGGGGCAGAAAGTTCTGGAATCTGAGAGGAGCTACAAATTTCCTTCCACCCAGCGTTCCCCCAAGTCTCCCGATAAAAATGATACCTCACTTGCGTGGGTAGGCCTAGCGCCGGCGACAGGAAACACCCCAAAGCGCAACGTGGACACATCCTAAATTTTGGAAAAAAACAGAGGTGTTTTTTGCGAAGTGCCTACCTGTAGATTTTGGCCTCTAGCTCAGCCGGCACCTAGGGAAACCTACCAAACCTGTGCATTTCTGAAAACTAGAGACCTAGGGGAATCCAAGGAGGGGTGACTTGCGGGGCTCGGACCAGGTTCTGTTACCCAGAATCCTTTGCAAACCTCAAAATTTGGCTAAAAAAACACATGTTCCTCACATTTCTGTGGCAGAAAGTTCTGGAATCTGAGAGGAGCTACAAATTTCCTTCCACCCAGCGTTCCCCCAAGTCTCCCGATAAAAATGATACCTCACTTGCGTGGGTAGGCCTAGCGCCGGCGACAGGAAACACCCCAAAGCGCAACGTGGACACATCCTAAATTTTGGAAAAAAACAGAGGTGTTTTTTGCGAAGTGCCTACCTGTAGATTTTGGCCTCTAGCTCAGCCGGCACCTAGGGAAACCTACCAAACCTGGGCATTTCTGAAAACTAGAGACCTAGGGGAATCCAAGGAGGGGTGACTTGCGGGGCTCGGACCAGGTTCTGTTACCCAGAATCCTTTGCAAACCTCAAAATTTGGCTAAAAAAACACATGTTCCTCACATTTCTGTGGCAGAAAGTTCTGGAATCTGAGAGGAGCTACAAATTTCCTTCCACCCAGCGTTCCCCAAAGTCTCCCGATAAAAATGATACCTCACTTGCGTGGGTAGGCCTAGCGCCGGCGACAGGAAACACCCCAAAGCGCAACGTGGACACATCCTAAATTTTGGAAAAAAACAGAGGTGTTTTTTGCGAAGTGCCTACCTGTAGATTTTGGCCTCTAGCTCAGCCGGCACCTAGGGAAACCTACCAAACCTGTGCATTTCTGAAAACTAGAGACCTAGGGGAATCCAAGGAGGGGTGACTTGCGGGGCTCGGACCAGGTTCTGTTACCCAGAATCCTTTGCAAACCTCAAAATTTGGCTAAAAAAACACATGTTCCTCACATTTCTTCTTGCAGAAAGTTCTGGAATCTGAGAGGAGCTACAAATTTCCTTCCACCCAGCGTTCCCCCAAGTCTCCCGATAAAAATGATACCTCACTTGCGTGGGAAGGCCTAGCGCCGGCGACAGGAAACACCCCAAAGCGCAACGTGGACACATCCTAAATTTTGGAAAAAAACAGAGGTGTTTTTTGCGAAGTGCCTACCTGTAGATTTTGGCCTCTAGCTCAGCCGGCACCTAGGGAAACCTACCAAACCTGTGCATTTCTGAAAACTAGAGACCTAGGGGAATCCAAGGAGGGGTGACTTGCGGGGCTCAGACCAGGTTCTGTTACCCAGAATCCTTTGCAAACCTCAAAATTTGGCTAAAAAAACACATGTTCCTCACATTTCTGTGGCAGAAAGTTCTGGAATCTGAGAGGAGCTACAAATTTCCTTCCACCCAGTGTTCCCCCAAGTCTCCCGATAAAAATGATACCTCACTTGCGTGGGTAGGCCTAGCGCCGGCGACAGGAAACACCCCAAAGCGCAACGTGGACACATCCTAAATTTTGGAAAAAAACAGAGGTGTTTTTTGCGAAGTGCCTACCTGTAAATTTTGGCCTCTAGCTCAGCCGGCACCTAGGGAAACCTACCAAACCTGGGCATTTCTGAAAACTAGAGACCTAGGGGAATCCAAGGAGGGGTGACTTGCGGGGCTCGGACCAGGTTCTGTTACCCAGAATCCTTAGCAAACCTCAAAATTTGGCTAAAAAAACACATGTTCCTCACATTTCTGTGGCAGAAAGTTCTGGAATCTGAGAGGAGCTACAAATTTCCTTCCACCCAGCGTTCCCCCAAGTCTCCCGATAAAAATGATACCTCACTTGCGTGGGAAGGCCTAGCGCCGGCGACAGGAAACACCCCAAAGCGCAACGTGGACACATCCTAAATTTTGGAAAAAAACAGAGGTGTTTTTTGCGAAGTGCCTACCTGTAGATTTTGGCCTCTAGCTCAGCCGGCACCTAGGGAAACCTACCAAACCTGTGCATTTCTGAAAACTAGAGACCTAGGGGAATCCAAGGAGGGGTGACTTGCGGGGCTCGGACCAGGTTCTGTTACCCAGAATCCTTTGCAGACCTCAAAATTTGGCTAAAAAAACACATGTTCCTCACATTTCTGTGGCAGAAAGTTCTGGAATCCGAGAGGAGCTACAAATTTCCTTCCACCCAGCGTTCCCCCAAGTCTCCCGATAAAAATGATACCTCACTTGCGTGGGAAGGCCTAGCGCCGGCGACAGGAAACACCCCAAAGCGCAACGTGGACACATCCTAAATTTTGGAAAAAAACAGAGGTGTTTTTTGCGAAGTGCCTACCTGTAGATTTTGGCCTCTAGCTCAGCCGGCACCTAGGGAAACCTACCAAACCTGTGCATTTCTGAAAACTAGAGACCTAGGGGAATCCAAGGAGGGGTGACTTGCGGGGCTCGGACCAGGTTCTGTTACCCAGAATCCTTTGCAGACCTCAAAATTTGGCTAAAAAAACACATGTTCCTCACATTTCTGTGGCAGAAAGTTCTGGAATCCGAGAGGAGCTACAAATTTCCTTCCACCCAGCGTTCCCCCAAGTCTCCCGATAAAAATGATACCTCACTTGCGTGGGTAGGCCTAGCGCCGGCGACAGGAAACACCCCAAAGCGCAACGTGGACACATCCTAAATTTTTGAAAAAAACAGAGGTGTTTTTTGCGAAGTGCCTACCTGTAGATTTTGGCCTCTAGCTCAGCCGGCACCTAGGGAAACCTACCAAACCTGTGCATTTCTGAAAACTAGAGACCTAGGGGAATCCAAGGAGGGGTGACTTGCGGGGCTCAGACCAGGTTCTGTTACCCAGAATCCTTTGCAAACCTCAAAATTTGGCTAAAAAAACACATGTTCCTCACATTTCTGTGGCAGAAAGTTCTGGAATCTGAGAGGAGCTACAAATTTCCTTCCACCCAGTGTTCCCCCAAGTCTCCCGATAAAAATGATACCTCACTTGCGTGGGTAGGCCTAGCGCCGGCGACAGGAAACACCCCAAAGCGCAACGTGGACACATCCTAAATTTTGGAAAAAAACAGAGGTGTTTTTTGCGAAGTGCCTACCTGTAGATTTTGGCCTCTAGCTCAGCCGGCACCTAGGGAACCCTACCAAACCTGTGCATTTCTGAAAACTAGAGACCTAGGGGAATCCAAGGAGGGGTGACTTGCGGGGCTCGGACCAGGTTCTGTTACCCAGAATCCTTTGCAAACCTCAAAATTTGGCTAAAAAAACACATGTTCCTCACATTTCTGTGGCAGAAAGTTCTGGAATCTGAGAGGAGCTACATATTTCCTTCCACCCAGCGTTCCCCCAAGTCTCCCGATAAAAATGATACCTCACTTGCGAGGGTAGGCCTAGCGCCGGCGACAGGAAACACCCCAAAGCACAACGTGGACACATCCTAAATTTTGGGAAAAAACAGAGGTGTTTTTTGCGAAGTGCCTACCTGTAGATTTTGGCCTCTAGCTCAGCCGGCACCTAGGGAAACCTACCAAACCTGTGCATTTCTGAAAACTAGAGACCTAGGGGAATCTAAGGAGGGGTGACTTGCGGGGCTCGGACCAGGTTCTGTTACCCAGAATCCTTTGCAAACCTCAAAATTTGGCTAAAAAAACACATGTTCCTCACATTTCTTCTTGCAGAAAGTTCTGGAATCTGAGAGGAGCTACAAATTTCCTTCCACCCAGCGTTCCCCCAAGTCTCCCGATAAAAATGATACCTCACTTGCGTGGGTAGGCCTAGCGCCGGCGACAGGAAACACCCCAAAGCGCAACGTGGACACATCCTAAATTTTGGAAAAAAACAGAGGTGTTTTTTGCGAAGTGCCTACCTGTAGATTTTGGCCTCTAGCTCAGCCGGCACCTAGGGAAACCTACCAAACCTGTGCATTTCTGAAAACTAGAGACCTAGGGGAATCCAAGGAGGGGTGACTTGCGGGGCTCGGACCAGGTTCTGTTACCCAGAATCCTTTGCAAACCTCAAAATTTGGCTAAAAAAACACATGTTCCTCACATTTCTGTGGCAGAAAGTTCTGGAATCTGAGAGGAGCTACTAATTTCCTTCCACCCAGCGTTCCCCCAAGTCTCCCGATAAAATGATACCTCACTTGCGTGGGTAGGCCTAGCGCCGGCGACAGGAAACACCCCAAAGCGCAACGTGGACACATCCTAAATTTTGTAAAAAAAGTAGGTGTTTTTTGCGAAGTGCCTACCTGTAGATTTTGGCCTCTAGCTCAGCCGGCACCTAGGGAAACCTACCAAACCTGTGCATTTCTGAAAACTAGAGACCTAGGGGAATCCAAGGAGGGGTGACTTGCGGGGCTCGGACCAGGTTCTGTTACCCAGAATCCTTTGCAAACCTCAAAATTTGGCTAAAAAAACACATGTTCCTCACATTTCTGTGGCAGAAAGTTCTGGAATCTGAGAGGAGCTACAAATTTCCTTCCACCCAGCGTTCCCCCAAGTCTCCGGTTAAAAATGATACCTCACTTGCGTGGGTAGGCCTAGCGCCGGCGACAGGAAACACCCCAAAGCGCAACGTGGACACATCCTAAATTTTGGAAAAAAACAGAGGTGTTTTTTGCGAAGTGCCTACCTGTAGATTTTGGCCTCTAGCTCAGCCGGCACCTAGGGAAACCTACCAAACCTGTGCATTTCTGAAAACTAGAGACCTAGGGGAATCCAGGGAGGGGTGACTTGCGGGGCTCGGACCAGGTTCTGTTACCCAGATTCCTTTGCAAACCTCAAAATTTGGCTAAAAAAACACATGTTCCTCACATTTCTGTGGCAGAAAGTTCTGGAATCTGAGAGGAGCTACAAATTTCCTTCCACCCAGCGTTCCCCCAAGTCTCCCGATAAAAATGATACCTCACTTGCGTGGGTAGGCCTAGCACCGGCGACAGGAAACACCCCAAAGCGCAACGTGGACACATCCTAAATTTTGGAAAAAAACAGAGGTGTTTTTTGCGAAGTGCCTACCTGTAGATTTTGGCCTCTAGCTCAGCCGGCACCTAGGGAAACCTACCAAACCTGTGCATTTCTGAAAACTAGAGACCTAGGGGAATCCAAGGAGGGGTGACTTGCGGGGCTCGGACCAGGTTCTGTTACCCAGAATCCTTTGCAAACCTCAAAATTTGGCTAAGAAAACACATGTTCCTCACATTTCTGTGGCAGAAAGTTCTGGAATCTGAGAGGAGCTACAAATTTCCTTCCACCCAGCGTTCCCCCAAGTCTCCCGATAAAAATGATACCTCACTTGCGTGGGTAGGCCTAGCGCCGGCGACAGGAAACACCCCAAAGCGCAACGTGGACACATCCTAAATTTTTGAAAAAAACAGAGGTGTTTTTTGCGAAGTGCCTACCTGTAGATTTTGGCCTCTAGCTCATCCGGCACCTAGGGAAACCTACCAAACCTGTGCATTTCTGAAAACTAGAGACCTAGGGGAATCCAAGGAGGGGTGACTTGCGGGGCTCAGACCAGGTTCTGTTACCCAGAATCCTTTGCAAACCTCAAAATTTGGCTAAAAAAACACATGTTCCTCACATTTCTGTGGCAGAAAGTTCTGGAATCTGAGAGGAGCTACAAATTTCCTTCCACCCAGCGTTCCCCCAAGTCTCCCGATAAAAATGATACCTCACTTGCGTGGGTAGGCCTAGCGCCGGCGACAGGAAACACCCCAAAGCGCAACGTGGACACATCCTAAATTTTGGAAAAAAACAGAGGTGTTTTTTGCGAAGTGCCTACCTGTAGATTTTGGCCTCTAGCTCAGCCGGCACCTAGGGAAACCTACCAAACCTGTGCATTTCTGAAAACTAGAGACCTAGGGGAATCCAAGGAGGGGTGACTTGCGGGGCTCGGACCAGGTTCTGTTACCCAGAATCCTTTGCAAACCTCAAAATTTGGCTAAAAAAACACATGTTCCTCACATTTCTGTGGCAGAAAGTTCTGGAATCTGAGAGGAGCTACAAATTTCCTTCCACCCAGCCTTCCCCCAAGTCTCCCGATAAAAATGATACCTCACTTGCGTGGGTAGGCCTAGCGCCGGCGACAGGAAACACCCCAAAGCGCAACGTGGACACATCCTAAATTTTGGAAAAAAAACAGAGGTGTTTTTTGCGAAGTGCCTACCTGTAGATTTTGGCCTCTAGCTCAGCCGGCACCTAGGGAAACCTACCAAACCTGTGCATTTCTGAAAACTAGAGACCTAGGGGAATCCAAGGAGGGGTGACTTGCGGGGCTCGGACCAGGTTCTGTTACCCAGAATCCTTTGCAAACCTCAAAATTTGGCTAAAAAAACACATGTTCCTCACATTTCTGTGGCAGAAAGTTCTGGAATCTGAGAGGAGCTACAAATTTCCTTCCACCCAGCGTTCCCCCAAGTCTCCCGATAAAAATGATACCTCACTTGCGTGGGTAGGCCTAGCGCCGGCGACAGGAAACACCCCAAAGCGCAACGTGGACACATCCTAAATTTTTGAAAAAAACAGAGGTGTTTTTTGCGAAGTGCCTACCTGTAGATTTTGGCCTCTAGCTCAGCCGGCACCTAGGGAAACCTACCAAACCTGTGCATTTCTGAAAACTAGAGACCTAGGGGAATCCAAGGAGGGGTGACTTGCGGGGCTCAGACCAGGTTCTGTTACCCAGAATCCTTTGCAAACCTCAAAATTTGGCTAAAAAAACACATGTTCCTCACATTTCTGTGGCAGAAAGTTCTGGAATCTGAGAGGAGCTACAAATTTCCTTCCACCCAGCGTTCCCCCAAGTCTCCCGATAAAAATGATACCTCACTTGCGTGGGTAGGCCTAGCGCCGGCGACAGGAAACACCCCAAAGCGCAACGTGGACACATCCTAAATTTTGGAAAAAAACAGAGGTGTTTTTTGCGAAGTGCCTACCTGTAGATTTTGGCCTCTAGCTCAGCCGGCACCTAGGGAAACCTACCAAACCTGTGCATTTCTGAAAACTAGAGACCTAGGGGAATCCAAGGAGGGGTGACTTGCGGGGCTCGGACCAGGTTCTGTTACCCAGAATCCTTTGCAAACCTCAAAATTTGGCTAAAAAAACACATGTTCCTCACATTTCTGTGGCAGAAAGTTCTGGAATCTGAGATGAGCTACATATTTCCTTCCACCCAGCGTTCCCCCAAGTCTCCTGATAAAAATGATACCTCACTTGCGTGGGTAGGCCTAGCTCCAGCGACAGGAAACACCCCAAAGCGCAACGTGGACACATCCTAAATTTTGGGAAAAAACAGAGGTGTTTTTTGCGAAGTGCCTACCTGTAGATTTTGGCCTCTAGCTCAGCCGGCACCTAGGGAAACCTACCAAACCTGTGCATTTCTGAAAACTAGAGACCTAGGGGAATCTAAGGAGGGGTGACTTGCGGGGCTCGGACCAGGTTCTGTTACCCAGAATCCTTTGCAAACCTCAAAATTTGGCTAAAAAAACACATGTTCCTCACATTTCTTCTTGCAGAAAGTTCTGGAATCTGAGAGGAGCTACAAATTTCCTTCCACCCAGCGTTCCCCCAAGTCTCCCGATAAAAATGATACCTCACTTGCGTGGGTAGGCCTAGCGCCGGCGACAGGAAACACCCCAAAGCGCAACGTGGACACATCCTAAATTTTGGAAAAAAACAGAGGTGTTTTTTGCGAAGTGCCTACCTGTAGATTTTGGCCTCTAGCTCAGCCGGCACCTAGGGAAACCTACCAAACCTGTGCATTTCTGAAAACTAGAGACCTAGGGGAATCCAAGGAGGGGTGACTTGCGGGGCTCGGACCAGGTTCTGTTACCCAGAATCCTTTGCAAACCTCAAAATTTGGCTAAAAAAACACATGTTCCTCACATTTCTGTGGCAGAAAGTTCTGGAATCTGAGAGGAGCTACTAATTTCCTTCCACCCAGCCTTCCCCCAAGTCTCCCGATAAAAATGATACCTCACTTGCGTGGGTAGGCCTAGCGCCGGCGACAGGAAACACCCCAAAGCGCAACGTGGACACATCCTAAATTTTGGAAAAAAACAGAGGTGTTTTTTGCGAAGTGCCTACCTGTAGATTTTGGCCTCTAGCTCAGCCGGCACCTAGGGAAACCTACCAAACCTGTGCATTTCTGAAAACTAGAGACCTAGGGGAATCCAAGGAGGGGTGACTTGCGGGGCTCGGACCAGGTTCTGTTACCCAGAATCCTTTGCAAACCTCACAATTTGGCTAAAAAAACACATGTTCCTCACATTTCTGTGGCAGAAAGTTCTGGAATCTGAGAGGAGCTACAAATTTCCTTCCACCCAGCGTTCCCCCAAGTCTCCCGATAAAAATGATACCTCACTTGCGTGGGTAGGCCTAGCAACGGCGACAGGAAACACCCCAAAGCGCAACGTGGACACATCCTAAATTTTGGAAAAAAACAGAGGTGTTTTTTGCGAAGTGCCTACCTGTAGATTTTGGCCTCTAGCTCAGCCGGCACCTAGGGAAACCTACCAAACCTGTGCATTTCTGAAAACTAGAGACCTAGGGGAATCCAAGGAGGGGTGACTTGCGGGGCTCGGACCAGGTTCTGTTACCCAGAATCCTTTGCAAACCTCAAAATTTGGCTAAAAAAACACATGTTCCTCACATTTCTGTGGCAGAAAGTTCTGGAATCTGAGAGGAGCTACAAATTTCCTTCCACCCAGCGTTCCCCCATGTCTCCCGATAAAAATGATACCTCACTTGCGTGGGTAGGCCTAGCGCCGGCGACAGGAAACACCCCAAAGCGCAACGTGGACACATCCTAAATTTTGGAAAAAAACAGAGGTGTTTTTTGCGAAGTGCCTACCTGTAGATTTTGGCCTCTAGCTCAGCCGGCACCTAGGGAAACCTACCAAACCTGTGCATTTCTGAAAACTAGAGACCTAGGGGAATCCAAGGAGGGGTGACTTGCGGGGCTCGGACCAGGTTCTGTTACCCAGAATCCTTTGCAAACCTCAAAATTTGGCTAAAAAAACACATGTTCCTCACATTTCTGTGGCAGAAAGTTCTGGAATCTGAGAGGAGCTACTAATTTCCTTCCACCCAGCCTTCCCCCAAGTCTCCCGATAAAAATGATACCTCACTTGCGTGGGTAGGCCTAGCGCCGGCGACAGGAAACACCCCAAAGCGCAACGTGGACACATCCTAAATTTTGGAAAAAAACTTAGGTGTTTTTTGCGAAGTGCCTACCTGTAGATTTTGGCCTCTAGCTCAGCCGGCACCTAGGGAAACCTACCAAAACTGTGCATTTCTGAAAACTAGAGACCTAGGGGAATCCAAGGAGGGGTGACTTGCGGGGCTCGGACCAGGTTCTGTTACCCAGAATCCTTTGCAAACCTCAAAATTTGGCTAAAAAAACACATGTTCCTCACATTTCTGTGGCAGAAAGTTCTGGAATCTGAGAGGAGCTACATATTTCCTTCCACCCAGCGTTCCCCCCAGTCTCCCGATAAAAATGATACCTCACTTGCGTGGGTAGGCCTAGCGCCGGCGACAGGAAACACCCCAAAGCGCAACGTGGACACATCCTAAATTTTGGGAAAAAACAGAGGTGTTTTTTGCGAAGTGCCTACCTGTAGATTTTGGCCTCTAGCTCAGCCGGCACCTAGGGAAACCTACCAAACCTGTGCATTTCTGAAAACTAGAGACCTAGGGGAATCTAAGGAGGGGTGACTTGCGGGGCTCGGACCAGGTTCTGTTACCCAGAATCCTTTGCAAACCTCAAAATTTGGCTAAAAAAACACATGTTCCTCACATTTCTTCTTGCAGAAAGTTCTGGAATCTGAGAGGAGCTACAAATTTCCTTCCACCCAGCGTTCCCCCAAGTCTCCCGATAAAAATGATACCTCACTTGCGTGGGTAGGCCTAGCGCCGGCGACAGGAAACACCCCAAAGCGCAACGTGGACACATCCTAAATTTTGGAAAAAAACTTAGGTGTTTTTTGCGAAGTGCCTACCTGTAGATTTTGGCCTCTAGCTCAGCCGGCACCTAGGGAAACCTACCAAACCTGTGCATTTCTGAAAACTAGAGACCGCGGGGAATCCAAGGAGGGGTGACTTGCGGGGCTCGGACCAGGTTCTGTTACCCAGAATCCTTTGCAAACCTCAACATTTGGCTAAAAAAACACATGTTCCTCACATTTCTGTGGCAGAAAGTTCTGGAATCTGAGAGGAGCTACAAATTTCCTTCCACCCAGCGTTCCCCCAAGTCTCCCGATAAAAATGATACCTCACTTGCGTGGGTAGGCCTAGCGCCGGCGACAGGAAACACCCCAAAGCGCAACGTGGACACATCCTAAATTTTGGAAAAAAACAGAGGTGTTTTTTGCGAAGTGCCTACCTGTAGATTTTGGCCTCTAGCTCAGCCGGCACCTAGGGAAACCTACCAAACCTGTGCATTTCTGAAAACTAGAGACCTAGGGGAATCCAAGGAGGGGTGACTTGCGGGGCTCGGACCAGGTTCTGTTACCCAGAATCCTTTGCAAACCTCAAAATTTGGCTAAAAAAACACATGTTCCTCACATTTCTGTGGCAGAAAGTTCTGGAATCTGAGAGGAGCTACAAATTTCCTTCCACCCAGCGTTCCCCCAAGTCTCCCGATAAAAATGATACCTCACTTGCGTGGGTAGGCCTAGCGCCGGCGACAGGAAACACCCCAAAGCGCAACGTGGACACATCCTAAATTTTGGAAAAAAACAGAGGTGTTTTTTGCGAAGTGCCTACCTGTAGATTTTGGCCTCTAGCTCAGCCGGCACCTAGGGAAACCTACCAAACCTGTGCATTTCTGAAAACTAGAGACCTAGGGGAATCCAAGGAGGGGTGACTTGCGGGGCTCAGACCAGGTTCTGTTACCCAGAATCCTTTGCAAACCTCAAAATTTGGCTAAAAAAACACATGTTCCTCACATTTCTGTGGCAGAAAGTTCTGGAATCTGAGAGGAGCTACAAATTTCCTTCCACCCAGCGTTCCCCCAAGTCTCCCGATAAAAATGATACCTCACTTGCGTGGGTAGGCCTAGCGCCGGCGACAGGAAACACCCCAAAGCGCAACGTGGACACATCCTAAATTTTGGAAAAAAACAGAGGTGTTTTTTGCAAAGTGCCTACCTGTAGATTTTGGCCTCTAGCTCTGCCGGCACCTAGGGAAACCTACCAAACCTGTGCATTTCTGAAAACTAGAGACCTAGGGGAATCCAAGGAGGGGTGACTTGCGGGGCTCGGACCAGGTTCTGTTACCCAGAATCCTTTGCAAACCTCAAAATTTGGCTAAAACAACACATGTTCCTCACATTTCTGTGGCAGAAAGTTCTGGAATCTGAGAGGAGCTACAAATTTCCTTCCACCCAGCCTTCCCCCAAGTCTCCCGATAAAAATGATACCTCACTTGCGTGGGTAGGCCTAGCGCCGGCGACAGGAAACACCCCAAAGCGCAACGTGGACACATCCTAAATTTTGGAAAAAAACAGAGGTGTTTTTTGCGAAGTGCCTACCTGTAGATTTTGGCCTCTAGCTCAGCCGGCACCTAGGGAAACCTACCAAACCTGTGCATTTCTGAAAACTAGAGACCTAGGGGAATCCAAGGAGGGGTGACTTGCGGGGCTCGGACCAGGTTCTGTTACCCAGAATCCTTTGCAAACCTCAAAATTTGGCTAAAAAAACACATGTTCCTCACATTTCTGTGGCAGAAAGTTCTGGAATCTGAGAGGAGCTACAAATTTCCTTCCACCCAGCGTTCCCCCAAGTCTCCCGATAAAAATGATACCTCACTTGCGTGGGTAGGCCTAGCGCCGGCGACAGGAAACACCCCAAAGCGCAACGTGGACACATCCTAAATTTTGGAAAAAAACAGAGGTGTTTTTTGTGAAGTGCCTACCTGTAGATTTTGGCCTCTAGCTCAGCCGGCACCTAGGGAAACCTACCAAACCTGTGCATTTCTGAAAACTAGAGACCTAGGGGAATCCAAGGAGGGGTGACTTGCGGGGCTCAGACCAGGTTCTGTTACCCAGAATCCTTTGCAAACCTCAAAATTTGGCTAAAAAAACACATGTTCCTCACATTTCTGTGGCAGAAAGTTCTGGAATCTGAGAGGAGCTACAAATTTCCTTCCACCCAGCGTTCCCCCAAGTCTCCCGATAAAAATGATACCTCACTTGCGTGGGTAGGCCTAGCGCCGGCGACAGGAAACACCCCAAAGCGCAACGTGGACACATCCTAAATTTTGGAAAAAAACAGAGGTGTTTTTTGCAAAGTGCCTACCTGTAGATTTTGGCCTCTAGCTCTGCCGGCACCTAGGGAAACCTACCAAACCTGTGCATTTCTGAAAACTAGAGACCTAGGGGAATCCAAGGAGGGGTGACTTGCGGGGCTCGGACCAGGTTCTGTTACCCAGAATCCTTTGCAAACCTCAAAATTTGGCTAAAACAACACATGTTCCTCACATTTCTGTGGCAGAAAGTTCTGGAATCTGAGAGGAGCTACAAATTTCCTTCCACCCAGCCTTCCCCCAAGTCTCCCGATAAAAATGATACCTCACTTGCGTGGGTAGGCCTAGCGCCGGCGACAGGAAACACCCCAAAGCGCAACGTGGACACATCCTAAATTTTGGAAAAAAACAGAGGTGTTTTTTGCGAAGTGCCTACCTGTAGATTTTGGCCTCTAGCTCAGCCGGCACCTAGGGAAACCTACCAAACCTGTGCATTTCTGAAAACTAGAGACCTAGGGGAATCCAAGGAGGGGTGACTTGCGGGGCTCGGACCAGGTTCTGTTACCCAGAATCCTTTGCAAACCTCAAAATTTGGCTAAAAAAACACATTTTCCTCACATTTCTGTGGCAGAAAGTTCTGGAATCTGAGAGGAGCTACAAATTTCCTTCCACCCAGCGTTCCCCCAAGTCTCCCGATAAAAATGATACCTCACTTGCGTGGGTAGGCCTAGCGCCGGCGACAGGAAACACCCCAAAGCGCAACGTGGACACATCCTAAATTTTGGAAAAAAACAGAGGTGTTTTTTGCGAAGTGCCTACCTGTAGATTTTGGCCTCTAGCTCAGCCGGCACCTAGGGAAACCTACCAAACCTGTGCATTTTTGAAAACTAGAGACCTAGGGGAATCCAAGGAGGGGTGACTTGCGGGGCTCGGACCAGGTTCTGTTACCCAGAATCCTTTGCAAACCTCAAAATTTGGCTAAAAAAACACATGTTCCTCACATTTCTGTGGCAGAAAGTTCTGGAATCTGAGAGGAGCTACAAATTTCCTTCCACCCAGCGTTCCCCCAAGTCTCCCGATAAAAATGATACCTCACTTGCGTGGGTAGGCCTAGCGCCGGCGACAGGAAACACCCCAAAGCGCAACGTGGACACATCCTAAATTTTGGAAAAAAACAGAGGTGTTTTTTGCGAAGTGCCTACCTGTAGATTTTGGCCTCTAGCTCAGCCGGCACCTAGGGAAACCTACCAAACCTGTGCATTTCTGAAAACTAGAGACCTAGGGGAATCCAAGGAGGGGTGACTTGCGGGGCTCAGACCAGGTTCTGTTACCCAGAATCCTTTGCAAACCTCAAAATTTGGCTAAAAAAACACATGTTCCTCACATTTCTGTGGCAGAAAGTTCTGGAATCTGAGAGGAGCTACAAATTTCCTTCCACCCAGCGTTCCCCCAAGTCTCCCGATAAAAATGATACCTCACTTGCGTGGGTAGGCCTAGCGCCGGCGACAGGAAACACCCCAAAGCGCAACGTGGACACATCCTAAATTTTGGAAAAAAACAGAGGTGTTTTTTGCGAAGTGCCTACCTGTAGATTTTGGCCTCTAGCTCAGCCGGCACCTAGGGAAACCTACCAAACCTGTGCATTTCTGAAAACTAGAGACCTAGGGGAATCCAAGGAGGGGTGACTTGCGGGGCTCGGACCAGGTTCTGTTACCCAGAATCCTTTGCAAACCTCAAAATTTGGCTAAAAAAACACATGTTCCTAACATTTCTGTGGCAGACAGTTCTGGAATCTGAGAGGAGCTACAAATTTCCTTCCACCCAGCCTTCCCCCAAGTCTCCCGATAAAAATGATACCTCACTTGCGTGGGTAGGCCTAGCGCCGGCGACAGGAAACACCCCAAAGCGCAACGTGGACACATCCTAAATTTTGGAAAAAAACAGAGGTGTTTTTTGCGAAGTGCCTACCTGTAGATTTTGGCCTCTAGCTCAGCCGGCACCTAGGGAAACCTACCAAACCTGTGCATTTCTGAAAACTAGAGACCTAGGGGAATCCAAGGAGGGGTGACTTGCGGGGCTCGAACCAGGTTCTGTTACCCAGAATCCTTTGCAAACCTCAAAATTTGGCTAAAAAAACACATGTTCCTCACATTTCTGTGGCAGAAAGTTCTGGAATCTGAGAGGAGCTACAAATTTCCTTCCACCCAGCGTTCCCCCAAGTCTCCCGATAAAAATGATACCTCACTTGCGTGGGTAGGCCTAGCGACGGCGACAGGAAACACCCCAAAGCGCAACGTGGACACATCCTAAATTTTTGAAAAAAACAGAGGTGTTTTTTGCGAAGTGCCTACCTGTAGATTTTGGCCTCTAGCTCAGCCGGCACCTAGGGAAACCTACCAAACCTGTGCATTTCTGAAAACTAGAGACCTAGGGGAATCCAAGGAGGGGTGACTTGCGGGGCTCAGACCAGGTTCTGTTACCCAGAATCCTTTGCAAACCTCAAAATTTGGCTAAAAAAACACATGTTCCTCACATTTCTGTGGCAGAAAGTTCTGGAATCTGAGAGGAGCTACAAATTTCCTTCCACCCAGCGTTCCCCCAAGTCTCCCGATAAAAATGATACCTCACTTGCGTGGGTAGGCCTAGCGCCGGCGACAGGAAACACCCCAAAGCGCAACGTGGACACATCCTAAATTTTGGAAAAAAACAGAGGTGTTTTTTGCGAAGTGCCTACCTGTAGATTTTGGCCTCTAGCTCAGCCGGCACCTAGGGAAACCTACCAAACCTGTGCATTTCTGAAAACTAGAGACCTAGGGGAATCCAAGGAGGGGTGACTTGCGGGGCTCGGACCAGGTTCTGTTACCCAGAATCCTTTGCAAACCTCAAAATTTGGCTAAAAAAACACATGTTCCTCACATTTCTGTGGCAGAAAGTTCTGGAATCTGAGAGGAGCTACATATTTCCTTCCACCCAGCGTTCCCCCAAGTCTCCCGATAAAAATGATACCTCACTTGCGTGGGTAGGCCTAGCTCCAGCGACAGGAAACACCCCAAAGCGCAACGTGGACACATCCTAAATTTTGGGAAAAAACAGAGGTGTTTTTTGCGAAGTGCCTACCTGTAGATTTTGGCCTCTAGCTCAGCCGGCACCTAGGGAAACCTACCAAACCTGTGCATTTCTGAAAACTAGAGACCTAGGGGAATCTAAGGAGGGGTGACTTGCGGGGCTCGGACCAGGTTCTGTTACCCAGAATCCTTTGCAAACCTCAAAATTTGGCTAAAAAAACACATGTTCCTCACATTTCTTCTTGCAGAAAGTTCTGGAATCTGAGAGGAGCTACAAATTTCCTTCCACCCAGCGTTCCCCCAAGTCTCCCGATAAAAATGATACCTCACTTGCGTGGGTAGGCCTAGCGCCGGCGACAGGAAACACCCCAAAGCGCAACGTGGACACATCCTAAATTTTGGAAAAAAACAGAGGTGTTTTTTGCGAAGTGCCTACCTGTAGATTTTGGCCTCTAGCTCAGCCGGCACCTAGGGAAATCTACCAAACCTGTGCATTTCTGAAAACTAGAGACCTAGGGGAATCCAAGGAGGGGTGACTTGCGGGGCTCGGACCAGGTTCTGTTACCCACAATCCTTTGCAAACCTCAAAATTTGGCTAAAAAAACACATGTTCCTCACATTTCTGTGGCAGAAAGTTCTGGAATCTGAGAGGAGCTACTAATTTCCTTCCACCCAGCCTTCCTCCAAGTCTCCCGATAAAAATGATACCTCACTTGCGTGGGTAGGCCTAGCGCCGGCGACAGGAAACACCCCAAAGCGCAACGTGGACACATCCTAAATTTTGGAAAAAAACTTAGGTATTTTTTGCGAAGTGCCTACCTGTAGATTTTGGCCTCTAGCTCAGCCGGCACCTAGGGAAACCTACCAAACCTGTGCATTTCTGAAAACTAGAGACCTAGGGGAATCCAAGGAGGGGTGACTTGCGGGGCTCGGACCAGGTTCTGTTACCCAGAATCCTTTGCAAACCTCAAAATTTGGCTAAAAAAACACATGTTCCTCACATTTCTGTGGCAGAAAGTTCTGGAATCTGAGAGGAGCTACAAATTTCCTTCCACCCAGCGTTCCCCCAAGTCTCCCGATAAAAATGATACCTCACTTGCGTGGGTAGGCCTAGCGCCAGCGACAGGAAACACCCCAAAGCGCAACGTGGACACATCCTAAATTTTGGAAAAAAACAGAGGTGTTTTTTGCGAAGTGCCTACCTGTAGATTTTGGCCTCTAGCTCAGCCGGCACCTAGGGAAACCTACCAAACCTGTGCATTTCTGAAAACTAGAGACCTAGGGGAATCCAAGGAGGGGTGACTTGCGGGGCTCGGACCAGGTTCTGTTACCCAGAATCCTTTGCAAACCTCAAAATTTGGCTAAAAAAACACATGTTCCTCACATTTCTGTGGCAGAAAGTTCTGGAATCTGAGAGGAGCTACAAATTTCCTTCCACCCAGCGTTCCCCCAAGTCTCCCGATAAAAATGATACCTCACTTGCGTGGGTAGGCCTAGCACCGGCGACAGGAAACACCCCAAAGCGCAACGTGGACACATCCTAAATTTTGGAAAAAAACAGAGGTGTTTTTTGCGAAGTGCCTACCTGTAGATTTTGGCCTCTAGCTCAGCCGGCACCTAGGGAAACCTACCAAACCTGTGCATTTCTGAAAACTAGAGACCTAGGGGAATCCAAGGAGGGGTGACTTGCGGGGCTCGGACCAGGTTCTGTTACCCAGAATCCTTTGCAAACCTCAAAATTTGGCTAAAAAAACACAAGTTCCTCACATTTCTGTGGC
Organism: Pleurodeles waltl; assembly: GCF_031143425.1. Taxonomy (NCBI): domain Eukaryota; kingdom Metazoa; phylum Chordata; class Amphibia; order Caudata; family Salamandridae; genus Pleurodeles; species Pleurodeles waltl. The sequence goes on along the minus strand of NC_090446.1, from coordinate 95,726,832 downwards.
AGAAAGTTCTGGAATCTGAGAGGAGCTACAAATTTCCTTCCACCCAGCGTTCCCCCAAGTCTCCCGATAAAAATGATACCTCACTTGCGTGGGTAGGCCTAGCGCCGGCGACAGGAAACACCCCAAAGCGCAACGTGGACACATCCTAAATTTTGGAAAAAAACAGAGGTGTTTTTTGCGAAGTGCCTACCTGTAGATTTTGGCCTCTAGCTCAGCCGGCACCTAGGGAAACCTACCAAACCTGTGCATTTCTGAAAACTAGAGACCTAGGGGAATCCAAGGAGGGGTGACTTGCGGGGCTCGGACCAGGTTCTGTTACCCAGAATCCTTTGCAAACCTCAAAATTTGGCTAAAAAAACACATGTTCCTCACATTTCTGTGGCAGAAAGTTCTGGAATCTGAGAGGAGCTACTAATTTCCTTCCACCCAGCCTTCCCCCAAGTCTCCCGATAAAAATGATACCTCACTTGCGTGGGTAGGCCTAGCGCCGGCGACAGGAAACACCCCAAAGCGCAACGTGGACACATCCTAAATTTTGGAAAAAAACTTAGGTGTTTTTTGCGAAGTGCCTACCTGTAGATTTTGGCCTCTAGCTCAGCCGGCACCTAGGGAAACCTACCAAACCTGTGCATTTCTGAAAACTAGAGACCTAGGGGAATCCAAGGAGGGGTGACTTGCGGGGCTCGGACCAGGTTCTGTTACCCAGAATCCTTTGCAAACCTCAAAATTTGGCTAAAAAAACACATGTTCCTCACATTTCTGTGGCAGAAAGTTCTGGAATCTGAGAGGAGCTACATATTTCCTTCCACCCAGCGTTCCCCCAAGTCTCCCGATAAAAATGATACCTCACTTGCGTGGGTAGGCCTAGCGCCGGCGACAGGAAACACCCCAAAGCGCAACGTGGACACATCCTAAATTTTGGGAAAAAACAGAGGTGTTTTTTGCGAAGTGCCTACCTGTAGATTTTGGCCTCTAGCTCAGCCGGCACCTAGGGAAACCTACCAAACCTGTGCATTTCTGAAAACTAGAGACCTAGGGGAATCCAAGGAGGGGTGACTTGCGGGGCTCGGACCAGGTTCTGTTACCCAGAATCCTTTGCAAACCTCAAAATTTGGCTAAAAAAACACATGTTCCTCACATTTCTGTGGCAGAAAGTTCTGGAATCTGAGAGGAGCTACATATTTCCTTCCACCCAGCGTTCCCCCAAGTCTCCCGATAAAAATGATACCTCACTTGCGTGGGTAGGCCTAGCGCCGGCGACAGGAAACACCCCAAAGCGCAACGTGGACACATCCTAAATTTTGGGAAAAAACAGAGGTGTTTTTTGCGATGTGCCTACCTGTAGATTTTGGCCTCTAGCTCAGCCGGCACCTAGGGAAACCTACCAAACCTGTGCATTTCTGAAAACTAGAGACCTAGGGGAATCTAAGGAGGGGTGACTTGCGGGGCTCGGACCAGGTTCTGTTACCCAGAATCCTTTGCAAACCTCAAAATTTGGCTAAAAAAACACATGTTCCTCACATTTCTTCTTGCAGAAAGTTCTGGAATCTGAGAGGAGCTACAAATTTCCTTCCACCCAGCGTTCCCCCAAGTCTCCCGATAAAAATGATACCTCACTTGCGTGGGTAGGCCTAGCGCCGGCGACAGGAAACACCCCAAAGCGCAACGTGGACACATCCTAAATTTTGGAAAAAAACAGAGGTGTTTTTTGCGAAGTGCCTACCTGTAGATTTTGGCCTCTAGCTCAGCCGGCACCTAGGGAAACCTACCAAACCTGTGCATTTCTGAAAACTAGAGACCGCAGGGAATCCAAGGAGGGGTGACTTGCGGGGCTCGGACCAGGTTCTGTTATCCAGAATCCTTTGCAAACCTCAAAATTTGGCTAAAAAAACACATGTTCCTCACATTTCTGTGGCAGAAAGTTCTGGAATCTGAGAGGAGCTACAAATTTCCTTCCACCCAGCGTTCCCCCAAGTCTCCCGATAAAAATGATACCTCACTTGCGTGGGTAGGCCTAGCGCCGGCGACAGGAAACACCCCAAAGCGCAACGTGGACACATCCTAAATTTTGGGAAAAAACAGAGGTGTTTTTTGCGAAGTGCCTACCTGTAGATTTTGGCCTCTAGCTCAGCCGGCACCTAGGGAAACCTACCAAACCTGTGCATTTCTGAAAACTAGAGACCTAGGGGAATCTAAGGAGGGGTGACTTGCGGGGCTCGGACCAGGTTCTGTTACCCAGAATCCTTTGCAAACCTCAAAATTTGGCTAAAAAAACACATGTTCCTCACATTTCTTCTTGCAGAAAGTTCTGGAATCTGAGAGGAGCTACAAATTTCCTTCCACCCAGCGTTCCCCCAAGTCTCCCGATAAAAATGATACCTCACTTGCGTGGGTAGGCCTAGCGCCGGCGACAGGAAACACCCCAAAGCGCAACGTGGACACATCCTAAATTTTGGAAAAAAACTTAGGTGTTTTTTGCGAAGTGCCTACCCTGTAGATTTTGGCCTCTAGCTCAGCCGGCACCTAGGGAAACCTACCAAACCTGTGCATTTCTGAAAACTAGAGACCGCAGGGAATCCAAGGAGGGGTGACTTGCGGGGCTCGGACCAGGTTCTGTTATCCAGAATCCTTTGCAAACCTCAAAATTTGGCTAAAAAAACACATGCTCCTCACATTTCTGTGGCAGAAAGTTCTGGAATCTGAGAGGAGCTACAAATTTCCTTCCACCCAGCGTTCCCCCAAGTCTCCCGATAAAAATGATACCTCACTTGCGTGGGTAGGCCTAGCGCCGGCGACAGGAAACACCCCAAAGCGCAACGTGGACACATCCTAAATTTTGGAAAAAAACAGAGGTGTTTTTTGCGAAGTGCCTACCTGTAGATTTTGGCCTCTAGCTCAGCCGGCACCTAGGGAAACCTACCAAACCTGTGCATTTCTGAAAACTAGAGACCTAGGGGAATCCAAGGAGGGGTGACTTGCGGGGCTCAGACCAGGTTCTGTTACCCAGAATCCTTTGCAAACCTCAAAATTTGGCCAAAAAAACACATGTTCCTCACATTTCTGTGGCAGAAAGTTCTGGAATCTGAGAGGAGCTACAAATTTCCTTCCACCCAGCGTTCCCCCAAGTCTCCCGATAAAAATGATACCTCACTTGCGTGGGTAGGCCTAGCGCCGGCGACAGGAAACACCCCAAAGCGCAACGTGGACACATCCTAAATTTTGGAAAAAAACAGAGGTGTTTTTTGCGAAGTGCCTACCTGTAGATTTTGGCCTCTAGCTCAGCCGGCACCTAGGGAAACCTACCAAACCTGTGCATTTCTGAAAACTAGAGACCTAGGGGAATCCAAGGAGGGGTGACTTGCGGGGCTCGGACCAGGTTCTGTTACCCAGAATCCTTTGCAAACCTCAAAATTTGGCTAAAAAAACACATGTTCCTAACATTTCTGTGGCAGAAAGTTCTGGAATCTGAGAGGAGCTACAAATTTCCTTCCACCCAGCCTTCCCCCAAGTCTCCCGATAAAAATGATACCTCACTTGCGTGGGTAGGCCTAGCGCCGGCGACAGGAAACACCCCAAAGCGCAACGTGGACACATCCTAAATTTTGGAAAAAAACAGAGGTGTTTTTTGCGAAGTGCCTACCTGTAGATTTTGGCCTCTAGCTCAGCCGGCACCTAGGGAAACCTACCAAACCTGTGCATTTCTGAAAACTAGAGACCTAGGGGAATCCAAGGAGGGGTGACTTGCGGGGCTCGGACCAGGTTCTGTTACCCAGAATCCTTTGCAAACCTCAAAATTTGGCTAAAAAAACACATGTTCCTCACATTTCTGTGGCAGAAAGTTCTGGAATCTGAGAGGAGCTACAAATTTCCTTCCACCCAGCGTTCCCCCAAGTCTCCCGATAAAAATGATACCTCACTTGCGTGGGTAGGCCTAGCGCCGGCGACAGGAAACACCCCAAAGCGCAACGTGGACACATCCTAAATTTTTGAAAAAAATAGAGGTGTTTTTTGCGAAGTGCCTACCTGTAGATTTTGGCCTCTAGCTCAGCCGGCACCTAGGGAAACCTACCAAACCTGTGCATTTCTGAAAACTAGAGACCTAGGGGAATCCAAGGAGGGGTGACTTGCGGGGCTCAGACCAGGTTCTGTTACCCAGAATCCTTTGCAAACCTCTCACATTTCTGTGGCAGAAAGTTCTGGAATCTGAGAGGAGCTACAAATTTCCTTCCACCCAGCGTTCCCCCAAGTCTCCCGATAAAAATGATACCTCACTTGCGTGGGTAGGCCTAGCGCCGGCGACAGGAAACACCCCAAAGCGCAACGTGGACACATCCTAAATTTTGGAAAAAAACAGAGGTGTTTTTTGCAAAGTGCCTACCTGTAGATTTTGGCCTCTAGCTCAGCCGGCACCTAGGGAAACCTACCAAACCTGTGCATTTCTGAAAACTAGAGACCTAGGGGAATCCAAGGAGGGGTGACTTGCGGGGCTCGGACCAGGTTCTGTTACCCAGAATCCTTTGCAAACCTCAAAATTTGGCTAAAAAAACACATGTTCCTCACATTTCTGTGGCAGAAAGTTCTGGAATCTGAGAGGAGCTACATATTTCCTTCCACCCAGCGTTCCCCCAAGTCTCCCGATAAAAATGATACCTCACTTGCGTGGGTAGGCCTAGCTCCAGCGACAGGAAACACCCCAAAGCGCAACGTGGACACATCCTAAATTTTGGGAAAAAACAGAGGTGTTTTTTGCGAAGTGCCTACCTGTAGATTTTGGCCTCTAGCTCAGCCGGCACCTAGGGAAACCTACCAAACCTGTGCATTTCTGAAAACTAGAGACCTAGGGGAATCTAAGGAGGGGTGACTTGCGGGGCTCGGACCAGGTTCTTTTACCCAGAATCCTTTGCAAACCTCAAAATTTGGCTAAAAAAACACATGTTCCTCACATTTCTTCTTGCAGAAAGTTCTGGAATCTGAGAGGAGCTACAAATTTCCTTCCACCCAGCGTTCCCCCAAGTCTCCCGATAAAAATGATACCTCACTTGCGTGGGTAGGCCTAGCGCCGGCGACAGGAAACACCCCAAAGCGCAACGTGGACACATCCTAAATTTTGGAAAAAAAACAGAGGTGTTTTTTGCGAAGTGCCTACCTGTAGATTTTGGCCTCTAGCTCAGCCGGCACCTAGGGAAATCTACCAAACCTGTGCATTTCTGAAAACTAGAGACCTAGGGGAAACCAAGGAGGGGTGACTTGCGGGGCTCGGACCAGGTTCTGTTACCCAGAATCCTTTGCAAACCTCAAAATTTGGCTAAAAAAACACATGTTCCTCACATTTCTGTGGCAGAAAGTTCTGGAATCTGAGAGGAGCTACAAATTTCCTTCCACCCAGCGTTCCCCCAAGTCTCCCGATAAAAATGATACCTCACTTGCGTGGGTAGGCCTAGCGCCAGCGACAGGAAACACCCCAAAGCGCAACGTGGACACATCCTAAATTTTGGAAAAAAACAGAGGTGTTTTTTGCGAAGTGCCTACCTGTAGATTTTGGCCTCTAGCTCAGCCGGCACCTAGGGAAACCTACCAAACCTGTGCATTACTGAAAACTAGAGACCTAGGGGAATCCAAGGAGGGGTGACTTGCGGGGCTCGGACCAGGTTCTGTTACCCAGAATCCTTTGCAAACCTCAAAATTTGGCTAAAAAAACACATGTTCCTCACATTTCTGTGGCAGAAAGTTCTGGAATCTGAGAGGAGCTACAAATTTCCTTCCACCCAGCGTTCCCCCAAGTCTCCCGATAAAAATGATACCTCACTTGCGTGGGTAGGCCTAGCACCGGCGACAGGAAACACCCCAAAGCGCAACGTGGACACATCCTAAATTTTGGAAAAAAACAGAGGTGTTTTTTGCGAAGTGCCTACCTGTAGATTTTGGCCTCTAGCTCAGCCGGCACCTAGGGAAACCTACCAAACCTGTGCATTTCTGAAAACTAGAGACCTAGGGGAATCCAAGGAGGGGTGACTTGCGGGGCTCGGACCAGGTTCTGTTACCCAGAATCCTTTGCAAACCTCAAAATTTGGCTAAAAAAACACATGTTCCTCACATTTCTGTGGCAGAAAGTTCTGGAATCTGAGAGGAGCAACAAATTTCCTTCCACCCAGCGTTCCCCCAAGTCTCCCGATAAAAATGATACCTCACTTGCGTGGGTAGGCCTAGCGCCGGCGACAGGAAACACCCCAAAGCGCAACGTGGACACATCCTAAATTTTGGAAAAAAACAGAGGTGTTTTTTGCGAAGTGCCTACCTGTAGATTTTGGCCTCTAGCTCAGCCGGCACCTAGGGAAACCTACCAAACCTGTGCATTTCTGAAAACTAGAGACCTAGGGGAATCCAAGGAGGGGTGACTTGCGGGGCTCGGACCAGGTTCTGTTACCCAGAATCCTTTGCAAACCTCAAAATTTGGCTAAAAAAACACATGTTCCTCACATTTCTGTGGCAGAAAGTTCTGGAATCTGAGAGGAGCTACTAATTTCCTTCCACCCAGCCTTCCCCCAAGTCTCCCGATAAAAATGATACCTCACTTGCGTGGGTAGGCCTAGCGCCGGCGACAGGAAACACCCCAAAGCGCAACGTGGACACATCCTAAATTTTGGAAAAAAACTTAGGTGTTTTTTGCGAAGTGCCTACCTGTAGATTTTGGCCTCTAGCTCAGCCGGCACCTAGGGAAACCTACCAAACCTGTGCATTTCTGAAAACTAGAGACCTAGGGGAATCCAAGGAGGGGTGACTTGCGGGGCTCGGACCAGGTTCTGTTACCCAGAATCCTTTGCAAACCTCAAAATTTGGCTAAAAAAAACACATGTTCCTCACATTTCTGTGGCAGAAAGTTCTGGAATCTGAGAGGAGCTACATATTTCCTTCCACCCAGCGTTCCCCCAAGTCTCCCGATAAAAATGATACCTCACTTGCGTGGGTAGGCCTAGCGCCGGCGACAGGAAACACCCCAAAGCGCAACGTGGACACATCCTAAATTTTGGGAAAAAACAGAGGTGTTTTTTGCGAAGTGCCTACCTGTAGATTTTGGCCTCTAGCTCAGCCGGCACCTAGGGAAACCTACCAAACCTGTGCATTTCTGAAAACTAGAGACCTAGGGGAATCCAAGGAGGGGTGACTTGCGGGGCTCGGACCAGGTTCTGTTACCCAGAATCCTTTGCAAACCTCAAAATTTGGCTAAAAAAACACATGTTCCTCACATTTCTGTGGCAGAAAGTTCTGGAATCTGAGAGGAGCTACATATTTCCTTCCACCCAGCGTTCCCCCAAGTCTCCCGATAAAAATGATACCTCACTTGCGTGGGTAGGCCTAGCGCCGGCGACAGGAAACACCCCAAAGCGCAACGTGGACACATCCTAAATTTTGGGAAAAAACAGAGGTGTTTTTTGCGAAGTGCCTACCTGTAGATTTTGGCCTCTAGCTCAGCCGGCACCTAGGGAAACCTACCAAACCTGTGCATTTCTGAAAACTAGAGACCTAGGGGAATCTAAGGAGGGGTGACTTGCGGGGCTCGGACCAGGTTCTGTTACCCAGAATCCTTTGCAAACCTCAAAATTTGGCTAAAAAAACACATGTTCCTCACAATTCTTCTTGCAGAAAGTTCTGGAATCTGAGAGGAGCTACAAATTTCCTTCCACCCAGCGTTCCCCCAAGTCTCCCGATAAAAATGATACCTCACTTGCGTGGGTAGGCCTAGCGCCGGCGACAGGAAACACCCCAAAGCGCAACGTGGACACATCCTAAATTTTGGAAAAAAACAGAGGTGTTTTTTGCGAAGTGCCTACCTGTAGATTTTGGCCTCTAGCTCAGCCGGCACCTAGGGAAACCTACCAAACCTGTGCATTTCTGAAAACTAGAGACCTAGGGGAATCCAAGGAGGGGTGACTTGCGGGGCTCGGACCAGGTTCTGTTACCCAGAATCTTTTGCAAACCTCAAAATTTGGCTAAAAAAACACATGTTCCTCACATTTCTGTGGCAGAAAGTTCTGGAATCTGAGAGGAGCTACTAATTTCCTTCCACCCAGCGTTCCCCCAAGTCTCCCGATAAAAATGATACCTCACTTGCGTGGGTAGGCCTAGCGCCGGCGACAGGAAACACCCCAAAGCGCAACGTGGACACATCCTAAATTTTGGAAAAAAACGTAGGTGTTTTTTGCGAAGTGCCTACCTGTAGATTTTGGCCTCTAGCTCAGCCGGCACCTAGGGAAACCTACCAAACCTGTGCATTTCTGAAAACTAGAGACCGCAGGGAATCCAAGGAGGGGTGACTTGCGGGGCTCGGACCAGGTTCTGTTATCCAGAATCCTTTGCAAACCTCAAAATTTGGCTAAAAAAACACATGTTCCTCACATTTCTGTGGCAGAAAGTTCTGGAATCTGAGAGGAGCTACAAATTTCCTTCCACCCAGCGTTCCCCCAAGTCTCCCGATAAAAATGATACCTCACTTGCGTGGGTAGGCCTAGCGCCGGCGACAGGAAACACCCCAAAGCGCAACGTGGACACATCCTAAATTTTGGGAAAAAACAGAGGTGTTTTTTGCGAAGTGCCTACCTGTAGATTTTGGCCTCTAGCTCAGCCGGCACCTAGGGAAACCTACCAAACCTGTGCATTTCTGAAAACTAGAGACCTAGGGGAATCCAAGGAGGGGTGACTTGCGGGGCTCGGACCAGGTTCTGTTACCCAGAATCCTTTGCAAACCTCAAAATTTGGCTAAAAAAACACATGTTCCTCACATTTCTGTGGCAGAAAGTTCTGGAATCTGAGAGGAGCTACATATTTCCTTCCACCCAGCGTTCCCCCAAGTCTCCCGATAAAAATGATACCTCACTTGCGTGGGTAGGCCTAGCGCCGGCGACAGGAAACACCCCAAAGCGCAACGTGGACACATCCTAAATTTTGGAAAAAAACAGAGGTGTTTTTTGCGAA